>NC_138735.1:23082430-23769825 GCF_965113295.1 Leuciscus leuciscus
ATTAACAACAATTATTGTAGATCAAATATTCATGCTGTATGTTTTTTTTCTGATTTAGTAAGATTTTCTCTGATTTTTCACCGTCCAGATATGTTCATGATCTAACCCACTAGATGGCATTCACACCCAAAATGGTAATTTCATACTTGATCAGAAAGCGTCGTTATGGTTGACACAAAGTTCTGTAGTAATTTGTAAAATAAAAATAGTATCACGATTATTTATTTTGAGAACAGGCCAAATAATTATAAAACTGTTAGAGAAATTATGAGTAGAAACATATTAATGCTGTAATAAATCAAAGGATGTTATTCTCCAGGTTTTGAGGGAAGGCCATTGTGACGTACCTGCCAAGGCTTTCTTCTGATTGGCTGAAAGTTCTGCTGGGCACGTCCACTATAAAAAGTACATTTTCCAAATGGATTGTTTTACAGTCCATACTCAAACTGTTAGTATACTAATCTTTCTACTAATGCGTTTTATATATGATGTTTAAATAACTATATGTATTTGTATGGTTTTGGCTTGAAGAGCATATTTCAGTAAACATTTTCTTTGCGAACACATTTCACATTCCGTCAGAAATCATGTCTCATAGCTGTCGCCTGCTCTGTGGTTTTTTAATGAGCTGCATCGGCTGGACTGGTATTATAATAGCGACCTCAACAAACGACTGGGTGGTGACCTGTAAGTACGGCATGCACACCTGCAGGAAGATGGATGAGCTGGAGACCAAGGGCTTGTGGACAGAGTGTGTCATCTCTACTGCTCTCTATCACTGCATCTCACTCAACCAAATCCTCGATATACCAGGTGAGAAACAGTTTTTTCGTAAAAAATTATTTTGTTTGTATGCATCTTTTTTTTCCTTTTCTTTTTCATTCATGTAATAAAACCAATTCAACATTTAGTTTTTTATTGGTCACATTTAAATGTTTTTTTGTTTTTTTTAACTGTTTTCCCAGAATATTATTTGAGGCATTCAAAAAGTTATGTCGCATGAATTTTGAAACATAATGTAAAGCTTCGCTAATGATATTTCCAAATTATTATATTTTATTTTTAGCTTACATCCAGACGTCTCGCGCTCTGATGGTCTCCGCCTCTCTGCTCGGACTGCCCGCTCTGGCGCTCGTGCTGTTGGCGATGCCCTGCGTCAAACTGAGCCAAGAGACTGAAGACACCAAACACAGACGCGCAGTCCTGGGAGGACTACTTATACTTTTCATATGTGAGTCATTGCTTATATATATATATATATATATATATATATATATATATGGCTGTATATTTAAACAATTTCAATGGCCAATTCTTAAAGGGATAGTTCACTCACAAATCATTTATTCTCCCTCACATTGTTCTAAAATTTGTTTCACTTTATTTGTTCTAGCACTCAAAGGCCTGGTTTCACAGACAGGGCTCAGACTAAGCCAGGATTAGGCCTTAGTTCAATTAGGACATTTAAGTAGCTTTTATAAACGTGCCTTAGAAAAAAAACATTACTGGTGTGTCTTGAGACAAAACAATGGCAATGACCCAGACAGCAACATAGTGTCGGTCCAGATCCAGCCCACATCTGGTAAGCATTTGGTACCAGATGTGGCCCGGATCTGGGCCGACACTATGTTGCTGTCTGGGGACATATTTTAAGATATGTCAGTGCAAGTTGCTTTCAGTTAAAACAGCTCAAACATGCATTTTAGTCTGGGACTAGCTTAAGCCTTGTCTTTGAAACCCGTTGGGAAACAATTCATAATGTGCTGGTTGTTGCTCTTTTCAATGCATGAATGGGGACGGTCACTGAGGGACTCAAGTTAGGAAAGGAAACAAAACCAGCATAAAATAAGTAGAAAATATAATACAATTTTCTTAGAAGTACATGTAGTTCACATGGTTTGTGTGCTGTATTCCAAGTCATAGGATAACCTTTTTTTTTTAAATAGACCAAAAGTCATTATATAGTCATTAGGAATAGTTGTAAGTGAAATTGAGAATTGGATCAGTCTAATTGTGAACAAAGTGAACTGGATCGATCGATTGATTGAAAAAAATATTGTTAAGAAACTCTAATGCAAAGACCAATTGTTAGGATTTTCAACAAATGGGGAATAAATAGTGTATTTTTAAGTTAACTTTCCTGTCTAAATATGTGGATTCAACATTTTAAAGTAATATTTGCCATAAGCAACATTAAGCCTACACTCTTAAAAATATAGATTGTATGCTTTCATAAAGAACCTTTAATATCCATGGAACCACAGAAGGTTCTTTATAGTGAAAAAAAAATATTCGTGCTTCATGTAATTAAAATGTTCTACACACTAAGAAAATAAATGTTTCTTTTAAGCACTAGCTGTCACTGAAAGTTTTTTTGGGGAACCCTTTTGGAACCTTGAGTAAAGTGTTACACTTATTCAACCCCATCATTGTAATTTTAGTTTTTACCAAAACGCATTTAACCGATAACAATTGTGTACCATGCCTTGTACAGTCATTCAAATTATACCGTTTCCTGTAAACAACCCACTAGTGTATTACTCCAGAATCGAAATGACAGGAATTTATTACACTCTTGAAAATTTAGCAGTTCTAAGCAAAATGCTAGATGTTGTGTTTGCTCATATCCTCCCTGAAATCATGCTTTCAACATACAGGGCTGAAAATGTCCTTGACTGAAGTAACTATAAAACATCCAGATTTCCTACATCCTGTTAGAGTGGGAAGAGCCCGTCATGGTCAACTCTGTCTGACCCATTTTTACAGGTGTTTTGAGCTGGTTTGCAATTCTGCAGACACTAATAAAACTCCTCTAATATGATGCTTTTAAACTTAAAGGGATACTCCACTTTTTTTGGAAATAGGCTCATTTTACAACTCCCCCAGAGTTAAACAGTTGAGTTTTACCGTTTTCTAATCCATTCAGCCGATCTCCGGGTCTGGCGGTACCACTTTTAGCATAGCTTAGCATAGATCATTGAATCGGACAGGACCATTAGCATCTCTCTACTCTCATCTCTCTAAAAAATGACCAAAGAGTTCCGATATTTTTCCTATTTAAAACTTGACTCTTCTGTAGTTACATCGTGTACTAAGACCGACGGAAAATGTAAAGTTGCGATTTTCTAGGCTGATATGGCTAGGAACTATACTCTCATTCCTGCGTAATAATCAAGAAACTTTGCTGCCGTACCATGAGTCCAGCAGGCGTAATGATATGACGCAGCGCCTGAAAATAGGTCTAATAGGTTAGACAAACTTAGTCCCGGTCACGTTGGAAGTTACGAGCTGGGGACTATTTTCAGGCGCTGTGTCATATCATTACGCCTGCTGGACTCATGGTACGGCAGCAAAGTTTCTTGATTATTACGCAGGAATGAGAGTATAGTTCCTAGCCATATCAGCCTAGAAAATCGCAACTTTACATTTTCCGTCGGTCTTAGTACACGATGTAACTACAGAAGAGTCAAGTTTTAAATAGGAAAAATATCGAAACTCTTTGGTCATTTTTTTGAGAGAGATGCTAATGGTCCTGTCCGATTCAATGATCTATGCTAAGCTATGCTAAAAGTGGTACCGCCAGACCCGGAATTCGGCTGAATGGATTCGAAAATGGATTACAACTCTGGGGGAGTTGTAAAATGAGCCTATTTCCAAAAAAAGTTGAGTATCCCTTTAAGTCAGTATGTTATTCTCCATGATTATGGTGCTGTCATTATGTAGAACATTATAGTGCCCTTCCTTTTGTTTCAGCTCTGTGTGGGATGGTGTCGACAGTGTGGTTCCCTATTGGAGTGCTTCACGAGGACGGCCTGATGTCGTTTGGATTCTCCCTGTATGCTGGATGGGTCGGTTCAGCCCTCTGTTTTTTTGGCAGCTCGATGATGATTTGTTGCTCAAGGGGCGACAGCCCAACTCAGAATCCTGAAAACCACTACTACTACTCAAAACACGGTGGAGTTGCTTACTCTGGCCCTCCTATAAACAGTCACGCCAAGAGCGCACATGTGTGAGAGCGGAGATAAAGACTGGAAAAGACGAGTTTACCTCAAAAAAGCTCACACACACCAATGAAATATGTGAAGAATTTCTTTTCTACGGCCATGGTTTGACTGCAAACATGTGATTTGGAGGGAACAGAGAATTCGGTGGAAACTTGTGCTCGCAGACGTTTGAACATTAAAGGCTTTGTTTGAACAGACGGTGAAATGAATCCAAAGGGAAACAGTTCTCTCTTCCAGTTCCTTAGGCATTGTTTTTTCATAGACTATTCACACAGTATTCATTTTGCTCCTATATTTTATTTTCCAGTGACATCATTTTAAAACGTTCTTTACTTAATAACTTAAGCTTAATAAGCTTATTAGTTCATGCCGACATTTAGGAAAGCATGTACTGACAGGAAACCTGTGTGGTAAAATGACCAGATGTCATCTGCACTGTTTTCCTGGAGAGCGTCTCACAGCATCCTGTACACAATCTCCTAGGAAATCAGCATTTGAAATTTGAGAAAAAATTGTCTGTAACAGGAATCCGGGTCATTGATTTATTGTGGTGATGTATTATTTTATGCGCTTCTTTGGGAGTTCACTTCATATAATTTCCACTATGTTATGCATGTTGAGTGATATGTTCGAATTCGTCATGCGGTCTCATGATTTAACGTGTCTGAATGAAAACATGAACCCACAAAATATTCTTTTTAAAATGCAAATCGTTATTGTTTTGGCTGATGATGACGACACAAAAAAAGACAGCATTTGTGCTTGTAAAATATATGAATTTTAATATTTCACTTTAAATATATTTGTATATTCTTCTCAAACATATAACCCTTGATCTCGGTGTATTTACACGTGTTCTGAATCAGAATGATTTTACGCACATAGCTGTAGGGAAGAAATGTAAATATCCTCGTGCAAACCTAAACAAGGGTGAAACCACAAGAGTAAGACATTTCTACAAACCAACGTAGAAAGAATTTGATATTGATGTTGCAAAATATTTTGAGAACTATTAAGCTTTCACATGGAGCCAATCATAATATTTCCCTTTGAATTCAAGGGAGCGCTTGAGATTTTAGATCCAACACAGCTGTGAAGATGATGCAAGGTGAAAAGTCCACTCAATGCATCTTTAGGGGGTTTCTGCTCATGTAGTAACAACTTGCATTGGTTTTTACATTAAAGAGGCATCTTGAGTTTTTTATATGGAGGGCATTGGTACTTTAGGATCTAAGTAACATCTCAGTACTGTGCGATTTTAAATCCAGTACTGAAACAGCAGCTCACATAAGAAAGACATTATATTTGTTTTTAGAAGAATAACATTTAGAAGGGATTATTTAAAGGCACTTAAGAAGCCTTAAAAAACAGGTCTGAACATCCCTCTAGATAAGTCACTTATCCATCACAAGGTGCAAATGCATTTAACAACCTGTTTAAGATTTTTTTCACAAAGAAATACACTCAAAAATGTTTTAATAACTAGTGAGACTTGATTAACAACACTATCAAACCTAGGAAATCCATCAGTGACTGATTTTTTTAAAGTAGAATGTGCTCCGGGAACATTTTTGTTGGGACTACAACACTATGTTGCTGTCTGGGATATTAATTTAAATTGAAAGGGGTCTAATTATGCTTTTTCAACTTTAGTTAGTGTAATGTTGCTGTTTGAGCATAAAAAAGATCTGCAAGGTTACAAACCTCAAAAGTCCACTCCAAGGGGAGATATTTTATTTAACAGAATCCACTTTCTAAGAACTACAACGCTGCTAATTAATCACAACACACTGGGCCAGCTTACCAATCAGCACATTTCGTATTTCGGAAGGAGGGGCTTCATTGAAAACGGAACTAAACAACGTGTTCGGGTTGATGAAATAATGTAAAATAATGTTTTTGAACAATCAAGTGTGAAAGCATATTCTAGTACACCCCAAAAACAAAAATTGCGGTAATTATTATTATTTTTTTCCTTTTTAAAAACTCTTTTCACATTTTTGTCAGTAATTTCATTGATCCAGGAACATATTCAATTTGGAAAAATCATGGTCACCCAAATCCAACCTCTACTGCGACAACAGTTTAGTCTATATTGCTCACTCCGGTGAATATTCTTCATTGACCAGCTCCTCAAAGCCTTTGTTGGTCCTGCCTTTACTTCTGTTATTGTGACTGTTGGATGGTCTCTGTTCATCATCCTGCTGCTGGTACTGATAGCCACGCTCCTCAGCTGCCCAGCCCTGGTACTGTCCCTCCTCTTCGTCCATCTGAGGAGGGAGGTCTTCATCAACATTGAAGCTGTCGTCGACCTCCGTGTCGTACCTCTGGTAGGAGCTGGCGTGAGCCGCTTCCTCTCTCGCGCTGAGTTCCAGTGAGCTGTTCCACATCCCATAGCTAAAATAGATCAGCACACCTGTAGGGTGAAGAGATGGGGTCAGGTAAGGCCCGTTCACATCATAACTAGAATAATACATTTTAATAATTGTTTTGATAATATGAGAATAGGGAAGTCCACAACATCAGATTTTTTCCAGATGATGAGCAATTAAAACATTGACAGCCAATCAGAATCCGTTCGACTTTAAAGAGCTCAAGCATTTAAAGCAGCAGATGAGATATCTTCAGCATGTGCTTATAATAAACAAAATATTATCATACGTTGGTGTGTGGATGCTAATATAGTTATCGTTACAGTTATCTTTATAGTCATCGTTTTTGGTTTGAACGGCCCTTTGCAGATGATTGGGAATATATGGAGCATATATAAAGAGAAGACTTGGCCTACCTAGTGAGCACCACACCACAAAGCGCACCCAGGTGATGGTGGATAGTTTGAGCATGAGGTATATGTTCACCAGCATGGCAGCTGTGGGCACAAAGGGCACACAGGGCGCCATGTAAGGCAGCTTTTTAGGGTTCTCAGGTTGTCGAAGAATAATAACAACCAAAGTAACCATGAGGATAATTATAGTCATTATAAAAGGCAATATTGCCCAGCGGGCTCCTCCTGAAACCCGATCGAAGCCGTAGATGACGAGCATCCATAGAAAGAAGGTGAGGATGAAGAAAAGGAGAACGCAGGAAGTAACAGTACGTCCTGTTGCAGGAGTGGGCCTATCGCCCACATTCGGCAGGCCCAAACGCATCCGCATAGTGTAATACTGAGACCCCAATAAGCGTTTCAAGAGACCGGAGTCGTCCGCCTCAATGCCATTCTCTCCAACACCGAAGCCAGAACTATCCGACTGGTAGCCCCCAGAATCCGACTTTTCAATCAGTGTTTCGTCGTCTCCTTTGGAGGGAAGGTTCTTTGCTCCACAGGGGTTGTCGGCATACCCTTCTCCACAAGGTGAGTTCATGTCCTTCTCACTAGCCACCATTAATTCCTCTTTTCTCTTCCGTTCCTCCTCTTCCTGCTCTGTGAGGAAACTGGTGAAGCTGTCTTTATCGGGCTGATATCGCAGAAGTAGCACACACACCGACACCAGCGTGTAGGCCAGCAGCGTGCCGATGGACATCATCTCGATCAGGTCTCTCAGACTCACCAGGAGAGCCAAAACAGCAGCCAGAGACCCCGATACAGCACAGGCCACCACGGGGGTCTCTGTGTGGGGACTCACAAAGGACAGGAACCTGGCATACACACAAGCAAACTTAGGATGAAATGTCTGTAAAAAATAAGCATATGAGCATAACAAGAAGAAAAGAAAGGGCTGTGTACATATAAAAGACTTTATATTAACCAAGATAGTGCACTCCTATTGATATGAATAGGGGAAACTGTAACACCCGCCTTCTAAATACAACAGGCAATTGCCACTAGAGTGTATTAGTACCTGCCCACTTTTTCAGCAGTGTTGGTTCCAGGATAATATTTTCCATTCACACCCAGACAGCAACATAGTGTTGGCCCAGATCTGGGCCACATCTGGTACATGTGGATTCCACGCCACATGTAGCTACCTGGAGGCATTGCAAATTTGGCTGCTGAGTGAACTGACTTCCCTTGAAACTAATTAATGTACCTGAAGAGCAGACCATCTCCCGCCATGGCATAGATGACTCTGGGCATCGGGAACAGAGATCCCAGCAGGCTGACGGTGAGTCCTGCAACAGCACCCATGGCTACGATATACTTCCCTGCCAGGAAGCCATGATCGGCAAACATTTCCATGAGCGGAGCATCTCCATCAATCAGGTTAAATGGCACCAACAATGTCAGAATCACACTCACCTAAGACATACAAACAGGTACAATTTTTATTATTTGGAAATGCAATACATTGCATGAAATGTCCTCTGGAAAACACTCTCATTCCAGATTTCATTTATAGGTGTGGCTGTGGATGGAGGCTGTAGGATGAGTCATCCAATTCCATTGTACACTAAGAAAACACACGTGACTCGTTTAATCTGTCTCAGGAGGATAAAAAGTAATCGCTTTCAGATTAATATTTGAAAAAGAATGAGCAGAGGTATTCAGCTCTAGGGATCAGGACTGGGCCTCGGGAGATAGAGAACTTAAATAAATCTCAGCTCTAAAGTGCTTGAATTGAATTGTGTGAATGTGCAATGTAAGCTCAAATACTTGCATGCAGTGTCTGTCCTTTAAATATTCCCGCATAGCAAATATCTATCTATCTATTTGCAGTGCATTTACATTATGAATTGATGTAATTATGAAAAAAATTTGTTGTGAATGAATTGTTATAGAGAATACTGCCTGACAAGCCCCAGCCAACAAGATAATTGTGACAATAATGAGAAGAAACTCCATAGAAAGACAAATTATATGCAATTTTGTTTTCTATTTTTAACTATTAAAAACTATGGCTGTCAGTAATAATAATCATGATTAATCTCACAAGTCTTTAGAAAGCAGATTTAACTATAGATTAACTTTATCATATTTGGTAAACTTGTTAAAAATTATTGTGTTAAACGTAATGAATTATTATCCTAAGTTCACATGCAGTTTAATACTGGAGTGTGAGAGGAGTCGCTGTACTCACAGAGACGTACGCCGTGAGACAGGTGACGAGAGAGGCCGTTATGGCATATGGAATGGAAGTGTCTGGACTCTTGGCCTCTTCTCCAGTGGTGGCGATAATATCAAAGCCAATGAAGGCGTAGAAACAGGTTGCAGCTCCTTGCATGACCTACAGAGCGCACAATATTTACTGATCTCTATAGTAGGTCATTTTGCTAAACATCCCATTCAATAAAGACATTTTTCCCCTACAGTTAACATTCTTACCCCTGACCAGCCATAGGGAAGAAACCTCCCATCCTCCCAGTTGGCTCCAGAAAGGAAAAACAGTCCAGCAATCACCATGAAGACCCACACGATCAAGTTAATAACATTCAGCACATTATTGAGGCCCACAGAGTTTTTCACCCCTAAACCCACAATCGCCGTCACCAACATAGCGATCACCAGAGCCAGCAGGTCTGGATAAGATTCTTCTCCTTTACCTGATATGAGACGCATGGACAAATAAATGAGCTGTGTGATGAACATCAACATTAAGAATGCATAAAGACCCCATAAACCACACAAACTATTTGCGTAGCATCATTACTATGAAAGACGCTCACCCAGGCCATTCAACGTTCCAATATGGTTGATCATGTAGCGGCTGATGGTGTGATTGGCTAAAGAGTCGAACATGCTGCTCAGAGCACTGGCCCCCGCAGCTGTACCAATCAGATACTCCAAGATGAGATTCCAACCAATGAAAAAGGCCACAAATTCTCCCACTGTGACATAACTGTACGTGTAGGCAGAGCCTGTTGTCTTGGGCACTCTCACTCCAAACTCAGCATAGCAGACCCCTGTGTGATGAAAACATAATATATAATGAAAGTTGACCATGTTTTTATGTTTACAAAGTTTTTGTCAGGGTTCTGTCACTTCTTGGTTTTGTGACAGAGCCCTGACACTCCTGTTTTGTCTTGTCTGTGTGCCTTGTTTCATGTCATGTTTTGTCTTGTGCTGTGTTGCATGCAGCTTGTGTTTGTCACTGGCTGCATGAGTGCTTTCATGTTGTCATGTTTTGTGTGAACACGTGGCTTATGTCATTACCTGCGTGTTCATGTCTTGTTTTGTTGGGGCACATGGCTGGTGATTTGTGTTTGCTGGCCATGTGCTCATGTGTTTCCTTGTGACATGTGTCCATTGTCTAACCCCGCCCATCTTGTTACCCGATTGATTCCTTTGCCACACCTGTCCTCCCTCGTTACATGCTTTGTTTGCTCTCCCTATTTAGTCTCCCTGTGTTTGCAGTCCTGTGCTGGTTTGTTGTTGTATGCACATTGTATGTTTCCAGTCAAGTCCAGTCCAGTTCTTCTTATATTCAATAAATACCCATTGTCCTGCACTTGAGTCCTCGCTCCTTTCACCTACCCAAACCCTGACAGTTTTATTGGAAACATAAAATTATTTATTTGTATAATTTATATTGAAAGTATTTTTATATAATAATACATTTATATAATACATTTATTTATGTGGAATTTGATTTATTAAAATGTTGATTTCTAAAAATGTATTTGAAAATTGTAAACAAAGAAACCTTGATTGTTTGGTGTTTGAAATAAATTCAATAATAAATTCAGCATTTTATTATTTGTATTATTTTATTTTATTACTCCATTACTGGTTCTTGTACTGACAAGTCTCAGTCTAGAGGGTAGGATCTGGTCTAAAACTGGGTCTTGATGGGTCTGGTTTACTCTAGTTGGTTCTTATTTATTTATTTTTTTATAAAATACTTCGTCAAATCACAATTTCTGAAGGCTAGCTAAAAGACCCTATAAAGCATAGATTATTGCTGTGGGTTCATGAACTTTAGACTTAAATTTGAAGAATTTCAACTAAATAAAGCAATGAAAACCTCATCACAGCTGCCTGTAACTACAGACAGGTGGGGTCATCCCGCCCTTAAGGGCACATATGAAAAACATAAAATATGCTATTTTAAAGTCGACAGGAAAGATGAGAGGCCTATTTATGTTAGAGCACCAGCAGTGATTTTTTAACGCTCTAAATTGCTAAATGTTTATAAATTGTTAACAGTCATAAAGTCTCACCTGACAGAATGGACGCCACAGCTGCAATGATGAAGGACAAGATCACTCCAGGTCCTGCCATTTCCTTAGCAACAAGCCCGGCAACCACATACATGCCAGTGCCCACGCAGCTGCCCACACCAAGTGACACCAGATCCACTGTAGTGAGCACACGGGCAAGTCTGGTGCCATGCAGGTCATCTGGGCCCTCCAGCATGGAGTCCACAGGTTTAGTGCGCAGGATTCGTGAGTGGAGTCCATACCAGGACGACTCCCACTCAATTCTCCTGGGGTCCAGTTTAGCAAAGACAGCACTCATCCTCCACAACAGGAAGACTCGGATGAAAGAAGGGTAAGGTTTGTCCTCTCTTATGTGACAGTGTCACCTCCCCAATCTGTCGTTCCAGGTGTTTCCTCTAAACTTGTCTTGTATGACTGTCGCCTGCTTTATTCTTTGCTCCTCTCTCTCTCTCTCTCTCTCTCTCTCTCTCTCTCTCTCTCTCTCTCTCTCTCTCACTCTCTCGCACAGTCTCAGAGAGGATCCATGAGCTGATCAATCAACATGCTCTATATTGAATCAGCAATGACTTCCTACAAAAAAAAGGAAAGCAAATTACATATCATCCAAAGATAATTAAACTAAGAAAACACGGTGACATCATGTTGGGTTTAATACTGCAGAGAAACATATTCCAATAGCCGAACAATAGAAAGTGTCCCTTCATTCATTTAGGTGAAATGTTGCTATGGTGGCACGTCTCATTAAACTTGCAGATTAGCATATGGAGAGCATCAGATATCCAGTGGATATTGATATACTAATAGAGAGAACAATGTGAGCAGAATGTCATATTTCAGCCTGGGGAAACAGTGCAGAAGTCTGTAAATAGAACAAAGTTGGTGCTTTAAGATATAAACATGTTTAAAATGTTGCCTGCTAATATGGTGATTCTTTCCTAAAATATAATAGCAGGTATATTTTTCTTAAATTAAATAATATACTTATACTTACTGCAATATGTATATGTGTGTATATATATATATGTGTGTGTGTGTGTGTGTGTGTGTGTGTGTGTGTGTGTGTGTGTGTGTGTGTGTGTGTGTGTGTGTGTGTGTGTGTGTGTGTGTGTGTGTGTGTGTGTGTGTGTGTACTAAAGAAATAGAATATGTAATATATTACAACTAACTAGAAATATATAAGCATGATTAATATAATAAATTCCCAACAGTCTTAATAAAACATATGTCAGAAAATTTAGTGTTAAACAATATTTAAGATGAGCATCAAATATCCCACTGCTCTGCTCCTTACATATTTTATAGATTAGCATAACAATATCAAAATATAACTTACTTTAGAAATTGTAATGACTTTTGAATGCCTTTTCCCATAACATTTCCAGGCTTGAAAACAACAGTTTTACCTAACATTTCCATTTCCATTTGCTGTCATCATTTTACCTCACTACTTTCTGTTGTCTATCTGCATGAAACTCATTTATGAACCGTCGTCTTCGATGTTAGTCGTACCTCAAGGCGTTCTTTTGTTTTTCCCTGCACAGATAGCATCACCACTCAGTGCTATCTTGTTTCTTTCAATCTAATGCAGGCATGCCATGCTCACTGAGACAAGCTGCAGTTGCCATCACAGACCCAAGATCTGCTGGATCTGCCTGTTGGTAATTACCAGTCCCACTGCAGGCTCTGTTCATACAACCTTACAATATCTCAGCCGTTATCAAAACACACGCCAACTGACGCACAGCTGACAGTGATTTACCAGATGATGTCAGATATACGGAGGGAAGTTATATCCACATTATCTTTGGAGTTTGATAGAGAGAGAATGGGAGACCAGACGTCAAACACTCTCAGGTGTCTCCGTAATAGTGCCATATTATAGACATTATAATTATATTGTGGTCTGAGTAACCCATTCACTTTCCTGTTTCTATTTCACCTGGCGGAATTTAGTCCAAAATGCCGCCGCTAGAGTTCTTACGAGATCAAGAAAATATGATCATATAACACCGATTTTATCATCACTGCATTGGTTACCTATAAAGTTCCGTATTAATTACAAGGTATTGCTACTGACTTATAAAGCCCTAAACGGCTTAGCTCCAGTCTATTTAACGGATCTTCTATCGCCCTATAATCCATCGCGCTCTTTGAGATCACTAAATTCAAGGCTTTTGGTCATACCTAGGATATCCAGAACCACCAAAGGAGGGAGAGCATTTTCACATTTGGCTCCAAAACTCTGGAATAGTCTTCCTGATACTGTTCGTTGCTCAGACTCGCTCTCCCAGTTTAAAACTAGATTAAAGTCGCATCTCTTCAGCCAGGCATTCATATAATCCTACAGATCAAACTACAATCCGGCCTCTATCCAATGCCAGAGGAGAACTGGCCCCCGACTGAGCCTGGGTTCTCCCAAGGTTTTTTTTTTCTCCATTAAGGCACCTGATGGAGTTTTAGGACACCATTAGGTCACTTGATGGAGTTTTTCGGTTCCTTGCCACTGTTGCCTTTGGCTTGCTCAGTTGGGGATATTTTGGGGATATTTAATTTAATTTTATCAATCAATAAATTCCTCTTGAAACAAACTTTGTTGTATTATTTTAATTTAATACTGTGAAGCTGCTTTGATGCAATCTGTATTGTGAAAAGCGCTATACAAATAAACTTGACTTGACTTGACTTAGTCACACCATCTGCTTCGATCCACCATGTACCTCAAGGCCTTCTTTTGTTTTTCCCTGCACAGATAGCATCACCACTCAGTGCTATCTTGTTTCTTTCAATCTAATGCAGGCATGCCATGCTCACTGAGACAAGCTGCAGTTGCCATCACAGACCCAAGATCTGCTGGATCTGCCTGTTGGTAATTACCAGTCCCACTGCAGGCTCTGTTCATACAACCTTACAATATCTCAGCCGTTATCAAAACACACGCCAACTGACGCACAGCTGACAGTGATTTACCAGATGATGTCAGATATACGGAGGGAAGTTATATCCACATTATCTTTGGAGTTTGATAGAGAGAGAATGGGAGACCAGACGTCAAACACTCTCAGGTGTCTCCGTAATAGTGCCATATTATAGACATTATAATTATATTGTGGTCTGAGTAACCCATTCACTTTCCTGTTTCTATTTCACCTGGCGGAATTGAGTGAATAACTGGAAATTGAATAATAGAATGAATGCCAGGTCATAAAAGACATAATGACCTACCCAATCAACACAAATATAAACTGCAATATTTTAAACAATACATACCCAATATGTTAATACTCTTCACAGATTACAGACAAATATAAAAGATTCAGGCTGACTCTCATCTTCTCTGTGTATAAATGAATTATGCAGTCTTAAAAAGGGATCTGTGATTACATTTAGTCCTGAGCAAAGAATAGGAAATAGGTTATGAGGAGGTGAGATGAATGGCATTATATATAAGGAGAGAAGTCAGACATCAGTCACAATTACACAAAATATTCCCTATTGCAGAAACAATACTGACGTCAATGCCGTAAGAGAACTGAAGGAGATGACGCCATTATTCCATTATTTACACAGAACGTTTTTGGATTCGAAAAAAAGCGAGACGCAGCGCATTGAAATGGAATGGAAAATAACGTTTTTAAAAGTTGAACCACTTTTAATGTGCCACTCATGCGGGAGATAGGCTACTGAAAAAGAAACGCGACCCGGCGCAACGGTCAAAGATGTCCGTATAACGCATGTTTACAAAAACGTTATGAAAGAAACCGTCTGTCACTCGGAAGTAAAAATTCGTCAAATTGAACAGATAGTAAAGCACTTCATTTTAGATGAATGGCATTTGAGTTTACCTTATTGGAGCTGATATGTAAATAGTAGGCTCCCCTAAAAAAATAAAATAATAATTGCTTTTTATTCGAGCGATTTAAGGCATTTGACTGGGTTTGTAAATGACTCTTAACCTCTGTGGGGGAAAAAATAATCAAACTAAAGTAGATTCAGCATACATAAAGCACTATTAACGCAGCAATAGATGATTAAATATAGGCCTATGTTAGAAAGAAATTATCAATGATAATGCAGTATGCAAATAAAGGCAAGAAAGGAGACCAAATGTAACTCAATATGCAAATATTGATGGTGGTGATGGATGTCAGCTAGAATATGTCAGCTTAAATATAACTCCTGAAAGATTTTGAAACCTAAACCTTTCTTAAAGCTTGTAAAAGTCTCAAATTGTGTATAAAACATTTTTAAAATGCAAGTTAAGTATCATTTAAGCTGAATTTAATGCCTTGTAAACTGTAATTAAAATGTGTTTATCCTGGCCATTTTTTTTCAGCACCTTGGTCAGTTCCATTGTTGTACAGCTACCATGACGCTTATGCTTCTAGTAAAGTACTGTTCCCTTAGCCTAAAGAGTATCAAATCTGGATAATGCACTTAAAATACAGATTTAACATTAGCATACCTCTAAAATAATCCCCAGATTTAAATTTGACTCTTCATTTGACTCTTCCTGTTCCTCTTAATCCAAAATATCTGAAGTATGCATGATCTAATTTGGATCCAATAAGTTATTTAACTTGTGCAACCTGTAACCTTTCCATATATAATATTGATGAGGTTCTTCTGTGGTTTGTCAAGGGAGAGCTGAAAGTGCTATACTGAGCTGAGCCATAAATGAATTGCTCTTAAAACAGACATAGCCAATACAATTTTCTCCATCCGAGCCAAAGTAAAGCATGCAACTACTCTGTCCACTGTGGTAAAACAAATAGTTCTAGAGTTCTCTTGCTCTGTGAAACAGAAATACAGGTGTCCAGTTTCAAATCCAAAACATTTATCCTTGGCAGAAAAGGAGCAAAAACTCACCGGTGGGGATTTTACACTGAATGCTTCATAATGTCGATGCAGCGGTACAGGAGGAATCCAGACAAAGCTTGTAGAGACAGCAGGGGACAATGCGGAGACATTGTGAATTATTTAGGCTCTTCTCCGTGTGCTCAGAGGAGAGTTCATTATTAAAAGATGTGTCCGCTATTCAACAGCTGCCTATTTAGAGATTCCCAGACTCTTTTAGATGGTCATTCTCTGTTAGGTTAATATGGGCCACATACTTTTATTTCCCTGATGAGATTGATGAGATTAGATTAAATGAGCGGTTTGACAGCTATACATTACCTGGACAAATATATAAGATCAATTCCAATCTTTTCCATGATGGTGCACAAAAAGCACTAGATGATAAAGGAAAACAGAACTGGACATCATACTGAGCCACAACATCAATTACTGTCATAATCAGAAAACAGACAGCTTGTATACTATACAGTTAATCAAATAAACTTGTTGCAGCACTTGTTGTTGTCTGAGAAGTTAATAAGAGCACTGACAAATTCAGCTGTTGGTAGGCTGAATAGCCTTCGCAAAAAGACATGCGTCCTGAAAAGACACAAAGCCATCAGTTTCATTATTATTGTAGTAATGCATGTCTATTGCATTTAATTCATTTTTAATTGCTCTGCCACTCAACTTCAATGGCTGAGACTCAAGTGGATCTCAGGTTGCACAGGAAACAAAAGTATCGCCATGGCGACTGAATGTCAGAATGCAACAGTGTTGCCAGATTAGAAATGTCGAAGTATCGTACCAAAACCTCAAAATTATCGTTTTTTGAGAAAAATTATCGTACACGAACCAAACACATAAAATATAGCTATTTTCCAACAATTTTATTTTCCAAATAATTTTACAGCCAATTTAAACAAGCTGTGTAATACGCTCACACTAACTGGAGGAAGTCTGGCTACTTAACTTTTTTTTGCCAAAGTGCAAAAGATATGCCGACAGTCCACATTTTGAACTAGACCATAATTAAACTATGATACAGAGAGAAAAAAGTGCACAATTAACACTAGAAAGATTCAAATTCGATCTCTAAGTTGCTGTCATCATCGGATTGTGCTGTGTTGGCAGGTGTTGTTGGTAGGGGAATCCTTTTACAGTACAGATTGGATGCCATCATGGAACTGATCTAAACTGAACTGTCTTCTTCGGCAAAACTGTAGTGTAGTGTTGACGTGCGGTCGACACCATGTGGTATGTGTGTGTATACGTGTGCTTGCGTGCAGGCAGGCGAGCCTGCGAAATGATTCGGGGTCAGAGAGAGAAGCGGTAGGATGTGTGTTTGGACGAAAGACTGAAAACTCTGAAATTATCGTACATTATGGGATTTTTTTCATTATTGATCGTACATCGTACAGAGGTCAAAATTGTCGTACAAATACGATAATTATCGTACATCTGGCAACACTGGAATGCAATGTAGCACAAGTGTTTGCAACGGTAGCTCTCGCTGCAACAGTGATCATGCTTGTTCTGCACAAACAACAATAGCCAGGTCAATTACATTTCAACAGAAAACCTTATTACCCATGCTAATTCATGTCAAACTTAGTTTCTAAGCATAATCGTCACCAGCATTAGTCATCCTACCTATCAATGCAAATTAAATTCCATTATATGCAAACGCACATTGCACTCTTTCAGTTCACTGACAACATTTTTTTTTTGCTATGTACATAGGTTCCACATTGAAACAGTAAGTCACTTAAAGGGATACTCCACCGAAAAATGAAAATTCTGTCATCATATACTCACCCTCATGTTGTTTCAAAACTGTATGAATTTCTTTCTTCTGCTGAACAGAAAGGAAGATATTTAGAAGAATGTCAGTAACCAGACAGTTTTAGATACCATTGACTTCCATAGTAGGAAAAAAATATACTATGGAAGTCAATGGTATCTAAAACGGTCTGGTTACTGACATTCTTCTAAATATCTTCCTTTCTGTTCAGCTGAAGAAAGAAATTCATACAGTTTTGAAACAACATGAGAGTAAGTATATGATGACAGAATTTTCATTTTTCGGTGGAGTATCCCTTTAATGCACGTGCGTGAATGTTGCCATAAGCGTTTCCATTAATTTTTTTCCCGACGCGCGAAAAATGCATAATTATCTTGCTTCACTAGAAGATAAAAACTTAAGCCTTCGCGTACTTGCGTATAGAATATTTCTGGCCTTATGGTTATACTATATTCGTCTTTTCATTTGCAATTTACAAACGAATGCACCTTGCTCTAAAGAGCAAACTGTGAAGTATGCGTGCAAGAAAGAATATTCAAATAGATCTTACTAGATGAGTCATCGTTGCTATACTGCTTAACTACATCATAACCAAAATCAAATGCACCATTGATTTCTTTCTGAACTGCATTCTGAATTAAAACAACTATGGCTGGTACGAATGTATCAGCAAAGAAAATACATATTTTTATTTATTTACATAAACCTATCTCAATACAAAATCAGAACATCTAATTAAAATCAGAACAAAATCATTAGAACTTAGGCCTACTTGACTTCTCAAAAAACAGCTCTGTAAAATGTGACAAAATTGGTTTTGGCTATGCAATATTTTCTTTCAAATATTTTCTTTATATGGCCTTAACTCACACATCCAAACCTTGTGAATTTAGACACATTTTTATAGCTTCTGCGCTCTTGTTGACACTCAGCAGTATCTGTTATTCCACAATTTCTGTGAAAACTGCAGGATCACAGAGATTTAAGTGGTTGGATTTCCCCCAGACAATGTTCTGAAGAATGGCTCTTGCCTGAATCTGGGCCCACTACAGGTCAGTGGAACAGTACTTTGGGTAAATTATTATTGTTGTTACTGACACAATTTATTTAACTGAAAAAGGAGACAATAGTTTATTTATTTTTTACATGTGCACAGCTGTACCGTTAACTTCAAATTTAGACAAACTCAATAGATCTCTGATGACATCTGGTGGATATAAAAGGATACGTTAAAGAGAAAAAGTGAACGAGTAGCCTATGAGATAACGTCAATATGTGCTAATTAATATTCATGAACTACAGGGAACGCTGTGAATCTAATCAGCGAACTGTTCCTGTTTATCTCATCAGGCGAACCCGCTTTCTGTGGTATAGCCTATGCTGACTAATCTAAAGTTTATGTTGTAAATTAAACTTTAAATATAGCCTACCTGTTGTATACATTACATGTAGCCTATAGGCCTACTTGCATGCATGCATGCATGCAAAAAACAAAACAAAAAAAACCCCGGACTTTTAAGACTTTTGTTTATTCGAACTCTAATTAATATTTAAACTAAAAAAAAAAAATACATGAAGTGTTTTGTAAATGATGGTTGAGCGATTTTATTTTAGGATGCACGTACCCGCCTCTTATAGCTAAGCTTCTAAAACGATGGAGTTTACATGTATTTTGCAATTTTAACTTATCCTGAGCTTTCTCAAAAAGAGAATTGATAACATGCCACATAACAATATGACTTAATCACAGATGAAAAGACTGTTTTTACATGCACTGTTTAATCAAATTGAACGACATAACAAATAATAAATGAGTTTTTATGCAATCACTAACAGTGTTTAATCTTTGTGTTGATTATTGCCATGCATTTCTGCATTTTTCACGTTCATGGTGTCCTTAATTTGCAGCCCTCAATCACAACATTGCACATTAGTTTCAGTGAAAAGACTTTTGTGCTTGGTTGCACATGATCAGGTTGGTCCAAGCAGCCATCTGTCTCATTGTAAGGCTTTATAAATGTAGATGCCCTCTCAAAGTTTGTATGCTGTGCTCATTACAACTCACATCTTCTCTGTTTCTCTGCAGATATGTGGACTGAAAAGAATAGAAGGATGGTTTGTTTTTGTGTAAGGAGCTGGTGCGGTGCATGCCTCTCTTTGGCCGTGAGGGCATCCCTCCATCTCTCGGTGAAGCAGTATGCCTGTGGCATTGAACTCGGGCCCGTTTCAAAATGATCTCCTCACGTTTGTGCTTCTCAAAGTGCATATTTCTGCCCAAACAATTGATGTGTTTCCTGAGTAAGTTGGATGATGTTGATGAATAGGTGGATTTTGTAAGGCAGCATGAATGTTCTGAAACCTTCCAGGGACACGCCAAGCCCGGTCTCGGCGAGGAGCTTGTAGAGCTTCCGGAAAAATGTCTTCCATTCTTTTCCCTGTTATTCTGGGGGCTGTGTGGCACAAATAGGGGACTTTGCAGGGCCACGGCATGCAGTGGACTGGGATAGCGATACACCTTCATGCCCTGTTGACCTGCAAGGTCAGAACGGTAAGTGGGTTGCAGGACCACTTTGGGTTGAAGTATGTCTGAAACATCTGGCCAGTGTGAGTCTGGATACAGATCCGCTACAGATCGGAAACCATCCTCAGGAATCGCCTCATCGGAGAAATGGGATTGAACTGTTCTATACTCTTGCAATAAAATGGGTCGGCGCCTTAGAGTTTCCTCACCTGTTAAACATTCTCTCTCTCCAAAAGAGTTGTATTTTAAGGAGGCCAAAGAGGTGGAGAGGGAGCGGACATTATCGTCACTGTCGCAGGCGGTAAAAACATCCCCAAAGTTGCTGTCGCAAAAACCTGAGCTCGCTCTTGACCGACTTTCCATGTGTGAGTGAAGTTCTTGGTGATGCCAGCTTCTTTCCGTCAGGCACTGATGATGAAGCAGGTCGTCAGATGAATGACTGGAACATGACCAAAGTCCTCTGGAGTTTCCAACCTCATGAATGGCCTCCTCAGAAAAACTGCGCCTGAGCTTTAGTTGGAATGAGTCTTCATCCACCCAGTAATGATGCTGTCCCTGCTGGATATTTGTTGAAGTTAAATCTTCAGGATCGTTTTCAGTTTTTTCCAGGGCAGTCTCCACCATTGCTTTATGTCTGACTCTCAGGACCTCCAACTCCAGCAGCCCTGCCAAAGTAGCACGAAATCGCTCTCTAATACGTCTCCTCCCTGTTCTGGTCCATGGCGCCACTTCAGGCTCTTCTCTGTTCACAGCGGTTGATGACATCGTGACTGGAGGCTCAAAGGCTACCTTTCACAGTGGAGGTCTTTATAATAAAGTCACCCATATCAATGCAAATACATTGATAAATCTATTGATAAGATTTTCACTAACCTTTGACCTTAGGTGAGGAATATGTTCAAGATAAAACTTAATTCTATCAATGTGAGATTAAACATCTGGAAGATCATTATCACTGCTAGTGATAGCTGTGGCTCTTTGTTAATATGTTTAATGTCATCATGAGCATGTAAGAACTTCCACTGTCCATGATTACGTAATATTAATGTAATATTTAATTTTGTTACACATTTAAAGAGACCAAACTGGAAGGCCAACTTAAAAGCATATAACCAAAAAAAACACATTTTGATTAATCACTTTTGTTGTTTTATATCTTTCAACCCAAAGTTAAATCAATCACATTTGAAAATGGCCTCTGTAATCCTATTCCTAAAGATTAAAGTAATAGTTGGTTCTTTCACCATTTCCTGATGCCATTAAATATGAAAAAACAAGGTGTGCTGTAGTTTTTTTTTACTATTATTGTTGTTAGTAAATATTAAATGCAGTTACAGTTCTACAATTGTAAATGTAAGCAATCTCTTTATTCATGCAAATACACTCCTTGGATTGTTACTACTGTAATGATTAACCGTTTAATCATCATTGCAATACATTCCCTCTACTTTATCAAACACCACCAGTTTGTTAATGAATCGTATTTAACTCTTACGCTTGCCACAACTTGATCGAAAAATCCCCTTACATAAAGCATTTACCACAATTGAAAAAACAAGACACTCAGTTTCTGTGTATCTTTATTTACAAGCAGATATCAAAACATGTAATCCTGCATTTGAAGATGTGACAGCTTATACAGGACCTTGATACACCCATCAAACATATTTCAAGACAGAGCTTCATTCATCAGCATCAGATTCTTCATCATCTTGACTGATCTGGAAGTAGCGCAGCTCGTAGCTTTCCTTATCCGACGCCACCACCCTCAGCCAGTCTCGCAGATTGTTCTTCTTCAAGTACTTCTTTGTGAGGTACTTAAGATACCTGAGGAACATGGGATTGTTAGTATATAAACAAAACTGATTTAAAAAAAACTCAAACCACAGAATCTGTTGGCATAACACATCTCACCTTTTAGAGAACTGCTTCTCTGAGGTGACGTTGATCTTGTTCTTCTGACGCACAATTTGCACTACATTTCCCAGGTTGCCTGTTTTGCCATTAACCTTCACCTTCTCTTTCAGAAATGTTTCCTGTTAGTAATAAAACAGCATGACCACTAGGGAAGAGAACCCTAGGCATTTAACTAGGGAAGGGAACCCTAGTTATGACACAGCATTAGTGATGCGACTCCTGAACACAATTTATGACATTTATAATTTTGTTTTAATTTCAATATGCAAGGTTAAAGAATAAAAAAAATTTTTTAAATGATTTATTTGGATCAGAAATGAATAGATTGAATGCTAGTTGAGATGAATAGAAATAAATGTAATTGAAATGTACAGATCTCTCAGACAAAAACAACTCAAATATAAATTTGATCACCTAGCCAAAAGATCATTTGAAAATGAGAACATTATTTGAGTATAACATTATTTGAGTATAACAATTATCCATGCCTGGAATTTAGAAATGAAAATGTCCCGATATTTTCAGGTTTTATATGGGTACAAAAACCCTGACAATCAACAGAAGTCGTGTTTTTTTATCATCATATGGTTAGTAATTTTTTATACAACTTACAAAGTTGGCAGAGTCGAGAATCCCGTCCTCCACAGGGTGAGTACAGTCCAGGGTGAACTTCCAGGAAGCACCCCTTTTACTCTTTTTCACAACAGTCTGCCTTTTCTAAAGAAACATTTTATAAAGTTTACTTAAAGTTAATGTTTGCTTCATAAACTCAGCCATGTTATAAAAATGAATAAACGCATTATGAAGTGCACTACTGTAATTATCTCTCAGTCGTAATCAAATAGATTTGTTTGAATTTTTCAGTCAAGCTAAAATGCTCATCCACGTGTCTGCCAATAGTACGTCAAAAATAATGAATTCATATATTATTCCATATGCAAAAACCAACACTGAGTGACATATTATATTCTTATTTAACATATCTGATATTTTGTTAACACGAAAGATCAAATAAAACACATTTAACCATAAAGACCGGTCTCCGGTAGACACGTACCGGTGCCATCTCGGTGAGGTTGGCTTGAAAGAGGAAGTGGCGTACGTCCGCGCGAGGGTTCACGGAAATTTCTCGTATTTGATTGGTTGCCGGTTGGGGAGGATTCAGCGACTTCCGATTTGTGAACGACTAATGTTTGACTCAAGGACCAGTCAGTCAGACTACGATCAGTTCAGTCCAAAATTTTCAGAACGGTTGTGAAACGGTTCAGTCTATTATATGGGTTTTGTCGAGATATATTAGGAAGGCTGGGTTCAACTAATTATTAATTCAAAAGATATGACTACAAAGAACCGTTGATATCTGATAGTAAAAGCATTTAAGTGAACCGAAGATTTGACTTTATTAGCACATTTAATACCACCTGGGGGGAAGTGCACATATTTATGTCTGAGGTAAAATAATCGTTTTTTTTTTTTTTAAAGGTTCTTTAAAACGAACTGTTCGAAAGAAAGAGTTGTTCGATTTGCATGTATTGTAAAAATTCATGTTTATCCAATATCTTAAAATTAGATATTATATTAGATACGTAACGTTAATTGTATAGAAATGTAAAACGTAAAAAAAAAAAATGATTAAGCAATTCTGTTTCAGCAAGTAATTACACCCGAGTATGCAATGTAATGCATTCCACACCAATATGGCCTTTGTCTCACTTACCATTTAATCGAGTTGATGATTATTTCGTGTAATCAAAGATTATACACATCTACAACATAGCTATGTAATCATTAATGTAGTCGGATGTAGCGGACAATCCCATTAACATACAATAAACATGCAGCATGCTTCGTTTTGGTGATTTCCATTGTTAAACATTCACATGTATACTCAACCAGTGGAGTTAGAAAGCAGAGACTGGGCTCTGCATTCCTGCTAAGTAAGCATGACTCATCCTTGCATCATTATTGTGCAGACACACCAAGAAAAACTTGGGTGAGGCCTCAGCAGGCACAGCCCGATTTGCCAGTTATTGGGCAGATTTCTAATCTTGAACAAATTTAAATAGGCACATAAAGATTTCTGTTTGCTTTGTTAAATTTTTAATGTCACTCAGCTACACAACAGCAAAATTTGAAATTAAACCATCTGAAAAAATCATGTAAAGACGTGATTCAACATAGATTGACTTTAGAGAGCGTGCTCACTAGGAGCCACTTGCTAGATGAAGTTTGTGTGTTTGAATATACTGTGATGCCACAGGCCTCCAAGAATGAAGTGCAACACTTTCATTGAGTCTGTGTTGTCTGGGCACCCGGCCACAAATGGGAAATGAGTATTTGGCTCCTCCCATGCAGAGGATTTGGCAGCCCAACCCAACAAAGCTGTCTTTCTTTCCCAGTTACTGTCCTCACTTTCTAAAATTATATCCCATGTCATTTTGCTCATTCGTATGAATTCTTAAACCTTAAATTTAACATTTAAAACCATTCAATAGACAATAAGCTTATTTTTATACACCTAATATATACACATGAATATATAATTTTACTTCATTTGAGAACAAACACTGCATGTTGTGCTACTGAACACTTAGGGATGTACCTAAGATCATACTTCAAAACAGACACTTTCTGATTCAAGTATAATATCTGTACCTTAGTAAATGAAGTTGTCCCAAATGACCAGACAGGTTAGACTAAGTAACTTTTAAACAAGGATATTCATTCTCCAAAGACAAAGATAAATAAAAAGAGTTCACATGTTAAATATTACCAGATGAAAAATCCACTGTAAATATGAAGCAACACCTTAACCAGCATTTGGGAACTTCTTTCAATACTGATGAAGTGCTTCATAAAAAAGAAAATAAAAAAAAGAAAAGGTAATCTATTAGGTTTTTATTTTTTGCTCTCTCCAGTCAGGTGACAAAGGCCTCGAGTGAACAAAGGAAGATTAGAACTCGCATCAAAGATTCAGTCCTTAACAAGAGCCTGAGCTCATTCTGGGGCAGCACTGATAAGAGTCTACCTGGAGACAAATACAGGCTTCAACACTTTATTTAATGTCGTCACTGACAGCCAAAGTCAAGCTGGCTGCTATTTTGGGTTACAGAGGTATTCGCACATGGCCATCACATCCTTTCCACTTCTGAACAATTAGAGACTGTCATTTAAGAGGACATTTCACTGGAGTTTATTTCTCGGTCACAGCCGTTTTTACTTGAGAAGGTACTCGAAGTACTGCAAGAACAAGGAAGTGCCAACTACCAGTGTGCATCTCACTTTGGGGGGAAAAATGGCATTCAATTGAGAGAAATTAACCACAGTGCCAGCATGGCATAGATCATGTAAGGAGAAATGTAAAAGTATGGCTACCAGAGAGACAAAAAAGAAAAAAGAAAAAAGTCAGTGTCAGTTTGGGGTTTCCTCTCTTCGCAACAAGTTGCATAAATCCTGCACTAGTTACTATTAAGAAATTCAAGAATACAAAAACGGAAAATGGATCCGATTTAACATTCAGGAATGCAAGTGGTTAAAAACTTGAGAGGGGGGAAGAAAAAAAAGTGGAATGGGGGAGGTCGAGGGGTAAACACTGCCAATAATAAACTTCTTACCCTAGAGAATGCCAACTGACCCGACAAGTCCAGCACAGTATTGGAAGAAAAAAAGGAATACAAATCACAACAAAAATGTGAGGTTGCTTGTGAAGGCCATAGCTTTGGTGACAAATAAAACCAAAGAAACAAATGCAAGAGATTTGTTAAAGTGTAGCATGTTGTAGCCTGAGCAGCCCAGTCTCTCTTCCTATTTGGTCATGGGTTTGACAGCCACTGCAGATTCTTCACCCATAGCTGAAAGCACAGTAACCTGTGAAACAAAAACACAATGAGTGGTTTACATTGACAAGATGCAGGCTAAAATCGAAATGCATTCGTCCAAATAGGTGCACTTACCAACATCTCTTCACCAGCTGCAAATTTGCTTTCGATTTCTTTGCCCAGGTCACCGTCTGGCACACGCAGGTCCTCGCGCACGTCACCGTTGTCCATCATAAGAGAGAGGAATCCCTCACTGATGTCAACCAGCTAGGTAAAGACAAGAAAACATCTTTTAAAAGGGAAGAAATGGTTTTGCAAAAGAGTATCTACACTTCAAACAAAAGCTACAGCATTGCCGTGTCTGTGTTTTGGTGGAAGAGATTCACCTCAGGCAACCAATTTAAGGCGAAATGACTCAAAGTATGAAATACAAAATATCGTCTGTGTAAGAAAAGCGGCACTGAACTAATAATGTTCTAAAAAGGACTAGAAAGATACTAACAATCTCAGTTTGGGACACTAACATATTAAAGGGATAGTTCACCGAAAAATTTAAATTCTGTCATTTGCTCACCCTCAAGTTTCCAAAACTGTATAAATTTCTTCTGCTGAACACACAAAAAAAGGGATATTTTGAAGAATGTTAGTAACAAAACAGTTGTGGGGAACCATAGACTTCCACAGTGTTTTTTTTTCCTACTATGGAAGTCAATGGAGCCCATTAACGGTTTGGTTAGCCTTATTCTTCAAAATATCTTTTGTTCATTTTTGGGTGAACTATACCTTTAGGAGCTCAAGAAGTCTTTTAAATTTGCTCCAAATGCAATGCAAAATATGGCAATAATTTCACTACACCAATAACTAGCAGATTCAATTTTCCAACTAGTTAATGACCAGTGTTCAATGCAATCAGGAACAAATCAATAACAAAAAGAAGGTGACATTTGAATTCTAGATAAACCGTCAAGTTACTACGTTGGAAATTGTGAAGCGTTTGCCTTTATTGCACACAGCTTGGGCTACAGGGTCAGGCAAACTTTAATTGAAATAACACGTCACATGTACTCCCAAAAAATGTTTCACCATTACATCTTGAATTTCACAAAGCCATGCATGTCTCACCTGGTAGTCATTTCTTTTGGTGTTAGGCACATCCATGTTGTGGGTGGAGGGGCAGATATCTTCATATTTCTTATTTGTGAAAATGTCAATTCCAACCATGTGAACCTGTAAATAGAGACTCAATTACTTAATGCTAATGTTCACGGTTTAAAGACAGCCATGCAAAAGAGTGATATCCAAATATTACCTTTGCGTGACCATGCTTGCCAGTCTTAGAAGTAGACATTTCAACAATTTTGCAGGGGCGACCCTTCAGGACCACAAACCCATTCTTGCGCAGGGCGCTGCACTGCATGGGGTAGGTGGCAGAGGCCCCGGCATCTCCGCTGGTGAAATCAAGATCTGGATCTGCCATGATGGGGATCTAAACAAGGGGCACTGGAAGGAATAAAGGACATGGGGAAATTATTATATTATAACCTTAAAAATCCTCAATCCCACAAAATAACATCATAGATGAGTCACATATGAATGAGCCAGGTTTCCACTGTATGAGTTGGCTAGTCAGACATTAGGACTGCCTTACAACTTTAATAGCTGAAGATAAATTACAGTTCTCAATTAACCATTACCAAATGTTAAGCAGCCATTTTATATCGAATCGTAAATACATCGACCTTGTTATTATTAGCACTCAAACCTGCAGCATCATGCTGCTCTAATTTCACCACTTATAGAATCCAAGCCAAATACACGACCAAACTTGATTCAACTTCAGCTAACAGTTGTTTGTGTTTACAAACGTGTCGTTAAAATACTTAACGAGCCACATTTGACACTTTACGGTCGTTGTTTTGCACGCAATTAACACAATGACCACGCCGAACAGGCCAGATGAACTAGAAGGCTATACATGCTAGCTTAAAAAACTCGCTAAAAATAATCAGTGGAGTAACTCGTTAACCCAACGTCAGGTTCACGCTTGCAGAAACGCGAACGGTTAACCGTATGTCTGATTCGCGTGGCGCATGTCAACGTGGTTTCTCCGCTGATCAATGACTCGGCTAAGAGGCTAACGCCCCATTCTTCCCTAGAACAAAGTAATAGAAACACGCATAAATGGAACAACGACCACGACTAAACTATAAGGTAACTAACAAAAGGGGGAAACGGGTCTCATGCGGGTTAGCCAAAGTTTCTCACGGGTCCCTTTTTCAATTAAGTCAGTGCGCGCGAGGAAAGGCCTCGCGCGTGCTCGCGGCCTGCGAACTAGAGAGCCGCATCAAAGAACTCCCGTAACACGTTTACTCAAGACGATCCGGTTACGTTCACCACCATGACGTAGACTTTCAAGTCCGACAGCATTTTAAAATAAACACCAAGACAGGAAAGTTCTGTGTAATTTTTCGTTCACAATTCAAACACGCTCCATGCAGCACTTACTTCCAAGAAAAAAAGGAACGTCAACGCGCAAGCGCGGCCAATTTTAATGCGGCATCCGTACAGTGGGCGGGATTCCACTTCTTCTGCAGAAATGAGGATGGCTTGTGCCTGAAGCTTATGCTTAGTGCCTCTTAGCGCTTAGGATCTGTGGATTGAACGCCATGAATGGTGCAACCTTCCATATAAATATAGCCTATATAAACACACACACACGTTGGTGCACTTATCATTTTGAGGACGGACAATCCATAGGCGTAATGGTTTTTATACTGTACAAACTATATTCTATCCCCCTACACTAGTCCTACCCCTAAACCTGCTTTTTTAATAAAACATTGTTTAGTAGGCTAGGCTATACGTTTTTTAAGCCATTTCAATTACGAGGACACAAGAAATGTCCTCATAAACCACATTTACGCTGTAATAGCAGTGTAATACCAGTGTTATTATACATATTTAAAGGTATAGCGGAGGATGTTTTACTTCCTGGTGGGTAACCTATACTATTGGTCCTCCTAATTGTCAATCATTCTGGTGAATCAATCAAACTTTTCAAAAAGTGGAGAGGGCGGGTCTTATCTAAAATTTGGAAAGATCCTCCGCTATACCTTTAACGTTATACAATTCCAGCAAAAAAGTGTATCTATATATATATACATTTAGTTCAAAATTGCAGATCTGAATGACTTTTGCGAATTCTGTCCTTTAAATGAACGTCTTAAAGTCATAAAATCAAATTTGATCATCCAGTTTTTTAATGGAATATTGCAGTAGCCTATTTATTACCATGGATTTGACAAGACACAAATATGCATATTATTATTATTAATATAAAGAATATATCATATAGTTGTTTATTATATATATAAAAAACTCAAACAGCACACATGGTCTGGTTTTAAGTGTCATTTTATTTAAAAAAAAGAAAAAAAAAGAAAAGAAAATGTCTGTTTTGGGTGACAAGTGAACATACTGGCTGAGTTTCCAAAATCTGAAATATTTCCATTTATCCATTTTATATTCTCATTCAGAAACGATTGACTCCATCTGAATAAGATCAAAAACTGGAGTTTCAGTCAAAGTAGAAAAGAGTCTTACGTGAAGACTGACAAAATCAGTAATGATCATTATTGCTAACAGCTTTTCTAGACCGATTCTTCAACCTTTGATATGCAGTCTTCTTCGGTTTTCCTCTTTAAACATAAACACTGAGTATTGATTAACAAGACTAGAATAAATCCACAAACAACCCTATAATATTCAAACATATTTGCAGTTATCAGGGGTGAATTTATTTCAAACGGAAAGGGCACTGAACAATACCGCATTAAAATAATAAAACAAACCAACACTTTATTAAAAAAAATGTAAAAAATGTTGTAAAATAAAACACTCATATTAAAGCATCCCTGACACTATAATAGATTTCATAGTTTTTCCAGACAAACTAATTCAGCTAAAAAAAACAATCCCTTTAAAAAAAACGCAATACTGCTGCTGCTTTCTGAATACAAGATACCAGCACTGTACAAAACAATAAATAAATTGGATCAGAATATCAAGCAAAACTGGATTGTTAACGTTTTATGACCATAACATACTCAGTTTAGAAGCTCTTTCGTCGGTTGAATGACACGAAGGAGATTTTGGTGACTTTGTTTGATTCACACCATGTAATAAATTGTAAGCAATAAAATATAACTCTTACTACTAGGCACAAATTCGATGAGATCATCTCTTAAAAGTCCAGGCTACATTTAAAGTTACATTTGGAACAAAAATCTAGTTTAATAGCCTTACAAATCTATTTATAAAATATTACAGCCTGCCTATTTTGTGAACAAAACGTGATATGCCCAGTTTCAGCTTCAAATGTCTATAACAGAAGGCTTGTAATCTCACTATTTCTCATTTTAGTGTCAGTATGCCTGTTTTACGTCTTTAATTGGTGTTTTTACAGGCTTAAAAGTTTTTACCCCCATAAAAATGGCATGTTTAAATCAAACACACTCACTCAATCACACATCCATATGGAGCAACCATAAAAATAACAGCCAATATCCAGAATGCTCGGTTGTGCTATAAATCTCAGAGTTTAATACACGCAAAAAATGAAGAGAAATACAGAAATAAAACAACAACTCGCTCAGCCCGAATATAAAGGATGTACTTACAGTATTAATGTCCATATTAAGAAAGAAAATGAGGTCAAGCACACATCAAAAGACTTTCCACACTGAAGGTGGTGCGTGAGAGAGGATGAAGAAATCAACCGACCTCACAGTTTACGTTTGTGTTGATAAAATGGATGGAAAGATCCCATTAGTACTTCAAACCTGCACACACATCCACTCAGTTCACAGTTTGATGGATAAAAAACATGAAGTCTCAAAAGATCCTAGTTGTGTCAAATGAATTTCACACTCTATTGCCCTTACAGAACAGTAATGAAAATGTATAAAAGTACATAAAAGGACTTGATGATTCCATTTGAATAAAATGCCATGTCGTTTGGAAGGACTTCAAGTCTATTAATGGGTGATTCTGCAATTAGAGGCATTTTCAAGTACACAAAATCCCCAAAAAATGTTTTGGCTCCATTCAATATTTATGATATTTTCCCATAACTTTCAAATAGAAGCAACGTGACAGTTGTGCGCTTTGTTCTTGTTCTGAATCAAAATTCCGGTAATGACACCTAATAATCTGAAGGTGGTAATGACCAATATTGGAGAAAAAAGAAAGAAAAGAAAACTGTACAAATAATCCAAATTAACTGAATATATCACTAGGATTAAATAACAGACAAAATAAAAGAAAAAAAAATATTGTCCCCCTAGGCTACTGAAAAATTCCCTAATTGAAGAATCACCCTAATATGAAGTGTAGGCTTGATTTGGCTGTTGCACGAGACATTGCACCATGAATTTTTTTTTTTTTTTTTTAAAGCTTCCATTTCTGAAAATTTCTGTCTGGCGCTCTACACTTAAATCACCTCTGAATCTACATGTAATGACAACATAGGCTTCTTTAACATTAGTTAATTTACAACATACTTAATCGCCAATTAAAAATACCTATTTTAATTGAATAAACTTGAAAATTCACTGATCTACTGGTTGCATTTCAAAAGGACAATTCCCTCCCAGAGAATAAATACTCGCCTCTTCAAGCTACGATCGTGAATATTGCCTCGTATTGTCACTCACAAAGTTTCATTTACGGCATCGATAGTCATTACCCACATAGAAATCTGAACCGATTCAACAGGTGAACAGAAACGAGGTAGCCTAAAAGGAAGCTCTGTCAAACACTACCCTTCGTTCACCGATTTACAGTATGCGATTCACACGGAGGACAAGATGGATCGTACAGAACCACATACAGCATCACGCGTTCCCAGACAATTCATATGCATTCGTTTCGGAGGCAGGACTCTTATCCAAAAAGGAAGTGGATATTTACAGAGGGTGGTAGTGAAAGTCCCTCTAGAAACAGTTGGAGATTATAGATCCATCTTGAGGAGAGGCGAGCAACTGACTCACCAGGCTCGATTCCCTTGGCCTTTATTGCACTTTGCTGAAAGTCATGAGAAAAAAAACAACTTAAAAATACAAAACTGCAGCACATTCTTATCCTAATGACACGTGGAGGTGTGTTACACCTGATACGGAAACAATTTGAGATTGCTGGTATGTTAATGCTAACATATCTACCTTTTTTTTGTATTGTTAGTGGAAAGCATTACATTTCATCATTCATTCACATGTACACACACCCTTACACAGCAACTTTCATACTCTAACAGAATCTTAATGTACTTTTTTATGTTTCAATACAAAGCTCTGTAGTATTGACCAATCAGTTGAAGGATTCAGACTGATGTTAAAGCGTTCAAGAATAGTCTCTGCTGATCAATTTGGTCACCAAAAGAAATAGTTCACCCAAAAATTGTCATTTACTCACACTATCGTCTTTCAAAACTTGTTTGACTTTTGTCTCATAATGTCTAGGCTGTTATTTTCCATACAATGTAAGTGAAAAGTGACCAGGGATGTCAAGTAAGATTTTCATGACTTACTGCCTGTTCCTCACAGAAAACATTATATGGCTTCAGAAACTAGAAATATAGTGCTCAAGTTGTATATACTACTATGATGCTTTTTTGTCCATTTTAGATCTTAGTAGCATTTGGTCATTTTAATTATATGGAAGAGAGCAGCTTGGACATTGTACCAAATCTCTCTTTTTGTGTGTGACTAAATGATTCGGTGATAGTTTTGGATTGACATGAGGGTGAGTAAATTTTAGGATGAACTATCCCTTTAACCCACAATACCCATAATGTACATGGATAAATTGCAGAGACAATTGAAATAAACTGGAAAAGGTTCTGAATTACAGCACAATCTCCCTGAGCACAAGGAAAACAGCGCAAATCACAGGCTCCAAATGTGATGTGAATACTATAGAGCTTTGGCATAAAACAAGGAATGCACAGTATTAATATTCAGGATCATTTATATTTTCATTATATGTCCATATCAGCAGGCATCAATTTCCATCCCAAAAATTAGCATGTTTCCTTTTCATTACAGAAAAATGCATACACATCAATATATTATGGACTTAAAAATAAAAACGAGCAGCTTTGCAAATTCATTTTTAAGGCATTCTGTGGACAGCCCGATGTGTGTCTGCTCCAACATAATGTGGTATTTCATAAAGTATCATACAAGTCTTAAATATCAGTTTCAATTCACACATTAGAGTGATTTTCACGTGACACAAACATCTGTGTGCATTCCAAGCTGAAACATAAAAAAGAAAAAGGGTTGATCACACAAACCAGGCTCAATGGATTCATCCCGTAAGGGAGGTTTACCGACGTTCAGCGCAACCGTGATAAATTATTGTGTCAAAAAGTGTCTTAACAGTACAAATATTCACTCTACTCTGTGGGTTGGATTTCCCATATTTCCAGTCTCCACGTCCAGAAGAATCTAGATACATATTTATAAGGACAAAAACATCAGAACCCCACAAATGTTAATGAAAGGGCCATATAAAACAATGCAGACCGGTTGTGCTCCTCTGTCACCCTTTGTTGTTCGTTGGGGCGTTTGGATTTTGGGTTTGTCTTTGACTCTTCTGAGAAGGACCCAGCTAGGTTTGGTCTTTTTGCCATCTGCCAGATTATCCAGAGCACCTGGATTTTCCGGTCTTTCCTTTTTTCACACTTTTCAATGAAGTAGAAAAGGTCCACAGATACAATGCAGGGGAGGGGCGGGAATGAATTACCAATTCATCATGGAGTTTCTGTTCAAGGTCATGAAGAAAACTTGGCTGCTGCCTCCTGATCGGACCGAGGCAAAGAACACCTGTGGACGGAGGAACGGGTGTCATTAACTGATAACAAACAAAAACTAAATGTAGTATAGTATAGAGTTATTATACTTAACTAAAGCTCAAACCATAAAAAAAATTGTTACTTGAAATAAATAAACATTAACTGAAATAAATGAAATATATAAAACTTATGTCAGCTAGTAGGCAACATTTCCCATTTTCATTTAGTTTAACTTAATGTACTAAAATAACAAATTAAAACTATAGATGGTATAACTTTTAAAAGAAACTAATAAAAATGACAAAAACACAAGATTACTAAAACTTTAATGAAATAAATAAATAAATAAAAACTAATTCAAAATATTAATAAAAACTACAATAGTATCTCAATGACACTAAAACAACACCGATCAATTGACATTGACAACACGTCCATAATCAAGAAAAAGAAAAGAAAATCGCGTTTAAAACACTAACAAATATTCACAAATATGATCATGTTGGTTTATAGTTTTGAAAAACTTTTATACTATTTTTAAGAAAAGTTTAAACGTAGTGGCTAAAGGTTTATATGTCATGTATAAAAATCAAGTAAAACATAACATGCGTTCCTTAAACTTTGATTACGAGTGTACACCTTATTTATTTTATTATATTTTATTTATAGTATTACAGATTAAAGGTAAAAAAAAGTGTTTTTGTTTTTACTATGAAGATGTATAAATAAAATTAGATTATAAATTACATTATTAAATAGATATATTACTTATTATATATTACTATATAACTATATTATATATTTGAAATAATAATAAAAGATTACGGCAAAATACTTTTTTTTTTTAAATAAAGCATTCTCTTCATTATCTTATCATATAATAACAAGCTGACATTTGAAAAAAATATTTGAAAAAATATTTTTATTATATTTTTGAGTAAATTAATATATCCGGACAAACAAAATGTGTGGCGTGTCATTGGCCCACATAAAGACTCCAATAATTTAAAAGTGACGCGTGTAATTTTTAAACACGGTTAAAATGTACCCAAAAAAAGAAAATTCAGTATGGGCAAGATGCATAATCATGATAACATATCATGATCTTTACAGTTATTGAAAAACTGAATCAACACCAGACCTCCGGTGAACAATGACACTATTGTCTTTTTAGAGATGCTTTACAGCAGAATTGAATTCTGTTAATCACTTTGAAATAATCTATAATGTATAAATCGCTACATAAACAAAGGTGACTTGACATACTTTATCGTTTCTCTCCGAAAGGAACTTCAGTCGCTGTGCTCGCTTGTGCATGAAAACTCCGTCGAGGTGTCCCGTTTCCACGGAGCGGATCTCAATGGCTTTCTCTCCCCAGCCCATGATCTGGTTGGAGTGGATGTAGGCTGCAGAAGTGGAGGGGGAAGGACGCGAACATAAACAAAAGACAAAAGAAACATGTGACAGGAGAGCGCTGACATCAAATGCAGTACATCATCACAGCACCCCGTTCCTCAACGACTTCTGACTTCCAACAGCAACTTGAAACTAGCCCAGATCCAATGAAAACAAGCCTGCCAAAGCCACCCCACATCATCAGGAGGTCATTATTGCAGCAGTTTCTGAGCATCACAAATTAAAGCATTATGGTTATTATTGGTCTTTCATTTTGAAACTGATGTCAAAAGGAACTAGCCTCCAAATCCAGAGCTCTTTGGATACTAATGAACTAAAATCAACTCTCTCCGAGGACTTCCTGTGCCCTTCATAGAGAAAATAATGATCTGGTTGTTTTGACTGACTTTGCTGCTGATATCTTGTGTAGAAAATGCATGAGATATGAATTTTACTTTGTTATCATGAATGCAGAATCACTGTAGAGTTGAACATAATTTGGATGAAACATTAATTTGTTCAGAACTGAGGGGGTGGGCGGCTGCTGGTCTACATCTGAACCCTCAGTATCAGACAACAAATGACAAAAGACTAAATCATAACATTAACATTCTTCACGGATGAGAGATGAAAACACACACATAAAAACAAACATTAAGGTTGGAAATAAATTTGAGACAAATGGCACAATATCTGATGCATGATGGTAGTAAAGCAAGAGCTGAAAGACACCAATATTCACATCTATAAAGACAACAAGAGTTACATCGAAACTGATGACGGTCTCTTTGTCTCGGTTAGTCTTAAAAAAAAATCAATTTAAACATGCTGAATAGAATTTTTAGTTTTGGGTAAATCTCATGAAAACGGGTCACATTTCACTCCAAAATCAAAAAAAAAAAAAAAAAAAAAAGTGTATTTTTGGACCAAGTTTTTTTGCATTGTGAACTGTTCCATGTGCTTATGGAATAATAGTTTTCTTCAAGAATCAAAATCAAATGAAACATTAAATATATAATTTTTTTCGATTTGGGTAAATCAATTGAGATTTTTTTTTAATTTGTGGGGGTTTTTTTCATGACAATTAAACAATTTGCATATGCAAATTGAATAACATCAAAGCATAATATGAATAAAATAATACGAATGTAGTTTCTTTATTTTGATTTTAAGGTGAGATATGACCCAGACATGTTTTCTGACATTCACCCAAGTATAAAAATAGTATGAAAATTGGATCCAAAAACAAATCAGAAGGTTTTTTGGTCTTAAAGGAAATAAGATTAAGTGGTTATTAATAACAGAGATATATATAGTGTTAACAGTGTGAACGAAAACAGTACACAAGATGTGCCAGACATACAGACAAACATTGCACTCGGTCAGGGTTTAGTATAGGTGGGCCGAGGTGAGGTGGGGTGGGGCGGCATAGGGCAGATTATATGGGCAGAAAAGCGGTCTAGTTAAGTGAGGGACAGGAAAGAGAGAAGAGCAATGAGTGGACAGAGACATGCGTGTTTGTGTGAGAGGACTGATTCAGAGAGGCTTCATTCTGAGGGGTGTCGGGGACGGTCAGGTGCACTCGCATCAGGGCTCTAGAAGGAGAACAGGAGCGTTTTGTGTGAAATAAACAACCAAAACCTACCAACAGAGGTGGGCATCTCTCCCCACTGGAGCACCACGTCTTTAGTGATTCTGCCGTATGTGTTCACATAGACTCCCTCATCTTCATAACACAGAAGCATCTCCATGCCGTCGGTCTTGGGAAGCACCACAATGGCGTGAGGGGTAACACTGCCCTGAATCTGGGAAGGGAGGGGTGGGCGCAGATGAGCCTTGGGGTGACAAAAACGAGCCGTAGTGCAAAACATTCCCCCACTAGATGACGCTCTCCCCCCCCTCGGGCCGGCCCTGTCAGTCATGTTTTCTGCTCCACTGTCTCGTGCTGTGGGCGGCCAGAGCTTCTCCCTTCGAGAAACTGCTGCAACAATCGAGACTCCTGCCCTCCACTCCACCACACCGACGCCTGAGCCCAAAAGCGCCCTGCTAACAGGCTACCATGGGGCATTGGAACGGGTTGGCTGCTTTGGTTCATGTACAAGTTTGGTTTGTCAAAGGTCGTAGATCGGGGACATGTTTTTCTCTTACAGTGGAGATACTTTTCTATCACACTTGATAATGTTAGAACAATAAATGGCATGTACTTGCAATATCATGAAATCTGTTTTAGTCAACTTATAGATGAATAACCATTCATCTACACACAAAACATTCAAACGTGTTGCTCTAAACTGTGGAATCAGGGTCCAAAATTAACTTTCTGCAAAAGCAGGTGATTTCAGGTCAATCTTAGACCATGAAATTACATTTTCAGTTATATTAATATATTTATTAATTAATCTTTGCATGTAATATTTATATAAGCCGTTTTCCTTCATGATATATTTGTGACAAAAATGATAGGTCATTGTGGTAGCATCAAATAAATCAGCCGGTCTCCGAATTTCAGTGAAAAAGTAAATGCATCATGTTTTAGTTTTCCTATATTTTAGGCATCTTATATGTTTTTCTGGATAAATTCATAAAACAACACCTATGTCGTTAATAAGATACATTTCTGATAATAAATTATGCTGATAAACTTTTGACGATACATTTCTCATAGAGGATCAAGTTGTTAGAAGACTTAAGTTGCGCCAGATGTCTTTAATATTGCCTTAAATATTTAACTAATAAGGGTTAGACTCATGTCAGACAATTAATACATATCATGTATTAAATAAAACAAAGTATTTTTTTACAGTCCCTAAAAAGTTACCAGCTGACTGGAAAGGGTTTTATTTTTCTCACCAAAGATGTTTCTTAACTTGCATTTGGATTGAGTGTTAAATTTGGACCCTGTCTGTAATTAAAAGACACATATGTGATCCAGACATCAACACTACAGTGGCATGCCAGTGTCCCCGGGGAGGAGTCGTCCTATTTAAAGTCCCTTGGAATCAGGGTAAGGAGGGGAGAGCTGCCTCCGCTCGGCCTGTTGTCACTTACGTGGGATGGAATGTAGATATCGTATGGATTCCCAGAGTCGACATCTATCACGTGAAAACCAACGCTGGAGCCATAGATAACCTTTAACCTCTGACCCTCCTCCACCGTCAGGTCTACAAGCAGAGGCTTGTGCTGAAGTTCTGTGAAAGACTTTGGAGAGACAGAAGAGACACTGAAAACATGACGAACAAGCTACTGAGGGACTTTAAACAATGACACTCACAACGAAATATGCTCTAGGCACTATAGTACCGAAAATAGCTTCCTAAATTGCACATTTCATGCTCTGCATTACTTTAGAAGAAAATAGGCCTTAGAATTCAACTTTGCAGAGCAGTTTAGTTAAAACGATCACACAAATGCTCTTTCTTAAAGGGGGTAAAGGGGATCCCACTGGACCGGACGTCTGTCTCACCTTAAAAGCCATGAATTTGTGGTATGGTTTGGGAGCCCAGGCATAAATCTCCACTGCATTCTTCAATGCAATCACCAAGAACTTAATCCTCTCATATTTGACTGTGGAACAACAAATACATGTGAAAATATTATTAGGATGTACAAAAACATTTTTCAGACAGACAGACAGACAGACAAATAGATAGATAGATGATAGACAAATATATATAGATAAGATATCAACTTTACAGACAGACAGACAGACAGATATGGAAGGATAGATGGATAAAGTAAATTTAGGTATGAAAACAATTTGGCCAAATTGACCAAAGGACATACCGACTTTATAATGGACACAACCCTCTAGGTCACCAACAGTGATCCATCCTTGTTTTTTTTCTACCTCAGGGTCATTGTGAAGTATCCTGTTTCTGAGCCATGACAGATAATAGACCCTCAGTTTATTCTTTTTGCCTGTGAAAAAAAGAGGAATTATGAACCTCTCATTACATACAGAAAATAGAGATCTATCAAAACGAACAAAATAAACAAAACAGATCTTTGTCCAGTCAAATGGAGAGTTGATATTGAGCTCACCTGATATGGTGACCAGGACATTGAGACCCTCCAGAACCTCCATCTGTTGAAAACGCCTGCGGTTGATCAGATTGTAGACTTTGCCTTGACCACTGCGATCTAGTAACATGAGTCCATTTTCTGTTCCTACCAGCAGGTTCACTCCTGCACCGGTCAAAAACAAGAGTTAAAATGATCTGAAGACCATAATGGATCTGAAGTGATATGGAGGCATTTATGCTACTCTCAATTAGGAACAGATGTTGAGTATAAAGTAAGAAAAAAGTCGATAAACCAGCCAGAATCTGGACTCACCCCATAGTGCAGCACACAGGATCTCAGAGTTGAAGCGCTTTTTGTACTTGCGGATTTCCGGTGTGTCGCTGTGTGGCCGGATATTGGTGGGATTGACATTAACAACAGAAATTTTCCGAGCCTCATTCAATCGAGCTTGTTCCTGTTCCTGTCGCATGAGTTCATCTGCAAAATGAGCTGTCGCCAAAGAAAAACATCATAATCACTGACTGTTCTACTTTGCAGTAGGATTTTGTTGAGTGCTCATCATGCATCAAGAAGTGCCCCTTTTTTCATGAACAAAGTGCCAATCTCTGAGCTGGTGCCCAATTCTGAGCATTTTCACTGATGAAAAGGACACTGGCACTGTAACTATTTAAGTGAACAAGGGGTATAAGAGGTGGATAAGTCACCTGAGGCAGGGTTGTCCTCATCATCTTCTGTGGGAGAGGTCTGATACACTCGTGGATCCACAAAAGGTGTGAAGGAAGCTTTGGATCCACTCCCCATCCCAAACTGCCAACATGGAAAATCAGGATGTGAGAAACAAGCATCCACAAACCATACAAAATGTCTCATTTAATGATTGACTGCAGTTAGAAAGGTCTAAAATGTTAGCAGGAAAAGCAAGCACTACAAAAGTTTATTTACATAATCAGTATTTTGTCTTGTTTATATATATATATATATATATATATATATATATATATATATATATATTTGTGTGTGTGTGTTTTCTTACAGATTTATTCCAAGATCTACATTACTGTCCAAAAGTTTGGGATCTGTAAGATTAAAATTTTTCATGAAAGATATTAATACTTTTATTCAGCAAGAACACATTAGATTGATCAGAAGTGACTGTAAATATATTAATGTTTCAAACGATTTCTATTTCAAATAAATGCTTAATAATATATATATATATATATATATATATATATATATATATATATATATATATATATATATATATATATATTAGGGGTGGGAATCGATAAAAAAAAATTAACTAATTAATTGCACAATTTCTGTAATTAATTGCAATTAATTGCGTTTCCCCCAAGCTTGTAATCATCAATATTTAAAGGAATAGTTCACTTTAAAATGAAAATTCTGTCATCATATACTCACCCTCATGTTGTTTCAAACCTGTATGAATTTCTTTCTTCTGCTGAACAGAAAGGAATATATTTAGAAGAATGTCAGTAACCAGACAGTGTCTGGTACCATTGACTTCCATAGTATATATTTTTCCTAAAGACAATGGGACCCAGAAACTGTCTGGTTACTGATATTCTTCTAAATATCTTCCTTTGTGTTCAGTAGAAGAAAGAAATTCATACAGGTTTGAAAACAACATGAGGGTGAGTATGATGACAGAATTTTCATTTTAAAGTGAACTATTCCTTTTAACTTAGAATCACCTAATTAAACAACACAGGGGGGAAAAGGAACAGAAAATAGCCCTATATTAAAATATAATCAATTTAACAGATTATTTTTTTTTTTTTTTTTTAACTAATTATCAAAATAAAATATAGTCCTACTATTATTAGCAGAGCATGTGATCAAAGCAGGTCATAATTTTACCATTGTTGCCCAGCATGGCTATACCAGCTCAGCAAACAGAAGTCTACTGAGAAATTTCACGTTATTTGAGCGGACTTTACTTTTCCAGTGCTCGGTACATGATTGAAGCGTTTGGGCCGTTAACGACAGAGCCGCCGACACACACACACACACACACACGGAACTGAGAGCGCGCCGCTGGGCCGTTAACGACAGAGCGCGCTGACACACACACACACGCGGAGCGGAAAAGACCCGCTCATGAAAGCTGCGCGAGAATGAAACCTGATCGCCGAACACGGAGAGGCGGGACGGCATATTTCAGTCTTTTCAATAGCAGCCGCAACAGGAAATCATTAAAACAAAAAAAAAACAAAAAAAAAAAGTGCTGCGTTAATTGCGTTATTTTTTTTTAACGCATTAAACATTTCAAATTAATCGCAAAGATTAACGCGTTAATTCCCCCAGCCCTAATATATATACACACACACATAATATTACCGTTTTTACTTTATGATCAAATAAATGCAGCCTTGGTGAGCATAAGAGACTTCTTCCAATCCAAAATCATTAAAAATCTTTCCAAACCCAAACTCTTAAACTGTTGTGTATTTAAAATATTATTTTAAAAAAATTCCAAGTGAATTAATTTTGTTAGAAGGACGTTTAGATCTTTTTTTTAATGAAAAATACTGATTAATAAAATAATTTTTTGAAGTAAAGGCACAAAATCAGGGCACTAACGAGAAGGGAAAATGGGTCAAAGGGGAGAAAGCATTTTATTGACTGTCCTATATGTTTAAAAATGTGAGGTTAAAATGATAGCAAATTAAATAAAGAGAATAAATATGAAAAACAGAAAAAAACAAGGAAATGAATGTGAATTATAACGAGATCTGGGCTTTAGTGAATCTACAACCAGATAAATATGTGCATCTGAATTGAATGGGGATGGATTAGATGTGTCGGGTTAGAAATTTGAGGGTTGGAGTGCAGGGTGGCTCTAACAGGCTTGTCCGTCACCTACTTCAGCCACAGAGTCCAGGTCCAGCCCGCTAGAATGCCGCCCAGGGCCCTCGCCAGGCGAGTGGCTTTCCTGCACTAGATCGGGCAGATTGAAGTTACCGGGGAAACCATTGCTCTCGGCATGACCGAGCTTTCTTTCCCCAAACGTCTGCAGAGAGGAAGAGAAAGAGGAGTAGGGCTACACTACTGGAGGACCCTTGCGTGGCTAAGCCATCTTGCAGAGATATTCGGGAAATGCACGGAGTGTGCCTCTGTCAGCAAGTGTGCGACAAGCTTGATCAGAGATTTTGTTGGAGAAATCAGAAGGTGAAAGAAATACCAAAATATAAGCCAATAAAATAAGGCTTAACCAAGGCAAAAACAAACATGAGTTGGTAAACTAAAAGAGAAATAAAAGTGTGACACACTAGAGGAATGAGTGTAGGAGTTTTTGCTAACCAGGAAAGGAACCCGTCTAGGTAGGTGCACCTACCTCTCGCATCACCAGGGTGCCGTCTTGTGAATTTTTACCAAATGAATCATTGGCATGAGAATCCTCCAGGTTGCCCAGTGAGTCAGTGCCACCCTGGCCAGCAGAAGGCCTGTTGAGAGAATAGGACAAAAATACACATAAATGACTTCTATAAATGATGATGCTTTCTTTAATGACTGCAAACATATTACGGTGTTTTAGTGCAGAGATTTTTAGGAAACATGCTAAGTTCACATACTCGTTTCTCTGAAAAACAATCCTACAGCCATTTATTCTACTTTGAAATGTGCGTTCTGTGTTTTTTGTTTTGGTCTATGAGATCTCGCCTGCTGCAAATTTACCCAATAGTATTTAAACACCCTGGGTTGCCAGTTGGCGGAAAACAGCATACTGCAGCCATGGAAGCCAGCAAACAAACTAGGTCAGAGATCGCAGATTCTTAAAAAGCCTCAGCATCCATCTAAAAAGCTCTATGCCCAGAGGTAAATTAAAACTCATCAACTTCCAGTGCAAAGCTCATCGCATACTATTGTCAATTGCGCTCATTTCCTGTTGTGTTCTAAAACTAGCAAATAGTGTGAGCTGTGAGGACGGGAGAAACAACCCTCTCCAATATTTTGAATTTAGACTGCAGTACCCATTTCAACCACTAGCTGTCAATATTACATACTGCACCTTTAAAGGGATACTCCACTTTTTGGGGAAATGGGCTCATTTTACAACTCCCCCAGAGTTAAACAGTTGAGTTTTACCGCTTTCGAATCCATTCAGCCGAACTCCGGGTCTGGCTGTACCACTTTTAGCATAGCTTAGCATAAATCATTGAATCGGACAGGACCATTAGCATCTCTCTCAAAAAAATGACCAAAGAGTTTCGATATTTTTCCTATTTAAAACATGACTCTTCTGTAGTTACATCGTGTACTAAGACCGACGGAAAATGAAAAGTTGCGATTTTCAAGGCTGATATGGCTAGGAACTATACTCTCATTCCTGCGTAATAATCAAGAAACTTTGCTGCCGTACCATGAGTGGGGAGTTGTAAAATTAGCCTATTTCCCAAAAAAGTGGAGTATCCCTTTAAGACATTGTAGAGACCAACTAAAATGGTTGGCAAAGACACTTACTTTTCTGTGTTGAATTAGACATTTTGAAATGCTAGTATACTACTCCATTCCTGCTGTCTATAGTATGTATACAGTGCACAGTACGCACATTTTCTGTATGCAATGAATCCTAATAACTTACTACATTTGGAAAAATGTGCACAAACATTCTCATTCAGGAGAGAATTGAATTGCACAAAAACTTTTTTAATGAGGCCCTGAGCAAAAGACTGTATATTGTGTATCTGCTAACAAATAATTTGTCAACATTTGAAAGTACAAAAGCATGCCAATGGACTCAAAGAAACACGACCAGTGTTGTTACTGTTAACTAAAACACTCACATAATGCGTGGGATATCACTAACAGGGACCGTTCCATCATGAGCCCCGCCTTCTCCATCCTCATCCTCACTGCTTTCTGATTCATCACTGGATGAGGAATAATCTGTCACTTTCCTGGGTGGCCGGTTTGTTTCCTCATTGGTTCGCAGCTCGCGGAGTTCTTTGGCCAGAGCAGTGAGGTCCTTTAGGGCAGGGAATGATCAGAAAAGGGAGAGGAAGACAAAAAGACGACGTATAAGGTTTTATTCATTCCTTGATCTGCTTGATTTGATCGCCATCGAACAATAAATCCACCAAAATGTAAACAGCATTTCATGTTTTAAGCCTGTGAAGAACATATGCTACAATAATTTATCCGTTAGTAGAAGTCATGAAGATAAACTTCGTTTAGCACATTTAGGTCATGTAAATGGCACCGAAGAGATTACCAGAAACAAAGAAATAAGCAAACCATTACAGATAGGAAAATCAAGTAAAACATTTGATAAAGCTTTACAAATCAACTCTGAAGGTGAGATAAAAACATCCGCCATCATTTCGGAGAATGATGCACAACTGTATAAACCATCACGTGCACAAGTCAGAGAAATAATAGACAAGAAGAGTGAAGAACTGAAGCAGAACTAGGGGTTGTTCCTGAGGCCTGTGCCCTGCATGCAGAAGGTTAGTAAGAGTCAGCAGCTCCAGCTCTGTGCCCGTCTTACCAGCTCCTCCTGTTGACAGGCCACCAGGCAGCCAGATAGAGAGAAAACGTCATTGAGAAACCAGAAGTCAACTCTTGTGTTCTTATATTTAAACAATGATGCTTGCAAGAGGTGCTAATTTCCAGTTTTGACTGGAATGTGCAACCTAACACCTGGAGTGTGATGCTGTAAACAATCTTGAGCAAATGCAAGATTACGTTTAAATGATTCATTTGACACAAATGAAAAAAAGGTTGAGGAATAGAAGAACAGTACATTCAATGAGTCCAACTATTGATTACCTGGGCAGCTGGGTCACAAAACCCAGGGAACATTGTATGCAATTTTGTTTTACATTATCTAGGACTAAAATGATATCGTCTCTGATTCATGAAACATGAGCTGAACCAATTTCTGTGCAAACTGTTCACTAAATCATTCTTATATAAATTGATGCATTGAACGGAATGTGACATGGGTTTATGGACGAATTAAACTCCTAAATATCGGCTCAGAATCTGAATAGTTTTACCAACAATTTAAAGAAGTACATTCTGCTTGTGTACTCGCACTGAATTTAAAGCAACAATATGTTTAAACACACTTTTTATGAACAATTTAAACAACTTTTGATTAGCTTGTCCGTTCGCAGTGATATTGCAACAATGATTTTTACAAATGATTTACACAGAATTTTGCAATTTACGTAATAATAGTTTTGCGCATGATTTTTAAAGAAAATGTTTGCTTGCATTAAAGGGTTAGTTCACCCAAAAATGTAAATTCTGTCATTAATTTCTCAACTTCCTGTCGTTCCAAACCCGTAAGACTTTCGTTCATCTTCGGAACACAAATGACGATCTTTTTGATGAAATCGGAGCGATTTCTGTTTCTCCACTGACAGCTACGCAACTACCACTTTCAAGCCCCAGAAAGGTAGTAAAGACATCATTAAAGTAATCCATGTGACCCCAAGTGGTTTAACCTCAATGTTATGAAGTGGCACTAGTGCTTTGTTGGCGAAAAAAAAATATATATACCACTTGAATGTGACAATTTACGTAAGAATGGTTTTACAAATAATTTGCACAAATTTGTTGCGCTCGTCTGTTTGCACTGAATACAACAATATGTATGAATGATAATTACAATTTCCACAAAAACAATTTGCTTGAGAAACCATTGAATGCTCTGGACTTCTATCCCTCACTGCCTTGTTTTCGTTTCACAACAAATTAAATGTAAGGTCTACTGATTAAAGTCAATTAAAGTTAAAGGTATAGCGGAGGATGTTTTACTTCCTGGTGGGTAGTCTAAACTATTGGTCCTCCTAATTGTCAATCATTCTGGTGAATCAATCAAACTTTTCAAAAAGTGGAGAGGGCGGGTCTTATCTAAAATTTGGAAAGATCCTCCGCTATACCTTTAATAACGACTACACAAATGAATCACTTCAATAAGATACATAATTGCAGGTTCCTTTATTTTTTATTTTAACAAAGTACATAACATTACATCTAAACAAAATCCCTTTTCCTTGGCCTAAAACAGCTGTTGTCTAGGTAACAGTGAAAACTCTGAGATGGTGTCAAGGATTACGGACACTGTGAACGACTGTGACAAATTGGTGCGATGGAGAAAAGTGCAGCTAATGATGGTGACTGACACGGCGTCTGAAGCTGTGAAGGAGACAGACGGACAGAAAGATTGGAGGGGAGTTAAGGAATGAGAGATGGTGTGAAATATTGATGAGAGAACGATTGAAGGCTTGAGAGGGCGAGTGACAGAAATAGATGAGACAGGCAGCAAATGAGTGCTTGAATGTAAGAAGCACGAAAATGGACAGAGAGAGATGAAGTGAGAAGATGTCACTAACCTCATCTACGGCTTTCTTATAACTCTGGAGAAAAGCAATTGACAATAGAGAACCACGGGTGGAGGGACAATTGAACGGATTAGACAAAATGTTAAATGAGAAAATGGTTAGTAACACAAAGCGGCACACAGTTTTTATTTTAACTCTGAGGCAAATGTGAACATCATCATATAGCTGAAGGTCATAAGTAGGTTAGCTCAAATGAGATTTGATTTACTGGTGATCTATTAAAGACCCCATAAAATTACTTGACACGTTTTGATTTCTGAATTGATGTACTTTGTTGAAACAAAGTTTGGGTGGGACATATTGAAGGGCTTACATTGACAATTGACTATTTAGATTTAATGGAGTCTTTAATTGATGGTAAATCAATTTGGAAAGAACATCATGAGTTATTGGGAAAACAGTGCAGATTTTTAAAAGATATTTAGTTTAAGAAGTCTTAAAAAGAAGTTAGTGAAGTGTTAGATATTTTCATTTTAGGCTTATCCTGTTCTTGGAAACCAGTCCTGTCAGAGTAGAAACATTTGAAGCAGAGTTACGCTTTGATGATACATTTTGGGAACTGTGTTTCTCACCGCTGGTCGGCTGGGTCTGGTCACCTCCCTGTTCTCCTCCTGGTTTTTGGGTTTGGATTCTTGGGACACTGATGGGGATCCTTCAGGTTTACTGGAGCCTGTGGAGACAATTGAACGTCAAGGATTGGTGTGGAGAGGCTGTGCTGAGAGAATATTCCAGAGGGTCTCTCACCTCCCATCCGGTTCCTCTCACTGGAGCCGCCCTGAGAGCTGGGCGTGCTAGAACTGGAAGAACTCCCACTGCTGGTTCTCTGGAGAGCCGGGTCCATGGAAATACGCAGGTCTGGGTTACTGTGGCAATGGTAGGACACAAGGAAAATGTGGAGTTTAACATTTCGATCATAGAAGACTGATTAGTTACAGTTAAAGGGGTTAAGATGTCAAGAGAAGTAAATACAAATATATATTATATATGTATACAAGTTAGTGAAAAGTGTGTGGGATGTACAGTATATACCTGGCTCGGATCAGATGTGCTCCGGTTCTTGGTCCCAGTCCACCTGGTCCATTCCCAGGAGAATTTTTTCTCACCAGCGCAGGGGATATGGAAGTGGTCCTTTGGGGTACCTGAAGCATGTTAACAGATGTTAACTTTACTAAGATGCACTTTAGAAAAAAAGCTTTTTAAAAAGATAGGCTTTGATTTTTTTTAATCCAATATCACATTTAGTTAGCAGTGGATCTCAACTGGTTTTGGTTCAGGAACTAGATTTCATATTGGGCCATTGTTGTAACTTTTGGTGTTGAATCTTTTTTTTTCTTTTTTCTGAAAGCATATATGTGATGCGATCTGGGAAAACCCGTCGGATGTCGCGCTGGGCCGTTTTCAGTAAATTCCAAAATAGTTTGAATGTCAGTTTTTTGTCAAAAATATTTTTTCATTAAATTATTATTATATAAAATCTTTTCTCTTATCTCTGAAAATATCTTGGCAAAATTCCCTTGTTTAGTGCAGAAAAACAGCGATAGTGTCAAGCTGAAAATACTCTCTTTCTCTAATGCATTCTATGCGACCATTTTCTCTAACGCGTCTAACGCACGCAGAGGTGAAAAAAACAAAACAATCGCCGTATATCCCACACACCTGTCCGTCTCTTAACACTACAAAGATAGTTTACCTATAAAATAAACCACATACCATGTACAGTGAATGTGTATTAGTGCGCATTTCGCGCCAATCCTGTTTAAAAAAAAAGAGTGCCAAGCGTCCCGACGGTGACCGTTATTAAACCTATTTTTCTCGAAATTCCGTTCCAGAAAATCATAGCGATCGGCCGACTTCAGATAAACATAACTTTTGCTACCAACAAGCTATGATAAAAATAAAAACAGATTTGGAAAGGGCTTGATACCAGCTTCCATATGATATCAAAAACTGTAATAGGTAAAATTTCACCATGTGGTGGGTTTTCCCAGATCGCATCACATATGATGCCAAGTATAAATATTGAGAAAAACACTATTTTATTATGTTTTGTGTTTCTCTTAAAAGATTGCAACGATATGCAGCCCACCCTGGTATACTTCAAGTACATAATAGTGCGCTGATGTCCTTGTTATTGATTCAGCCTTGTCAAGTTCTCCAGCGTTTTTTTTATTTAATTTTTTTTACTGGGTGCACAGCCTTCGACAAAATATATAAAAGGCGTTTCTCCTTCCTTTATTAAGTTGACAAGCCTATTAAATTTGCATAGTCCTAACTATGCTCGATTATATGGTCAGTTACATTTGATTATTAATCATATTCAGCAAGGTTTTTCGCTTTCTGAGACCCAATCAGAAAAGACCTGTAATCCACCAGTTGAGAACCACTGCTTCAGAGTCAACACATTTCATCCCAGATTATCACCTTTGGAGGGACATCATCTTCCTGTCTCAGCCAAGAGCTGCGGTCAAACTTGTCGTCTCGGCTGGTGATGCGAGGTGGTGGGGCCGGGGTTTCTGACGTGGGGTCAGAGTTCTGGCGAGGCATCGGGGGTCGGTGAGGCGACAGACCCTCTTGGAAGGCTGAGACGCCCTGAGAGGACTGATCATGCAGAGACTGGGATCCTGTCATGGAGGAGCCATGGGACTTCACCGAAACTAGGTGCGCCATCTGAATTAAGAACTTTGAGGTCAGTGTTTTTCACACCACATCTGAAATCTGTTAAGACAGGTCAGGAGGTCAAGAAGTACCTGAGGCTCTACCGGGCGATGCATGGGAGGCGTCCGGGCCTGCTGTATGCCTCCACTGCTGAAGGACTCTGAGCGGGGAGGCAGGGAGGGATCAGAAATACGGTTGGCCACTTTATGCTGGAGAGCCGGAGAGCTCTGGCGGTTCAGCTTGGAACGTTCCTCAACCTGACAGACAGAGAGGATGTTAATGTCCATGCAACTCTTCACAACCAATCTATTTCCTCTTTGCTTGGGAGTCAGAATGGACTGCGAAACTACGAAGTACATATGAGACACCGTAGGATCTACACTAGGCTACATAAAGGCTATGTTTATTTGCAAAAAAAAAAAAAAAAAAAATGCTTTTTTATTATAACTGCTATATTATTTTTATTATATTGTGAAATATTACAATTTAAAATAACTTTTCTATTTCAATATATTTTAAAATGTAATTTATTCTTGAGGTTTCTGCATCATTACTCCAGTCTTCAGTGTCACACGATCCTTTCGATTTCATTCTAATATCCTGTATTTCTTTTGAACAATTTAACGCATCCTTGCTGAATACAAGTATTAATTTCTTGTTTAGTTTTTTTTCCTAAACTATTGAACAGTAGTATATATGCACACATCTTTAAATATATGCACAAAATGAACTGAATTCATTAATGTACTACCAACAAAAAAAATAGCTAATATTTTCTAAATAAATAATTAGATTGTGAACTGTTGACACTGAATTATTAAATCTACTTCTAAACCCCAAATAAACCCTGGTTTTTAGTATGAACCAATTTTTGTGGCTTAAGATGGCAATTCAGTGTATTTGCATAAGCTAATTAAAATTTTAAATATACACAAATTAGTTTACTTCATATAATAAGAACAGCTAATAACGTGGTGATGAGACCTGTAGCAATTTAAAAAGGTTGTACAGAGACTTCTCTCTGGAAATCTTATTCATCTTTCCCATATACATAATCACCCGAGATTGTTTTTCAATCTTTGTCAAAATCCGCCTGGCCTAAATTCAAGAGACGGCCTCATTACGAGACAGTTTAGAGACATTTTTAGACCTGTTCCCTGAGCTTGACTGTAGATAATCTTTTGTTCACTTCCGCAAGCCCAATCGAAATGACTCCATAAGCAAAGAAGAAACATACAACTAAATGACAGAAAAATAAATATCATCAAGTTAAAGACAGAAAGGAAACGTTTAGTCCATTATGTCCAGTATATTAAAGGAGATGCTGAAAAGTAGCTATTTCTAGCTGACTCAAATTCAAACAACAAGCCTCAAAACTGTCATGCACCATTCACAAGCATTTCCAGACATGAAAAGAATCGCCTATGGCCAATCTAGACGTCAAGTGTCCAATGAGACAGAAAAAGCCATGTTAGTGAGAAAACCATGTTCATTTCTTCTCTGAGAATAAAGGGAGGTTTGGATCTGAAATGACTCAGAGACAGTCTTCAGGGCACAATCTGTCTACAAGTAACACACTACCCCTTATCAACAATCCTTTGTAATTGTAACAATGCCTAAAGCACAGGTTCTCAACCAGGGGGGCCAGGACTCACTAGGGGGCCTCAGCACACATCCAAGGGGGAAGCAAAAATTAGTTAAATATATATATATATATATATTTAAAAAAAATAAGACAAAACAAAGTTTACACATTAAGAACATTAGGTTATTGGGATTATGGAATTTAATGATTTATAATTATTTAATTTAATTATGTAAATATATTGACACTCCTAGTTTCTGAAATTAGCAGATCTGCCATTGTGGCATATTTTGGGGAGCCTTTTGTATTGTCTTTGATAATGGAAGTATTTGGAGTCAAATAGGTTGAGAACCACTGGTCTAAAGCTACTCTTATTGCCCAACACATCCAAACCTCTCTCATCTTCTCCCCACAAACCCCTGCTCCTCTGTAATCAGCTTTCTGGAAGAAGAAAAGGAGCGATAGGTGAGATCAAAGAGAAGATTACGGGAAATTAGAACAAGACGACAGCGAGAGCAGAAGCTGTCTGAAGAAAATCCACCAAACTAACAGGGAGATGTGAACACGTTCACCCGGAGAACAAGAGGAAAACAGAGACAAGGCAGTGATCATCCAAATGCCCCGATAGAAATTTGGAAAAAATATATTTTTCCCACATTAAATCTTTAATACACCATGACCAGATCGGTAAGCGTCTAGGTCATGGCGAAAAAAGGAGTCATGCTAGCGGAGGCAGACCTTTGAGACGTATAAGTCTCTCTCAATATCAGCCCCTTTGCTGGAGCGACCGGGATTGCGGACCCGGGACTCTTGCTCCTGCTGGACCATCCTGAGCAGCTGGGACGGATCTGGCTCGCAAGACACACGGATTCTAGGAACGTTCGGCCCACTGACTATCCTGAGCTGAGGCTCGGCCAGCTCCGTCTCTCTTGAGTGGGAGGCTGCTGGGTAGGAGGGGGGTCTCGTGGGCTGATTAGAGGGGTTCTGGTCAGCAGGGACAAGGTGGCCGACACGTTTTTCTCCAGGACTGTTAAACGAATGGTGCTTCTTGGGAGGGATTCGAGGGGAGTTACTCTGAGCTCTCTCCATCACCTGTGTTCAGATAAGCACAATAAAACCGTTCAGATAATGACCCACAAAACTGAGGAGGCAAGGAGGCCCGCTTCAGAGCACGATAAACCAAAAAGCATCCAGTGGATTCTGAAAACCAATGGAAAAGTTATTCACAGGAAGCAAAATGTAAGAACAAATGACTTCTAATGTCTGATAATGTCTACAATCAATGAGTTTTCTTGATAAACTTGATGAAGAGCAATAGGGCTAGGTATCGATTCAGAGTCCTGATTCAGTTTGTTTCGGATTAATAAGCTCTCGATTTAGTGCTGAATTGTATTCGATTCTGATTCATTTGGATATATTTCAATTTCGCTTGCATATAAAAGACATTGTCTCTCTGTTAATGCTGTCAATTAAACAGGGCAGTATTTCAGATTGAAACCAGTAACTCCCCAATCTATTCATTAAAAGAACTAATTCAGCGAGTCATTGATCTCATGAATTGGTCAACACTAAAGCCGGGTATGTTTTTGATTCAGTAAACAGAACCAACTCACCAAAAATAATTGGTTTTGTGAATCAGGCTACACTAATGTGGTGTAGGGTTTTTAATTCACTAAAAAGAACTGAATCATAAGAGTTATTTGATTGTGAATTGCATCATAGTTTTTGCAAGCAGTCAATGAAGAAAACAAAAAAAAACAATTTCTTGCCATTATTTCAGAGGTGCACTTTCTTTTAATTGCAAACTCACATTCAGGATTTTATGACTCAATATTGGAAGACTGATTAATCAGAAAATGGATATTCTCACACAACCCTAGATAGTAGTAATCAAGTAAGGGTCCTAACCAGATGTTTTTGTACCTCTTTGGCCCAGGCCGGTTTGTCACTGGGGTTGACAGAGTCTTTGTAGTGGTACAGTTGTTTTTTGTCTGCAGGCCGTGGCTCTTGTTGCTGTTGCTGCAGAGAGACCAGGTAAGCCCTCTCCTGCTGAAGCTGCCGCTGCAACCGTTCGGCCTGACGCTGCTCCTCCAGCTGCTTCCGTTTATATTCCTAGACACAACAGAGACCGAGAAAGGATGAGGTGAAAAGAGCAAGATTTGAGGGACATATGGAGCAGATGCTCCACATGAGACAAAATAATCCTAACAGGGTCAGATTTTTGTACTCCCTAAAAATAACTGGAGGCTATCAGATCTATCTCAACAGATCTATAAGCTAATCCTTCCGATGCCCTGATAACCATGGACCCTGAGTCTAATTTCCGAAAGAACTGAGCAATAACAAACAGAGCTGCCACAAACCCCCAAATTCCCCAGATCAATTCGCACAATCGATACTCTCTCTGAGTGCACTAGGGACCGACAGATGCCATAAGTGCAGAAGATGAAAAGAAAGGAAGTGCAAGTACTTTAAAGGTGATAGTGGAAATGTTTACCAGCAGAAGAGCTTGTTCTTGGAGAAGCTGCTGTTGAAGAATCTCCAGCTGCCTTTGCTCTTCTTCTAACTGCCGACGGATATATTCCTAACCCCATAGCGCAGCACGTCAGAACGAGAGCGAGAAAGAAAGATGAAAAAGAGATGACAGGGCCTTCAAAGAGTTTAAGTTTAAGTGAAACAATGAAAGATTAATCAAGCAAATCAGAAGGTAAGAAACCCTGATAATAACTCGCTGCCCTGCATAGATCCCATGTGACCTTGTGTGTGATGAGCTCACTAGCTAGAGGTCATTGGTTCAAACCATGGAATGAGCCATTCATGCACTAGGGAGTTACTTCGTACCCTGATCCCAATTTCCCGGAGCAGGGCAATTAACCCCAGACAGCTCCAGGGGTATGTTGCACCAAAGAAAACGTTGCTTTGGATTAAACCCACTTCTGTTAAAATGACAAAAAAAAGTGAGTATCTGTAAGCTGTCTTCTAGACAGTGGGCTCATAATGGATGAAGATGCCATGGGATGTCATTGGGAATATCACTTCTAATAATACCAAGTTACAATCATTTTTAGATTTAGACTATATTTTATGTACTGCAAGTGATAGATCTGTATAGTGATAACATACATTTACAGTTCAAAAATGTTTTCTGAAGTAAGTTAATACCTTTAATCAGCAAGGCTGCATTAAATTGATCAAAAGTGACAAAATACTTTTATAATGCTACAAAGATTTCAATTTCAAATAAATGATGTTCTTTTGAACTTTCTATAAATCAAAGAATACTGAAAGTTTCTCACAGTTTCCACAAAAATATTAAACAGCAAAAACGGTTTTCAACAGTTTGATAAAAAATGTTTCTTGAAATGATTTCTAAAGGATCATGTGACATGTGCCAGAATAAATGGCATTTAAATATATTTAAAATAGAAAACTTTTCACAATAGTACTGTTTTTACTGTATTTTTTTATCAATAAATGCAGCTTTGAGGATTAGAGAGGTTTCAAAAACATGTAAAAACTCAAAAACTCTACAGACCCCAAACTTTTGAACAGCAGTGTACATATTAAATTACAGTATTATAGAGCAAAACAGGTTTATGGCAGTGTGCTCTGACAGAAAACCCCAGCAGAAAGACTTTAAAGGTATATGGCGAGAAAAAGGTGTTAAAAGAAAGGCTCATTATGCAAGACACATTCATTTTTGAAAGGATGGCTTATTCTTTATTAAAAGATTAAAAATATAGATCATATGTGCCTAGACTGAGGCGTTGTGGAGGACATTTTCACTGTTATTAGTAATGAAACGATGAAATGCTTTACGACAGCAAAGAAAATGCTCTGCTTTGTTGCTTTAAAGGCACTGGAAGCATTTTTTATGGAAAGACACTAAGAAAATATCTATTGTTTCACAGATATTACTGAATTAGGTGTACCGAAATATCACAACTGTCTCTGAGGCTCATAAACAATGTTTTTTTGTAAGTTTTAACCATTTTGCAAATTCACAAGGCAGTCCATATGCTAACAATCCACAAGCCAACAGTGAGATCAGCTTCATTAACAGCTGTTGCTCTCCAGCTCCATCTCTCATTACAGTGGTTTTAACAGTATCTTTGAAGGGTGGAGTTTTGGGGAAAGGGGCGTGTCCAATTAAAATTATGTTTCAGAATTGCTAAATCTCTTAAACCGCTAAACTTTTGACATGAGTCAGAGCTGGTGAATATTCACTGTCATTAATAACTTTTGCCATGAGTGAAAGCTGCTGAATCTTCACTGTTATTAATAAGATTTTGGCATGAGTGAGAGATGGTGAATCTTCACTGTTATTAATAGCTCAGTCATTCTTATTTGTCTCTACACATACTCACACTCACGGCCCTTGAGACATCCTCATTCACTACTGAACAGGGCTCAAGTGGCCCGACTGCATTTGAAAGGGTGGGTGAGTGCTTAAAATATGCTTGCCATCCAGCAGAACATTTCCCTTCCAGAAGGAAGTGAGTCATAGACTGGAGAGAATGCTTTAAATAAGGGACTTAGGCATGTGAGAGTCTGATATGAATATCTGAGTGGATGGTTACAGTTGAGAACAAAGTGCATGTCGAATTACATTTGATTAACAGAGGGTTTTAAAAACAGTGCATGGATACATATGCTGTCTTCATGCACGTCTGCTTTATGCCCTCACGTATTCCTAGCAGTAATGCGTGTATGTGTTTACATGGAGAGACAGATCAAAAATCATTTTCACTTATGAAACATTGTTCTAATTGTTTTTTTTCTTTCATTCATCAATTTTGTGTTTTTATAAAATGCATTTCAATGATTATTTGGTTATCACTGCAAACAAACGTCGAAAGGCAAAAACTGGTTCTGAATATCAGTTATTCAGCATATTTGCATAAAATGTTGCATATTGTACATGATCATATTAATCAATTTGAATATTTTTAAAGACATTTTCTGATAAACAACTTTGGTTCTGTGTAGGGTATAACAACTTAATATTTATATTTAATCTGGTTTAATTCAAATCTGGGGCCTGAACAAAACCAGTTGAGAACCATTATTTTAGAACGTTTCAGAGGAGAAAATGCTGAAAAAAAAGCATAAAATAAAATATCAGTTAATGGACACTTTAATACTAACTGGTATCCGTCATATACATGTGGCATTTTTTAACAGAAAGTACATCTTGTCTCCATCTCAGTAGTGGTAAATCATTGGGAGTTTGTCAGCATATGGAGTGTGAGTGTGTGAAGCCGCCACATCACTTCATTTCTTCTCTTCCTGTTCACATGCGTGCAGTTGTCAGTTCTCGGCTTTGCGGCCCTATCTCTTTTCGCAAAGCGGATTATGGGTTAGATTGTAGTGATAGACCTATATATATAACAGTCTGAACAATTGTACATTTTCAGTCCTGAAATAATTCTCCAAATCATTTCTTTCCCTCTTTCTACTTTACTATTAATAAAAGCAGCCAAAAAATATTAGTCAACCACAATAAGCCATAAATGATTGTGGATGTGTGTACATATGTACCTGCTCTCTCTCAGCATGTCTCCTCTCCTCATCTCTGCGGAGCTGCTCCATCTCTTCATAGCGCCTCCTTTGCTCTCTCTCTTGCTGTTTTCGAAGCTCTCTCTCTCGTCGCTGTTGCTGTGCGATTATAAACAAGCCCTCATTAATTAACCTCCCATTCCTATAAATAAATCTCAGTGCAGTCCAATTTTTGGCCCTGATTCACACTAGCATATGCAGATCCTTTTACCACTAGGTGGCGGTGTAAAAGACAATGCATTTGGAGCAGACAGCCATGCTGAATGGTCTTTCCCCAGCAGGGGCTGCTGACAGGGGCTGTGCTGAAAAGAGGCGACCTGACAGTGGACCAGCGGGAGATAGATGTGCTGAATGAGAGGTTGACGCCCAGCCGAGCCACCTGATTCATCCCTACAGGTTCTCTGCTCGCTCCCCTACTGAGAAAACCCTACATCACATAACTCGGGAATATCTCTACTGGCTCAATGAGCTTAGTTTTTCTTTGTCTCCCGTTTGAAGAATTCCCAATATGTTGGGTAACCTTCTTGTGGACTGATCATAGCTCAGTGTCTCCCAGGGACATTAAAAAGTCATCTCATGAGCCATTACACACACACACACACAAAATAGAGTACAGGAAGTGTGTGTCTGAATGTGACAAGAACGATAGCAAATCATATTGTCTGTTTGTTCCGATATGGTTGCAAGGAACAACAATGCTAAATGCAAATAATAAAATGCAATTAAGTACATAATCATACAGGATAGCAGAAGTAAAAGCTTCCCATATATTTTGTTATTGTTCTTCTGTCACCTGGAAATATGATGAATACTAATGACATGTTTGATCCATGTCTGCTGTTGTTGTTGTTAATCATTTTGCATATTGCTTATGATGTTATTAATGTTGATATTATTATGTTGGGTCATAACTTAATAATAAATGTATAATAAGGGGCCTACAGCAAAACCAGTTGAGAACCACAAGTTAAGGATGTTTTTGGAAGAGAATAAAATAGAATAAATCTAATATGACTCTAATGCTGAAGATTTTCGAAACATGTCTGCAACCCACAGTAATTAAACTGTATTTCTCGTCCCTCTCCTCTTACCTCCTCTAGTCTCCTCCTCTGCTCCTTTTGTTCCTCAATGCGTTTCTGTCTCTCGGCCAGTAGTTGGCGCTTGTGTTCCTCGTTCTGCTGCTGTTCTAGCTGTTGTCTTCTCAGGGCTTCGGAGCGCTCCTTATTGGCCAACTGCAGACGCAGGAAGTCCCGCCTCAGGGTCGACTCACCAGGTATGTTTATGATGGAGCTGTAAGGAAGACATTAAATAATCAAGACGTTAAGTAAATCACATCTCCACTATACCCACATATACTTTGTGTGTGTGTGTGGGTGAGCGTAAAAGGTCTATGTACCTCGGCTCTCCTATGTCTCGCTCTTCCTCCTCCTCTTCACTTCCACTGTACTCGTATTCCGTCTCGTCTGAAAAAAAAAAAAAAAAGACAAAAAACACAGCATTGTAAGTTGAAGGTTTTTAGGAATACAACTTTTAAAATTAAAGGACGATTCATGTTGTAAAAGAAATTGTCACATATCCTAAAATATCCATATTCAAAAATTAGCAAATGAAACAAAAAAGGTTGACAAAAAAGTTGTTTTTTAATAGTGGTCACTCTCATAATAATAATAATAATAAAAAAAAATTTGTATTATAAACAATAATAAAATAAATAAATATAATAAGTTAGAAAATTGCATCAAGGCAGTTTTTATATAAACTTTTAGAAATATATATATATATATATATATATATATATATATATATATATATATATATATATATATTTATATATATATATATATATATTTTTTTTATAAACATTTAAATGTTGAAACGCTGAAATTTCCTGACAGATTTATTCAAACATACATCATTTATATACAGCATAGTCACTTACAGGTAAGAAATATAAAGAACATATAACAGTGCATATATTTAGCAAAATGCTCCTTATCTAGCTATGGACACGGAAGCCGTTTTAGTGATGTCTTTCCACAGTTGAAACTCTGACGGACTAATTACACGAGACACAACACATTTGAGTAAGTTGTTCTGTATCTTTCAACATACCTTCTGATGTTCATTCATGTTTATTTCTTGCTATAACTATTAAAGAGGAAGAGATGATTCACATGCCTGAGGCGCTACAGCGATCTGTCATGCCACATTAAAGAACTCCAAAAAGAGATATATTGTTTGAAATTCAAGATCAAATTGACAGAATTTGAAAGCTGAGACTTTTCAAATCATCTCAAAAGTAACACAGTTGCAATTATTGGTAGGGTGTTGTGCTAATGGTTCCGTTCATGCAAAAGATTGAGCTTGAGATTTAAGAATCAATATCGGTTCATAAAAATGAAGATTGATTCAAATCAATTCAATCTATATTATTCAACCTAGCCTAAACAGAAACAAAGTACACTCACCCCTCTCTCCTCTCTTCTTTTTGGTCCGGTCAATGTGGTCTTTGAGCTGAATTCGGACCTGTCTCTCGTTGGGGAGGTCTTTGATGAAGGGATGTTTCATGAGCTGTTCAGTGCTTGGTCTCTGATTGTGATTCTTCACTAAACAGCTTTCAATGAATGACTGGAACTTTTTAGACCTACATAGAATGACAAACAGTTGAGTTTCCTCCGTTTTGACACTCAGGCCTTTTTATTATCATCAGGTGTAAACTTGAAGTGTATATTCAAAATGACGTGGGGTTCCTGACTCACCACTTCTTGGACTTGAGTCGGGGAGCTGGGTTTCTGGGTATGAGGAAAAGCGCACGCATGGGATGCATATCGCACAGCGCTGAGGAAACAGACAGGTGTGAGCATTTAGCAATCACTGACTATGTTTACAAGCTGTTAAAATTCGGGTTATGGTCGGGTTAAGGTCACTATTTGGGTTTCTGAAACATTCGGAACAACCCGTTTACATGCGTGAGCAGAGAGAGTTACTCCTGTATACATGGAATTTGTAATCAATTGGCAATATCCCGATGTAAACGGCGATGCACGGTTAGCGTCTGGACGTACGGACAACCTTAAGACGCAATATGCGTCATTTCCGATTCTTCTCCCTGTATCCAAAGACAACAACAACAGCAGCAGAACGCGGATAATGAATAGTTCGGGGCAGATAGCGATCGCCTTTGTTTGCGCTTTCCTCCTCGCTCCAAAAGTGTGGTGCTGTGCTGCGTCTCGCCATGTTTACCTCTACTTCTTGTTTACTTCCGGTATACTGCACGCAGGTTTTTGTATGCGCCGTCTCTCCTCAAAAGACCAAGATTCCTTGCGAATAGAACATGCGCAGAACACAAATCAATGTTCCTTTTGATGGGGGTATGCCGATACGCGTTTACATGACCAAATATTCGGGTTAGAAAAGGGGTACCCCAGGGATCATATCCGGGTTTTTAAAAACAGGGATATGAGCATATCCGGGTTTTTGCCGGTGTTTACATGGCCGTGCGCGACCGGGTTATTGCATATATCCCGGTTTTGAACGGGTTATTGGCTGCATGTAAACGTAGTCACTGTGTTCATATTAAATTTCATAGAAAATACACCCATCATGTGTTTAAAGTGCCCCTATTATACTTTACCAGATATTACCTTTCATGTAGTGTGTAATATAGCTGTTCATGAATGTAAAAGTTTTGCAAGGTTTCAAAGGTCAATGTGAGCACTAAATGGAGTAATTGTCTCCCAAAAGAAAGAACCGATTCCTGAAATGAGTCGTCAGTAATTCCTTACTTCCTACTCGAACCTAATAGGTTTGTAACAAATTTGCATAACGGCCATCTATGGTCTTCATTGGCTGCCTGCAAACGTTTATGAAATTCAGATATGGTAATGGTGACCAATCACAACAGACTGGGCCATCTGACCAATCAGAGCAGAGCAGGCTCTCTGAGAGACTGAATCCTAAATTGAACTGTTTCAGACACTGTGAGAAAAGAAGTGATGCTGCAATATATATTATGAGAAAATCAAATAGTTTTTTGACCTTGGATGCATGTAAACCTATTGTAGGAGACCCCAAAACAATATCATAATAGGGGTACTTTAACATCATATTGCATTGTGTTAGACTTACGAGGGGCTCCTTCTGCCATTTCAATAGCCGTAATTCCCAACGACCACAGATCACTCTGAAACAAAAAGGTGTGTTAGGATTTGTGCCTTAAGCCAAACAAGACCCTCACACTAAAGCAATCAGGTTCAGTGAGAAGAAAGTGACAGCGTAATTAAGAATCGCTTGAAATACCTTGAAGTCATATGTGGCGTCTGGATTCTCATCACAGGCTATGACCTCGGGAGCCATCCAATATGGTGTGCCAATAAAAGTGTTCCTCCTACCGACGGTGCGGTCCAACTGTGCACTCACACCAAAATCAACTGTAAAACACGCAATCACAAACACACACACAGACACACCGGGAAGATTTGGCCTTAATGTGTCTGCGTGCAGTAACGAGCAGAGAGGTCTTTGATGAAGTGCATTCTGCCATCTGCCTCTGTGCCACTCTTCCCTCCTCACCGCAGGCAGCGTTGTCATAGCAACCATCCTGAACTGTCTCCCAAACTCAAACAACTCAATGACAAGCCCTAATAACTCCAGAGGAGGGTCACAGGTTCCTCAACACAAAAACACGCATACACAAACTAACACTGAGGGAGTTACGAGCTTCTCATTACTCACTCAAAGTTATTTAAAGGGGTACTATCTTGTTAACTTATCAGTTCATTTAATTAAAAAAAACAACAACAGTGTAGTATTTATCTGGCACAAACACAAGGACCTTAAATTATGTGAAATCAAACTGAAAACATACACTACCGTTCAAAAGTTTGGTGTCAGTAAGATTTTTTTTTTTAAAGAAATTATTCAGCAAGGATGCATTGAATTGATCAAAAGATACAAAGGCTTTTACATTGTTTTAATTATTTCAAATAAATGCTGTTCTTCTGAACTATGAAATGTTTCTAGAGAACCAAATCAGCCTTAGAATGATTTCTGAATGATTTCTGAAGGATCATGTGACAATGAAGACTGGAGTAATGATGCTGAAAATTCAGCATTGCCATAAAAAGGAAATCATCACATTTTAAAATATATTACAATAGAAAATAGTTATTTTAAATTGTAATAATATTTCACATTAAAATATCTACTGTATTTTTTATCAAATAAATGCAGCCTTGGTGAGCATAAGAGATTTCTTTCAAAAACCAAAATCTTATTGACCCAAAACTTTTTGTTGAAGTTTTTGATGAATATAGTTTCTCATTTAAATGAACTATGTTTGATTAATGCTTTTATCTCATTTGTAAGCTATTGCAAGATCAAATTTAGTTTAGTTAGCATTGTTCCTACTAGGGATGCACAATATATCGGCCACCATGTCAGTATCGGCCGATATATATACATTTTTATGTTAAAGTTATCGGCCCGATAACAACATTTGGCCGATATATTAAAGCCGATAAATAATGAATTATTTCCTTCAGCTGAGAAACTTCAGATGCATGATGGTTTTAAATAGCTTGAAATATGGTTAAAATCACTTCAAAAAGGAAAATACACTTAAGTGCAGCGCCAGTCTGTCATATAGGCTACATACAATTATAATTAGAAACATTATAATTGTGTGCTTGAGACATTCCTTTTAATGGGAATTTTGTTTTTGTAATCAGGCTCTCAAAAATTATATAAAAATTTGGATTAGATTTATCTGCAAATATATCGGTTATCGGCTTTCAAATATAAAGAATTATCGGTTATCGACCAAAATCTTCGTATCGGTGCATCCCTAATTGCTGCTTTTCCTAAGTTAAACCTCAACATTAGGTGTCGAGCCATTTTTTTTGTATAAATAGTGCGAGTAGTATGTTCACACTGTAAATTCCAAAAAGAAAAGGTACAATTTAAATACCCAGATGACGCACTTATTTAACGAAAAACGAAGTGTGGAATGTTGGACACTTCATTTTCCTAGCTTTCTATTTGTAGCAGAGGGGGAGTGGCTATCAGACTGCGATGTTGAATGACAGAATAACCTTCTAACATTTATAAACTAGATGGTAGAATACATAGTGCTTAGTATTATAGTGCAGAATGTACATTGTGTTTTTGTGTTACAGCTGTCAGGGGTGTGAACTCACCAAGTTTGACTTCCGCATTTTCTGTGAGCAAAACGTTTTGACCTTTGATATCACGATGGATGACTTTATGCTGATGCAAGTGGGTCAGACCCTATCAAAACCAGATGAAGAGGTTAAATTTAACAGGAGAAGATCAAATGAGGGACCCATCAGAAATAACATATCTGGAAGCTAATAAGTTTTCTAGTGGTCCAGAATACACACACACACACTCACCCTGAGGATCTCTCTGCAAATGTAGGCAGTCCACTCCTCCTTTAGAGAGTTCCCTTTGGTGTTTTTTATCAGGTCCGTTACTGAACCGGCGCCACAAAACTCCATCACCAACTAGAGACACAGCACCCCAACAAAATTAGGATAAAACCTAATAAGCCACAAGAATGATAAAAAAATGCTAAGGCGCTGCCACACATACAGACTTTGTAATAAATTTAAAAGCATTATTTCCATTTAGAGGTCATGTGTGATGTGAACTAGCCTGGAAATCCAGACCTAAATCTAAAAGATTAATGGTCTGGTGTCGATCAATGAAAATCGGCCAGCTCGAGGGGCGGCACCAAGCATGCATTTGAAAATCTCACAGCACGCAATTGGATAACACTACGACCAATCACAACAATAAACCCCATACGCTTAGCTACCAGCGGAGCTAACTGGTAGATTAGACTCTTCTGGTCGGCAAAACAGCAAAAACACCCTTCTTGCAAAGGAACGATTCGAGCGCCGTCTTCTGTTCCTCTTTTGGGAAAAAGCCAAGTCTAACTCGTTCATTGTAGCGGCCAAAGCCGTTTCAAACCACTGCTATTTATCCATAGGCACCTTGCAATGTTTACTGATGACTTCGACGTCACAGCGCTGTCGCCATCTGTTTAGCTCGCCTCTGGCCCGCCTATATCAGATAACCCGATGTGATTGGTGCAGCTCAGATCGAGGGGCATATTTAATGAGCTCCATTGATTGACACCAGAGTAACTCGTTGAGCAAATTCAACTTGTGCTCTCGCGAGAACTCTGGTTTACCAGGGTAGATGTGACCAGGAACTGATGTTGAAATACTGGCTAATTCTCTCTCTCTCTCTCTCTGGGATTCAACTGTTATCTTTTCCTGTCTTTACATAATATTATTTAATATCCTCTGAAATTAAATTTGAGGACAAATCAAGGGTGTCAAATACCATAGATGATTTGAGGAACAAAAATTTAAAGAAATAAAAAGTTATAATAAATTTGAGCTATAAAGTTCTCTGTTTTTTTTTAGCTACAGCAGAACACAAGTGGCAGAACCAGTGTTTTACCTAGACGCCACATTCAACACTCACACTCACAAATTCACGCTTTTTAGCGGAAACTAGGTCTATAAGTGACACAACTGTCCCAGGGTAACTTCATTTTCCCACTTCAGTTTAAACGCCAAGATAGAAGGGTACAATAAAAAAAGTATTAGTGGTTAAAAAAGGGGAATTTCAAAACTGTGTACAGAGAAAAAGATTTGACACAGTAAAATAAAAAAAGTCAAGCCAAGCAGTTTCTTTTTTCCTCTTTAGCCCTACTTTAATATAGAGTTTTAGTAAGTGGCAGTGGCATACAAACTTCTAAACCAAGTTGTGTTTTTACTTCTTTGCCTTTACATTTTCTCCCAAGACATTCATAAAAAGAGCCCTGTTCTCATTAGGGGCCCCTGGGGCACAATAAAAGTCAATAAATGTAATTCATGAGCAGAATATGATGTTATTTCTGAAACACCGATTGGTTTTGAATGCTCTCTTGAGCCAGCCTTTCAGATGGCCTAAATATGTTTGGCCTCTGGGACTCTCCAAAGTCACGACTGCTGAGTTGGCAACACTGTTTTTGTCTCTAAGGGAAATCCTTCTTGCAAAGACCCCCAATGAAGGCTGGTTGTGCTGACAGAGGCTCTTGTGCAAATAAATGTCTTCAATGTCGCACTTATTTTTATGTTGCTGGGCAAAAAGAACGACAAAGCTCACCACAAAGGAAATGAGGCTGGCAGTCTGCATTCAATGGTAAAAACAACAAGGCCTCGGCACCTCTGTACAGAGTGTGAACACTGCGTTTCTGAGTGAGAATTCGGTAACTGTTACCAGGGTTGAGGAAGGTATTTTGAGGCTTTAGCTTCAAGTGTTTAATGCACATTTGTGGTCTTATTTCAGGATTACTTTTCTGTTACTTAGGTCGATAGCTTTGTGGGCAGTGCTTCGACAAGTAGTTCTCTCACACTTCACTTCCTGTCTTCACTATATTATCCTATCTAAAAGGTAAAAATAGCAAAAAATATATATATATTTTTTTGTCATGCTACCTCTGAATGACAAATCTACATGGTCTTGAAAACACCTAAACTACTGACACACTACTGAAAATGAAAATAAAAGTTTGTTCTTTTATTATTATTATAAAAATGTAGTTAACATCACTACATTTAGCCATCTACCTCTCTAACACTGTATTGTACTACATACAAAAACAATGAAACAATCACACACTAAATAACCCTGATTCTTTTCGCCTACTACTGGTGAAGACTGACCCAGAGCTGGTCATCCATGCCAGGTGGGTTCTTCTTGACGAAGGCACCATAGTAGGTGGCGATGTTGCGGTGGTGGGAGTATTTTTTCAGCATGTTGATCTCAGCTTTGATCTCCTCCTCCTCATCCTGTCAAATAAAACAGACAACACTTATGCAAATATCATGCATCTTGGTCTGTGTGCAAGTCATTGTCAGGAAATAGCCCCATTTGTGTTCTACAGTGTGATGTACTACTGCATATAATTAACAGTAAAAGTACATCATTTATATTACTGTTATTTTTCAAGGCGAAGCGTGTCATTTCTGTGCCACAAGCAACAACTAAATTGTGGATAAAATGATTGTTTTCCAACAGGTTTCCTCAAACAGTGTGTCATTCACCATCCAAACAGAAAGCCCCGCCCCAAACTCATCCCATTGGTTGAGTCTGTTGCTATGCCGGCTGGTTGGAATTCTCAGACAAAGCAATGGTTTGACAATGCTTGACAGAATCAACCTACAAATGGCTTACTTATAGTTATCTCTGTATATTACACATTATTATATTAATAGTATTTTAACATAAAAAACTTCAGAATATCAGTGTAATGGGTTATAGAATGAAAAATATAAAAAAGGTAATATTTGAATATATGTTAATATCGTTTTTATTCATATTTTAATGCACACTACTGTTCAAAAGTTTTGGGTCAGTGAATTTTTTTCAAAAGAAATTAATACTGTAATGTAACAAAAGATTTTGGTTTCAAATAAATTCTATTCTTTTGAACTTTTTTACATTCATCACAGAATCCAGGGAAAAATGTAACCGTTTCCAGAAAAATGAATGATAATAAAGACGTTTCTTGAGCACTAAATCAGCATATTAGGATGATTTCTAAAGGATCATGTGACACTGAGGACTGGAGTAATGATGCTGAAAATTCAGCTTTGACATCACAGAAATAAATTACATATAAAAATATACTTTTTTATATTTTTTAGATATAAAAATATATATAAGCAAATAAATGCAGCCTTAGTGAGTATAAGAGACTTAATAATAATAATAACATTAATAAAATATTGAGCTTTTAATGAAATTAAAAAAAATCTTTACAATTAAAATATTCCAATATGCTTGATGCATTTGAAAATCCCATGATTGACCAATAATCTGAATATTGAGGGAATGATATGTGTCCCTATGTTGGTCCTTCAACGTCTATGGTGGTTAAAGTCCCGGTACTTTGTTTTTGTAATTTCAAATGACTTAATAAAGAGGTACAAATGTCACTGAGAATGACCCATTCATGTTTGTGTGTGTTTGAATGACATCATGCACAAAAGGCAAGTGTGAAAGTGTAAAAGTCAAACTGAAACTGTCATGGCACCGCTTGCACTCTTACCCCTGTGACATCCATGACCTTGATAGCAGCGAGCTGGCCCGTCTTGACATGGCGTCCCTGAAGAGAGAAAGAAAGGAGAGAGGAAATATAATTTACGAGTATCATACTAACATCATGCCAGCATTATTGAACGTGTGGTAATGAGATCTATCTGTGGCAGAAGAATAGGTTGACGTAAGCCTCTCTGGCAGGCACCATCCTTTTACGTAATAGAGAAAGAAAAAAAACAACTCTCACTTCCTAAAATGATTGAAACAGACCCAAAAACCTGTGTGAATGATCTCGGGCTCTTGGCTGAACCATTTTATGTTTGTGAATGTGTGTGTGTGTGTGTGTTAGAATGCCACCAGATGACAACTCTGTTTGGATTGGATGAACCTCCAAAAGCGTTATGCAAGTTGGACCGTTGCGCTGTTATGGAGGAACTGAAGGAATGTGGAAATGGAAATCACTGTCCCGGGTCTCCCCCAATTCCCTCCTGTTTACCTGTTAAGTTCCTCACTTCCCCTGAGCTCAATTTCATTTCATAACCAGAATGAGGGAAACAGACACCGCGGACACAGATCATCTGCACGCACAGCAGGTCCTGAGTTTCGGGACAATAGCAGGAGATACCGCAGCAGATCTGAGCAGAAGTGAATTCATCTGAACGGCAGAATCACCCAGTGTGCGCTCTTCAGAATGAATTATGCACACTTCATCTCCTCACCCAACACACTCCCACCGCTTTGATTCTGAGCAGAGGAGTTGTTTTAGCGAGAGAAGGAGGGAAGGAGTGAAAAAAGGTGGGAAACAGAAATAAGCACATGAGGAGAGAGCGTCATACAAGTCTCATCAGTGCTCATTAACAACTTCAACCTCTACTGAGTGGAGAAACCCAGACAAACCCCATGGCTATATAAAAATAAGATGATCGCTGTGTAGGGAACTTTCGACATTTGATCAAACACAGACACTCGTAGGAGCCATGGCGTGATGTGCACTGAGTTTGAATATGTCTTTACTTGATCCCAATTTGAGCGTCTAATAATTCCATTTTTTCTAGTTGTCGACAGATATATCATCACGTCTGAAATTTAACATTTTTAAATTATTGGCATCGACCGATAAGTGTCAGAATCGAGACTTAGTAGTATAATAAATCTGTTTATTTAGGTTTATTTCTTCAAGTTCAAATTCAATTCTAGTTTAGTAAATATTACACAAAATAAACCTAAATTTAACTGCAGCATGTGTTATCTACTAACATTAAATCAAAAAGTGTAATATCTTATATATCAGCCACACTTCTCTCTAAAACAGGGGTTCCCAAATTTTTTTACAGCCAAATTTCTTAGACGTTAAACATTTACTTGAAGTACCCCCTGAGATTTTAAGTTAATATTTCAATGGTGTAATAAAAATTAAATGCTGTAAACATCCCTATGAAATTATGCAAATGTGAATGTAAAAAAAGCGAACCTAGCACACTTCGCCCTGTTAAACTCAGTGCTCGCAAAGCCGGAGTTTGTGAGAAGTGGCATTTAGTACTGAGACACTCTGAAAACACAGTATATGGGATGCGTACTCGACCAAAATTTTAGCCGGTCCTTGTGGTGGTAATTACAGTATGTCGAGCAGGAAATCGACCTCAAATATATGGCTTATCATTTGAAACATGTAAGTAGCAACTTTACATGGTTGCTCGCTCTAACGTTAACCTAGATAAATGTGTACTATTATTAGGCACATTTCCAAGTGTTTGTGCAGAGTGGAAGATAATGTATAGCACGCTTTACTGCATGACATGGAGGCACCGGCGGAATCATTTGCAATTTTTCCTGATAACAGCGGAAACAACTTAAAATACTCCGTATTTTTGGTCATGCAGATAAGAGTAACATCATTCGATTCTGTAAAGGTTTCTACTGTACAACCCCCAGTGGGTCAGTGGTGCTTACCATGCTATGTGTCTTAAAGGGATAGTTCACCCAAAAATGAAAATTCTGTCATCCTTTACTCTAACTCATACAGGTTTAGGACAACATGAGAGTGATTCTTCTGTTGAAATAAAAAGATATGGCTTGGAAGGGGTGAAGCTTTTGAACTGGAAAGACATGCTGACTGGACAAAAATGTTGGCTAATTTTAATACATCTGTGACAGAACACATGTGCCAATCATCATAATAATACAACCGGACTAATCGTAATAAATTATGCTGGCATATTAGTGAATCAGATGTGTGGACATGTTGAATGGGTGCATGTGTGATGGATTTGAGCTCTACAGCTCCACGTCTCTCCTGATGAGAAGATTCACATGGCCGACTGCTAACTGGAAAAACCATCTGGCATCCTGACAGAGATTAACTGAAAAGTTCTGGAGCCCCGACGTGTAAGATAAGACTGTCCTCCACCGCCATAAGCCATAATAAAGCCAGGCACAAATGTGCCGACCATGCAATATTAGTGATACAAACAAGTACAGTATGTTCAGAATGGAATATTAACATACTGCATTAACATATATGCCGTATAGTGTCCACTATTTTTAGAAACAAAATGCAAAACAGTATGCAACGAAAACCGTTTCAAACTGTTGTTACATGACGACATTACATTTCATGTTACATTTGGAAAATAAATATGGTTATTTTGATAAATACGATTTTGTAGTTTTATGCAAAAGTCTTACACTTTGACAGTTTTTTTATATATATTAAAAGATTAAAATGTACATATAATAAAAACTCAAGCCTTGTGTCCACCAAAGGACACTTTTTTTCTTATTTTTTTTACCCAGCCGTCCAATCACAGTGGAGAAGAGGGGGAGGGTGGCAAATACCAATCCAACCAACTATATTTGCGGGTAATATTCTTGATAATAATAAAATTACTTTAATAATAATAATAATAATAAATCTCTCTCTTTATTTTATCTTAAAATAGAATCGTATCGTGAGTTCAGTATCGCGATTTGTATCGAATTGTGACATGAGTGTTTTGTTATGCCCCTAGTGGACACACAACTTTTCAGGTAAGATCTTATTAAATTAAAGTAAAAGTAATGAGTAAAGAAAGAGAAGTTAAAAATGGAAATCATGATTAAGTCGAGTGCTATACATCATGGAGTGCACTCTACTGTAGTGTAGTGTTGTCACGATACCAAAATTATTGTTTCGATACCGATACCAAGTCAAGTATTGCGATTTCGATACTTTTTCGATACTTTTCCTGAAAAGGGAGAAACACTCTCAAATATCACTGCTGTGCTTTATTTTAAAACCGGGACAACATTCTAATCATATAACACACTAATAAATGAACATATGAACAGCAGATATATTAAACATTTGAACAAAATATGAAATATGAAATATAAAAAATAAATTAGAGCAATGACATTCAAGAAAAAAAAAAAAGATAAATTTAGCAGCATTATCTCATTTATCATAAGAAACATAAGAGCTTTATCTTGATTCTGAACTTTGAAAAGAAATATGAACAGCGATTATATTAAACAATGTTTAATATTGGTAACATATGATAAGCCTCATTGGTGATATATTTGACATGTGGGGAGAGAGTTGTGGAAGGCCTATACTTCATGTTAAACATAAATATATAGCAGCAAAGACAACAATAGGCTACAGAATAATTCGTTCTGTATTGAGAGGTGCAATATTTGAAAATCGATTATATTTTTTTAAATTACATTTATATTGTATTTATGTCAAAACTTTCAAACATCAAAATGTCATTTATTAATATGTATTCGTGTCAAAATGACATAGAAACATCTTTTCCTATTCTATTTTGCCTGGAAACGCTTCCAACAGGCTTGCGTGTCGTGTGAAAAATAGGCGTCGGTTCTATTTATAGCATACACGCGTTTTCCGCGCGTCTCGAGCTGCGCCCAGACGCGTGTGTCACGCAGGCAGTTAACATGGGAGCCGAAATAAAAACGGACACGACACGCAGACAGTGTGTCGCCGGCCTTACAAATCTGGAACGTGGTCATTCTTAGAAGTATGATACTAATAAATTAAGGAATCGTGACGTTTTTCATTTCCTATTTACTTTTGAAGTATCGGTGCACCGTGCAACAGAGCAAGGTAGGCAACGTACTTCCATATGTCACTCCTCGCGTCATCTTTTTCTACGAGTCGTGGACCACTTGTGCTCGCACATGCAGCCATCTCGCTGTAGTGTTTTGTCACATGACACTGACAGCGGCAGGTTCTTTGCTGCGTGCGTCAGGTAAAAAACACAGACGTCCATAGGGAGGCGTTTTTTCAAAAAAAAAAATTTAAGTATCGATACTGATAAATTTAGGTATCGTGACGTTTTTAATTTCCGAGTATCGCGATACTTTTGAAGTATCGGTACACCGTGCAACACTACTGTAGTGTAAATCTACAGGAGGTAATCTGGGTATTTCCATACACTGTACCGCATTACACAGTTTCAACAAAGTCCTAGGAAGTTTTATACTTAAAAAGATTAGTTTTGTCATGCACATTTGCAGCTTCTTTTTTTTTTTGTAGCCTAAGTGTGATGGATGCAAATGCTTTTAGAAGCCAAACAGATAAGCACACTGTGTGGTCACAGAACCCATCTAATCTAGACCGGCAGCTGAAATGTATACTGAGGTCTGTTCCTATTATATCTGAAATGACTGCAAATGGCTATTGGAGAGCTTGCGGTAGTAATGCATTGTAACTGAAGACGCAAAATGTTGTCAGGAAGACATTGCTGTGCGGTTTCATCATCACGGCTGCTATTGGCTACACTCAACAATCCAATCATGAGAATTAAGACGGTGTCTGCTGGAAGGTAGGGAAGCCAAACAACGGCAATGACAGTCATATATATTGTATAAGCTGTGAAAACGGAACCATTATTATTAATGTACAATCAGGATCAGGAAGTTATTTGTCACTGCAAGACTGGTGTATGTTTGTACCGCTTAACGGTAGACACAGGGTGCCAGTGCGAAAAAAAGAAAGAAAAGCACAACGCACCACTTCCTCTCCGTAGCCTAGCAACAGGCCTGGAAGGCGGAGGAGGTTTGTGATTTTCACACTTTTCTACAAGCTCCTCTTGTTCCTGAGACATGTGACCTAGCATGACCCTCTCAGCTAAGTCTCTGTGAGAGCTTTTGAGGGGCCAGAATCTCCTCACTCATCTTCCATTCAGAGAACAGGCTTCAAAAGACCACATGCCCTGCAGTCACTTAAGGAATGCAGGAAGTTGGTGTTTTATTTAGAACCTCATTGTGGAAACTTCCTTATTTAACCATAAGCTCTGTGTTTATCTTATAATTCATGGGTGAGAAGAACATGCTAAGGCACCACTGAAAATGTCAAACCAGATGTTTGGGTACTTTAACATAAAAGAAATGTGCTGCTATAATGCTAGGGTGTTGTGGGTGGTTGCCAGGGAGTTGGTATGTTGTTGCTAAGATGTTTTGAGTTAGAGATGTGCATAAATCAACAAGTCGGTGGTTTGTCTGAATGACTAAGGCTGGGTAAAATAATATTGATTTCTCGATTTTAAATCGATTCTCATTTTGAATATCGATTCTTAAACCTCAAGAATCCATCTTTCAGTCTATGCTGATTTCTAGGGATGCACAATATAGCGGCCAACATATCGGTATCGGCCGATACATGTTCATTTTTAATGTTATTGTTATCGGCCCAATAAGAAAATTTGTGCATCCCTACTGATTTCAGTTGATGAATGAAAAAATTTGCGCCTCCCATAAATCACAATAAGCTTTTTGAAACCGTCTCAGCTTTCAAATTCTGTCAAAAGTGGCAGCGTGGTGTGCATGTGAACTGATCATCTCTTCCGCTTTACTGCTAGTTATAGCAAAAAATAAACATGAATGAACATCAGAAGGTATGTTGAAAGATACAGTACAACTCACAGAAATCCATATCATGTGACGTGTCTCATGTAATCGCTTTATTAGGGTTTCAACCGCAGAAGGAGGTCAATATAACAGCTTGTAAACAATGTCAGGTAATGTTACATTTACCTCAGAAAAGCCAGTGTCCAAAAACGTTTTAGTAAGCTAGAAAAATGTACTCTAGAGAGTAGCATTTTGCTAAATATATGCACTGTATTTCATATTCATTGCACTTTTAATTGACCTGTTCTTCAATATTTAATGTGTTTGAATAAATCTGTCATGTTTTTATGACAGCCACCATTAAAAAAAAAAAAAAAAAAAAAAAGAGTATTGTAATTAAAAACTTAATTATAACATTATTTAAAAAAAAATATTATGTGTAATTTAAATGTAAATAGTCTACAAATCAGTTCATTTTAACCATTAATATTATAGTGATATACCAACTGGGGTTCCCTGTATAGTTTACAAAATTAGTTTAAAAAAATTTCCTTGAGGAAATTTACAATGTACTGTATCTGATAGGACCAATTAATCGATATCGATTTAAATTTAATAGAAATCGAATCGCAAGCTTGTGATTCGAAATCGAATCAAATAGTGAAATTTGTGTCAATGCCCAGCCCTATGAACAACTAGGTTTCTGGTTCACCTGAGCCTAACTGGTTGTGTTTCTTATGGGTGTTTACAGGGGTTGCAAAATTTCCAGAAACTTTCCAGAATTTTTGGGAACTTGAGGATTTTTTTTTTTTTTTTTTTTTTTTATTTCCCAGAAATGTTCTGTGAAATCAGTCAACTCAAATCTGCAGACTGGTTCTGACTTTCGGCAACTAGCATCGACTTGTCTAGACTGTAAATTAGGGGTGTAACGATACACCAATGCCACGGTTCGGTTCATATCACGGTTTTGGAGCCACGGTTCGGTTCGGTTCGGTTCTGTTTGCTGTGGGGGCAGGGTTCATGGCAGGGCACCAGCAATAATAACGCTAGATTAACTTTAACTTTATTAACTGAACTTTATACAGTGGCTTCAGCCTTTCTTTAGAGCACTTAGCACACCTGAGTTAACTAAAATGAAATAAATGCCTCCACTGACTAGTCAGAAATAAACTGCACACCTGAGTAGGGTTGCCAACTTCAGAAAAGTAAAATGCGGGACAATCGTGGTTCTTTATAGGAAAACAAGGGACACTCAAAATATTTGTACTGCATCGCACAATGTACATCATTTCATTGTCTGCAGACAGTTAAGTATATGTTTAAAAGGTTATCAGACAAACACATTTGTATTGCTTAACCTATTTATGTACAATTTAATTCTAAAAATTATTGTAAAGTCATACAAACAAAATGTCACATTACAAACAAACCACCATTCAAAATAACAGCATTTATCTGAAATAGAAAGCTTTTTTAACATTATACATAGGCCTACAGTTCAAAAGTTTGAGGTTTGTAAGATAATTTTTTGGGGGAAAGAAATTAAAGAAAGTAATTGCCTACTTTTATTCAGCAAGGATGCATTACGTTAATCAAAAGTGACAGTAGCCTACATTTATAGTGTTACACAAGCTTTCTATTTCAAATAAATATCTTATGATCTTTACATTCTTCATAGAATCCTGGGGGGGAAAAAACAAACCAGTCTTAAACATTAATAATAATCAGAAATGTTTTGTGAGCATATTATTCCCTCAGGTAGATTACATGTTTTCTTGCGTGGCTGGATGTTGGACTCATGAACAATAATCACGTTGTTTGCATTCGCTAAAATTGATTTGCCGAAATCAAAACGTGGACAGTGAAAAGGAATTATCGTTAGCGCGAGACGAGTCCGGCTTGAAGCGGAAGCGACCAGACGGCAGAGGATTATGTTCGCAAAACAAACAATGATTTGTCTCTTATTAGTTGTTAAAAGTGTACTCATTAATAACTATTTAATCAAATGTCAAGGAAGAAAAAAATAGTTTTGTGACAAAGTGATGTGAGAGTTGGGCCGGGGCAGCAGGGGGCGGGGCGCGTTCGGTTCGACATGAGAGTATCGCGGTTCGAACCGTGGCTGTTGTATCGCGGTTTGTCGGTTCGGTTTGAATATCGTTACACCCCTACTGTAAATAGAGGCAAAAATTTGTGTAGTGTATTCCAGCCTGAAATGGAGCAGAATGCAGGGGGTCTTGAGACAATTTTAAAACTTGACATGCCATCTCAAAAATGCAATGCTCAGAGGCCAAAGATGTCAGTTTTAATGTAGTGATGGTGCGTTAAAGCAAAGGGGAATGAATTTAAAATACTTTTCAGAGGGGGTTTTACAGTGAAAACGGTCTAAAAACACTACTGCTAAAAACAATCAAAAAAGAAATCTAGATGAAATTGTCACCTCACTCACCTCGTCAACAAGCCGCATAATCTGAGTTATCATCCAAGTATAAGTTATCACTTTATGACTTTCTTCCATGTAAGACATTTATTGCAGAATGTCAAAGCTGCTCTATTCCAAAACAGTGAATCAAATTCCAATGACTGTCAAGCAAGATCATTGAATTGTGACTTAAATTTCTTCCTCACACAAAGCTATCAAATGCTTTCAGAAGACTTGAAATATATCGTCCAATTTTATGATGCTTTGATGATCCATTTTGGAGCCTGACAACCACTAAAATCTTAAAAAAGTACCTAACTCACAAGCTTTACTAAAAGTACCTTCATTTAATTTTTTTCCTTCAAAGCAGATTTCTCTCAAAAGCAGTGTCATGTGAGTGGGAGATGAGCGGTCCCAGTGCTAGTGCTGCACATCCTGACCTAGAACCTATTTCTTCTAATACAGGGCACGTTTTTAATGGATTTCTGAATCTCCCAAGATGGCACCCCACCAGAGCAAGGTCTGTGTGGGACTTTCTACAGGGACTCAGAGCAAATCAAACTCCTGCATTTCCTTTAAAGTCAGCATGAAATGAATTTGTCTAATTGGATGTTATAGATAAAAATATAACAATAAAAATAATCAACCTCACAATGTTTTACTTCCAAATGTCAGCTGGACCTTCTGGTGAAAATCTCAAAATCCAATCATCAAACGATAAATAGAAACAAGTCACTGCCCAACATTTTTTCTTTTCCGATAATCCATTACACTCGGATGCACATCACAATACGCAGAAAAAATAAATAAAATCTGTCACTACCTCAGTTTTACCGTGACTAATGATTGGTCTACCTGCATCTAGTCAAATAAAATGATCAATACTTTCTTGCGGGCCAGTGAGGTCATAAACTCTGACCCTTGGACTAATTAAACCGCCTGCCAGCAACACAGGAGTCCAAGAGTTCAAAGAAGCCATGTTAATAATAATAATAATAACAACAAGAAGAAAACTCCGCAACCATCTCTCCTTCAAAGTTGACCCAAATTGACAGATCCGGAGGCTGAGTAATGTGAAAATGAGGCCGTATTTCCAGAATCTCAATTACAGTACAAAAAAAGCAGCACATTAAGATGAACAGAGATGCGGAAACATGCTGCTAGAGACCCACGGAGTGAGGCAGAAGACATCTGTTTAACAAGACGGACTAAAAAAAGAAAAAGGTTTTGCTACGGACCAGCACATCTGAGCTTCTAAACAACTTAGCTCTTAAGAAATTACCCACAATTTATCCAAGATGCTCCAGACACCGTGAAATTAGAATTGGGTAGTGCAGTTGATTTAGCTAAATAATGCTGCCCAGATGGAAGCCTGAGGACCTTTTCTGTAAAATGTGCGTTGTTCATTGGCATTACGTCAATAGGGTAAAAAATGTGTTTTTAATATTCAATTTAATAAAAAGAAAAAACACTATAACACAGAAAAAAGTTCAAGGGGTCATATGATGATATTTTCCTTTTCCTTTAGTGTGTAATGTAACGTTTGTGCATGTATGCGATCTGCAAAGTTACAAAGCTCCTAGTCTCCAACAGAGAATACTGATCCAGACCTGCCTAAAACACCTCGATACAAAGTCCAGTTATTACTTCCTCAAACGTCTACATCACAATGTGAAATATTAGCATAACGCACACCCAAAAGCAGAATGACGACGAGGCTTCAGTAAATTGTAGTGCTGTTGACGTGTGTTTGGATGCAAAAACAGATGAAATTAGGAATCAAAAGTTACATTTATTTGTAAAGCTGTTCCTGAACACAGAAATCAGCATATTTCAGACAGACTGGCAATAGAAGAGATGTAAATGTACATTATGTGAAAAATAATGTGTTTTTTAACCTATTCTACTAAACCCAATAAACAAAATAATGAACTTTCAAAATAGCATTATATTTACCCTTTAAATACTTACACTACCGTTGAAAAGTCTGGGGTGAGAAGAGTTTATGTTTTTTAAAAAGAAGCCTCTTATGCTCACCAATTTAATATATTTTAAAGCGCAATTTATTCCTGTGATGGCTAAGCCTTCAGAAATTATTATAATATGCCAATTTGGTGCTCATGAAACATTTCTTATTATCATCTATTACAATCAAACATATTTTTGTGGAAACCATGATACATTTTGTCAGGATTATTCAAAACTATTCAAAGGATTCTTCAGAAAGTTCCAAACAACAGCATTTTTTGAAATGGAAATCTTTTGTAACATTATAAATCTCTTCACTCTCACTTTTAATCAATAATAATATATCCATTGGACTGAATAAAATCTTATTGACTTTTGAAATGTAGAGTATATTTTTACTTATTAAACAAATATGAACAAACTTTTATAATCAGTGACTGCGGAAAAAAATATAATTATATGTCTGAACTGACATTACAAATCCACTAGTTCATTGAATTAGCATAAATAGAAATGTAATATTCATACATTACATTCATAAAGATAAGTAATGACTGATTACACTAACAAGAAAAAAATATGAATAATAATAAATGAAAGAATTCACATAACGAAGCAATTCAAATCAATAGTCTCAAAAGGGGAGGCTTGTCATTTCATATCTAAAAAAAAAGTCAAGAAAAATGTCATGGTTGGCAAAAGAAAAACTATTCATCAATGCATAAATACCATGATGATTCGTAATTTCGCTGCCTCTATTCTTTCTCTTACACTAAACATTCAGTCAATCACGGCTGATTGTGACTTCACCAAAGCCACCAGAATGTCATCTACGAAATGTCTAATTTGGTTTAAAAACTCCAATTACACATATATGCCTGCTGTTCTAAATAATATCTGAATTCTGAAAGATGTCAGGAGCATTCGCTTGTGCTTTTGAAAAAACTCCCACGCGTAAATGAGCAAGTGTGTTTTATATTCATTTTATATTTGGACCGACTGATTAGCCCACGCAAATCCGGTTCACGAACATCACAGACTGTGTGCTTTCTTGTTGGCTCACCAACAGACAGAAATGTACCTTTACAAGGTAAATTAAAAAACAAATGCTAACTAAAGTATGTGGTTCATAGAGGCTCTCTTTGCTTGAGCAGTCCAAACTATGCAGGACAGAGGGAATGTTTGGGAAACATGTTTGCCAAGGAAAGCATGACTATTACTATTGCTCACACTATTACTAAGTGTTAATATCCGGTGAGTAACTAACGGTTTTTAAGTTAAAACAGGACAGATAACAGGGCTTCTTCTTCAGTTTATAGGTCATTTGCACTTTGCATATCGCCACCTACTGGACTGGACAGATTTTTTTTCTTTGTTTATTTCCTTTTTTCTTTCTCATCTTTTTATTCCCTTTCCAAATTTTAAAAAGGCTTTACTTTTTAGTCAATGGCAGTCAGAATTGACAGGGCTATTCTCAGTCAAAAGAGCATTTGATTGGACAAAAATCTGTGTAGTGCAGGATGAGTTATAAATATTTTAGTCTCCTGAAGAGAAGGATTTGATTTATAAAATGCAGATATCTGCTAAAAGCGTCAATGATTAGAAGTACACTAGCACATAAATGGTCATAAAGCTAACATACTTATCACAAAACTTTTTGATAAAGACCAATATCCTAAAATAACTCTGAAATCACACTGAAAACATGCTTTATAAGCAGAGGAATTCTTGTTAATGGTATAAGCACATTAATAAAGAACGCCCTGATTCAGCAGACAGTTTTGCGAAATACACTGCCTCACACAATTTTTTATTTTTCTCCTTTCTTCACGCCATATCTCTTTCACTCTCATTAACACATGCTAACTATACACGAAGGGTGCCTGTTCGATTTTAATCTTTTGCCTTTGCTGTGACGCATCAGTCTCATTTTCTGTAAAAAGGAGATGAAATGCATCACAATATTGAATATTCCCATCATGTGAGACTAAAGGAAACAACATCTAGCACCTGATAGGATCTGACCCCTCCATACACCTTCACAAGTGGGCGACACCTCAGAAATCACACCTCCTACTGGTTTTCTCAGTATACCGACTGCACTCACACAGAGAGCTCAATGTCAACCCAAAAACTTCTGCAAACTGCGGCTTTCCTCTGAGGATTCTAAAGTGATAATTACATAACCACATCCTCTTTCACTTTTTACATTCGTCTAATAACTCAATGTGTGACCCTGGATCACAAAACCAGTCACAAATAGCACTGGTATATTTGTACAATACATTTGTACAATACAATACATCAACAATACATTGTATTGTCCAGAATTATCCATTTTTATTTTATGGCAAAAATCATTAGGATGTTAAGTAAAGATCATGTTCCATGAAGATTTTAGTACATTTCCTACGGTAAATATAAAACATTTATTTTTGTGAGTGAATGCAGCACAATCGCGGACATAAATGGACAACTTTAAAGGCGATTTTCTCAATGTTTTGATTTTTTTGCACCCTCAGATTCCAGATTTTCAAATAGTTGTATCTCGGCCAAATATTCCCTATCCTAACAAACCATACATCAATGGAAAGCTTATTTATTCAGCTTCCAGATTATGTTCTACAGCTTCTCAATTTCAGAAAATTTACCCATGTGACAGGTTTTGTGGTCCAGGGTTTGTGTATGTGTAATTCTTATCTTATTCTCATCTAAAAATAAAAAAGCTTGACATCATATAGTCTCAATCCTGTAAGACTTCAGTGGAATACATCTGTAGAAGTACATTCTGCGGTATACTCTACCGTTCAAAAATTTGGGGTCAGTAATAAACCTGCACTTTTATTCAGCAAGGATGCATTAAATTGATTAAAATGGTCAAAAATGGATTAAAAGCTGTTCTTTTGAACTTTATTCATCAATGAAATGTTTCTTGAGAAGCAAATCAGCATATTAAAATGATTTCTGAAGGATCATGTGACACTGAATACTGGAGTAATGATGCTGAAAATGCAGCTTTGCATCAGGAATAATAATTCATAAACAGTTATTTTAAATTGTAATATTTCACAATATTACAGTTTTACTGTATTTTTCATAGAATTAATGCAGCCTTGGTGAGCACAAGCAAAAAAACAAATAAACAAACAAAAACATTTGAATGGTAGTTCAAAATGAAAATTAATTGGGATTGACAGTCAAGCCCCCAAAAAGAGAACTAAGCACAATTACAAAATGGTAAAGTCCATACTACTAGTGCACTTTATTTGAAATCGTCTGAAGCAATATTATACCCTTCTGTGAGGTAGAGATTGAAATTTAAGTTATTTACTGAAAAATCTTGGTACAAAATCATAAGCCATCAAAATTCACATTTAAATACATACAGATGTGACTGAAATTGCATAGCTGCAGTGGAGAGGATGGCATAATTTGAATAATTTCTCCTTGTTAGCTATCACATGGCTTCAGAAGATATGAAATATAGCATACGAGTATGTACGCATGTATGTATGGACTAATTTTAAGGTGCTCATTTATCATTTTCACAGCATCAGTTCGCATTTGTTTTCATCATACAAAAAGGAGCAGCATGAATGTTCAACCATTTCCTTTTGCTTTTCACAGAAGAAAGAAAGTCATATGGGTTTGGAATGACGAGGATGAGCAAATAATGACATGATTTTAATTTTTTTGTGGGGAAACTAATCCTTTAAAAGTACTGCATTATGACAGCGGGTTAGATTGACAGACTGCTTAACTGCTCGTACATCACTGCACCAGGCTTTAGACTTGTTTTTTTAATCTCTGATCAGTGATCTCTTCTATTAAAAAAAACAGATCAATAGTATTTTCCTTTTGGCATGCATCAATCACACCCAAATTAGCAGTCTGATCGCTGTGGATGAAGACCAAAGGAGTGCCTTTTCACCTTCAAATCAAAAAAAGAAACACAAACCTAAAGAACTTAAAGGGATAGTTCACTTTGAAATTAATTTTTGGTATGTTTTAGCTTACCTCAAGGGCATCCAAGATGTAGGTGTCTTTTTTTCCGCAGTAGTTTCAATTTTATTTTTTTATTTTATTCAAAAATATTTTTAGGTCAAACCGTTCTTGTCTGTCAGTCAAATAATGCAGATCTATGGTCACGGTCTCAAAACACAAGCACAGAGTCCAAATTAAAACAATTCCCTGTCGTCCAAATTAAACAATTCCCCATCGTAAGTACACATTGATGGCCTAAGACACGAAACGAGCGGTTTGTGTGAGAAAACGAACAGTATTTATATCGTTTTTACCACTTATACACAGCCATGTCGAAGTGATCTGATCTGACATGTACGCAGACTGGTGCATAGATATATACACACTAGATGTCGCCTTGTCTACGGCAGTTCATTAGAACGAATGTCTTTAAGGCAACATCTAGTGTATATATCGATGCACCAGTCTGCGTACACATCAGATCAGATCACTTCGACATGGCTGTGTATAAGTGGTAAAAACGATATAAATACTGTTCGTTTTCTCACACAAACCGCTCGTTTCGTGTCTTAGGCCATCAATGTGTACTTACGATGGGGAATTGTTTAATTTGGACGACGGGGAATTGTTTTAATTTGGACTCTGTGCTTGCTCTTTGAGACAGTGACCATCGACCTGCATTATATGACTGACAGACAAGAACGGTTTGACCTAAAAATATCAAAATTGAAACTACTGCGGAAAAAAAGACACCTACATCTTGGATGCCCTTGAGGTAAGCTAAAACATACCAAAAATTTATTTCAAAGTGAACTATCCCTTTAAAAGTTCAAGCATGCCAACCTGTCCAGAGCATATCAAACTGTACGAAACACAACACAATGACCGTCTGCAACAAAAACCTGATATTTTCATTCATGTTGTTTGCAAACCTACAAATCACCCTGTCAAAAAATTCACCTAAAGGCTGGCCCACACTAAAAGATTGGACCAAGACAGCACAACACACACTAACAGATTCCATTCACAGACTGTGAACACAAGAAATCTCGCAAAATCTCTCGCGGCCAAACGTGACTCAGTAAACAAACATGGGCAAGAAGAAACAGTGATAACTGCTTTTTACAGAATATTCGCAGAAAAAATTTAATAATAAAAAGGTTTGGCTGAAGTCGTGTTATGCTTCCATCTCCCGTCAGCTCACTTTCTGATTAGGTATCGTTTCGTTCCACGAGACAATCTACGCGTGTGCGTTTGTCCTCGTGGTTCCCTCACACGACAGGATTTCTGATCGTAAATATTCAACATGTTGGGATAGGATATTTATCATTAGTGATCGGTGCGGCCCTGATGTCCTTCCAAGCAGATTCAATAACTCTTAACACACATCACACCACTGATATATCTGATAAGATAATCTGTAGAACCATCAAGATAATCAGGACTTTAGCTAGGATTGTCTGAAGGGGAGAAATCGGTCTAAAATCGGCCCAACTATCTTGTAGTGTGTGGGTGCCTTGAATCTCTTTTCAATTGAAAAATCTGACTCACGCACGCTAGATTTTGAGAAGGTAATGGAAGTGGGCGAAGAATCTTTCAGTGAAATGGCAAGTAGTATAAGAAAACACGAGTCTTGACATGTCTGGACATACCACACATATAACGCAAGAGCTGCTGAGGCACTAACAGGTAAGTGCAGATCTTTGAGAGAAAACACTGAGGCAAACAGCTGAGAGAAAAGCTAAACAGGCTTTACCTACCCAATCGACCATATCATATCTTACTTCTAGTACAACATTAAATCATTATTTACCTTATATACTTGTCCGTAGGTCCCATTTCCCACAAGCTCCACCAGCTCAAAAATGCCCGCAGGGTCCTGAGGGGGGAAAATAACAGAAGAGGAGATTAGCTTGCATTATCCTGTCATTGAACATCAAGGACAATCACACATACTGTATACACTGAGATCATCATAAATGCTGATACTGCAGTCATTAGACCGAACAAAGTGTGCCGATTATAGTTAAATATCCGTTTACACACTGAACATAAAAACCTATTAAGATATCTAGTGAGCTAAAGCCAGAAAATAAATATTGAAACGAGGTTTTCCTGAAAACCAAAACTTAATTTCGGTTTTCATATCTCAAAGCACATAATGTTCTCAGTTACCTAATGCATGAACATTCTGCCTTATTGGAAATGTCGGCAATCGTGACTGACTTTGAAATTATTAAAGATATTTTAAGCACAAGAACCAATAATATCTACCTGACTGTGCCGTTTCTATTTAAAAGTGATGGCAAACTACATTATGCAGTGGTGGGAATATAAAAGGCCAACACGACTGAAATCAAATCACTCTTGCGTGTCATTTTCATTTAATAACACTGAGGCAGTTATCAAAGCTGTCAGAGTTCAATTCAGCTCCAACAAGCATGATTCTCGTGAAAATAAGCACAACCAATAAATAATGCAATACACCTAGAACAATAAGCAAGACATGTTGCCATGGTAATCTGACAATAGCTGCCATTCATGTCACCAGAGGAGTAATTTATGAAATATGGTTCAGTGAATTCGCAAATACACACAACAGCTTAAAACGAAGTGAGGCGATGAAGCTGGTGGAAAATGAAGGATGATTTAAATGGATGTGGATGAATGCAGGTTTATTTTGATAAAGTTACTGAATGGGATATTCAGAAAGGACAAGCTGTAACAAAAATACAAATGTTTTTTTGGATACTACAATGACTCTTGAAGTAGGGCCGTAATGGACAAAAGGTCCACTTTATCACCCCTAATAGGCAAGCCTGTCTTGGGGTGCCATAAAGACACACTTGACCAATGAGAATCTTAGTGAGGCGGGTCCAATGTACTTTAGGAAACCCAATTCGTTTGTTTGTTCGTTTGTTTATTTATTTAGCACCGTACAGGCAACCACCGAAGTTCCAAAGTCCATTGCAATAAAAAGCAATAGAACAATAAGACAAAATATGAAAACATCCATGTACTAGGCTAATGTACTAAAATGCCAAAGAGTACAGATACGATTTTTAGCGGTCCTTAAAAACATTAAGAGTCAAGGCAGATCTAACATCCAATGGCAGATCATTCCACAATCTAGGACCAGCGACAGAAAGTCTTTCTCTTGCAAGTACTCTAAATGCCAAGGTAAATTAATATGATAGTTGTGTTACACAGTATCAAATGTGCAATTTGATCACCTTCTGATCAAATGGTATTCTAGTAAAAATAAATATCTAATCGTTCATATCATACAACAAGATAAAGTTAAGAACTTTTCAGATAATATATAATGAATTAAGTTTAGATTTCCTACTCAATCAGTAAATAAACCTTAATAAATGTTGTTGGATTTATTAAAATGAGTGAGAAAAAAATGCTATTAGCCATAAATAAACGTCAACATATATACTACCAATTTAAAGTTTGGGTCGGTAAGATCTTTTAATATTTTTGGAAAAGTAAAACAGTAACGTTATAGTATTTTATTACAATATAAAATACCTGATTTCTAATTTTAATATTTTTCAAAATGTTATTATCTATTCCTGTGATTGCACAGTTGAATTTTCAGCATCATTACTCCAGTCTTCGGTGTAACATGACATGAATCGACATGATCCTTCATTCGATCTTTATATTTTTGTGAAAACAGATTTTTTTTCCCATGATTCTGTAGTGAAAGTTCAAAAGAAAAGCATTTCTTATAAAACAGAAATCTTTCTGTGATATTATAAATGTCTTTACTGTTACTTTTGATCAACTTAATGCACCCTTGATGAGTGAAGGCATTAATTTTTTGACGCCAAACATTTTAACGGTAGTTTTTGGGGATATTTTAAATGGAAAACAAGCCAAAATCTTGATTACAGAAAATGATTTTACAATCACTGCAGCATTAAACCACCGCTGTACTTTTTGTACCACTTCTTAGTGTGAAGACTAAAGAATCAAAAGACTCAATACGACAGGTGCATTATGAACTGCAGCCAGAAGGAAGTACGCTGCCTTTGAATGCCCTGAAATAAACATGAACTTACAGTGAATTAAAGGCATGCGTGTGCAAGTTAAAAGCGGAATGACTCAGTAGGAATCCGTTATAGTCAGATCAGATTCTTTAAAAACAAGCGTGACTTCTAGCACCTAGCCACAGAGTCAGCGTGGGAAGAATGAGGTCAGCACAAGCGCTCGGCGTTCGGACAGAGACACTCGACGTCACAGCTGCTGGTTGCGAGCGGAAACCTCAATTGCTCTGAAACTTGACAGAACATGAGCTTCCCAAAATGACACACCTGCATCGTCACTGTACCTTCAGGAACACCAACTTCCTTTTAAAACAATAATAAACGCTCACATTTCCATCTCACTTGAATCTTTGTCAGTGCATGTGCCTGAACTTGCATGGTACTCATTCCTGACCACAAACTTTCAAAGCAATGTATAATTCACACACTGGGGAGAGAATATATGCTCACTATCTATTTTGGGAATGCTGTGAGCCTATTTTCCTCTTGAACAGACTGTTTTGCCTCCAAAACACAATTCCTACAGATGGACAGGCATGAGGAAGAAACTGCTGACCGAAATGAGCCAACCACATTCTGCTTACGGATGTAAAGATGGAAGAAGTGGCGCGTGTTTCTCCGGGCATTCAGCAGTTTTAAATGATACACCATTACTTCTGCCAAATTGCAATTCAACTATTACAAGGAAATAACACAATGAGTCAGACTGTTTTTCAAGAAGCTAGTTCACATTTCTCATGGAAACGACACCTCAGGCATCAGGCTAACATTGACGGAGCACACCGGCGGTACACAGCAGTGCAAATTTAGCACCCGGTTTTATATTTTCCCCCCCATTCATTTTCTCTATAGGGATTTAAAAAAACCAGTGAGCTCCGAGATGATTCACAACAAAAAAGTATCTGAAAATCTGAGAAAAATTGCAAATACTATAACTAAACATTTTTTTTTTTTTTACTTTACAATATAAAAGCATATAAGACAATATATTGAATTATTTAAAAATATATAATTTATTAGTTTATTATAAGCACAAATTAATATTTGAATGTAGCTTGACAAGTCTTCAGTGTCACTTCTAGAAATCACTCTAATATGCTAACTTGGTATCACGAAACATTTAGGCCTATCATCATCAACGTTGAAAACAGTTGTGCTGCTTTATATTTTTGTTGAAAGCTTTTTTTTTCTTTGGAAAGTCCAAAAGATCAATGTAATGTGTCCTTGCCTCCAATATAAAACTACTATAAAACAAAAGTAAAATACAATACATTTGTTGTTTGATAGTGTACAACAGTTTTGAGGCGGGAATACATATTTTTGAGAGTTACATATTTTTGAGAATACATATTCTCAATGTTTGGGATGTATTGGTAGTGTAGTTCTTTACTGGGAATCCAGCTATTCAGTTTTATAAAAATGCTATTGATGATATTATACGGTTTTATGGTTTCTACAGAATCTTACATTAAGTTACCTTGGAGTTCATGGTAGGTCTGTGTTCTTGTTAAAAATGACATTTCTATATTGAGCAAATGAATAGAACTTCTGGAACTCTACTGTTGAATTATTGTATTTAAGCAACAATGCATGAATTACAGTGCCTAAGAATTCCCAACTTCCCGAAACACCTCACAGGGCGGAAATGCACTCCGCACAAGAACGCAAATTCAGACATGAGGGCTTGGCCCATGCAATGAGGGCGTGCAGTCTTTTGGTACATACTTGATGTGAATTACTCAAGTAAACCATAGAGTTCTCTTAAATTTTCATTAAACCAGTATTTAGATTATTCATGTAAATTCTATAAATGTGTTAAAACATTTTGATTTGATTTTTTTAAATGTTGCTCTGCCATGTTCGTGGTAGTAGAGTTTTGTGGCCATGGTAATTATTATGGAAATGCCATGGTATATAGCAATCACTCAATGGTATCAATTAGGGATGCACCGATCCACATTTTTTCACTTCCGATCCGATCCCGATACCTGAATTTGGATATCGACCGATACCGATACTATTCCGATACCAGAGCTGTGTTTGCTTTAATATTATTATTATCATTATTGTTTATTTTATATGATGCTGAAATAAACTCCTCTCAACAGGCAAGTATGATATGTAGGCCTACATATTTATGCATGTATGGTAAGTATAAGGTCAGAAAAGGAAGTCAGAAAAACAGTAAATCCTGTTAACAGGAAAAATCCCATTCTGAAAACAAATATGCAACTGTAGGTCATGTCAATATTTGTTACATTCCCAAAATGTCAAATACTTGAGTCTTGAAATATAAGAAAAGTGCAAGTGTAAACATCTTACACACACACACACACACTATCTAAAGGGTGATCCTCGCTCCGATGCTGTAACTCTCGAAATGAATGCTCGATCAACATCAGCCATGTGCAAACAGACAAGCGGATTTCGCCTCAGACGCGCGTCAATTTCGCTCTGGGCGCGCGAATGGATTCAAAATATTCAAGCGTCCAACTAGACGCGGCAGACGCGAATTTGACGCGCTATTCGCGTTTGGTGTGAACGCACAGTAACGTGGTGCTTTTTTAAATGTTTGATTGCATTCGTTGTGTTGTACGACGCGAGGGAGCTTCAACGAGCTCTGAATTACGGCTTTGCAAACATTGCATTTTGCTGTCTTGCTCTGCGGTGTTTCCAGTGTGAAGAATTTCCACACAGCGGCCGCAAACTGCGGAATGGATTTCCTGAGCGGTGGCGTGTCTCATAACTCTGTGTCTCATTGAGCCGCGCCTCCGTTCAGGAAATCCATTCCGCAGTTTGCAGCCAGCTAGCAGACTCGCCGGCGGGAATCACTTTTGGAGTCATTTCAGCAGACATGACTCAAGGATATCGGATATCTCCGCAGGTTGGATCGGGAAAATCCGATACGTGAATTACGCTGGTATCGGTCCCGATACCGATACTGGATCGGATCGGCCCCATCCCTAGTATCAATGTATGCTTCAATCACACTGTAGCTTTAAACCCCCACCTGTGGCATTAGCAGGATGGCAGGGTCAATCCCATAAGGGCCATAAATTAAGTGCTCCACTTTTTCAGTGGAGGCCCATTCACTTGATCTCTGGAAAACCCCACTAAGGAAGGGGCCCATCTGCAAAGATTCCCATCTACTGTGCTGAATGTTAAGCTGGTAATTAAATGTTCTGGTGAAAAACACTTTGTGCAATGCAAGTTGCACTAAAAAGGACATTGCAAGATTTATAGCAAGTGAAAACTGTATATGAATACTTTGTACATATGGGCTTTTTATGAATGTAACGAAAGAAAAAAAACGTCATACACAAAAAAATGACTTAGTAACTGCTAGTAAACCGTGAGCCGTCGTAAGTTAACACTAAACTAATCTGAGCTCTCCAATGCAGATATTCCATTGAAACAAACCCCTATAGTGTAGAGCCATGTGACCGTGCTGTTTGTATTAGAGCTCAAAGCCGTCTTCAAAGGATCTCCTGAAAGACCATTGGAGACCAGAGCATGTTTAGACATGCCATGCTGAATGACAGCACTGCAGCTCTGCACAGCAAACCACAGAAGGCCTGGTAAACAATGTACCTGAGAGGGGAAGTTGAACCCTTTGACCGGGGCAATACAGTAATGCAACACTAGTAATTACATTTCTTGTTAATCCCCACTCAATTAATCACCAGCTATAAGAAAAGCTAGGCATAAGGGGTTTGTTTACCCAAAACAGAAAGTTCAGTCATTTATTCACCACCATGTATTTCCAACCCCGTATTCCATTCTTATTTCCACAAAACATAAAACAAGCTCGTTCCATTTAATGAAAGATCAGGGCTCAAAAAGAGACCATAATTGTCAATGCGCTAGAAGCAGCCATGCCTTATTTTCTCGGTTTTCTGGAGTCAAACAAAAGCTTGTGAGAAGAACAAAGTGAAATTTCATGTCATTATTCAATAAAAACGTCCCTTTCAAATCTGACGTCAATGATGCCACATGCCATTGGTTTGCGCATGTCACACAACTGAAGCCAAACTATCTTTTGGCTTCAGATGATTTGGATATAAAAAGTCATATAGTCAATTTGTATGGTCTTTTTTTTTTTTTTGGAGCTTGACAGCCTGTGGTCACCATAATATCATAATGTGAAAACAGCAATGTCAACATTTGGCAAAACATCCTCTATGGAAGAAAAATCATGGGTTTGGAACAATATGAGTGCGAGTAAAGGATGACAATTTTCATTTTTGGTGAAATATTATTACTACAAGATACCACATATTTCCAAGCATCAACAGGAAAGTAGAGACCAAAAAAAATACATTATCTTAACATACCAAACAAAACCACTATAACACAAAACCACTGAGTTTACTGGTGCATAAAACATGCTGAATCTGGGGAAAACAGCAAACATTTCCATTTAAGGAAACTTCTCCCACAAATAAACACATCTGGCAGGACCTCCAATGCTCAAAGAATCACAGAGCCTCATTAGCACTTCATTATAGTGATTCATTACTCTTGACAGTGATCATCCCAAATCCAGGAATCCCCACACGACTGCAACCCTCCCACATTTACTCAGAGATGAGGAGGTTATGATGAACGTTTGCTCTTTGGTGATAACAATACTGATAATCTTCCAACGCGCAGGAGGGCGAGTATTAGCTTTTCATCTGTGCTTTTATTGAGTAACACCGTCCTGGAGCGCAAGAGGCAGATGTTGCTGACCAGAATTATAAAACAAGGAAAAGACGAAAAACATCGGCTGACATCTACAGCTGGGACTCCCCCCGCCCTCTTGACATGACTCTGAGATGTAACAGTCCTTTAACCATTAATTATTCACTGGGAAATACATAAGGCAGGAACTATATGTTAGCTCGTCCATGCTGGCAAAACAGGTTGAGCACACACACACACACACACTCTTCTGTGGAAATAACATGCAAATGGTAACATGGAACGCTCCCATAATGCAATGCACAGAGCCACAAGCTCTTGTGGTTTAGAGAAACATGCCACAATATGCCATGTTATTTATATATCGTCGCTGTCGGGCGGAATCCTCGTATCTCCAAAACCACTATTTTTCAGGAAATTAAAAAAACGGCATAATTTTTGAGTTATTAAACATTGTATCGTTAAAGTTGGTATTATACCTTATATTGCTATCATATACTGTTGTATACCAACATTAACACATAATTTCCCTAAAATCATGTTTAATCGGAGATACGAGATTTATGACTTGGGAGCGGGGAGATACGAGGTTACGCTGTCATTGATTAGAATGGAACGGACACAGACGTCGCTGCTGCCAGCAGTGTTTATCAAAGTCTGCGGTCGCGTTCAGCCTTTTGATAAGAGATAAGGCTTTAAGAGCTATTCAAATCTAATGATTGTGGTTACATACATCTTCCTAAACTCCATTTTAAACGTTTAAGAGATATGAGTGATGCAATACCAAAATATTAGGCTGTCTAAAATAGGCGGAAATTAATCTGCACGCAAACAAAATCGGCGGTCGCGTTGAGCCTTTTGACAAGAGAAAAGGCTTCAATAGTTAATCAAAGCTAACGACCATGGTTACATACATCTTCCTAAACTCCATTTTAAAGGTTTGCTATAAGTGAAGCAGAACAAAAAATTATGAGCTGACTTAACGTTGTCTCATAGGTGGAAATTTGCCTAATCTGCACGCAAACTTACCTCCGTGGCTCACGGGCTTCCTTCTGCACCGAAGCATTACAGCTATCGATTTTTAACAAAACAAGCCAACTCAAATGTATCTAACCTAACTATTTTCACTCGTTATTGTCTAAAAAACAGACAGAGTTATGCAAAAATAGGCTTAACTTACTGGCGCCAGTAGACAGACCCTTTTTCTCCCATAAATAAAACCTGCTACTTGGGGTATTTTACATGCACAGTGCCAACTTCGAGTCAGTAAAATAATAATAAAAACAATAAAGCTGGTATCCAAAACATTTAATTCAATTCAAGTATTAGGCTATATTAGATACATTTTAAAACTTCAATGCACAAGTATAATAAGCCTAATAATAAGCCTAGTAATACGTAGACATTTAAAATGCATCAATAACTGATATCATAGTTTAACACAGATAAAATCAGAGTTAAGGCTTGCTTTACGTGTGGCTCGACGAGGGTTTCTTAATCGTTGCGAGTTTCAATCCTGAGGAGACAAAATGCCGCGAGGCTCCCGCCCCCCGCGGAGTGAAGAAGAGGTGGAGTTACGAGGATTCTCAGACAGTTGAAGTGTCCAATGGAGTTACGAGATTTGCTCTCAAGCTATTTTCAACACTTTAGATTGGTTAATAATTTGTAAAAATAACAGAACCACGTGGGGACTGACCAATAGCATCGATTTGTGAAAAAATATGAAATTGACCAAATTTGGACATACGAGGTTTCCGCCCGACAGCGACGATATATTTTTTACATGCAACTATATTTATTAATATTTTGAATTAGCATTTTTTTATTTTCAGTGTTCATTTTAACTGTAGTTTAAGTTTTATACATACATACATACACACACATATGTATGTGTGTGTGTGTGTGTGTGTGTGTGTATGTGTATATATGCATACATATATCTACATATACACACACATATGTATGCATGTATGTATGCATGTGTGTGTACACACACACACATAAATAATATATAATAGATAATAATATAATTATACACACCTATATTATATAAACAAATACTATTTATACACACCTATATTATATAAACAAACTTTTATGTTGGATGCGTTCAATTGCGATTAATCGATTTTACAGCAAACATTTTTCATTTTTGCTCAAGTTTAAATTTCTCATCTAATATTTATATTTTATTTTCTGTCAGCTTTATTTCCATTAATGAAAACATGACAGTACAGTACTGATATAATGTGTTTGTGTAAACCGAAAAGCTGATTTGATGCTCACCCCAAAATGTAAATTATGACCTGTATGACTCTCTGTTGTGGATGGAATATGAAAGATATTTGTAACTAGTCAGTGGGGTGCAAAACAACATTTTTCAACGCATCTTATTTTATGTTCCACAGAACAAAAGAAAGTCATACAGGTTTGGAACGACATGAATGTGATTGAATGATGACAGAATGACAGGTAAATAAACGTTAAACATGATGTGGTTAACATGATGTAAGTTCAGTAAAACCATCCGCTGGGACTCATGCACTATATATGTAGCAGTAGCACCAAGCACATTGTCCAGATCTGTGTCAGCGAAACATAAAGCATACACTTCCCCTGTGAGGCAAGACCATGCGCACTGTACTGGGTGACCTAATTTTTAAGCACAAAAGATCCTGAGAGAGTGGCGAGCTCGTGAGCAGACATGAGGAAAATAGCTTTGCCCATGGGTAGCGGAGAGGGAAAAAATAGCATTAAAGATATACCTCACATGGAGAGACACGGGAAAGCTTGAGAGGGCCGCTGTACGGTTTCTGAGTCTAGAGAGTGTCTCAAATGCCAAACGCCTACACATCGATGTAAACACAGACATGGTCGCTTAAGACGGCAGTCAGGCATGGTGAGCGGTTTCCACAGCGCAAGCAAACCGAATACGACATATAAGACACTGACTGACTAATTCATAAATTTTCCATTTATGATACACAAGTCTGAAATTGCTTTCAGTAAATCCTGAGCAATATGATGCAATGACATTGAAAACAGTCAGGTGATGCTAAACAGTCACATCTAAACTGTCCTACTTTACAATATAGAGTAAAACCCCTCTCAGTTTCCCACAATCAACTGATTAACTCACAAATCATGTCCAGACGTGACTCAAGCTGCGCAGGTAAGATCATGTTGCATAACTAACATGCCTACAGTCAGGGTCTGTCATCTCACTCAACGGATCTGACACAAGCCCACAGTGTGAACACACTGTCTGTGAGGAATATCACAACTGCAGCCTGAATATCCCAGGATTCAGAGACTCGGAATGGAGAGCGTCCAAAGCAAAGACCACAGAACAACAGTTTTGAGAAATTAACGATGACATGGTGCATCACAGAATGTTTACGACTTTTGAAAGCATGTTCTAAATGTCCAAAGTAATTTAAAGAAACAGAAGCAGCGTCAGATCTTTTCTTCTGTTTTGTGATGTACATCAGAGTACAACGGCTTATTGGGAAAAATTTAATAAAATGTAGGGCGGTGACTTGGTTGTAATAATCGGTTGTTGGCTGGATGTGGGAGTTGCACTCAAAAATGGAGGCAGATGAATGTGAGTTTTGAGGGGCGGGGTTAAAACAGACTAAGGCGACAATGTTTTCAAATAAAAACGTTTTATGCGTTTTGGCCAATCATTTACCGGTACACGACAACGGTGTTTTAGGGGCCTGAAAACAAACTTTTGAAAACGGGTTTCAAAGCGCAAGTTTTTTTAAAAGATACCGTTCTTGTCTCCGGGTAAACTACAAAAACGTTAATATGTAAAAAAAAAAACGGTGACGTCGTGCGCATGCATATTACGTGTTCAGTCTATAGGGGAATTATCACCCTACGTCACACGGCGTCACGCAGGTTCTACTGCGCATGTCAGGACCAAAAGTGGTCAAAAAAATATGCGGAGAACATTCCGAAAATTAAATATAAACTCAAATATATATAAAAAGTGTTTTAAATCGAGCTATTAGTATTATTCTTATCCGTATCCGTGTAATGATCAGCTGTTAAACGGGTCTTTCTGCAACCACGATGCGCACGCATCCCGGATGTTTACAAACCTATAATTGGTCTATAGGTGCGTAGTGCTTCTTTACAAAGTGACATCGCCAACTACTGGCCTGGAATGAATAATACCGCGTTTTTTGTTGTTTCACGGATCCGTGTGAATGGGAATTGTTTTGACAAGGTTGTTGAACGCAAAACACGTAAAGGAACAACATACGTTGTCATGTAAACATACCCTAAATGATAACCTAAACCAGAGTTAAGTCTGTAGTTTTCAAATCTATAACATAGATTTAGAAAACAGGGTTAACTCTCAGTTCATGCTAACTTTAAGCTTAATTTAGCATCGTTATATAGTTATATCAGATATGAGAAAACACAACATACAGGATGTCATGTCAGGCAATAGGGTGCAAACTTAGTATGGTCTTTATTTGTTTGCAGAAATGGGTGGTCACAATACACTTTTAGTTCCATTCACTTACATTCATACGCATGCGAATGTAGGAGAACGGAAACGCAAGCTCATGCGAAGAATTGTCAAATTTCACTGTGCTGAATGTTTGGTTCTGCAAATTCATATCATGTGAAGACATTACCACAACAAGACTGATAAGTCATGGCTTGAAAACTTAACAGAATTAAAAGCACACAAACTGCGTTGCAGGAAAGTGGAGTAGATAGTATGTTTTTACATTTTAAATGTATTATTATTTGTTATATGTTGAATATCACGACCACTGCAGTGTCTGAAGAAATTTTGCATGGCCAAAGTCTAGTGTGACCACATCATTAGTCTTACCAGAATCAGATTAATATAAATTGTACTTTATCTCGACTCTCATACTTTCACATTTATCATTTTTCGGCAAAATTACGCTGGCAAAATTCAGTCATTCTGATAAGAATGATAAGATGTCTGGAGTTCCGCATGAGGGTGAAAAATCTCCTCACTCAGATTTCATCAATTTTCAAGTTGGTCATATGAATTTGCCGCACTGACCAAGTGACTTATGTGTGAGCTGTACTTCATACATCGCTACACTATTGAGAAAAGCCAACTGACCCTTTTTTGCATGTGAAATTTAGTTAAGCTGACCGCTCCTTAAGTGTTGCCAGATTTAGACATTTTGACAATTGTACTTTATCCCACCTCCCGGCCCTTGAACGTTAACAATTCCCGGTTTGAGTCCAGCAGGTTTTAAGGGCCAGTGATTTTTCCTGTTGTTGGGAAAGGAGAACTGAAGTACCCATAAAGCAGAGCAACCAAAAAGGAACTCAGCATTCAGACCACTCAGTGTAGCCCAGAGCGCCCAGGATCCAGAGCAGCCCGGGCTCTGTCCACCCAGTCAGAGGATGTATGTCACAGAGAAATGATCTCAAACACAGCAAACAAAAGACAGACAGACAGAAGCTGCAAATCCAACACAATACGTGCACATGTTTGGCACGGAAACATCTTGATAGTATATCATTATCATATAATGGCGGGGACAAGAAGTGAAGCTGTCTGCAATGCACACATTGCCATTTTTAATAGGCCTCATACAGCATAGGACATTTCATTCGGTTGAATACCAGATACTCATTGTGTATCAGTTTAAAATATCCAGCTATAATTTCACTCAGACTAAAAAAAAACAAAAACGGATGACGCAAAAACTGCTCACGGTAGGCTACGAAATTATTCCCATAAACACTACTGTCGTGCAGTCACATAGACATAAAAATGAACGCTTAATGGTGACTTATGTCTGTTGAATATGCTGTTTTAGTATTATTCACACATTAATGCCGCATAACCATGAACACAACACGAATTGTGTATTAGCCTAATAAAAGAAAATGTCTAGCTTTATTATTTCATCAGATGCTCGAGGACAAACATAGTGCTGCAGCTTTGTCTTTAAAAATCCTTTATAAAATATTTTTATTATTCCTAACAAACCATCTCTACATATCTCGAAAATACATCCAATTATACACATTTTCTAATAATAATAAAACAATTCGTACATATCTGATCAGTTTTTTTTTTCTCGGTCAGGTGCATGAATAACAGCTCCCATATTTCCCCTCCATCGTTAATGGCGAGATGCTGAACATATTTCACCCATTGTAAGTCAAAACATCTCACTGCACTGAATCTCTCTACTCACCCGCAGAGCAGACAGGTCGATCTCATCCAGACTCCTCGCGGGAGAGTCACTCGCCATGATTATCTGTTATATTCAACAATATAATGCCCGAAATATCATGAATACAGACGCCGAGCTGATCCGTGTAATACACCAAACAGGCTGGATTGACTTCAATCGGACCAGATGAAGCTCCCGGATGGTGCGAAGCCGCCGTTCTTCGCGATTCCGGGATTATAAAACCGAATTAGCCGCTATATGGTCGCATGTGAAGGACACATCTCGTGCTGGTACCGATGATCTGCTGCTGCACGAGTCCAAAGCACCAGCGCGCGCACGAGTGGACGTGAATCAGGGATCGGCAAGGCGGTGAAGGCGTGTCAATCACTGGGGTTTCTAGGGCGTGGTCAGGGCAAGGGGCGGGGCCAAACTCACAGTAGTTACACAGGCATTTGAAAATAAAGATAAAGGTATGAGTTAAGATGATTGAAAAATTGGACAATTAAAAAAAAGCGGTGTAGTTTATTTTATAGAAAAAACGTGAAAATGTCTTAATGTCATTGTAACCATAGAACCACCACTTTTTTTCTTTTTTTTTTTAGAAAATGTATTGTTATTGTTGTCATATGCATGTGTTGAGCAACTTATGATGTGTAAGACCAGTCAGAAACAGGAAGCCACATTTCAGACAGTGAGACAGTGAGCCACAAACAGCAACTTCCTCTCACCTTCCGTTTATGTAAGCAGCGCGATTTATAAAACACCTCCTCCCCCCACACCACCTTCCTTTCGCATTTGTCTTGGCAGAAAACATCCTCTCTGACACACTCATTCTGTCATAACGGCAGTTCCATTGAATGTTATGAGCTCGGCTACATCTATCTATCTATCTAACTGTTATCTATCTATCTATCTATCTATCTATCTATCTATCTATCTATCTATCTGTCTGTCTGTCTGTCTGTCTGTCTGTCTACCTATCGATTAACAAATGAATGACATAGTACTACAGTGAATACTGCTCCATCTAGCGGTGGAAGTTTGAAATAATTTTGTCATTCAACAGACTGAATGGGGATATTCATTATTCTAAAGGCATTTTTTGTGCTGGATGGGGGAAACTTATAAATACATGCATAAATGTGCCTTACAGGAACATAGTCCTGAAACCATACTTCTTTTTGAAGCTTTTCCCTCAACATCTTGTTTGTAAAAATCCATGTTTCCCCAGAGTGAATCCCTGTCAAGCATTCAGCTAGTGTGAAGCCTCCCTTGCGTAATAGCTTTCATCTTCTCAGCACAGACTGTGCTATATGTGTGCTACATTTCTCTCATTCCTCTTCGCTTTTTGCCACAGAGCAGCTTTGTTCCTCAGTGACTTTTGCTTGTAAAAACAGGCCATTTTTTTATTTTTTTTGAAAACCTGCTTGGGTTCTTGGGCATCTGTTGCAACAACACTATTAGCATTAGCATTGCCTGTGAGAAAATGTCTTGTGCTGACAATGCAGTCAACCCCATTGCAGTGGTTTGTGCAATAGCCTGCCTTTATGATAAGATCCTTTGTATTTGTGTGGCTTAGCCTGATCACATTTCATGCCTTCAAACCAGATTTGCTTCCATTCATCATTGTCACTGTTGTTTAGAATTTGTCTGAAGATTTGAGGAAAAGGGTGGTTATCTTTCTTCCCCTGTCTAATGGACAATGAATTAACTAAAAGTGTTAGCAGAACAAAATCGGTCACAATAGTACACATATCATTAAAGACTTTGCTAGACACGCGTATGTTCTGGGATATTTATTAGGAGTGAAACCTGTGGTTATGCAACATTTCCCCTGTGGATTCCTGTGAAGAATAAAGTAGGTTAATCAGACCTAAATAGGTTATTGAAAGAGCCTCGTGTTGAATGTAGAAAATAGAGAAAAAGTTTTAAGGATATAAGGATATTATTAAAGATATTTTTTTTACAAATAATTTTGAATTTAAATGAAATTTAATGTATTTTGATATACTTAAAATATATATATATATATATATATATATTTTTTTTTTTTTTTTTTGAGATGGTGGTGGTTGATCATGAATGTTTGCATGGCTCTAGGTTTTTAACAATCATCTTTCCATCTACACCCTTTCTGAGGAACCTTTAAATGACCCCAGTGACTCATGCCTGTGTGAACATTTTTACCACACCGTCTCACTGAGATTTACAGAAGGACGCAAATGTATATAAAAACACATGGTTACATTTTTAACATGATAAAAAGAGATCTCACTTTCTTTAATTGTAACAAGAAAGCTTACTCACTGGTTCACATATCTGAGGGTTTTAGAAACAATGTTCAGACATGCATGAGCCTGAGCACAGGACCACATGCCTTTGTAGTAATCCTGGTCTTTATCTGTCTATCTCATTTTTTTTCCATCAGACAGAAATGACACTTTGTGTTTGGGCTTGTTCTCTAAAATAACAGGCTCAAGGCAAACTTTAGGCCAGTTACCATTGTTACAATAATAGAACATTTACATGCTGAAATGGTAGCCACAGCTAACAATTTGACAGTGAAATGTATTATTTGTATGTGGGATCAAGAGACATCCAAAGTCACTCATCAGGTTTTATAGCTTTATAACTGCACTGATGTGTTTCTCCCATGTGACGCCCCGTAAAATGATCTGTGCACTGTGGGAGAGGTAGGTCAAAGGTCAGGAGATTGTATCAGGGACTGTTGCTCAGCTGTAGCTCATAGACCACAGTCTGCAGGGAACCTAACAGCTGTACATATCCCAAAGAAACAAATGTACACACCACACACACCCCCACACAGACCACTGAGACAATAAGACAGTGTTCACACATTCAGTCATTATCAGACACCCCAGAGAGAGAGAGAGACACACACAATGTTTCCATAATGTTTCAATCAACCAGACAGATTCATCCACAGATAGATATTATAGACAGACAGATAAACAGAGACATATGAGAGATGATAGACAGACAGACAAATGGATAAGCAAATATGCAAGACACACAAATCCATCTACAGATCCACCTCAGTAGTGTGAAAATCATTGTTTAATCATCTTTATAATCTGTATAACATCAATTCACATATTTCATAAACATTCCAACACACATCATTTGTGTTTTTGATGATAAATATTTTGTGCAAAACTGCAATTCATGGGGAAAATGGTAAAAAGACATGAGGAAAAGAAGATAGAAAGAGAATAGAAATCAGTTCCTGAACTACTATAAAAGTGCAGATACACAGTCAACAGTGCAGACATTTAAGTGCTTGGCTAACAACTGTTTAGAGGTTACTTGCTGCATATTTAAATTGCGAACACACATGCTGCGATCTTTACAGCGACGTTAATCCAGAACAGTTTATTTAAAGCTTAAAATGTTTGTAGTTGATTCAGTACTTCTGAATGGAATGTATGATGATCGACAGTGTAATTAAGAAAGATTAGTAAACTTCTTTAGAGCTTCAGGCATAACATGTTTTTACAGTATACTGTACTACATGGATTATAATTGGAATAAATCTGAATACTAGTCTGTATTCTTATGAAACCAATTCAATTTGGTCATAATAGACAAATGCTTTGGTCAATTTCAGTTCATAACTAGTGCACAGTAAACAAATAAGGCCACCAAAACATGGCAATTTAATGGATCGTGTCCACTATCACAGACCCATAAATTACCTTAAAATACAGTACACAAGGAATGTTTACACTTCATATAGAGAAATGAGAAAAGTTACACAGACATAGTTGGCACTTACATGCAGAGAATAATACATATTCAGTGCGTGTTACAGGGCACAAAACCATTCACTAATGATGATGAACAAGAATCAATATATTAGCATCCAATCAAGGGTCCAAGGACACCAAAAACGTTCATTTCATCATCTTGTACAGGACTTGTAAGGATAGTTCATAAAAAATAATATTAGTTTAAGTTGCATAGTGTTAGAATACACAAACAATCAAGTTTCGAACAGGGACGAAACAAACCAGTCTGATGTCCTTAATTCCAGGCGCGAAAACGACTAATGGCTGACTCTCCTCCAGATCTCCTTTTCGGTCTCAGAAGTGTCCGTTTTATAAGAAGAAAGATGAAGTAATTCCTGGTAAATCTGCTAGATTTGCAGTTTATTTTAAGCCTGGTAATGTTGACAGGTTCTCTTCACGTCCATACGTCCATGGGCACCATGGCTTCTTTTGATCCGATGGGTGGCAGCAGGTTCTGCTCGCTGAGGAACTGGAGAGGGAACTGGACCAGGAAGCCCCGAATCTTCTTCAGCTCCTCTTGAGCACGGGCAGGGTCTTCCTTCTCCAAACCAGGCTTTGAGAGGAAGCCATCCAATTCCAGAATTGCCCGAACATCACTGGATGGCAAGCAGCGGAAAACCTGGAGGAGATGGAGAAGTTTAGGTAGATTGATAGATAGACAGACAGACAGACAAATGTATATACAGATAGATAGATAAAACTCAATTAAACATCTGAAGAAGAAGACATTTTGGGTGAATAGGTTAAGCTGACCTTCTGGTAGATGGTTGCGTTCCGGGAAGCCGTGGTCATCCACACCTCCTTATAAAACTGGTCACTGATAGGGTCCGTCACGTCAATGCTGGGGTCAGTGTTGGCACCTAGAATCATCCTATTGATTTCAAAGGAAGTAGAAGACATGTTGAACCTTATTTGCATGTGTCTAAAAATGCTAAATGCAGAAAACCGACTTGAAGAGTCCTGAACCTGAAACACTCCAGCCGCATACTCAATCCGAAGCGTCCAGCCTGATACTCCTGACCGTCCATGACCGACTTCACAGTCTGGATATCCTCGTAGATGACGGCCACCTCACTGTCTCTCTTACCCAGCATGCTCCGGTCATTGATATTGGCAGAACCTGATGGATGTAATATAGATTTTTGATTATTGACATTTAGAATGCAATACTACATCTTAACAATAGGAGGAGCCATTGCTTTTTTTTTTTTACATTTTTCATCCTCACATTATGACAGCATCAGTTTCATGATTGCTGTATCATTCCTATGAGCACATGTGCATAGATGATACACTCATTATGTGCTTTTCCTGTCTGCAACTTTCTATTTTTACTCACCAATGATGACGGTGTTGTCGTCGGCAATGAGCATCTTGCTGTGCACATATATCAGTTCAGTCACCAGCTTTCCCTCCAGCTCAGCGTGGGTCCTCAGACCCCCAAATGAGATGTAATTCATCCACTGATCCCCCACTGCAGAGACAGAGAAAGCAAATGGCTTTTTCTTTTTCTGGTTTCGTTTGATATTTACACAGTTTAAAGGAATAGTTCAGCCAACAATGAAAATTCTGTCATCATTGACATTTACCCACCCTCATGTCCTTTCAAAACTCTATGACTTTTACTTCTGTGGAACATCCAGAACATACAGTTTTTGTCCATACAATGCAAGTCAATGGGGTCCAAAACTGAATGGAAATTTTGTTTTCAAACTGTTCCACAGAAGGTTTGGAATAAGGTTAAAATTAAGATAATAAAAACAGAAATAAAAAAAAAAAGTAAAAAAAAAAAAAAATCTCATTTTCATTTAGTTAAACTTAATGCACAAAGAAACTAAGAAAGAAATATGAAAGTATTTAGACATACACATCAAGAACTGCTAAAATGTGTAACCTTAAATGCAACATAAGTACCTTTGGATAAAGGCGTCAGCCAAATGCCTAATAATAATAAAAAAAAATTATAGGCACCTATATTTCAGAGTATAAGTCATCAAATAGGTGTCATGATTATCACAGGCACAAAGGTTTCGTTTGAATTAAACAAGCTGAATCTGAAAATCATTTCATGTTTAAAGTCATATCATGTTAGTTAATTTTGACTCTGACTGAATGTCTGAGTTGTTTGCTCTGTAATTATTCTGTCCATTTCCAGCAGTTTAACCCATTTGCTTTGTGCCAACTTGGACTTTTTGGCATGTATTTTGACACCCCTAACATTCAAGCCACTTTAGGAGCTCAATGGAGGCAAAATAAACACTTCCTTCCTCTGTATAACAGTAACACCAGCGGATATAGTTTCAGAGTCATTCTGTTTTACCTACAGTTTAATCTCATCTTTCTTTTTAAAATACCTTTTATGTATAAAATCATTAAAAAAAAATGTTTTTTTGTATTTTCTCAAGCAGTTTTAATTGAGCAGGAGGATATGCAGTTACACAGCACAAACTCTAACTGCGTCTTAAAACCGCCCTAGATCAATTATGCACCCACAATCGAGCTCCTGCATTATCAGAGAACAGCGATATGTATCTGTATCCGTGTTCGGGACACTGCGGGAACGCTCTGATCCAGTGAAGCTGCAACAAAACACCAACAACTTGCTGGATAATTCAGGCACAAAGAGAAACTTCACTCCTTTCTCTCTCATGGCGGGTTAATAGATGCAGGCCGAATGATTGTGACACCCGCAACGTGTCTGACTGCAAGTAGATGTTGCATGATAAAAAACATGCACAGTGCTACTTCTCCACAACAACGTATTTCACAACAAACCATTGAGAGTTTGTCTTTTACTATGAATTAGGAACCACAAGAGGGCGCTGTTGTGTTTTAATGCTCTTAAAGGGATAGCTCACCCAAAAATGAAAATTATCCCATAATTTACTCACTCTCAAGCCATCCTAGGTGTATATGACTTTCTCCTTTCAAACAAACACAATCGGAGTTACATAAAAAAAATATCCTGGCTCTTCCAAGCTTTATAATGCGAGTGAACAGTAACTTTTTTTTAATGAAGCCCAAAAAAGCACATCCATCCATCATAAAAGTAATCCATACAGCTCCAGGGTGTTAATAAAGGACTTCTGAAGTGAAAAATATCCATAATTATAACTTTATAAACTGTAATAACGAGCTTCCGGTAATGTCCGTCCATTCGTTCCGGCTGTGACGTAGGATGTAGGAATAGCGTGCGCTTAGGTGAGAGTAGACGGATCTCGCGGTTCAAACAAATAGTGCTGGGTAAAAAACTGAAATAGAAATTCTCGTTTTAGACTTCTAATTTGTGACCTGTGTTTTGTTGTGCTCTATCCTCTGTGCTTCCGCGTTCGTCAATGCGTCGGGTCAGAGTTCACTCTTCCGCCGGAACTCGACTCGCGTACACGTGTACAAAAACCAGTGATTCTAGTTTATAAAGTTAAAATTACGGATATTTGTCTTACAAAAATGCATCGCTTCGCTTCAGAAGGCCTTTATTAACCCCCTGGTGCCGTGTGGATTACTTTTATGATGGATGGATGCGCTTTTTTGGGCTTTAAAATCTCAGTTACTACTCCTTCCAATTATAAAGCTTGAAAGAGCCAGGATATTTTTTTATATAACTCCGATTGTGGTTGGCTAAAAAAAAGCACGCCATATACACCTAGGATGGCTTGTGGGTGAGCAAATGATGGCATCATTTTTGGGTGAACTAACCCTTTATGGCCGGCGTCCCCTAGGGGTTAAGTTTTGGCTGTTAGCAGTCCTATAAGCCCCTGCTGGTAGATGACGTAACTACACTACACCATCTGACTAAAAAAAAGCATCTTATTCCAATGAAGGGCATTATAACAGAATACATTTTTTTAAGTTCATGTTTTACCACTGCTAAACTTCATAAAAGTATGAAAAAGAGAGATGTGGCAAACTTGTTTGAGAATACAAGATGCAATGATTTATTATAGTCTATTTCAATGTAGTTTTGGGATGGAAAGCCTAAAGCCTTTAGTTTATAGGTAAAAGGTTAGCATAGCAGGAAATACTTGTTTTGTTGCTCTTGTCTGTTTGAGTCTGCTTGCTCCACTCCTTTGAGACTGAAACCCATCAAACAAAATCAACAAAGCCATTAATTTTTCAAAACGATGTATACGGAAAACCACACAGTTCTGTGAGTTCCTGCACTGCATTGGTCTACCACAGGAACTTCACCGAACCACCAGGAAGAACATCTCGTTAGGGTACGAGACGAATCAGATCTTCAGAAGAATTACAGACACACCCTGTACAGATTAAACATTGATGAGTATTTATATATATTTGTACTCACTTTCTTTCTTCAGCTGTGAGATAATGGAGCAGTCTCCTCTAATCATGGTCCTGCACAAACATGAGAGTATTAAAAAAAAATGGCACAATAATTTCAGAGATGACCAAATAAACAAATTCCTTTAATGGAACGCTCCCTGTTTATATGATAAATGATAACTTCCAGCAGGAATAATATCGAACTTTTTTGTATTGGATTCAATACAAGCTAAGCTTTATCGCAAACATTTGAGGCATTCTTTGGTCAATTACTACAGAAAATTTTGAAAACCATAGTATAGAAGTATAGTATAGTCGCAAAAAAAATGGGACATCTTACGTAACATAAGGTGTTATAGAATCATTTACTTACCTTGTGTGTATAGTTATATTAAACAAAGGGAAATAATTTTTCTTAGATATATATATGTAACAAAAATAAAATAAGTACGATTTTGTAATATTTTTGATTGATCAAAATACTAACAAAAAAAATGATAATATTGAGTAAAAACAATAATATTGTGAAATATTATTACAATTTAAAATAATGAATATATTTTGAAATGCAATTTATTTCTGTGATGGCAAAGCTGAATTTTCAGCATCATTACTCCATGTCACATGATCCTTCAGAAATCATTCTAATATGCTGATAGGGTAAAAAAAAAAAAAGTATTCTGCTTCTTTTCTTTTCTTTAGAGTGCTTCGATGAATATAATGTTTTTTTCTAATTTCAATTTCTTCACTGTCACTTTTGATCAACTGCATCCTTTACTGAATGAAGTGTTTTATTGTTTGTGTGTATGCATGTATGTATGCATATAAAGGATCATGATATTTAGTGTTACCTGTAATTGAAGTGCATGACTGCCTGTATGGCACTGCCCCCACCGGTGTTGATATCCCCCTCAAATCCAGGAAGCAGTGGTGTCACCACATACACACGGTACTTTTTACCCTCCCTGTGAAGCACACAGAAAGAACACAAGATTACTTGTCACCTTTGAAGTAAGAGAGATCAATATGAGCGATGCTTTGCTTATGTATGACCTTATACATTCTATTTATCGCAGCTGGCTATTCATTTACAAATGAAGAATACATTTTTGTCTTTAGACAAACACTTGTCTCTGTCCTATTGATTTACACGTGTTTCATTAAAGAAATAATGTATCTTGTGTGTGTTATAGGTGTGTGGACATACAAAAGATAATAGGGGGAGGACTGGGTAAAAGTTATTGACCGCAGCTCACCGATACGCTTTTATGATCCTCTTGGCGATGGCATCTCCAATTTTATTGTGAACGACTTTGTTGTCGGCGCAGCTTATGAAGAACTGGTTCTGAAAGAGGAAATGCATAACATAAGATCAATGAAATGCTGCTTTAGGACATCCTGAATTATTCTGTATAGATAGAAAAGCCACAGTCTCTGTGCTTAGCAACCAATACATCAACATTGATTCTATTAGTTGAGGATAATATGAGCAAACGGAAAATAAGTCCATTGCGTCACACACCTCTATGTAGATATAGTGTTTGCTGTTTTCAATTGCATTGACGTAAGCTGTATGAATCGACTCCTCGTGGTATTTTATACCCGCTGACCAGTCTGAGGCGGATCGTAACACCTGAGTAAAAAGAGAATTAGTATTATGAAAGCTGTACGTGGTCTGTATGAGGTCTGATGGGAATATTGTCTTTTACCTGGACATTAGTCTGGGTGCAGCCAGGAACCTGATACTTGATCTCATTTGCAGTAGTGTGAGATTTAGGAAGGAGGTACGGGTACGACAGGGATCTGTATTTGGGCTTCATGATCTGTAACAAGTTGGCAATGCAAATACAAACATATTCAAAGCCATGTTTATGATATTAGCCAACAAGGAGAAGACATTAAATACTTTTGGGAGGTTGAAATATCTTGTGGCGTGGCATGTAAAACAATTAAAACTAATTCATTTTTAAGTATTATGCATGCAGCTTTGACCTAATTAAAAACAAAATAAAAAAAACTGTGGAATATTTTGTACTTTCAAAATTATTTTAATCACACACACACACACACACACACACGCACAGTAAAAAAAAAAAAAAAAAAAAAAATTCCTTTGGCATTTATATACATTTTATCTTGACGTTCAAAAAACACAAAAACAAAGAAAAAACATGTTCCAAAAAAAAGTCCATGGACATATTCTGTATCACCTATCCACATAAAAACAGAATATTTTGGGAGAAGGCATGAAGACATATGGCACTAAGACATGCCAATATTGATTTCCTCACCTTTGTGAAATTCCAGCGCTGAATAAAATGGCGTGCAACATCTCTGGCTGCTTTCCCATGAACCACTGAGGCAATGTCATGCCAAGGCATTCTGGGAGTTATGTGCCTGTCAATAAAATCTGCAAAAAGAGCATATTGCAGAAATACATTTTTATTAAAATAATTTGAATAAAAAAAATTCTAAATTTTTTTTTTTTTTTTTTTACAAATGTACATAATATGAATGCTCATAATTTATATTAATTTATTTGGATGTATTATATTGTATTTATATGTATTATGTTTATATAAATAAAAAATGAATATAAAAATAAATGCTGTAATCTTCAGAAAAATTATTCACCATCAAAAGGTTTATCTAACTGGATCCAGTCCTTATGCACAAAGTTGCAGTAATCTTTGCCGTGCCAGAACCGGGTGTTCCCCATCAGGCCAATAACATCCGCTTGCAGATCCTGTGCAGCTTCAGCCTCTGATAAGAGTGACAGACAAAAAATTCAACAACAAATAAAGACCCAAACCAAAAAAAACACAACCAAGAGTAGAACATTAGTTTTTTCATAAAATCATGTCAAATCAAAAACCACACCCAAAACCACTTTTTATGGAACACATGAAGGAAGCAATCCATGCTTTCACACTGCTGAGTTACGACCGCATCAGTCCAAAATAATACACATGCTTGGAATCCGCAAGCATTGGATATTCTGCATCTTACTCATCTGGAAGAGTCTGCAAGAATACAATCTGACTGTTGAAACACAGCAAACCACACAGAGCTCTGAGTGGCCCAGAGTGTTTTGAGAGGTTGCCCGTTTGACATGGATGATACTTAACTTCTAATAAAATTGTTCTTTACAACTAAATGTTCGGGATCAGAATCAGGGACAACCTCTCATAGAGTGCACACCCGAGACGTCTCACCCAAGCCTGATTCTTACTCACCACTTGGGCACAGGCAGGAGGGCATGGACACCCTCAGCTCAATCCATTTAAGAGGGATCAAATTTTGGTGGCTGCAAATACTATTAGAATAACCTAAAGAAAAGGAGGCATCTTTACAACCTGGACAACGCTTTTAAAACGTGTGGTGTGGAAGATGAACACGAATATAGATTGTCAAGTCAAGTCAAGTCAAGTTTATTTGTATAGCGCTTTTCACAATACAGATTGTATCAAAGCAGCTTCACAGTATTAAATTAAAATAATACAACAAAGTTTGTTTCAAGAGGAATTTATTGATTGATAAAATTAAATTAAATATCCCCAAAATATCCCCAACTGAGCAAGCCAAAGGCAACAGTGGCAAGGAACCGAAAAACTTCATCAAGTGACCTAATGGTGTCCTAAAACTCCATCAGGTGACCTAATGGAGAAAAAAAACCTTGGGAGAACCCAGGCTCAGTCAGGGGCCAGTTCTCCTCTGGCATTTATGAGCTAGAGGCCGGATTGTAGTTTGAACTGTAGGATTATATGAATGCCTGGCTGAAGAGATGCGACTTTAATCTAGTTTTAAACTGGGAGAGCGAGTCTGAGCAACGAACAGTATCAGGAAGACTATTCCAGAGTTTTGGAGCCAAATGTGAGAATGCTCTCCCTCCTTTGGTGGTTCTGGATATCCTAGGTATGACCAAAAGCCTTGAATTTAGTGATCTTAAAGAGCGCGATGGATTATAGGGTGATAAAAGATCCGTTAAATAGACTGGAGCTAAGCCGTTTAGGGCTTTATAAGTCAGTAGCAATACCTTATAATTAATACGGAACTTTATAGGTAACCAATGCAGTGATGATAAAATCGGTGTTATATGATCATATTTTCTTGATCTAGTAAGAACTCTAGCGGCGGCATTTTGGACTAACTGTAGCTTGTTTATTGAGGATGCAGGACAACCAGCTAGTAAAGCATTACAGTAATCCAGTCTCGAGGTCATGAATGCATGAACTAACTTTTCTGCATCAGAAACTGATAGCATATTACGTAGCTTAGCAATGTTTCTAAGGTGGAAAAAGGCTGTTTTTGTAACATATAACAGATTGTAGACAAAAATATTCATGAGCACAAGTACAGTACAGGCCAAAAGTTTGGAAACATTACTATTTTTAATGTTTTTGAAAGAAGTTTCTTCTGCTCATCAAGCCTGCATTTATTTGATCAAAAATACAGAAAAAAAAATGTAATATTGTGATATATTATTACAATTTAAAATAATTGGTTTTCAATATATTATACTTTAAATTATAATTTATTTCTATGATGCAAAGCTGAATTTTCAGGATCATTACTCCAGTCTATCACATGATCCTTTAGAAATCATTCTAATATGATGATCCATTATCAAAGTTGGAAACAGTTCTGCTGCTTAATATTTTTTCATAACCTGTGATACTTTTTTAGGATAGATCTTTTATTGATGAATAAAAAGTAAAAAAAAAGAAATAAATAATAAAAATAAAAAAAGAAGCAAATGTTTTAAAAATAGAAATCTTTTGAAACAACAATATACACTACTGGTCAGTAATTTGGGGTCAGTAATTTTTTTCTTTCTTTTTTTGAAAAAAATCAATACTTTTATTCAGCAAGGATGTGTTAAATTGATAAAAAGTGATAGTAAAGAAGATTTATATTATTAGAAAATATTTTTTTATTTTGAATAAATGCAGTTCTTTTTAACCTTTTATTCATCAAATATATTAGGCAGCAGAACTGTTTCCAACACTCATAATAAATCAGAGGATCATGTGATAGACTGGATGTCACATGTGACACTGAAGACTGGAGTAATGATCCTGAAAATTCAGCTTTGCATCACAGAAATAAATGATAATTTAAAGTATAATAAATTGAAAACCAATTATTTAAAATTGTAATAATATATCACAATATTAAAAAAAAATCTGTATTTTTTATCAAATAAATGCAGGCTTGATGAGCAGAAGAAACTTCTTTCAAAAACATTAAAAATAGTAATGTGTCCAAACTTTTGGCCTGTACTGTATATCTAGTTGGAAGCTGTTGCAACAACGCATTTTAATATCACATCTAATCCTCAATCTCCAGGTTTCACACACAAGGCTTAAGCTAGTCCCAGACTAAAATGCATGTTTGAGCTGTTTAACTGAAAGCAACTTGCACTGATATATCTTAAAATGTGTCAGTGACATTGTTTTGTCTCAAGATGTAATGTTTTACAGTACATCAGTAATGTTTTAAGGCACGTTTATGAAAGCTACTTAAATGTCCTAAATGAACTAAGGCCTAATCCTGGCTTAATCTAAACCCAGTTTGTGAAACCAGGCAAATATCTTAATGTCTTAAGCCTCAACTAAACCCGTAATGATTCATGTTTATCAGCACTTATGGTAAATACTGTAAATCATTGCATAAGATGGTCAGCCATATGAAAGCGCTGCCAAAAGGCATTACAAAATCAGCTGTGAAGTGTGATAACAGCTGAATGTGGGAGTTGAGGTCAGTAACGTGTCACTAGTCTGCATTCGCGAGCGTTCCAGAGACGGGGGCGTACTCACTTTCTTCAGAGCTCTCGGCGCTGCTCACGCTGTCTGTAGGTGCCAGCCCGTGTTTCTGCAGGTGCCTACGGATGCTGAAACGGGTCTTCCTGGTCTTCCCGTGTCCTTTTAGTTTTGGCTGGTCCATTGTGTCGACAGGTAAACTTTTACCGTTAATGTGCACCGCACTGGGCCCGTTGGATGGAGCAGCCATAGCAGGAGAGGCTTCAGAGGCATTCTGTGACAAATAATAAGACATCAAGTTAAATTTAAGTATATCCCCCATATCAGATCTGCCTCCATTTAGATAGCAACGCCCAACTTCCTATGATCTTATCAATTCCCAGCAGACAAAATCAAGTCATGCTCTAGAAGTCGTTTCACTAGGACGTACGTCGCAATATGGAAGATAACACTATAGAAGCTTCTGTTTCATGCCAACTTTAAGTTGATGATAATAAAAATAAAATAAATGAAAGCTATATATTTTAATAAGCAAAAACTAATCAAATTGACAAAAACACAACAAAATCAAAATATGAATAAATACTATACTAGTGAATAAATAATACTAAAGCAACACTTTATGTCATAAAAATATTAGAATATAAGTTCCAAACCTCTGCAGACACGGGAAGAGTCCTGGTGACACTTCCTATGTCGGTCAGCCGATGCTCCCGATCATCCCAGCGTCCGTACGCCAAGTCAATACCTCCCACGAATGCCACCGATTGGTCAATGACTATAATCTTCTCATGATGCGCCCATAGGTACACGGAAGAGGATACGTGGTCAGGGTGCCTCATTACCTGAGAAGAAAATAAGTTTGTTATTGGCGAGTCTTTCCTTCTCTTTGTTTCTTTGGTGTGGCGCGGCGCAGGGGTTAAAGATCGCAAAATGGATGCAAATGCGACAAAAACTACAATTTGTGACTAATCATGTTGCCATTGGTGACAGTCAGGAAAACTTTCTGTGTCCATATACAGCTGTCAGATTTCATATTGTTAAGAGTGTGAGTGCAATAATGAACGGGATTTCTGATTCATGAACAAATGACTCGGTTGATGCAGTTCTTTTTAACGAGTCAATCTGTGAATCATTCAGAGCTGTTACTAACTGATATAATATTATGTCACTTTAGGTTTGTTCATATGACAATGTTTAATTTAAGATGCATATTCACAACAGAGATTTGTTATAATAAAATGGTATTAAAAAAAAAACTTTTTTTTAAATATATATAGTTGAATCAACTTTGTTTGAGTGACCTGTCAGAACCATAATCAGTATTTTACTTTTATGATACTTTTCTTTCAAGCAGGCAGAAATATTCTTTCAAAACAATTTTTTACATTTATTTATTTTGTAGTCATATTTAAATGGCACAAACTTATTCAGGATCACTAAAGCCACAACATCGATTGGAACTAATTTATATGAAATACAACTATTTTTATCCATGATTTTCCCATTACTTTTTAAGATATTATTAATTTCAATGACTTTTCCATGCCTGGAAATCCCAACTTTAAAATTCCAGATTTTTCATCCACTTTGCGACAATTATCCCCATTCACAATGAATCCCCATTTCACTGGTTCAAAATTGTGCTCCACATACATATTAAATAAGCTTGAATTGTCCATAATATTGTTTGTTTTTTTGCATTCACATTCCTTCCATATATTAAATAGATTAAATAGATTAATCACATCTGACATAAAAGTTTGTGTGTGTGTGTGTGTATAATATATATATATATATATATATATATATATATACACACATATATACATATATACACACATATATACACACATATATATATATATATATATATATATATATATATATATATATATATATATATATATATATATATATATACACGCATATATACATACACACACACAAACTTTTATGTCAGATGCGATTAATCTATTTGACAGCACTAGTCGATTAATGAACTGACTTTTTTTTTTTATCTGACCTTGATATTGGGGTGAAGTTGTAGAAGTGTTCGTTTGCTGTATTCGCTGTTTATGCCGAGAGCCAGTTCCACCTCCTTGTACAACATCACAAATATCCGCACACCTTTTTGCTGCAAGAACAAACAGTTCTTAATGGTCAGTACAGCAAATCAACCAGTCAAAATTAATATATAACCCAGAAAACCCCCTGGAATGTAAATGATTACATGAGAACAGTGAATGGGAAGGTTTTATTGCTGGCGCAGTAAAGCCACAGATGGATGTATGGCGTTTCACTGCAGCTATGGGTTGGGTTGGATTAACTCACCGCTTGCCGTTTCAAAATGGAATCGAGTCGCCAGCGGTTGCCCTCGACGACAGGCCTCTTGAGGAAGATCTCAGGGCTCAGCCTGCATTAACACACACACACACACACACACACAGCATTGACCTCATGAGCAGGGGAAGCATTTGTAACATAAAATATGCATAAACGTCTAGTCTCACATCTCACTGTCACTTTTCAGATGACAATTTCAAATGTATTAAGCCAGTGAAAAAAGCAGACACACACACACTGGAATCTCACACTTGCAGGATGACTGAGTGATGCTGTAACACAGCACCAGGCATCTGTCTGATGAAGGTAACGGATCTGTTTGGCCATTGCTCCCAGCTGGAGGTGCCCTCTGAGAGGGTGCACACAAAGTATACAACTATCTTTCTTTCCCTCTCTTTTTTCTACTACCTTCCTTTGGGCTTTTCTCACAGTTCATGACCTTATTGTTATGACAGGTCAAAGCAATAAGCAATACCTCTCATCCATCTGAGTTGTTGAGAACGTGACAAGCAACAATAAATTGTAATAGTCACTTCAATTTTCAAGGTTCTCACACTTTTGGAGCAATAAACTTACATAACTTTTGCAATCAAATATCATTACTGGATAAGGATTTGTAAAATCAAGGATTTGTAAAATTAAATTAAGTACAAAAAAATTCTTAAGGATAGGATCAAATGAATCACTACAAAAATGTATAAATAAAAATAAAATTCAATAACTTAGTTTATTAATAAAGAATCAATAATAAATATTTAAATACAATTAAGAAAAAACAAAACAATTAAACAATTAAAAAAAACATTGTTGAGCATAAATTGAATAATATCATAAAATGTCAGGATAAAATATGTTTTTACTTTTCAATGACTTTTCAATAACCACTGCATGTTGAAATGATAATTCTCATTATTAATGAAATTTCACTGGTTTAAAATTGTGCTTCACATGCATATTAAAAACATCAAATATGTGTAATGTTCTAGTTTTTCATGTACATTCCCTTTCTATTTGGACAGATAAAGCACTTGTTGTTTGACGCAAGGTTAGGACATTGATATCCTAAAGTAAAGCCAGTATATCCCTCTAAAAAAACAAAAAACCCTCCAAGAAATGCACTCCATTTCCTGCTGCCTTCTTAGAACTGGGCAAGGTTATTGATTTTTATTGTTATGAGGAAACATTAACCAATGCAGTTCACCTGATCTGTGTGTTCATTATTTCTAAAATGAATCAATAGTACCCAAAGGAAAGAGGAACGTATGGGAAGGGCTATATCTCAACATACCACCAGTCAGTGATAAAGATCTCCTCCTCTGCCTCTTCCAGTGCATTTGCCACATCCTCCATGTACTGCTTCCCATTCACATACCTGAAACACACAACACACCCAATCAGTCAAATCAATGGGTAAGGCTGATAGTCCCAAGCTCACACTCTCGCTGATTCTCAAACTTAATTACATAATTTTCATTATTCAGGGAACAAGCATGCTAATAGGGCTTAATGCTTTAACAATGAACAACAAATCATCTGCCCAGACCAGCAGTGAAGCTGCTGCCCTAGATATCTCGCTTCTCCACAGGGTCAAAAGAGGATGGAGTCTATGGTTACACTTTCCCTCTCATTCTCTCAAGTTACTCCTGTTAAACAGGCTTCACCTGAAGACACAGCGGCAGACGGCTAAAGCTTTCACATGTTTATCTGTTCTAGAAAACCTGAGAGATGAGACCTGCTTCGGCTAGTTTGATTATTGATATTTTTTGGATAGTTTTGAAATACATCAACTGAAAATTGTGAGAAAAGTTGAGAAATAAATAATAACATGATCACTAATATAATAAAGCTTTAGTTTTAATTTCTAAACTCAACTTATCAAAGAAATAAATAATATTATAATATAAATCACTAATATAATAAAATAAAATACAATATTATATTCTTTTTAATAAATAAATATATAATGTAATATCATCTAAATTAATAAATGTACAATATAATATAATAAGCCAATATAATTTAATAAAAAACTAAAGCTAAAAATTAGCTTAGTAAACCCAAATTATATTTTTTATTTATTCAAGAAATAAATAATAATATAATCACTAATATAATAAATCACTGATATAATATAATACAGTACAATAGTGAATGTAATTTAAACTAAAGTTAGCTTTAGTTTGCTTAGTAAACCCAAATTATTATTTTTATCACATTATTTTTCAATAAATAAATACTAACATAATATCTGCTAAATGAATGAATGTAAATAAAATATATTATAATGTAATATAATATAATAGCTAATATAATTTAATATAAAACTGAAGCTAAAAGTTAGTTTAGTTTGCTTAGTAAACCCAAATTATTATTTCTTTCAATAAATAATATAATCAATAATGAAATATAATATATAATAAAACTAAAGCTAAAAGTACTTCTTTGCCTAGTTGAACTTTCTGTTTATAAGTTGTTGCCACAGGGCAAAAGGCTTTGAGGGGAGGTTGCCAGGGTGTTGCTAGGTGGTTGATTATTGGCCTAAGTCAAAAGCATCTATGATATGATCTTTTCAGACATCGGATGCATGTAAAAAGCCATAATTACCATTTAGATGGGATGTTTTTCTGTTCATTGGCAAAGGAACCATATCGGTGATCCTTAAGAAAATTGCTGCCATACTTGCGCACAAATTCATCAATTGCCTGTCCCCACCAGCGGGCGTGACGGTAACTTGTGAACTTCAGCACCAGAGTCCTTTAAAAAGCAGAAAGCGCTTTCATTTAATCAAATATTGATGGTGCATGTCAACTGCATTTTGCCTTAATGACCATGTGAGCCTCAGTTCACACACCTGGACAGACTGTCTATGCGGACACCGTGCTTTGTCTCAGTTTCTTTAGTGTCCATTTTAATGCCGAACGCCTTATCCATCAGCAGGACGAATGAGATGGCACCCGTGTCTGGTTTCATGAGGAGTAGTGAGGAGTCCTTCACCACCATCCACCTGGAAAGACCAACAGTAAGACATTATAAGATGGCATTTCCATGAAAATAATTTTTCTTCATTTTTAATCAAGGTGATTGTTTTGTGATGAGAATGAAAGACGCTACACTGACCGTTTGGACCAGCGGTAGCACATTTTGCTGTGGCCACAGCAGTTCAGTCCAGGAATACGGTGACCCCCTGACCTTTTGAGAACCATACCCTCCCTGGGAAGGAAACAGCGCAAAATGTCAAGGATCAATTACAAAAAAATGCAAGAATATATTCATAAATAATAATTCAAAGATTTTTTGCTAATAAACAAAGAGCTCTTACAAGCCTTTTGGTCCCAAATCATGAATGAAGGACAGCTGACTCACATCAATAAATTCCATCTATGGAAGAAAAAAAAGATTTGTTAATGCATGTAAAAAACATCATACCTACTGAAATATTATACATAATCCAAATATATACATACTGTTGCATGGTAGTTTCTATACATTGGCATTTTAAGCAGCTTATTCAAGTAGTCTTCAAGTTGTCTCTGTGAAGAAAACCACAATATTCAGACACAACTCATCTGAATATGTTAGCAGTGTGCCACTGAAACAGGAAACTGACTTTTCGACTAGAGACTTGCTCTTCCCTGGCCAGTTCTTCGCCTCCTCCCCGGGGTAGACTTGGCATGTGCCGTTCAAGGTTCCGGTTTATAGTGTGCCTTCGCTCCGTGTGACTATTTCAAAGACAGAGGAAGAGATCTTAAGATTTCCAGAAGATGGCAAACACACTGCATAAAGTCAACATGTAGACCAGTAGTGTTCATGACTCAATTGCTGGCCTATAGGCGTGATGAGACATTAGTCCCTTTTGCACAGTAATCCCAGTATATTACCATAATGACTTTACAGCTAAATACACAAATATGTTGTTCACACAAGCAATGGTGATATGTCTTTTTACCGGTAAGAGACCATTCACACATCAGCACTAAAATACCAGTAAATTCTGTTATGTCAGAACTTTATGATTGGCTCAAAGCAGATTTTTTACATCAGCGCATGCATGCTCATAACGGTACTCTTTATTCTTTGTTCACACACAGCATCATACCGGTAATTTACTGGTAATATTACAACTTCTCATATCAGTAAAATGCCAGAACCAATTTACTGGTATTTTTGAAAAGGTCCTGTTCACACATGGGGCCAGATTTACTAACAGCTTGCGCCGGCGCAAACCCTCTTTTGGCATTAAAAAACTCCTGTCAGGATTTACTAAAGACACACAGTGAAAAATTAGCACTGAAAAGGCGTGGACACAGTTATTTTTGCGGCTGATCTTATAGCATATGCATTTATTTAATGCCCAAAAAAAGCATGTCTTAACCCAGGTGCTATTTGCAACGCTAGATTGCGTTGGTCATTATGGAAATGATCCGGCTGGTTCTGTGTTCTTTAATTTGCACGTCGTCACTCGTCAGTAGATCACGCGAATCTCCGGAAATTTGTAATCTGCGCTTTTTTGGAATTGCGCTCTCACGCTAATTTGCCCTGTTTAGTGAATCAGGCCCATGATCTCTAAATGGTAATTTACCAATAATTTACCCGAAAAGACTGTATGTGTGAAAGGGGCTACTGATACATCCTTTTGTTGGAGTAATATTTACATTTATGTTTAGGGAAATAAAACATGATTATATATACACACAATACCATTCAAAAGTTTGGGGTCAGTACGATTTTTTGGAAAGAAATGAATAATTTTATTCAGCAAGAATGCATTAAATTGATCAAAGACATTTTTGCTACAAAAGACTTCTACTTTCTATTCATCAAATAATCCTGACAATACTGCATCATGGTTTCCACAAACATATTAAGCAGCACAACTGTTTTTGACATTTAAATGTAATGTCATTTTGTGAAAATGTGTCACAATGTCATTTTCTTCAGGAAATGTACATTCTACTTTACTATTATAAATGTCATTACATTTCTTGAGTACCAAATCAGCATATTAGAATGATTTCTGATGGATCATGTGACACTGAAGACTGGAGTAATGATGCTGAAAATTCAGCTTTGCATCACAGGAATAAATTACATTTTACAAGTTGTAATAATATTTTACAATTTTACTATTTTTACTGTACTTTTGACTCCAAGCATTGAACAGTAATGTTTATATAAAATAATATTATATTATATAGTATATAAAAAATATAAATATATTATTTTCAAATATAACATATAATCAAATTAATTAAATGTAATTATTAATATATTCATATAAACATTACAAATAATTATAAATAAATCATTTATATAATTATAATACAATTTATGATCGGGTCACCTGCGGGTGGGCAATGGAATTCTGAGGAAGGTCTTGTAGGCACGGAGTTCCCTGTGAAGCTCCATAAAGTGTTTCTCCTTCCTCTTTACCAACCAGGTGAAGTTTCCGTGCCTCATCTCGATCTTAAACAATGCCGGAAGCGCCTGGATACAAGACCAGCCATCAGGGATAGTTCCCCCAAAAATGAAACTTCTGTCAACATTTACTCACTGTCATGTCGTTCCAAACCTAAACGCTTTTTGGAACATAGTGCATAAGTCGTATGGACCACTTTGATGGTGCTTTTATGGTGTCTTTTTGGTCCTTGAAAGATACGATCTTCATGGTCATTGTATGGAAGGAGCTTTCTTCAAAATGCTTCATTTTTGTGTAAAAACATTTGGGTTTGAAACGTCATGATGGAGAGCACATAATTACTGTAGCTGAAATCTTAAAAGGAATACTGTAGCTATTTAAACCTTTAACAAACTATTTCCAAAACATGAGTGATGAGTGTTTGTCATTATTTTTCTGAAAAATTATTTTGCATGTGCTAAGTATTTTCGGATATGGTGTCCAAATCTCCAGGGCAACATGTAAATTGCTCTGGCAACCTCTAAATCTCCCGGGAAACAAATATACCCCGTCAGCCCACATACTAACACTTCATGAAAGGGAACAGGAGTGGGAGATCTCACCTTAGAGACACTTCTCTGGGACGTGAGGTTGAAGCGATCCTGGGCAGAAGTGAAGCGTTCCACCTCCAGGATTTTGGCGGTGATGGGAAGCGCGGTAAGAAACACGCGTGCCCCGGTCTCTTTAAAGCCTGTTGTTTTATACACAGCTGAGAAGGGGATGCGGTTTTCTGTGGACAAAATAATTCTAATTAATATATGACAGACACACTACTGTTCAAAAGTTGTGGTCAGTAAGAAAGTGTTTTTGAAATAAGTATCTTCTTCTCACCAAGGCTGCATTTATTTGATCAAAAGTACAGTAAAAACAGAAATATTGTGAAATATATTTACAATTTAAAATAACCATTTTCTATCTTAATATATTTTCGAATGTAATTTATTCCTGTGAAGGCAAAGTTGAATTTTCAGCAACCATTACATCAGCTTTCAGTGTCACATGATCAGAAATCATTCTGATATTTGGTGCTCAAGAAACATTTCTTAGTATTATCAATGGTGAAACAATTTTTTTTGTGGATGCCATGATTTTCAGGATTCCTTGATGAATAAAAAGTTCAAAAGTATAGAATTGATTTGAAATATACATTTTTATAGATTATTGTTAAAGTATTTAATGTCAGTTTCGATCAATTTAATGCATAGTTGCTGAATAAATACATTAAGTTCTTAAATAAAAAAATCTTGCTGGCCCCCAAATGGTAGTGTATATGAATATTATCTTCATATAACTTGTTTTTCTCCTCTGTTGGGATTATGTTTGTGATTTTATGTGGTTCTTTGTTTCTTTTACCTGTACTATTGGGATCCCGGCCATCAAACTCCTCTTCCCCATCGCCAATGTCAAGTTCTCGTGTGTCCAAGTTCTCCATGATATCGGTCATATCATTGGCCACCAGATGCAGGGTGCTAACCGTGGGTTCTTGCTGTCGCAGCATGGCTAACAATCGGCCTGCTGGCCAGGGCGCTCCTTTAAGACACACAACACTTTTTTTAGCATGGGAAATGAGGAAGTGTTAAAACGGTTTGCTCCTGACAAAAAAAGCCATAAAACATTTATTGAATGGAATGAGAAATGATATTCATCTTGTTCAAACACTGTATCCACAAATTAGGGAATGTCAAACAAACGAGTGTGTGAGCATGTGTGTGTGGTTTGACTTGTGTTTGGGGGAGGAGGAGGAGGAGGAATGAGATTAGAGAAACTCATTCAGCACTGAAACAGGAGACAAGTCACGGTGAGTGTATAAAGTTGAGAACTAAATTCAACTAAACAACAGACAACAGTCTGCAACCTCCTTCCTGTTCCTCTTTCCTCCTAATTGCTCACAAATAGGTTCGGGAAGCATAAAGACATCACATACAAAACCAAAAATCCCTCTTTTGTCCAGACACACCAATGCAATTCATTAATATCACAACAAACCTCACCTTTGCACTGTCCAGTGAAACACACAAATCAGAGTTTCTGAATTTGAAGATAACGTAGAGTCTGTTTAAAACCACTGAAAAGGCATTTTAGTGGTAGGTTAGAAGTTATAGTTTGGGGTTAGAAAGATTTTCTTTAAAGATATTAATACTTGTATTCGTCAAGGTTGCATTAAATTGATCAAAAGTGACAGTGAAGACACATTGTTACAAAAGATTTCTATTTCAAATAAATGCTGTTCTTTTAAACTTTCTATTCATTATATAGATTTTATATAATATATAGTTATTTTAAAATATATTTGATAATATTACGTTTTTTTTACTGTATTTATGATCAAATAAATGCAGCCATGGTGAGCATAAAAGACTTTCAAAAACATAAAAAAAAAAAAAAAAACTTACTGATCCCAAACTTCTGAACGGCAGTGTATTTTTTAGACATAGTCCTTTTTTAATTCTCTTTTATAATAATATCAAACCTATCTTCCTTTTTCATATCCTCATTTCAGGTTTAAGAAATTACAAAATTCATCACAATAGTGTGGTAACAATTTTTCCATTTGTCTTTCTAGGAAATGGCATGTCATAATGAAAACATCGGTACTATGACTCTTCATATCAGTGACCACACAGAACAAAATGAAGAGGATGATTAATCACTTTTAAACCTTTAGTCTAATCTAGACCTCAGAATTCATGACATTATGATAACACTTTAATCCACTCTAGACGAGGCATACTGTGTATGTGAGTGGGTCTGTGGCGTCCAAGTGAATGTTTCTTGTCTATAATGAAATCTTAGAATAAACACTCTCGGAGTGAAGATCTCTTAAAGCATAACTCTTGTTTCCATGGATGTAACCTGAATCCATCAAAGCCCATTACAATCATCACATCTTCAGTAATAGTTCAGACACTTCTCTGTTGAATGAGCTGTTAGCTGACCTAAAGTGTCATTACGAAAAAGTGGATTTTCGTAACCACAACAGGAGGACTAAAATAAATCTGCTCTTACTTCCTCTAAGATGATTCGCTGATGCAAAGGCTCTTGAAGAGAAGTTTTAAAGAACATAATATTGTACTGCAGTCTCAAATCAACCTGGGTTCAAGTATCGAGACACAAACAGTCTCTAGTCACACACTGTGATATTTCTCTCTGAGAAAAATAATACAATTATTTTGGGAAAATTGATATGCGTCCACTATGCCTTCTATCTACAACACCCTAGCAACAAGAGATGCACTGCACTGATAGTCAAATTCTGGCTGTACGATAAGCTGATCATTATTTTCATGTTGTACTAGATTACCAATAAATGGTTGGCAAAAAAAAATTCTAAACTAATCTTTCTAAATAAATGAACAATGAAATACCTTTATAATACCTAATATTTCTAAAAATATTGATTTTAAGAAAAATCTATCTATTTTAACCCTCTGGTGTCCTTCATTTCAGAGTCACACTCAAGACCTTCGGGACCAAATGGTCCGGGAGGGTGGGAATAATATTTATTAAAAAAAATCATTTTTTTTTTTTTTTTACTTGTTTTTTATAATATTTTTTCTTTTCTTTTTTGGTGTTTTGAGATAATTTTATGATTTATAATTAATATTTCTGCAATAATTATGACCCATTTTTTCCCATTGAATACAATATAATTTTTTTATATAAAAAAAAAAAAAAAATGTTTAAAGCTGTATTTTTGGTGTGTTCACATACCTAATACCATAAAAGTCACCAAATTTCGTAACATTCCGATGAAGCTGTGATTTTTAAAAATTCAAAACAGATTTTTGTAATCTGAATTTATTAGTGTGTATGTGTATAAAAGTGTGTTTGTGTGTGTGTGTGTGTGTGTGTGGATGTGTCTGTTTTGCACTCTTGATGTTTTATAGATTCACCCCTTCACTGTTGTGTGCTTTTTTTCTGGATCGTGGCTGATTTGTAGATTGTACGCACAAAAAAACTCTGTATTTTCACATTTTTGCCAATTTCCCATTCATTTCCTATGGCGGACCATTTGGTCCCGAAGACCTTGAGTGTGACTATTTTTTTTACAACCACTTAGACTATTCAAATCCTGTCGCCAATTTTTTTGGGTGTTCATATACCAAGTACCAACAAAGTCACCAAATTTCAGACCATTCCGATAAAGCTATGATTTTATACATTTTTTTATTTAAACATTTTGGGACCATTTGGTCCGAAGAACACCAGAGGGTTTTAAATAATTCCAAGTGAATTTAGGCATCACAACATTATAATGTACAAATGGATAGTCATTTAGAGATTTGATACAGATTACATTTAACAATGTCAGTAAATTATTTATTTTTTACATAACTTAAGCGTTAGATGATGGCAAAGATAATCTACATGTAAAAATAGGGGATTTGAGCATGCACTAAAAAATCCAATATCTACCTATACTGTATATATCTAGCATCAACCAATCTAAACTATAATACTGGCTGATATATTGCACAACTAAATGGTGCACTGGAAAAATATTAGATGTGGATATACTCTTCAATGTCAATAGTCTTTCAGAATTTGTGTACTAAAAGTGTTTCAAGGAAGCTGTGAAGTGGAGATCAGTGGCTTTAAGCTGCTTGAGAGATCCAGTTTTACAGAATTATTGGTTCTCATTGACCACCAATTACAGTTTCTCCAATTAACATCCAGGTATGCAAAAAGAAAAAGCTCAATTTGGTAAATGTGGGCTCATATTACAGTGATGAATGGAAACCTACTATAAACAGTCATTAACAGGTTGCTGTGGGTAACAGAGCAGCAGAGTTAAAACAACACGTTTGCCAAGGTAACAAATCACATGTAGGTTTAACATCATGAATAAATTTCTAGAGCAGAACGAGAACAAACACTAGATTATGCTTTTCTTAAAAATCCTTGTAAAAGCGGACATTTCCAGGTCAAAGACTTCATTCAAATATTCCTCGTTTTATGTAAATCAGACAGTCAAATAACCTTGAGTTCCAGTGTGGACACCCGTCACACACATAAACCAATCTCTCTCACATCGCGAGGTACCAAAAGCAGCTTTTTACAATTTACATTTCAGTGTTGCATAGTCTGCAAAACACAAATTCACACATCCACCACTTCTCATACTGGTACTGTCACACTAGTGATAGACTTTCGCTGAGAAAGTTGCACCTCCATCAGGAGGATGTGGAAACAGTTCACTTCAAATAAGATGAGGAATGCAAGCACGCATTCCAAGAGTTCTGGAAATCTCCCATGTGATTTCACTAATGCACCTGTCCTGCAAGTGTGAGGGCGGACAGTGATAGACTTGTTGAATAAAGACTGGAAAGCAGCAAAGTCACATTCCCACCACCACTATAAACACCCTCAAACTCTCAACGCCCAACCTCATGCTGCTTCAAGTGTCAAACTGAAGCTCACAGAAGTATGTTGATCTAGTCCAGAAGGTACATCATATATTTAGTGGCCCATCTATGTCCTACTAGGTGTTTAAAATGTATTGGGAGAAAATAATTTCACACTTTTTAGTACTCAGGAGTTTGTTGAAAATCATGTACATGTGCTACGAACATGACTGATACCTCAAGTCGCTTATTTGGGAAGGGTGTGCTATTAAGCGATCAGGATTAGGATTTATACCTGTCAGACAATAAACTGGACGTCAAATTCGAATAAATGAATTAACCAAGATATATCTAGGGACCATCATAAGCCAATAAGCAACCAACACCCTACCAACCACTTAAGGCGAGGGTCTTTTTCATTTTCCGCGTTCCGCACAGTCTTTCAAAATATACTTTCAAAGTAGGCCTACATGTACACTCTTTTGGCCGTAAATGCAGAAAGATGGGTTCGGCGTGTGCGCACTATCTAGTGGACTTTGTTTTCAAGTGCTCATATCACTCACGCACGGACACAAAAATTGGGCTGAACATGGACAATGTGCGCGGACCCTCCTGATGACGATAATTAATATGTCACGCGGACACTACACAGCCGGAATATACTTTGGGCTTTAGAGATGCCCCAACACCCATTCAGAACACCCAAGCAAATGCATCCCAATCAAGAACACTTTAGCAACAATATAACAATGCCATGTCAACCACTTACAGATGCTCTAATGACCCTTCAGAAGAACCCCCTTACAATTGTATCGTAATCAAGAACACCTTAAAGCCACTACATAAAAAAGGTCTTGGCAACCACTCACAACACCCTAGCACTGTGCCAGCAAATTAAGCAGAACCTCTCAATTGTAAAAATCTAGTTTGGCAAAGCATTTTATTATGGTGTTTTGGTTTTATTCTTCTTTTTTATATGAAAACGAAATGGCAGGTTGCACTTTAATCATTAACAATCTGGGATTTTTGGCAAAAAAAAAAAAGAGACTGCATTTACATGCGATCCAGGAACTGGCGAGTTACTGAGGCATGCATTGTTCCGCAGGCTGCTCCAATGGGACTATACCTGTAACTAATGCACAGCCAATTGTGCTTGTTGAAAGGCATCTGTTAAACTGGCAAGTGACCAAGTCTTTTCAAACACAGAAGCAGGAAAAAGGGTCACTGTAACTGTGGAGCAATAAAGCATGTCCCTCTATAACAGTAAATTAGCTGAACGGTATAGTCAGTCAAACCGGTATTGCCACAACAACGTCACCTCACTGTATGAGTATCCAGACACTACTACAAAAATATCCTTACCCTGATGCAAAATCCACTTCCATAAAGGTTCAAATAACATGAAAGAGACATGACCTGACAATACAATATTATATTAATATTTGGGTCCGGATGTGATGTTATTGTGATTATTTAGGTTTAATAGTGCATTATGTTCTCTCATTAAGCAGGATTTTCCCCGAAAATATTAATGTAAAAAATGGAAGTAAAAATATATTGATTTTTGAGATGAGAATATTAGTACAGTATTGTGAGATTAAATACTACAAAACTTTGAAATTTAGATATTTTTTCCCTTTATAACATATGGCATCGGTATTTGAAACAACAATTATATAGTGACAAAAAAGTACACATTTTTATCCTTACATCTATATTTTTGCTACTTATAAGTTCCCATTTGTACTGGCATATAGTCAGTAAAATAAAATAAAAAAATGGTGCAATTTGCGGTGCAAACAAATTTAAGGCATCATCATTTATGATCATGAGAAACAAATTGAGTCAAGTGTGTCCAAACTTCACTTGCACTGTATTTTACCTGAAGCCATTTTCCCAAACATTGCTGATGTGTAACCTTATATTCATAATTTATTAAAAACCTAACCATGTTCTGCACAGAGAAAAATGCTCTAACAAGCCACATTCTGAATAGTGAGAAGAACCAAATGCAAATACAAGGAAAAGTTTTCTGTGTACATAGCAAAGGTTGGTGGGATGTACTGTATATGCTACCAAGACACAAATCGAGTAGGTGGACGGCGATCACTGTAGGAGGAATACACCGTCCGCTACATTTCCAAAGTCTACTGCAAACCAGGTGCTGAAGCATTTATGATGTGCATACATACACTCATGAAAACAAAATCCAATTTAGATGACTAAATCCAATATCCCGCATATTCATCTCTGATTAATATGAATTTCTTTTACAAAATATAACATCTGCTTATATTACATTCATTGACATGCTGCAGTGACTCATGCTCTCCCACATACATTTGCACAAACATTGAGAAATCACACCCTCTGTGCAAATGCAGATCTTTCTGATCGCTCAGTGTTTATCCATTTCACGCATTTTTTAGCAGACTAACACTGTAAAAAAAAAAAAGTGACATATGACAGAATGAGTTTCTTCCTCATTTCTGTGCTGTTTGAAATGCAAAATAGAAAAAAGATCCCTTTCAGCTATTCGTAAAGAGGTTAAAATATCCATTTAAAAATATGCGGATTTGGTATGACAAAAAACATTTATTGACTTTAAAGAATGCTAACTTACCTGCCCGCACGCAGGCAGAGACACCCCCATCATTTCTGTTATCCTCTGTATCTTCTTCACCACAGAAAAGTGAAACTAACCAGAAGCGTTTAACACACTCAGACACACACACTGATACAGCGCTCACAACAGTGTGTGCTTGAGTATATGTCCAAGGAGGGGGGCAATGGGGGCTGAGACAGAGTAGTCACATGTCAAAAGGGGGCGGAGCCTTACTAGCTCTCCCAGAGATGCACCAACATGCTTCTTTTTTTCTATCCTCTTGAAGACTGACATCTCATGCTCAAAGTGCTATTTAGGTTAATATTTGGCAGATGATTAGGTTCCAACATTTTATATAACACTTATCTTCTTCTCTTATCGCTGAGTGGACCGAGTCTACAATTCATCACAGCCTTCATTTGCTTTTAATCGCATTTTAACCTGTCAATCTAGTGGATGCACATCAGATTCTGGACTCCTAGCATAGCATTTAAAACAAAGCCGTGTTTGAGCCCACAGTCCTTGTTGAAAGCTGTTATTAAACGTTCATCTCCTGGTAGGGCGGCATGACAGATGACATGACAGTCCATACACACCCACACGGCGTACAGTCACACATAAAGAGAGTGTTTGAAATGTAACACTTGTGGCTCTTTCAGTGGTGATGGAAACCTGAGATACTTCAGAAAGTAACAAAAACTGCACCACAGATGTGATAAGGGACATAACTGTGATGTTTCTTTACACAAAGAAAACCAGTAGTTGTTGAACAACTCATAATTGAAACACCCCTATAAAATATAAAATAATGTTATATTTAGTCATCAAGGAGCCCTTAATAAGGGGTCTTCAGATTCAGAGAAATAGGAACACCATGGTATATAGGCTATCTATTGTATACTGAGTAACATTGTTGCAATTTGGGCCTGACCTATGATAATACGCAGCTAATACCATATTATTGTATTTACATGCTTGTTTGATGATCACATTGCAAAGAAAATGCAATAATACTGTAAGCATTAAAATGACATAATATTAATACACTGACATTTAAAAGTTTGAGGTCAGTAAGTTTTTTTTTTACTTTTTGTTTTTTTTTATTCATTAAAGAATCCTGTGGGGAAATTATCTCAGTTTCAAATTTTTTTTTTAAATAACATAAAATTATTGATAATCTTAAGAAATGTTTGTTGAACACCAAATCAGCATATCTGATTGATTTCTTAAAGAAATCACTTTAATTTCACCATTACAGGAATAAATTACCTTTTTAAAATAGTAAAAAAAAAAAAAAAAAAAAAATTATTACAATATTACTGTTTTGTTTTTTGTTTTTTTTAACCAAATGAATGCATCCTTGGTGAACATCTTGGTGAAAAAATCTTACGACCCAAACTTTTGATTAGTGTACATAACTTGGTGAAATTGACATAAAGAACATTAATTTTTAATAAAATAATTTTAATTTGTTCAAATAAAACAGACAGACATTTAATGCAATTGACCATTCCTCTTGATCTGTATGTAAATTCCATAATGTAACCATCAGAGCAAAACCATTTTCTAAATGTACAAAGCAATGTAATGCATTGTAAATAATGTATTGCCTGCATCAAACACAGATCAGACATGAATCTTCAATTTAGAATCTAAATACAGGCCTAAGTTTTGCTATGTACTCATTCCCACCCTTGAACAACATTAGTTGGAGACCGTGTTGATCGGTTTTATCCAGGCACTGTGTGTTTGCTGTTGATATATTAACTTCATGTCCAATAGAATGGATCCTGCCTACTGCTTTTCTAAGCTTTTATAAAGAATTACAGAGGAGGGCTGACACGCCACTAACAGGAATTTCTTTCCTTATTTATTTATTTATTTATTTTATTGAACATCAATGCACAATGAAGGCACATAACCCAGCTAATGCTCAGAAAGCAGATAAATATGGCACTGCTGAGCACATCTGAATCCACATTGGACCATTACTACTCTATTTATTATTGCAGCTAATTTATTCATACAAGCATCTCCATATTGTTTGGACCATATGCAGAAATTGCATTACATAATTTGGTCCCTTAATGAGATTGCTGATCTCGGAAGGTGGAACAAACGTCATGTTCTTAAGAATTTTTTGGGGGATATTGGCTATGAAAATCCACGTGGATTTGATATGAAACTGCAGACATGATCAAGGGTAAATCTTTGGAGTAAGCGCCCTCTAGTTGTGACCAACATGTATTATTTTTAATTTTTTTTCTCCTGATCCTGCAAGTGACTTAATGTTGTTAAAACTGACTGGGATTTGATTAAACACAGCTTGTGATTTAATTTAACACCAGGTCTGCTAATTGCAATTCTGTCATCCCTAATAAACACTATTATGCACAGTAAACAGTGTCTCAAGACTGATTCCAAAGAATGTCAGATTTAAACCAAATACCAAATCAGAAATTAAATGACTAGCTTGGTTGACATGTGACCTGTGAGTGCAACAGCATCTGTTTATTGTGCTAAACTGAAGACATTGTGTGTATGGTCACAGGACTTTCATTAAGCCGGCAGTCATTCGCTCACAAATGCATCTCGACGAGCATCAGGGTAAAACCACAAATCTAAAATCACTAACAAAACCACAGGCATCAACAGATCTACAGTTGCTCTGGACATTGCACTGTAACACTACATCCACATCAATGCTAATTCTGTGCGTCATTTCGTAATAAAAGAGGATCACATGCGTGGAGGTTCTAGAAGAATCCCAGATACATGAAACATAAACACAGCCTATCTTAGGATCGCTATTGCTAATCCTCACTTGGTGAACTCAACTTCCTGTCCCTCGATATAAAAAAAATACAATTACACATAGACCACAAGCTCTGTTTCCTCTTTCCTCAAGGCAAACACACACGCTTGGTCATGGCAAAATATTATTTGATTTGTAAAATGTTAAAAACAGAATCACATCACAATCATAAAAAGGTTCTCAAATATACAACGACTGTATATGATGGTTTCATGTGCATTGCAAAGAGGATCCAAAGTGTGATGATGCACATTAACCACAATGAGAGCACAACACCACCAATGCTTCTTTTGAACTTGCTCAACATGCAAAAGTGGTAACATATGTCCAGCCCCCTGTGTTTAATAAAAGAGGAGGAAGAGTGATATTGCTACAGGGGAAAAAAGGTTTAGCAACTTTTGTGACCTGGCAACACTTTTACGACCTGGCAACACTTTTACGTATATAACATGTAGATAAGGCGTCTCCCAATGCATAACATCAACATTATCATCTGACAGCTCGGTTGTAATCAATAGACCTGTCATATCTCACGGATGTAGTTCTCAGAAACCACACCCATTGGTCTTGGAAAGCGCAGTAATACAGTCACCATCTCTATCCAAGACAACCTACACATTATCTAAATGCGAGTTGTTGTCAGATGGGATAGTTAGCCAACAAAGAGGAACAAAGGGTAAAATTGCCAAACACATATCACACACCTTCCCACTAAGTCAACCAGACACTCCCATTCCGTCCCAAGATCCTTGAGGGGATCGTAGCCTACTGATGACAAAAAATAAAATAAAATGACCACACAAACTTAATAGAACTATGCAATACAGTGTGGTCAGACTATAATGATTATAACGTAATTCATGTTCATGTAAAGATTCCTCAGCCAATCCTACATTTTAATCTAGAAAATTAACTGTATTCATCATATATTTTTGGATTAATCTCACAAAACCGGAGTAAAAATTATATTCTCTTATATTTTATACAAAATTACAAATGCAATGACTTAAAATATCTATACAAAATTTGATATAAATGCTACACGTGGCCTGTACCCCACCTTTTTGAGAGAAAAGGTCCAAAGGATGCTACATGGAGTAAACGGTCAGACTTAGGTCTTGGAAATGACGTTTCAAGCTAAATATGAACATAAAATGAAGCACACAAAGCTCCTCTGTGTGTTGGTATTTGTCTTAAACCTGTCAGTCAGCTGTAGCAGAATCAGTTCAAGTCGTCGAAGTTGCCCTGCAGGTACAGCAGGTTGTTTGCCTAGCAAAATTAGTCGGTGTGGACAATGATATCATAACTGCATTATTGGAAAGGTCTCATAGCCTACTCTTACTGCAGTTAATTTAAACAAATCAAATCCCAATAATAGTCTCTTTGATAGACTCTGATCTAATGTGATGCAGTCCAGATGCAATATACGGCTGCCACCTTCTGTTGCCATGCATTTCAAATGTCACTCACTCGTTACTGCACTAGGACAGAAGTCTAGCTTTGTACAGTACTCTGTTAACATGTCATTACTTTCCCGCGTGATAAAACTTACTCGGTTAATTTCTACTCAGAGAACAGAACGTTAGTTAGTCATAAAAGCCATGTAAACATACCTGATAAAAAAAACTAGAGGCACGTCCCCGCTGCTCTGAATCCGCTTCTCAAATATAAAGTGAGCACGAGAGGACGCGAACGCGGATCATCTGGCTCGCGCTTCCTCCTCTGTACAGTTGGACCCGCCCATGTAAATTATGCATGTACGTCTACACTCGCTGAGATGTTTTTGAGTGTTAAAAATAACAATTACCATGTTCATAAACTGATATATGTTTGTTCATAATCTGGTTTCGAAAGCTATTAAGGAAGTCAAATGTACACTACTTATTCAGTAGTTTATGAGAAAGGGGTTAAAAGGGGTTTAGTTAATGTTGTAGTTGTAACCTTAGTTAGTTGTAGAAAATGTTATTAGCCAACAAGAAGCTCTCCAATAATGTTGATTGTATCACTTGACGTTGTCTTTGTTCTTGGCGGTTTATGTGCGCAGAAGTTGTCTGGGGTCACTGGGGTGAGTAGCTTAATTTTGCAAATGTTGTCAAAGCTCATGTGTTTTCTTTTGCGAATGGCAGCGGAGATTGTTGTTTTAAAGTCAAAAGTCAAAATGCAGCGTCAGAGATAGTCTTTTTATTGGGAGATTTGAGGGTCTGTGGCTCTATCGTTGGAAAAAGCTTAAATGGCTAACTTGGATCACATCACATGTGCGTTGATAACCAATCACATTACATTATTTAAATCATTGAATTTCGTTCAGAGCAGAGCCGTTAAATAAGAGTCTGTATGAGTGTCCTAACTTAACTTTTTCAACGGCTCTGGTTAAATAAAATTTGATAAATACAAAAGTTTCTAACATTTTAAGATTAGCCGATGGGCTTAAATGATAAACGTTTTCCCACAAAAGCAGTTTATTCAGCGTAGTGAAGCCTCTCTACCCTGGAAATCCAGAGTTCTCGCGAGAGCACAAGTTTTGCTCAGCGAGTTACTCTGGTGTGGAGTAATGATGCTCATTAAATATGCCCTTGTATCCGAGCTGCACCAATCACATCGGGTTATCTGATATAGGCGGGCCAGAGGCGAGCTAAACAGATGATGACAGCGCTGTGACATCGAATTTAACATTGCAAGATGGCTATGGATGAACACCAGTTGTTTGAAACTGCTTTGGCCGCTACAATAAACGAGTTAGACTTGGCTTTTTATCTAAAAGAGGAACAGAAGACGGCGCTCGAATCGTTCCTTTGCAAGAAGGACGTTTTTGCTGTTTTGCCGACCGGATACAGCAAGAGTCTAATCTACCAGTTAGTTAGCTCCACCGGTGGGGCTTGTTGTGATTGGTCGTAGTGTTATCCAATTGTGTGCAGTGAGATTTTCAAATGCATGCTTGGTGCCGCCCCTCGAGCTGGCTGATTTTCATTAGTGGATGCCAGACCATTAATCTTTCAGATTTAGGTCTGGATTTCCAGGCTAAAGCCTCTCCTCCATTGACATCCATTTAAAAAAGCTTCTTGTCTCCTTCCCAGCGTACGGCACCGTTAGCAGGTGTTACACTTTTTTCGGCTAAATGTTGCAGGCCTTCAAGTGCCTTTTTGGCAGCGTTCCCTTCTCCACAAAATAGTTTGGCGCGGTTTTCTCTCAGTGGGTAATGAGAAAACCCATAATGGATGTTCAATCGAGTAATGCACCGGAACGATTCGAGGAGTAACGTTAGGCCTAGGCTACTTGGAAGGAGAGAGAAACTCTGTCGCTCCGGTCCACTCATTTACGGAGATCCTGTCCGGGTGTCAGTGTGTGCTCTTCTGTGGAGACACTCAAGTTGGAGAACTAAACAAACTGGCCAATTTTGTTAAATATTTTCTGAATAGTTTTGTTGAATAATTAATATTTGTTTACATATTTACAGAACTACTGTATAAATCCGCATGGCTGTGATTACCTGCAGGCTGCAGCCTACATATGTTTCATATGAAACCTTGGATAAAGTTAGGGTTAGACAGCTGAAAACAATGCTTTTAAGGCTACATATTGAGTTTGCGGCAGACTCAACTACAACAGAGATGGGCATAAATACATGGAAATGTATTTAAAATACAAATACAAAATACTGTGTGGAAAAATATATTTAAATACAAATACAAAATACTGTGTGAAATTTACCATCCAGTGCAGGTATAGGTCACAGACACAGTGAATGAAGAATGTTGAAGAAGAGATCTTTCTTTCTGGCAATTACAAATAAACTTATGCAAAATAGCAACCATTTATATACTTATTTCTGGTTATGTTGAAGATTTTATTATTTAGAAAATAAGTAATTTAACTGTAATTTGTGTACACTATTATTTCCTTTCTCTCTCTCTCTCTGTGTGTGTGTGTGTGTGTGTGTGTGTGTGTGTGTGTGTGTGTGTGTGTGTGTGTGTGTGTGTGTGTGTGTGTGTGTGTGTGTGTGTGTGTGTGTGTGTGTGTGTGTGTGTCTTTGGTTTGACTTGACTTTGGAAGCCTGAGAGCAGAATGTGTTGTTGCAGCAGAGAATTCTATTTCAGTAAAGTCACATGGTACAAACTATTTCTCAAAATACCTATGGAATTACCATCTTTGGGACAAGGATGTAGGTATGGTGAAGCTGGACAACAAAACAAGAGCGTCTTTCTGCAGAAGGGCGTTCAGACTTTGCTTGTGAAATAAAGTCTAATATTTCTGGCATCAAAGATCTCTGAAGTCATTTCCCTGAAAAGAATGAAACTACAACATTTGGCGCCCAACGTGGAGCTGCAGAAACCACGAAGGGCTTCACTGGCGACTGACTCAGTGCACTGTACTTTGAGGTGAGCATTTTTGCTTTTGTTAGAGGATGTGTTTGTCGCCAGTGGGCCCGGATGTGGTAAGAAAAGCTTCTCCAAATTCAAAGAACTTAAAAAATGAAGAGGGGTCTTTGATTCCAGAAATAATTGCATGCATTGTCTTTGTAGATGTCAAGTAGTTGGTAATAGCGTGGGGGGGCTCCCGATAGTGTTTGCCAGTGCGCAAGGGGGGAATAAAGATGGATTAAGAATAAGGAAAGGAGGGATTATGAATAAGAATGAGTGACTTAATTTAGTCACTTAGGTAGTATAACTAGGGATGCACCGATTGGGAAATTCTGGGCCGATACCGATACCGATGTTTAACATAACAACTTGGCCGATGGCCGATGCCGATGCCGATGTTTTTTCTTTTTGTTATTTATTCCTTCTTTTGTGCCACGGAAACATACAAGTCTTTCGGCTCTTGATCACACTATCCTAGAATGAGCACAAATTCAATCAGACCAATTTATGAAACAAAAAAAACCTTTAATGTCACTTTCTGGTTGACAGTTATAACCTTATTTATAAGTTCTTTTTCAGTTGTTATGAAGAGCAATATGAGAGAGAAATTTGGTAATCATTGTCTGACCCAACAAAAAAAACATTATAATATTCATTTTATTTTTCGTGTTCGCATTTATGAGGGAAAAAACACGGGTGAATGTTCATACCAAAATATTAAATTTTAAGCGCGCACGCGCTCTTCTGCGAGAGAGAGAGAGAGAGAGAGAGAGAGAGAGAGAGAGAGAGAGAGAGAGAGAGCGAGAGCCCGAGCCCGAGCCCCGACCGCGCGCGCGCTCTCACTCACTATTCAGAGCGGTCAAGCTTCCCCGTACTTTTTGACAAGAGTCCTTGACAGGGAGGCCAGAGTTTCTTTGCAGCTCAAGTCGGCGGCGGTGTGTACAGTTAACGCTCTATCTGTTGACGGCGCTGAGGGAAAAGCTCCCGCCACTGGAAGAAGCAGTCGCCGCCCATTTGTGTCCTCCTGCGCACCCATCAAAGCCGTGCAGAACGTCTTCAGCACTCGCGGATCGTGCATACTCCGCCGCTTCTTCTGCTACACACCATGGTCGTTCTTTTCTCGAGAAAAGGAGTTTTCTCATAGAAAATAAATAAATAAATCCGTCATTGTACCCAGCACTTCTGAAAATGCACTTCCGAATGCGTCTCTGTCCCCAGCATATCAAACCAAACTGACGCCCATGTGACATCGGCGAATGTCATTTTTATTTCCCGATGGCCGATGGCAGTTAACGAGGCAAATATCGGCCGTTACCGATGTTCAGCCGATGCATCGGTGCATCCCTAAGTATAACTGAGGGGACTGGATTTTGAAACTGAATTCTGGAAAACGGTGGTGAATGTGGGGCTTAAATAAGCCCCAGAGGAGGGAATGTTGAAGATTTTATTATTTAGATAATAAGTAATTTAACTATACATTTGTACACTATTATTTATTTCCTCTCTGTGTGTGTCTTTGGTTTGACTTTGGAAGCCTGAGAGCAGGAATATGACACTGCAGAGAATGCTATTTCAGTAAAGTCACATGGTACAAACTATTTCCAAAAAATAATCTATAGGAGGTGACCATTTGTGGACAAGGAAGTGTGTATATATGTTAAGCTGGAGACTTTTTCTGGAGTGTCTTTCTGCAGAAGGGCGTTCAGACTTTGCTAGTGAAATAAAGTCTAATATTTCTGGCATCAAAGATCTCTGAGAAGTCATTCCCCGATTGGCACCACAACAGTTACAATGTAGTCTATTAGCATCAGACGCCCTCATACCAATCAACAATGGCTGTGTAGGTAGACTGCTAAACAAAAATTCAACTCGTTCTGTTTACCTCACACAAATTATGGTAATCTCGTTTACTAAACACAGAAACTCATCTTGTATCACACCGGCTTCTAATTGAGGCAGGATAGTCATCAGGGCCCCTTCATGCATGCCAAACGTAGTTACTACGATTTTTTTGACACAAGGGAAGCATTTTTTCCTTTCTTGCTATTGGAAAGTTTCTAAAGGTCAGAAAAGATTCTATACACATAGCAGGAATATATTCAAATGCTTATGAATGTACATTACAGAATCTGAGAACTATCTCAAGCAATAGAGTAAAAATAAGAAAGAAATAATCCCATAATGATTTACAGTAAATATAAAAAATAATGCCTTTTTTTTGTTATTATTTTTTTAGCTTTTATAGAAATAAAATGTGAACATTGACTTTTTTGGGAGTATGGTCATGTCAATGTGATAATGGTCAGATCATGTCTCAAATGTTTTAAAATATTTTGTGTGTGCAAATGGATCCTGTCAATATACCAAACCAGATGCAACTGCCAGAGCTGTTGCTGCAATCTGCAGAAACCCAATATACTGGAAAAGCAGGAAGGGGTTTTAAACATGGAATATTGAATCACATAAACAACTTTATTCTCAATTTTTTTTAATGAATCATTTACTTTATGAAGTCTCGAGTTTATTTATTTTTCATTTTCAACTTTTCTTGAAATATTTTGAGCTAGAAATATGAGTGTCTTTTATAAATAACTACTTAATAACTTACTGTTTTTCTCGATTGCTTAAACACTATAACCAGGCTTTTGAACTAAAATTTCAAAACCATAATGCCATTTATCAAAAAGCACACCCATTTCACTAAACTATAAACACTATTCCCTGTTTTGACACATGAGTCAAGATTTGTTGAACTGTCACTGCAAAACTCTACACACAAATCCCTTCATTTCTCATTGCCTAGACCATGTTGTCATTTAGAAAGCACTAGCATTCAATATTGTTCACTCAAGTCAGCACAGCTTCAGCTCAGTTAGCACACAATTACCCAAGTGGAAACACTAAGAGTCAGAATTGAAGGGCCCAAATCAGTTTATTGAGTTTTGGAACAATGGATCCAGAAAGACATGAAGGAAGAGATCGAGGAGGGATAAGGAGGAGGAGGAGGAGGACGAAGGGCAAGAGGACAAGCAGTCTCAGATGAAATTCAAGCCACTCTAGTTGCCCATGTCTTTATCAATGGTATGACTATGAGGGAGGCTGGGATACGAGTAAGGCCAAATTAGAGTCGCTTTACCGTCGCCTCGAGAACCTTCAGGGAATTGTGGTGTCAAACAAAATTCTATCACTGAATAAAAGACAAACATTTCCAATAGTCTTTGATGAGGTTTATTTTCTTGCAAGAAAAGGCTAGCAGTCGTACAGTCACACAGAGTGACACAGAGTGTGACAGTGAAGGGAGGGTATCCTTTCTCCTTTATAGTCTTGACTCCCAGAATGTTATCTTTCTAGGCAAATGATGGTATTTCAACCATATGTGGAACATTCTTAGACGTGTTCATCATATTGTCTCCTTGAGTGGAGGCCCTCCTGTCACGTCCCAACACTCTTTACCATTCCAATACAATTCCATATTAGAATAAGGTTTGTGTGTGCTCCTTTACTGTCATATGATGGTCACACACATCTTACTGTAAATAGAAATTTTTTTTAGAGAGAATAAAAAAAAAGAAGAAAAACAGGGGGAAAAATTTTTGTTTTGTTTTGTTGTGTGTGTGTGTTGTACTGTATAGTACATGAATGAATAAAAAATGTATCCATTGCTTGTGTCTTTTGTGTTCATCATGTGAAAACGTTTGTGAGGGGGGGAACCATAAGCAACATAACTGACCAGTTTTGGAAATGTTGTTTTGAATTTATATGTTGTAGTGTGTGTGATTGTGAGGGCTTGTGTGTCCTGTCTGAGGGCAAAGTTTGGTTTTTCAGCAAGAGTGAATGGTTTTGAGTGTAGAGCTTCATTTTGACCTGAAAATAGGATGTATGGGGAATTGGGTGAGACGTTATGGATTTGTGTTTACAGTTTTGAGAATACGAGGCATAGTTTCAAGAAATGTGTTTAAGCAATCGAAAAAAACTGTAAATAACTGGTGTCTTTTAAGTGACAATGCTGCCATCGTGTGGCGAAAATCTGAAGATTAGTGTTCCTAACCCACCTCACTAATTATTATAGAAGACATGACATACATTTTTCTTTAATATATATAAATACACGTTTAAATAGGCAAGTGGTTTCAGATATATATATATATATATATATATATATATATATATATATATATATATATATATATATATATATATATAAAAAAGCTGATATTTTAAACACATATTTTTGAAAAGCAGACCACTAGAAAAGCGAAATAAAGCTTTTGTGAAATATGTGGCGTATGGAAGACCGTTTCTGCCACACTTGATTAAAATAGTATGACTTTGTAAGTCATAATAATGAGAAACTTTCTCATAATTATGACTTAACTTCTCATAATAATGAAAAACTTTCTTGTAGTAATTACTTTTCTCATATTAAAGAGAAACTAAGGCTGTGTCCGAAATCGCCCCCTATACCCTCATTCACTATTCCCTAGTGCATTGTGGGATTGAATGAGTGCACTCGATAACGTACACTATGGCTTCGGACACCACTACAAATGGCTGTCCCCTCAAATAGTGAAAGGTATAGGGGGAGATATCGGACACAGACATAGTGAGCAATCGATGCTCCCTGGTTTTTGTGGTGCATTGTGGGATGTTTAGTGAGCGAACGTTCTAGTGCACTGGAAGGATTTTGCGATTGAGACAGCCCTCATAATGGCTGACTCCCTGATTCAGTGCCCTGACTACTGAACTAGGGAGCTGATTGATTGAGACGCACCCTAAGTCATTAATCTGAGAACCTAAGGCTATGTCCGAAATCGCCCCCTATACCCTCATTCACTATTCCTTATAGGCTACGTTACTCCACTAATGGATTGTACACTCGTAATTGCGGACGGTGCATTGTGGGATTGAAAGAGTGCACTCGATAACTTCCACTATGGTTTCGGACACCACTACAAAAGGCTGTCCACTCAAATAGTGCCCTATTTAAGGGTATATGGGGCGATTTCGGACACATCCTTCGTCATTATTACGAGAAAGCCTCTCGTTATTTTGAGAAACCAAGTCATTACAAGAAAGTTTCTCATTATTATGACTTGCAGAATTAGTTGAGATTGAGAATCCAGCACTTTTTCATTAGGAAAGAAACCAAACAAACAGCTTTCAGCACCCTGGACAGCAGCACTCGCCACTTCACTTACTATTTATATAGCCTATTATATGTCACGACAATTTATTTTTCTGTTACATATTCTTAGATGGTCTTTTCACACCACCAGGTGGCATAAAATATACAACTATTACCCATCGCCGTGCAATCCAGCTTTCAATCGCTCTATTAATGTAATTCGTGTTTGTTAGAAATGCTAAAACGCTAAGGAAAGTTGCAAACGCACAAAATACATAGCGAATGAACAAATGCACAAATCTGCCTTTCACAGTCCAATTAGTCAAGGCATCTTGTGCGCGTGCGTGGAGTGGATCGTGTACCCCCGCGCGCAGCTCGGGGCGCATCATTGACAGGTTACTCGCGTGCACTTCTCATGCTGTGAACTGAACACCTGTAAGATGTGCATGGAAACAACAGCTGGGTGGAAATCATGAGGTGCCACTAAGCCCATGCAAATCCTCTGAAATTTCATCATAATGACTAATTGGACAAACGTGTCCAGCTGCCCGTTCAGCATCACTTTATGCGCTGAGGACATTATGGACAGTAATGCAACTGCTGAGGACGAGTACCCGGTCCATCTCTTCCCAGTCCCAATACTGACTGGCATCACAGTGACGTGCTCTTTCCTGTTCCTCGTCGGAATTGCTGGGAACCTGTTGACCATTTCGGTGGTCACTAAATACAAAGACATGCGAACCACCACTAACCTTTACCTCTGCAGTATGGCACTTTCAGACCTGCTCATTTTCCTCTGCATGCCCCTCGACCTGTACCGGGTCTGGCGGTATCGACCGTGGAACTTTGGCGACGAGCTGTGCAAACTCTTTCAGTTTGTGAGTGAAAGCTGCACGTACTCCACCATCCTCAACATCACCGCGCTGAGCGTGGAAAGATACTTCGCTATATGCTTTCCCTTCAGGGCAAAAGTCATCGTCACGCGGGGTCGAGTAAAAGTGGTGATTTTACTCCTCTGGGCTGTGGCTCTGTGCAGCGCGGGACCTATATTCATTCTGGTTGGGGTCGAGCACGAGAACGGCACCAACTCCTGGGAAACCAACGAGTGTAAAGCGACCGAATATGCCATCCGGTCCGGACTGCTTACTATGATGGTTTGGGTCTCTAGTGTGTTTTTCTTCCTCCCGGTCCTCTGTTTAACAGTGTTATACAGCCTCATAGGCAGAAGGCTGTGGAGAAGAAAGGAGAATCCAGTCGGACCCATTTCTAGTCGAGATAAGAACAATAAACAAACGGTCAAAATGCTAGGTGAGCTCAACGATGCCCTGAAAAGTCGGACAAATACTTTGTGTATTATATTGTTTGAAAATCATAGGCTATATTGCCCATTATCTTAGGCTATATGTTGCGTGGGTTTCATTCAGAAAATTGTATTTAAAAAAATTATATTTAAAACAATATTTTATTTAATAAATATGTATTTACATCTAACAGAACAGACGCTAATTAAACGCCATGTGCATAAATCAATAAGCCACGAGAGGTGATTCTACAGTGATTTTTTAAAACCAAATAAAGTGTTCTATAGGCTATAAAAAATAATTAAAAAAATTATCATAAAAGTAATTTTAAAAATGTACATTGATCTGTATTTTTGACATTACAGTTTACATTAATTATTAATCAGAATCAGAATAAATGTTTCGCTCATTTTGTGCACGACTGCAAAGGTACGCAGCAACAACAACAACAACAACAACAAAAAACGCCAAATGCGTCTCCTAACCAGATGGGGACTATCTGTGCTGAAATCCCCTATTTTGATGGTCTAAAATTCGATCTTTTATGCCATACACAATTAATGCTTTTCATTAAACTAGTGTATATTCTATTACAACTTTATGGACCATTAACTATTACTTGGAAAACCAAGAAATGTATCTCCAGCCTACATTTAAAAGCATTTAAAAGCATGTTGAACTTGTTTATTATTATTATTATTATTTATAATCAGGAATCAAATTATTTTAATGAAGAACACGTTCATTAACTAGAAGTAGCATTATTCCTGAATAAATGACTCTTTGTCCGGTTCTAAATCAAAAACATATCTACCCCGCGAGTCACTCAGATTCGATTTTCTTTGAGTGAATCAAAAACATACAGCGACCAGTGTAGTCCGAAACCCGAACGAATGACTCGAGTTCTTGAGTCGGTTCTTTTAACGAACCGTTCAGTCGGATCGATTAGTGATTCGACTCAGCCGTAAGTAGCCTAACTTAATAATTTCCGACTCGAAATAATTGCTACCAGTACTAAGCATGTTTAAACACTCTTTTTGAATATAGTATTAAATGTTTTTCTTATTTTTATAATGCAATGTAAAACCATTAAAAACAATAACTTTCTCTCTCTCCCTTTATCAGCTGTGGTGGTTCTTGCGTTTGTTCTCTGCTGGCTGCCTTTCCACGTTGGTCGTTATCTCTTCTCCAAGTCATCCGAGGCAAATTCTCCCATCATCTCCCAAATCAGCGAATACTGCAACTTGGTCTCATTTGTGCTGTTTTACCTCAGCGCTGCGATCAACCCAATCCTCTACAACATCATGTCGAAGAAGTACAGGAGCGCGGCGTGCAAACTGTTCGGAGTGAGGCGCGCTCCCGGACGATCTGTGCAGAGTATCGTGAACGCGGAGAGTTTTTCGGTGTGTAATGAATACAGCTGGAGCACGTGACAAAGGAAAAATCGATTTGAAACGTGCACTTTTCAACACAGACTAAAAAGACTTAAAACACTGAATGAGAATGAAAAGGACAGTCAACATTAACCTCATCATTTTGGTGATATTAAGATTATGCATTTAATTTCAACCATCCACTGAGTCATCTGATATCATAAAAGCCATTGCATATTTTCAATTTAGCCTGTATATAGCAAAATATATATATATATAAAAAATAATTCGAACTGCTGAGCCCTGATCACACTAAGTATATTAAAGGGATTGTTCACCAAAAAAATAAATAAATTCTGTCCTTAATTACTCACCCTCATGTCGTTTCACCTTAAGACTTTCGTTCATCTTCAGAACACAAATGAAGATCTTTTTTATGAAATCTGAGATCTTTCTGTCCCTCCATTGACAACCTACGTTACTACCACTTTGACACTTCAAAAAGTCCGTAAAGAGATTGTAAAACTAATCCATATGAAGAGACTCGATCGCTTTATATAATGAACAGATTTAATTAAGGCTTTTATTTCACATATAAACATTGATCAGCGAACGTAAACAAACTCAACCGAACCTGCTTGAAGCACGAGAACAAACCTCTTGTGGAAGCTCATTGGTTCTTACAGAAGCTCAAACGTGCTGCGTAACACGAGAATGAACCTCATTGGTTCTTACAGAAGCTCAAACGTGCTGCGTAACGAGAGAATGAACCTCATTGGTTCTTACAGAAGCTCAAAGGTGCTGCGTAAAGGCCATTGCACATTGAGTCCGAAATTCGCGTCCGAAATTTTCGCACGTTAAAAAATAAATACGACCTCATGTTTTGTCAATCACGCTTACACACTGCCTCCGAAACTTTCATCCGGCATAATTTTTTGGGGATCGGGTTAGATTTTCTGCGTTTTTCGCATCTGTAGCAAGCATTTTGAATGGTATTTTGACAATTCAGAACCTCTGAAACACGAATACGAAAAAACGCATACGAAAATGTCAGACTCTGTGCAAGGACCTTTACACGAGAATGAACCTCATTGGTTCTTACAGAAGCTCAAACGTGCTTTGTAATGAGAGAATGAACCTCATTGGTTCTTACAGAAGCTCAAACATGCTGCGTAACACAAGAATGAACCTCATTGGTTCTTACATAAGCTCAAATGTGCTTTGTAACGAGAGAATGAACCTCATTGGTTCTTACAGAAGCTCAAACGTGCTTTGTAACGAGAGAATGAACCTCATTGGTTCTTACAGAAGCTCAAACGTGCTTTGTAACGAGAGAATGAACCTCATTGGTTCTTACAGAAGCTCAAACGTGCTGCGTAACACGAGAATGAACCTCATTGGTTCTTACAGAAGCTCAAACGTGCTGCGTAAAACAAGAATGAACCTCATTGGTTCTTGCAGAAGCTCAAACGTGCTGTGTAACACGAGAATGAACCTCATTGGTTCTTACAAAAGCTCAAACATGTTGCATAACAAGAGAATGAACCTCATTGGTTCTCGCACGTCAAGCGAACATGCTTTTGCTCCGTTTACCACAACTGATGTGTGAGTTGATGAATGTTTAGATGTGAATAAAAGCCTCAAAATTCAATCTGTTCATCATAGAGATCATGTCTCTTCAGACATTTTTTATTAAACCGCCCAATTCATATGGATTCGTTTTACGATCTCTTTATGAATGTTTTGAAGCGTTAAAGTGTCAGTTGTGTAGCTGTCAACAGAGGAACAGATATCGCTCAGATTTCATTAAAAAAATCTTCATTTGTGTTCCGAAGATGAATGAAAGTCTTGCGTGTTTGGAACGACATGAGGGTAATTAATGACAGAATTTTATTTTTTAAACTATTCTAATGCTGACTGAAATTAAAAGCATATATTTCATTTTTAATTTTTTTATTGATGGCTGTATTTTTAACTTTAGGAGCAACATACCTAGTGCATACACCAAATATGAGTGTATTTTATGATAATGTTTATGCACAGGTATTTCCATCATCAGCAGACACCAGCAGTGATTCCCTTTACCTGGTATTCATGCAAACTGTACATATGCACACTACCCAAAATGCCTTAAACTGTGTGAAGTACTGGATGACAGAGCACTGTAGATGTAAGCACTCTAACATTGTACCCTATGTGGGAGAGATACAATGGTGCTGAATGATAACATCCCATGCCATTTAAAGCCCATCACCAAGCTTATGCCATTGGATCATAGTACATAAATGCATAGCAGGCATAAAAAGTGCACTTATTGCAGGTTTGTGAACAATGCCGTGTTTTGTAAGCTTTGTGTTTGAATTCAGTATGTGTTACTTGTTGGCAATGACATTCAAATTAATGTAAAACCTTTTCTTGAGATGCCTGTAAAACACAAGAATCTTCAAGAGGAGAAATGTTTTTGTTAATGAAAATATTATGAAAGATATTTGATATATTGTCTATATGCCTAAATTCACACTGTGATGCATTTTCTGGAAGGCATTATTGTGTTATATACATAAAGGTTTTGATGTCATGCAGTATTACTTGATTTTAAAATTAAAATGGATTTTGTGTTATCGACTACACAGCTTGTTTGTTCTTGGAAACGCATAAAAAGAAAAAAAAAAAGAAAAAAAGTTGACTCCCCAGCACGGAAAATCAAATGAAAATGTTTGTTTTGTGTCCTTCTGTAAAGATAAAATGTAAATAATAATAAAATAAAAAAATAATTAAAATATAAAACCTAATATAATTGATGGTCATAAATGAAATACAAACACCTCAAATTGTTTCAGAAATTTAAAAAAATTTATTGTGTATAAATATATTACATATATGCTACAGATACATAATCATCTTAAATACAAAGGGTAGTAATTTTCAATATCTATACATTTAAATTGATATGGTAGTTTTTTTTTGTTTTTTTTTTAAATATGTCTATGATTATAATTTACATCAATAAATGTGACAGTTATGCTTTAAAACAAAATGGTAATATGGAATGATTTTCATGAAACAATATGCAAGCATGGAAAACTATGTCTAGGCCACTTATTACCTGATATCCAGCTAAATTCAGCTAAAAAAAAAAATTAAAGAAAAAAATATTTATGTTTTCCACTTAAAAAGATTCTGGGTCTATAGTTCTTAAAAAAAAAACGAAAAAAAAAACGTCTTCAAGTGTTTCCACTTCAAGTTTTCTAGTGTCAAGTCATTTCAACTTCTTTTAATCAGACAACAATGGAATGTTTGTCTAAAAAATGTCAGCAATTCATGGGTTTCATCAGGTCCCTTTCCACAGGTGTATTAATCAAGCACAATGCAGTCTGCATTCATAATCTAGGTGCTTGATTTTATACACCTGTGGAAAGGGACCTGATGAAACCCATGAATACACATATATACGATGAGTAGTTAAAAGTAAAAATAAAAATGCCAAGATTTGGCTTAAACTTGCTGTTGTGCAGATGAAATCACAAGGTCTATCAACCTTTTCAGAATCAAAACCAGAATAACAAACAATACAAATATATCTGAAATAAGACAGGTTAATGATGTTAAAATGCTGCGGTATATTTGGAAAAATAATAAAGATTTGTCATAAAAAAGACATGCTACATGAGGAAAATATTGAATCTGACAGTTCTGATTCTTGTAATAAATAAATGAAGATTGCACTGTGATTTGCATTATAAAGTAAAAGTATATAGCATAAATAAATCCAACCAAACTGTTTCTGTATATCTTTTTTGCTCACTAACTTTGGTTAAGGGCTGATTGAGCTAGTAAACATGATCATGTACTGTATGTGACCAGGGTAAAGGGTTAATTGAATACTGTAAGCAGCAGATCTGAAATGATTTGTCATGAAAGATTGGAATTGTGGATTTAAAGGCACAGGTTCACATCACATCAAGTCCCTGAGGTACAAACACTCCAGACTTCACAACACTGTACATTGATGATTGATTGCAAAGACTGTCATTTGACTCTCTTTGGACTGACAGTTGCTGGTGTTTTTTGAATTTTTTCCTTTTTTTGCACAGAAGGCCCAAGGACACCTCTTTTTTTTGTAAGACAAACTAAAGTATAAAGCTTTTAAGAAGCTTTTAGACAGACTTTCCAGGGGCACAGATAAGAGAAAGAGAATATTGGTGATGTTTATCTGTCTAGACACTGAATTAAAGATAAATCAAAACTGACCATTAAAAAAAACATCCTCAGACTCCATTATTACATAACTTGAGATCCGAAAGGCCACTTATTACTTTAGTGTTAAAAATCTCCTAAATACTAAATATAAAATGTATAAAATATGCTACAGCATCTTAAACTAAAACAAAAAAACAAACAGGCGCAGACGCCGAACAGTACGTTTCATCATTACTGATTTCTTAAAGCTGTAACTCACCTTATAGAAACTGTAAAAAACCTGTAATAAAAAATTATATGAAATCTGCTCAGGTGGTCGTTCTTAAAACTGTAAAAAGTGTATTTTGGTCAATGACCAAAAAATAATACTTGCACTAATGGTTTTGCAAGCTTTAGTTTAAAACTCAAGTCTAAATCAGAAGCTGAAGCAGGAAGGCCATTAAGACCGAGAGAGAGGCCACCCCAAACACTATGAGGCCGGCGAACTGTTCATCTGTGAGTGTTTTTCCCATGGGCACCCTGGTGACGTCCGGTTCCACAGCCAGAGTGGCGTCAGACCGCCGCAGGTTGAAGTGAGCGGACGGGCTGAAGGACCCGAACAGCTCCTGATGGGTGTCTGCGCAGCGCCTGCATGCAAACACTCGCACACGGTAGTCTGTGTTCCACTGTAGGCCGAACAGCTGGAAGGACGTCTCGTCTCCCTTATATACCTAAGAGACAGAAAGAAAGTAATGCATTAGCTCAGATCAAGTTCATCCTTCATCACGGTGCATACTTTTGGATACTTAAAAAGGAATTATTATTATTAGGATTATTAGGGCCCAAGCCCTGAAAGTTTTTTTTTTTTTTTTGCCTTTTTGCCACTTTTGGGGCCCTTAAATGATTTTTTTTCCATCCCATTTACCCTATATAATATCTAAGTATTTTATTATTAATAATAATAATAATAATAATAAATATAGTGTATTTATTTATTTATTTATTTATGCCTTTAGTGTAACTAAAATCACCGGGCTGGCGGTGTCACCGGCTTGGGCCCGCAATCGCTGCTCGCAGCTATATTTATTATTATTATTAATAATAAAATACTTAATATATTATTTATTTTCCATCCCATTTACCCTATATAATATCTAACACAAATATATGTAAATATTAATATTTAATAAAAAAAATTCAAATTTAATAATTATACAATAACACAAATTATACCCAATTAATTAAAGACATAATATATAAAAATAAATGTATTACAATATAAATGCAAACGTGTAAATGGAAATATGAAGTAAATATGAAATATATATATATTTTTTTTTTTACATAAATATTACTACTATATATTTATAATTGACTGGCAATGAATAAAAAATTTAAACAAGTAAATTAAAAAATATATTTGTTATTATAATAAAAGGTGACTGGGATTGAGAATAAACATGTAAATATTTATGTATATACATATGTACAGTATATGTATATAGATCTGTAAATAATATATATTTAAATGCTATCCCTTATTATAAAAAATAAGGTTACACTATTTCAAGGTGTCATCATTACAGTGTAATTATACATTTAAGTACTGAGTAATATTAAATAACTACATGTACAGTACTTACTATAGGATTAGGATTAGGTTGAGGGTTAGTTGCATGCAATTATGCATCATTTACTGTTATTACTATAGTAACTTCATGTAACATATGTAACAAGGACACTGTAAAATAAAGTGTTTCCAAAAATAATTTAACAAAAAACATTGTTTTAGGCAGCTACAGCAAATGCATTAAAAGATCAAATGAGGAATGAATCAACAAGAGTTTAGGTTCACTGGTCATCAGAAAAGAATCCAAGATTGAAGAAAGAAGGCCAGACAGTCTTTTCACTCGGCCTCTGACCCACATATTGCAAAATATAAATCTTCAGAGCTCGCTAATAAAAGACTTCGGTCTGCCCAAAGGGAATCTCAACAAGACACTGTAATCCTTTCATCTGGAGAGCGAGACACGCTGTCATGATCAATATCATAAGAATGAGCTGTCCTTCTGTTTGTTCATAAAACACTGATGATGTTCTTACTTGAATACAAACATTTTTCCTCTATGGTTGTGTATTTAAAAAAACACTGTAATTTAAGCACAAGAGAAATGATGTTTGTACTGTATGTAACGGGACATTCTGCACTAATGACCCCTACAATATGCTTAATAGTCTGTATGTAGCACAAGGGCACAACTCAATGGAAGATTCAATTCAATTCACAGCAGTAAGTCAGTGTGCTTCACAGTCAGAATCAAAACTAATTATTCTACATCTTTTATTGGCAAAACTAAGTATATGTATATATATATCTCAATAGCTCACCGAATGTGGTTGTTGACAAAAGCATAAGCCATTTTTGGAAAAAAACCACTGTGCAAATGGAAAATAAAAACAGGCCTAGTAAATATTGTTGAGGTCACGTATTCAGACTTCGTTCCACCTGTCACATGCAGCACTCAGAAGGACCGCAACATATGTCTCCATGGAAACAAAAGAGATTTTAAGCCTCTCAATAAATGGTAGCTCAGTTTAGGTGAAGTCTTGATATTATTGCCATGAAAGACACACAATTATGTATGTATAATTAGTCTTGTGTATTAAAAATCCCAGTTAATTAAAGGCAATGAAAATATTTACATAATCTTGAATGCTACATGCTACACTAAAAACCAAGGCAGAAAAAACTAATTAAAATGAGACACTTTAGTGGTATTTGCATAAACGGGGGATAATGGCTGCTCAGTTAAACTGTTAATTAAGCTAATATATTGCCTGGGGAACTCCAGTCCTTTATTGAACTGTTTTGTTTAAATCAAAATTAATATAGCAAGGCATTGGTGAGGATGAATTTAGTAGAACAGATGAATGACTGTAAGGGTGAATCACAAGAAACGTCAAGGGCTCAGTTGTTCAAAAAAGTTGAGGACGTTTTGGAAATGTTTTGCTTTCCAGGATCAGGATACATTTGTGCCGGTTTTTCAAAGCAAAACTGGATTGGAAAGAAAACAACAAACAAACAAACAAACAAAAATCCCCTTCCGTTAAAAGTGAGACCCCTACGGAGGCACTAAAGTATGGAAGCTTGTTTCCGCCACGGAATAAAACTATTTAATTGCGACTTTAGATCTCACAATTAAGATGTATTTTCCTCACAATTTCGAGTTCACATCTCGCAATTCTGACTTTTTTTCTCAGAGTTTATAATAGATAAAAAGAGTGTATAATAGAGTAATAATAGTCATTTTTCACATTACATGAAAATATACAGCTGCTGGGCAGAGGAGAACTGCTGCCCCGACTGAGCCTGTATTCTCCCAAGGGTTTTTCTCCATTTCTGTCCCCTGATGGAGTTTGGGTTCCTTGCCACTGTTGCTTTTTGGCTTGCTTAGTAGGGGACACTTAAAGGGACCCTCACCCTCAAGAAGATATTTTAAATAATGTTGGTAACCAGACAGTTGACAGTAGCCATCGACTTCCATAGTAGAAAAAATATGGAAGTCAATGGGGTCCATCAACTGCCTGCTTACCAACATTATTTAAAATATCTTGTTTTGTGTTCAACAGAAGAAAGAAACTCATACAGGTTTGGAACAACTTGAGGGTGAGTAAGTAATGACAAAATCTTTAAATTTGGGTGAACTATCCCTTTAATATTCAACAATATTATTGATTTAACTGCACTGGATTGTCTCATCTATTGGATGAGAACTGAACTGAGCTGGACGATGACATCACGGTTTTCTGCAGAACTGCTTTATAGCTGAATTGAGCTCATTTCATATTTAATGATCTTTACACAATGATTGAACTGAACTGAATCCACACCGAACTGATTTCAATAGTATTTTTAGAGTTGCTTTACAGCAGACATGAACTCTGTTTGCATCATTGAATCATTACTTTCCTGTTTATCACTCTGAATCTGCTTTAAAACAATCTGTATTATATAAAGTGCATTATAAATAAAGGTGACTTGACGTTACAGTAATGAGAATTTGGTAGGAAAATGACTTTAAACCAATGTCTCACCTTTGTGAGATTCAACCATATATATTCATGAAAAAGACGCATCCTTTGGAGAAGAGAGGACAGAAAATGTGAAGGAGGAGGTAGTGCGTTTTCTCATTTTAATGAATAAATCCAGACAATTTCAAATGTTGTGAATTTCCATTTGATTTATCGCACCATGGAAGTGGCGTAACAAAAATCAGTTCACAACAAAAGCGAGTGTACACCTGGATGGACCCAATCGTGCTGATAACATGTTTCCCTCTCTCTGCGTGCCTTTCCGACCCCACAGCACAACTGAATGAATCCTTTGGGACTGTGTGTACGGGAGCACTCAATTTCATTCAAATGTTGATTGTGATGAGTTAAAGCAGATAAAATGGAACAGAGAGCAAATGATGCAAATAGCTCGAGCCCTGTTTCCATTTCCTGTTCTAAATGAATTCTATTCATCGACAGCTTGTCTCCTGTGACTGTGGCCATATGTAAATCTAGCATAGAAAAGGACAGTGTTTCTTCCGTGAAACAAAGTAAAACTACCATATGGTATTTTTAAATCGCAAACATTTAAACAAAAGTATCAAACATTTCCAACAAGTCCAAGTTCTTGAAAAACAATGTGGGGGGCAACAGCTGTTTTAGGAAGTAAAAGATGAAGTTTGGATCATACCTGTTTAAAATCAGATTCTCTGCCTCCCAGCACCTGTAGCACATAGCTGATTCGGTCTCCTCTCATTGGTGGAATACTCTCCCATGTGACCTCACAGGTATTTCCCTCTAGTTGAACAATTTTTGGGGCTGAAGAAACAAAAACAATTTTCAGGGTTTTTTATTTATTTATTTATTTATTTTTACATCTTTTCTTCTATACACTACCATTCATAAGTTTGGTATCAGTAAGATATTTTTATTTTATGTTTTACACGTTTGTTTGTTTTTTAATAAAAAAATAGTCAAAAACAGAAATATTCTAAATGTTATTACTGTTTGTTTATGTTAAAATGTTTTCTATTTTAATATATTTTTGAGTATATGTAATTTACTCCAGTCTTCAGTGTCACATGATCCTTAGAAATCATTCTAAATGCTGATTTGCTGCCCAAAAAAACATTATTATATCAATGCTGAAAACAGTTGTGCTGCTAAATATTTTTCCAGGATTCTTTGATGAATAAAAAGTTCAAAAGAACAGCATTTATTTGAAATATAAATATTTGTAACATTATAAATGTCTTTACGGTCACTTTTGATCAATTTAATGAGTCCTTGCTGAATAAAAGTATACATTTCTTTTAAAAAAATTACATGCATATACATTATATATATACACATTATATATATATATACACATTATATATATATACATATACATACATACATACATGCATATATAATAGCGATCCCAAACTTTTGTAGCTCTACAGATGAGTACAAGTATAATAAATGTGGTACCTTTCAGTGTTTGTGGCAGAGATTTGGTGGTGCTGAAGGTGTACGTCTCCGAAAACGGCCCCTCGCCCGCCTCGCTCACTGCCTGGATCCGGAAACGGTACCGGCTCGATTCGCTCAGTCTCTGCAGCTTAAAAGTGTGGCTTGGACCTCGGTAAACCACCACAAACCTAACAAGATAGTGAAGGCGTATTACAAACATGAACAAACAACATTAATTATAATTTTTAATTAACTGGTAGCCAAGAATTTCTTTTAAAATCTTGAGTGCAAATGGAAAAAAATGTGATTGATGGCTTGAGATCAGATAGCTGAACGCTGTTCCGTTCACTTTAATAAATAGCATGAAGGTAGAAAAGATTGCGCGGTACAGGCAGGCCTTCATTACCTCCATTTAAGAGTCCAGACTTTACTGCTTATATGGTTAAAATTTTTCAGAAGAGGAACTGAGGCTGAAAGCTTAAAACCGGGGAGAACACGGGCCTTTATTTGCTTCTAAATTAGCCATCGTGGGTCAGTTGACAAGCAACTCTGAGAAAGCATTAAGCCATGTGGTCTTGATAACCCTGAGTCTCCTATTCTAATTCCCAACAGCGCTTTGAGATCAAGTCTTATCATTAACCAACTCCACCTTAATGGACCCACAAACACAAAATGTGCTTTTCAGATTATCTGCTTACATCAGAGAGAATAACCTGCCCTACGGGTGCATCAGGGACAAATTAAAGTGCATGCATACGCACACACACATACAAAGATTCTTTACTGTGAAAACAAATTATATTCAAATGAAGAACATATTTTACATAATTTGAGCAAAATTACCAAGATTTTGATGTTAAGTACAAGACTATTGTTCTTCATTATGAACCAGGATTATTGTTAACTCAAATTAAAACCATAAAAAAACTCTTGAAATTTGCCAAGGCAACATTTCTCATTTTCATTTACAGTAGTTTATGTAGAAGTACTAAAATAACAACTAAATAAACTACAACTAAAAACTGAAACTTAAAAACTATATAGACATTTTTAAAAAGAAACTATCAAAATGATACGCAACAAAATTACTAAACATTTTTAATAAAAATAAAAATAAAAAATAAAAATTAAATATAATTCAAAATATTACCAAAAACTATAATGGTAGGGGGTAAAGCATTACAATTAACAAGAGTTACATAATCAGATTACTTTTTTCAAGTAACTAGTAAAAGTAAACACAAGTTACAAAATTTTCTCATTTATTGACTGACACCTCTCCTGTCTCCATGTTGAGAGAAATCGGGAATAAGTGCAGTGGCGTCGTGTGCGCTGTGTGAACATGATTGGTATTGTGGTTCTAGACTAAATGTGAGCAAGCATTTACTCATCTCACTTGCACTAAAACAGATTCAGTATTCCTCAAAATGAATAAAAACTGTGAAATGCAAACTCAGCATTTTACTAAAACCTGCAATAATTTAATGTTAAATTGCACAAATATTCTTAATGTATTAAGTCTCGCTTTTTTATTTAATCTTTTTGCTGCTGACCTTCGATGATCCATTTCAACCATAACAATAAGCAAAAACGTACTCTTTTAGGGAGTAATGCAATATTCAAAAGAATTAACTTTAAAAGTAACTTTCCCCAATACATGATACTAAAATAACACTGAACGAATAGACAAATGGCTTTCTTAATTGTTGTTATATAATTTTACAAGTCATTTCTAAAAGTCTAGAACAAACACTCACCGTCTGTGCAAGACTGACTAACATTTTTACCAAAAGGTAATAAAAGTACCTTTACATATAGGTCAATTAAATATTTAAAGCCCACAATCAGTTGGTTCCTCGCTGCATGAAAGGCTTCATCAGTTTTCTAAAAATACATCTAATTTAGCCTAATTATACAAGTAGTAAGTAAGTAAGTAAAGTTTATTTCTAAAGCACATTTAAAACAGCTTGCGCTGACCAAAGTGCTGTACATAATTGTATTGGCCACAGGGTAATAAAAACACATGTAATAGAAATACATTTACAAATAAATTGAGTTTAGGCTAAAACAACATTTACAGAGAAACGGCAGGTTGAAACACACTAGGCAGGAAAAACATTTAAGATGCCTAAAAGGCCAATGTAAAAAGGTGGGTTTTAAGTCTAACTTTAAAAATATCAATATGAGGGGCATTTCTGATGTCGGGTGGTAATCGGTTCCACAGCTGAGGGCCAGCAACAGAGAAAGCTCTGTCACCTTTTCGCTTAAGCCGGGACCGTGGGACATACAGCAGGCCCTGACTGGAAGATCTGAGGGCTCTGGAAGCTGCTTGGGGCTGAATGGTATTTGCTAAGTAGCTTGGGGCCAGTGCGTGTAGAGATTTAAAAACCATTAGCAGTATTTTAAATTGTATCCTAGACTGGACAGGAAGCCAGTGCAAGGAGGCTAGGATGGGTGTAATATGTTCATGTTTTTTTGTGTTTGTGAGCAGTCTGGCCGCTGCGTTTTGAACCATTTGAAGCCGTGCCACTAGAGTCAGAGGAAGACCAAAGTATAGAGAATTACAATAGTCTAAACGGGAGGTTATAAAGGCATGGATGACTTTTTCCAAATCTTTAAAAGACAGGACAGGCTTGAGTTTGGAAATTATTCTCAACTGATAAAAACTGGATTTCACTACAGATGATACTTGTTTTTCCAAATTGAGTTCTGAGTCAAAAATAACGCCTAAGTTACGTGCGTGAGTTTTAACATACGGTGCAAGGGGACCAAGGTCGACGGTGGTGGCAGTTTTGGATCTTGAGGGGCCAAAGATGATAACTTCGGTTTTGTTCTCATTCAACTGAAGAAAATTATTACTCATCCAGATTTTGATTTCTTTTAAGCAGTCTAAAAGAGGTTGCATTGAGTTGCTTGATTTTAGTGGGATGTACAGTTGGGAATCATCTGCATAAAAATGGAAAGCAATATTACATTTTCTAATAATTTTTCCTAGGGGGAGCATGTATAGGCAGAAGAGTACTGGACCCAAAATGGATCCCTGGGGGACACCATGAAGCACAGGTGCAGGCAATGAATAATATTGGCCTATGTTAACTGAGTAAGTTCTTTGATGGAGATAAGAATGAAACCAGTTTAGAGCAGTGCCCTTGATGCCAACCCACTGTTCAAGACGCTCTAGTAGTGTACCATGGTCTACAGTGTCAAATGCCGCACTAAGATCCAACAAGACTAGGATGGCATTATTTCCTGAGTCAAGGGTGAACAAGAGGTCATTTGTCACCTTTAGCAGGGCTGTCTCTGTGCTATGGCGAGTTCTGAACCCGGACTGAAATGGCTCAAATGTCTCTGTGGAATTGAGATATGAGAGCAGCTGCGTTAACACCACCTTCTCCAAGATTTTAGAAATAAATGGCAGTTTGGATATGGGCCGGAAATTATTGTGACATTTTGCATCTAGATTATGTTTCTTTAGCATGGGCTGGACAACCGCGTGCTTAAGATATGTGGGAACAATGCCGGAGGCAAGGCTAGAATTAAGGATAACTAGAATAGAGGGACCAACAACATCAAAGGCATCCTTGATGATCTGTGGTGGAATGGGATCATGTGGGGTTGTTGATATTTTCATGTGTTTAACAATGTCACATAGCTCATTGTAGGACACTCCTTGAAATTTATCCAGTGTAGCTGTAGTTGTAGGGTGGAGTGGTATGGTGTCAGAAACAACATGAGCAAACTGTGCTCTGATGTGGTCAATTTTCAGAGTAAAAAACTTCACAAACTCTTCACAATTATTAATGGATGCCTCAATTTCTGGATAGACTTGTGGGTTAACTATTGAGTTAATAGTATTAAATAAAATTCTAGGGCGATGAGAATGTCTAGTGATAATATCCGAAAAATGCTTAGCCCTGGCTTTTTTTGCTGCACTTTGGTAATTGGCCAGAGAGTTTTTAAATATTTCTAAAGAGACTTGGAGGTGGTCTTTTTTCCATTTACGCTCCGCTCTTCGAGAAATCTGCCTGAGATGGCGAATGGAATCATCCATCCACGGTTGGGATTTAAAATTAGGGCGTTTAAGTTTCAGAGACTTCAATAAGACCAGTTAGTCATGTCTCAGACTAGTTGATTATGAAAATATGTATTTTTGCACATCCTCCAGTGCTAACCTCTGATTCTTGTCCTCCATCTGCAGAATGTAGGTAGTGTCGTCGTTGAGTTGACTTCGGCTGCTGAAACCCCAACGTAGTTTGAGACTCTGGGGTCCGACCGCTGCACACTCAAGCCGTGGTGGAGAGGGCGGCAGGGGCCTCGTCCTCACCGTTAGGGTCTGACTGAAGGGCCCGGGGCCCATTTCATTTTCTGCTCGAATCTGCAGGCTGAGAGGAGAAAGAAAGCAAATAAAGTGTTAAAGCTTTTTAATCTTGTACAGTTGTTAGCTCCCTAGGGTTTAAAAGGCTAAGTCACTTCTAAAATCAATTCTTGATTCTCTTCAAATGATCTCTCTTCACTTGAACGACCCAACAGACTATTCTAAGTATACTCGGTGTCAATGAATCAGTATTGGTGACTTTAAAGGGAATAAATCAGCCAAAAATGAAGCTCGGTGACCTTTCAGCACAAATAAAAAATGATCTACTCTGGTTAAAGGGGTGGTGTTGCATTCGAATGAGGATTTCTAAAAAGTTACCCATCTGATATCCAAGAATCCAATTATTGTAAGTGCACATGGGACAGAAAAACATTTCTAAATTGTTTTAGCAGAAGAGATCTAAAAAGAGGGAAGGTTATTACAATACCTGGCTGGTAAAATTTTTATGAATTCTAACAATGCAATGTTCTGAGAACATAAACGTGGACCGACGTGAATGATGCTCGGAACAGTGCTAGATCGACAAAGGACAAAGAATTTTTTTAATAAATCACACACTGCTCTTGTTTGAATAACTTTTTGAACTTTAATAAGGATTCATTTACATTTAATTTATACAGTGAAGACTATGCAGTGCAAATTGTTTTCCATTTGATTAGGCCTACTTCAATTTCTGTACCTGAAAACTACTGTAAGATCTACCTGAAATACTCAACTAAAAAGCAGTTTATTTAATTTCTATCTTTGTTCTGTTGTATTAGTTTGTGCTATTACTGTTATTTATTGGTCTTTCATAAGGTTTTACATTTATATTAGTTAGGCTAGTAGTTTTAACCGATGTCTCGAAAATGGAATAAAGAATTGTTCACTGGTATTTTGCTGTCAAAAAGTTCATTTTAGGCCCTGCTCATGTTGTTCTAAACCTGTATGACTTCATGTCTTCTGTGGAACATATATCAGTTGCACTTACACAAACGCATTAGAACCAGTTGTTTTTGGTGTCATTTACTCCCTGAATAAAAAAAGAGCAGCATGGACATTCTTTAACATCTCTCGTTTTGTGTCTTATTGAAAGAAAGTTATACACATTTGGAACAACATGAGGGTGAGGAAATTATGACAACATTTTACTAATATTTTTGTTGAAACTGAACAATTTTAAAGATTCTTTGGTGAATAGAAAGTTGAATAGAACAGCATTTATTTGAAGAAATCTTAAAACATTTGAATGGTAGTATATTTAGAGAGAGAGAGAGAGAGAGAGAGAGAGAGAGAGAGAGACAGACAGACATGTTTTCATCGGGTTTTTTTAAGCAAAAAAAAGAGCAAAAAAAAAAAAAGAAGAAGTTTATTAGTATGACATAAATACGGAAAAGCATTAGGACACTTTGTGCTTGTCAAAAGCGATGTTTACAACTAATGTGATGTTGCTAGGACACCTGTGTGAACATAAGGACAACTGAATTCGTATAACCATTTAAAAATCACATTGACTCCAGTTGGTAATTGCAAAATTGCAAAAGTTGAGCATAATTTGTTTTCAGAGACCACGTAGCTGTTGAAATCCACATACATTTTGGTAACATAGGGTCAATCAGGGTGAGCTGCAACGTTATTTTTGAGGACCGCTTGAGAAGGATATCGAAATCTCTAGTCCCATTAGAGATACAGCATTATGCATTCATGATAATTACGAGTACATTTGCATTTGGCATATTAATTGGGATGTATTTCACTGTCCATTACCTCAATGGAGAAGTCACTTCTGTGTCCATTTAATGCTGTCATCCATCCCAAATTAAAGCCTTTACCTCAGGTAACATTTAACAGACTCGCTTTCCCGAAGCCTATTAGCCCGATGACCATGTGAGAGAGTAATTTTTATATGCAAATGTGTTATAATCATCCCTTTAAAATATATCCCTATTATTTACATGAGGAGGACTTCAGGTTTCCTTTTTTTTTTTTAAGTACCATAGCTCTACACTCTTAAAAATAAAGGATCCAGAAAGGGGATTTTGCAGTGAAGCCACAGAAGAACCATTTTGGTTCCTCAAAGAACCTTTTAGTGAACAGTTCTTAAAAGAACCATTTTTCTTAATTTGAAGAACATTTTAATAATCCAAGAACAATTTTCCACTATAAAGAACCTTTTGTGCAATGGAAATATTCCATGGCTGTTACATGTCCTACAATAAAAAAATAAATAACCTTTATTTTTTTGGAAAGATACTACTGTAACACCATGTTTTTTGACATAATACTGTAGTTTTTTGTAAACAGCATGGCGCATGAATATGGCAGCCATTCAGTACCATAGTATGTATCCAAAGTACCGTGGTATTACCATCTGATACATTAACAGGACCATGGTACCTCTGTGGTTTTGTATAAAAAAAACACTAAAAAAAACTATCCCCTTCTAACAACTTGCATCTACCCAGAATGCACCATTTTGCTGAGCACATCTTGAGCCAGACATAAGTGGAGACCATTTGTACGGCTAATAACACTAATTCAGGGACCTGCTCGTGGCTCACCAGCACTCTTCTATATATAACAGAACCACATGAAAATAAGGTCCCCGGTCATTGCTAATGCACATAAATAAATAAATAAATAAATAAAGAGAGAGAGAGAGAGAGAGAGAGAGAGAGAGAGAGAGAGAGAGAGAGAGAGAGAGAGAGAGAGAGAGAGAGAGAGAGAGAGAGAGAGAGAGAGAGAGAGAGAGAGAGAGAGAGAGAGAGAGAGAGAGAGAGAGAGAGAGAGAGAGAGAGAGAGAGAGAGAGAGAGAGAGAGAGCTGATGATGCAGTATGGTAGAAAAAGAGATACGAAGTGTTAAACAATATGTCTTGCTCACCTGTACTCGCTGTCCGGCAGCAGGTCCCTGATAATGTGGCAGGTTGCGTTTTCGGTGGTGATGATGTCGTCTCCCATTGAGATGCTGTAGGAGGTGATTTCTGCTCCATTACAGTGGGGCTCGTCCCAGGTGAGGGCCAGACAGGTGGAGGGGGAGAAGGAGTCACTTTCTGTTGGGGTCGGAGGGAGGTCGAGCAGGTGAACTCCGGATACAACATCAGGGACTGCTGCAGGGGTCCGACACGTCACCAGATCACTGTAGGGGCCCGCCCCTGCCTGGTTCACTGCCTATGAACCGAATACAAGAAAAAAATGGCACCATGAAATCAAAAATGAAAATTCTGGGATTCTTTTAATATTGCAGTATTTCAAGGGCAGGACAACATGTCACTCACATGAGATTACAATTAATAGCAAACCACGACTATCCAATCAATACCAAAAGGACAAAATCAAGATCCGCCCTACATTTATTCTTGTTCGAGAAAGTTTCACTTTGATATACATCACAAATTAGGGAGGAAAAGACTATTAGACTAAATTAGGGAGTCATGCTGACTTAAAACTCAAAAGTTAATAATCAGTTTTGCTGATATATATACAATCAAGCATTTGTTTTATCAAAATATTTGGAAGGACAGTATTTAATACTGAGTATTTTGGAGAGTACAATTCATTCTCGGTGCTGATAGATTGTTTTGCATCAACTACATAACAAACACAATGATTTAGAGCCAATTAAATGTGAAGAGGACCACTGAAAGGTCAGAACATTTCCAGATATAACAGCTCCAGTCACAATTTGCAGGTTTATTTTTGGTGCATTAAAACCAGTTTGCACAGAGACAATGATAATGTACACACCAATGCATGTAGGCTGAGTTTACTACAATAAGTTAAATAAAAATACATATACATTGTAAACAGAACGTGTTTATACTGTGTGATTAAGGTTTTACACTCTTCTTGTTTGTTTAATTATAATGCAAGCAGCGAGTAATGCATGCATTTTCAATGTGATTATGCAAAATTTTATGAGCTTAATTAATTTCAGGAACAATTAGAATAATGTGTTTCCTTGAGTAAGAACTTAGGAAGATGATTTATTCATAACTCATTTCACTGTGAACTATTGATTCATCACAAACTAAAATGTTAATTTAAGCAAGCAAATGCTAGACTAAAATTTACAGTACTGTAAGAATTCATATATTGTTTACTGTACATTTTCTATTTTCAAGTATTTTCTTCAAAAACAAATGTGAAACCAAATCTATTTTTATCTTAGTTTTTTTTTTTTAAATAAAGGTTCCTTTAAATTCAACAGTTTGCAGATGCTGCATTTTTTATTATTAAATATATATATATATATATATATATATATATATATATATATATATATATATATATATATATATATATATATATATATATATATATATATATATATATATATATATAGCATATAAAAAAATATTGCAGTCAACCACTACAAACGACAGTAAAAAGCAAAAGCTTATTTAAAGGTGCTCTAAGTGATGCGACGCGTTTTTTAGGCCCAAACATTTTTTGTCACATACAGCAAACATCTCCTCACTATCCACTAGCTGCCTGTCCCCCGAACACACTGTCAAAAAACGCAGTCTCTCTAGACACCACAGGCTCCACAAACGGCAACAAAAACAAACTGGGCTCACCCGCACCACGAAACATAACAAACAGTGCTCCAGCCAATGACCAACAAGAAGTATTGGAGGGTGGGGTTTGGGGGGTTAGTGCGCGACTGCGCGTACACATGAAGGGGGTGTGGAGGAGAGAGAAGCATGAAGAGGGAAGTTTGAATTATGGTCGACACACGACCAAAGAGACGACGTTTCGATGAACAAATTGCAAAGAAGAGGGAAAAGGATAAGGAACGCGTGAAGTCCCGAATTTACATCGGAAAAACCTTCGAAAGGTGGCGAGAACTCCGCCGGCAGAAGGGCTTCCAATCCGACATAAGCCGCGTTTCCACCGCAGGAACTTTCCCCAGGAACTAGGAACTTTGGGCTGGTACTCGATGTGTTTACACCGCAGGAACCAGGGTCTAAATGAAGTTCCGGGTAAATATTTCCCCTTCCGATAGTCCCTGCTCATGAGGTAGTACCAGAGAATGTCTAATAGGAAGAGAATTGGCACTCTCTGGTTACTTCCGGTTTCTGGACTGGCTGCAGTAACACGTCTCTGTCCATGCGGGGGCGCTCGCAGGCGAGTGCAGAATGAATGGAGGTCTATGACGCTAAACCATCAAAATCCACTTTTCTCAGGATATAATTTTTTGTCTAGTAATTTGAATGTTGTATTCGAAAGGAGATGCAAAGAAATTACACATTGCTGGGTGTTAGATTTTTTAGAGTCACTTATTTGCTTTAAAAAGTCTTTTAAAATGTCAATGACGTCATACACATCGTACGACCAGAGATACTGCTTGACGGCAATCCTTCAGTCGCTTTGGTGCTTTCGCGCTTGGCACTTTCTTTTCTCTCGAGGCATCGACAACACAGCTGACACAGGTAAATACACGTTCTAGAAGAGTTTTTGTTTTGTTTGTTTCTGGTCCCGCTTCGGATGCCACGATGCCATCAAGCGGTATCTCTGGTCGTAATCAGTCCTGCACTGACCAATCAGCGTTTATTAGCAGAATGCTAGCGTGTTATGGGCAACAACAACTCAACCTGTAAGAAATCGAAAGGACATAAGTACTCGTTCATTCAATTTTAGACCTATAACCCATGTTGAACTTGCAAAACCTACAATAAAATCTGAGATTTCTCAACGGCAATCGGGTGAAAGAGACAAATTTAGCCGTCTAGCCCCATAGACTCCCATTCAGTCTGCACTCGCCCGCGATCACCTCCAGTGGAATTCTAATGGAACTGCAACCAAGATCGATACAATGGGGCTAATAGGAAGTGCCAAGGCTCTCCGTAGACAGGCTCTGGTAGTACTTTTTCAAAGTTCAGGAACTTTCAGGGGTGGGACTTGTGCGCTGCACAAGCTGATTGGTTGTGTTCTCGGCGCATTTTGGTTGAATGATTCCACGCAGCATTTTATTTATTTTTAACCTCCCTTTTAAAAAAATCTATTGTGGTTTGTGTCGTGGCTTCATGCAGTAAGAGTTGTCTATCTGCAAATATGGAATTTAATAAAAAAAACTGGTGGACTGGTGACGAGTTTCAGGCTTTATTAAGGATATTTGTGGAAGAGGAAACTTTCTGCGCGTTCGTCCCAGCCATCTCACGGTCAATGTCCGCAATAGCTGATAACATACAAATTTTATATCTAACGTTAGCATTACGAGCTTACTGAACACGCTTTCAGTGCTCGCCTCTTTTCTGCCACAGCTTTTATTATTAAGTCATTATGTTTACACATTTTCATCTATTGCAAGGCACTCCAAACCATGTTACAAATTTACTATAACAGGATTGAAATAGCGCTTTAAGGTTAGAGTAACAAACAACTATTTACAAGACTGTCACTATTTATGATTGATAGACGGGGTTCAGGCTTTTTTTAAGCGTATTTGCGAAAGAGGAAATTTTTTGCGCGTTCGTCCCAGGCATCTCACAATAACTGATAACATACGTTGTCTAATTTTATAAGCATACGAGCTTTCTGAACACGCTTTAGTATCAGTGCTCGTCTATTTTGTTTTGTTAATTACCTTGTTAGTAAACCAATACATAACTGCAGCACAGTTTGAATCTCCTCCATACTTATTATAAATGTGGCGCTCAAAACTGATTACTGTCCGTCGCAGACTGGGAGGAGCAGTTGCGCGCAGTTTACCTTCCCGGTACTTTAGACCGCGGTGTAAACGCAGAAAGCAACCGGTCTGGGGCAAAAAAAGTTCCTGGGAAAAAAGTTCCTGGGACCAATTGTTCCGGGTAATTTCGGTGGAAACGCGGCTATAGTTGCTCTGTTTTTGCAGAACAGGTAAATCCATTTTTCTTTCTAAACTGACGTTCATGTTCGCCAAACCAACACAAGGATGTCATTTATAGGCTATTGACAACTTTGACTAAATTTGTTTACGACGCTGCCGTTGTTTATGCTCACTGGGAAACGCGAAGCTAACGTTATCTTGCTATTATTGCATCCTTGTATGGGAGCTATAGTTATAACCTCAGGTGGCGAAACGATTAAGATAATGTTTCTCTTTTTCTGCATTCTGTTCTGCAATATATAAAAGCATTTATCTAACTTGGCGACATTACACATTGAAATAAGTATCAGTAAAACTTAACTTTGTTTGTAGTGACTATTTTGACTTTCCTTTATGCCGGAAGGGAGGGGAGGAGGGAGGAGACGGGATGAGGAGGAGGGAGGGTCTAGCTAGCCTCCGTTTTGTTTGACAACAATTCGAATGTCAACAAGAAGTTACGACTCCCGGGATCGCTTAGAGCACCTTTAATACCCATTTCACAGCACTAAATATCTTGAAATAAGCAGATAATTAAAACATAATTTAAAAAACAAACAATAAAATAAAAATAAAGCAGTTAAAAATAAAGCTATTAAAATTTTTTCATTAAAATAAATAAATAAAGCAAATAAAAAATTAAATACAACAATAATATAAGAAAATAACATCATAAAATAAAATAAATCCACTTTCTTTTTGGCTTGTTTTAATTTATATTAATGTTTTAGCGCATGTGTCAAGGTCCTAACAGATCATGAACTACCTGTAGCCTGCAGCAGTATTCTGTTGATGCCTCCAGGTTGGAGATTTGGAAGTAGGTTTCCGATCCACTGTAAACCATTTCAAGAGAGTCCAAATCACGTCCCCAGTCCAGCCGGTATTCAGAAATGTCTATCCCAGAGCTCTCATTGTTCTGGGGATTGAGATCAGAGCAAGCATTACACTCCAGGAAACGAGAGCAACAAACGCATTTTTCCAGCAGTATGTGACTAATTACCTGCTTGACACGGTTTCATCAGGACAAACACAAGAGAGCTAATGCACCATACGCACCAATAATAAATGAAAAAGCCTCTCAAGACAGCAAACAGAATGAGTCTTTGTCATTCAGGAGACATCAAGGATTAAAATCACATTCATTTTCATTGGGAACAAAACATTAAAGGCCCTTTGTCATGAAAAGCAAGTGTCTTTTGAGAAGAAGTGATAGAAGTGAAGGAAGCATTTTGCGTGGACACAATCTGCCACCTTCCTCTGGCAAGAATCAATCTTCAACACTTTCTGGGTGATCGATGATGGTATTATGATGAACTTTCGAGTTTGGATGGAGTTTCTGTACCAGTATTGAGCACATATTCGTATAATTCAAAACAATTTTCTTTCTACGAGTCCCAAAGCCATTGATTGCTTCTGAAAATTTATTTCTTTCTCAACGCAGCAGAAAACCAGTACGATTCATAATTTACTGTATTGTATACAGTGTGAATGGCTCTTGCAGACTCACCTCCCAGGTCACATCAGCACAAGTGTGTGATGTCACATTGATGGCAGGGGGACTACATTGTCCTGGGGGGCCAGCGGCAGTGCTTATTTCCACAGATTCAGAGTAAGGTCCATACTGGAAAAAAGGAGAGAGAGAAAGTGGCTGAGATTTAGAGCGTTTTAGCAATCTCAAAGGTAATGAATGGCCTGGGTTCTACAATAAGGAGGGAAATCTGTTATATGTGACAAAATATAGATATAATTGTTTGAGATATAATTTGTCCTGACTCATTGCTTATGAAAGAGAATAAAAGCTAAAATGTCTAAAATACTTGCCATGTTCCCTTCACTAAAAATATATATACAATTTATATTGTGGCACTTGGGAAGAAAAATATTAATTTGTGAAATAAAACCACCTGAATGGAGAAATAAAATAATAGATAGAACGATAGATAGACAGATAGATAGATAGATAGATAGATAGATAGATAGATAGATAGATAGATAGATAGATAGATAGAACGATAGATATATATATATAAAAAAAAGGTGTATCAGTCTCAGTGTTATTTCAGTATTTTTTAAAAACTATTATAGTATTTATTAATATTTGGAATTAGCTTTTATTTTTATATTTTTCATTTTAATTTTAGTTTAGATTTTTGTAATTTTGTCATGTGTTTTTGTGTACAAGGTGACTTACCCCAACACTGTTGGCTGCACGAACTTGGAACCTGTAGGTAGTGCCAGGGAGCAAATTACCCACAGTGCACTCTGTTTTAGATCCACGGTACACCTCCGCCGGCTCTGAAGCTTCATCTATTGCACACATCTCCAAGCTAAACTCCACACCTTCACTCTCTTCACCACACACAGGACCATCTGGAGAAACGAAGAATTAAAAGTGTGTAAGAGAAATATAGAGACAGGGACAGAACAATAAGCAATCATTTAAAAGTGCAAAAGTCAAACCATAATCCATCACTCCAGTTCAATACACATGACCACAACGTTAGGACTGTTTCACACATATTAGTTTTGGTGGCCATATTAACAGGTTATAGAAAATGTGCTGAGCTTATTTAGAAGCCCCAAAATAATAATTAATTAAAATATATTTTAAAAATTGTGACTTGGGAGGATAATTAATAAAAGTGTATATTGCAAAACAAATGACAATAATAACAATAATAATTCATAAATGCCTCATAATAATAATAATAAAAAATTGTGAAGGAGGTGAGTTGACGAGGCATTTTATGAATTATATCATCATGAATAACTCATAGAACTGTATATTGCACACAAAATAAACAATACTTTATTTAATGCCTCATATGAATAATTAAAAAAATCGTGACCTGGGAGGTGTTGTTGACAAGAGAAATTTTATGAATTAATAAAAGCCTATAATTGCAGAACATTAAAAAAATATATAATTTGAAATGAATAATCAGAATGATAATAATAATAATAATAATAATAATTACTATTAATTTATTACTACTATTATTTTTGATGTTTTGCAATATTTTATTTCAACTATTGTTTAAAAATACATCTATCTGGCTTGATACAAGTTACACAGGTAGACTAAAGCATAAAATGTATGTAATGTAAATGATTTACCTTTCTTTTCCTCATGTAAATGACAAATCAAATTTGTAATATGCACACACCCAATAAAACTTTTATGGCCATTATTATGAGAAACATTCAATACTGAAACTCATAAATTATTTTCTGTATAGAGCCACAGTTCTAAAACGCTGTTGGTGTGAAACCACAATGCAATCCTACTGTCGTTACGCTCACGTCCCCCAGACACATGACTTGATGATCTCAGAAGGCATCCATCTACCAGCCTCTCAAAACCAAAACAAGATCTCAGTTCCCTCTACAACTGTGGCTAACTGGCTACAGGAAAGAAACTGATCAATCGCAGTGATGGAGAACATGCAGGAAAGCTCACGCCTGATGTCCGAGCTCTCAGAGTCAGCATGGACGCCTGAAATCAGCACTGCCATTTCACATTTATTTATAGATGGTGTTCAGCCTCTTAGATGAGCCCACCTTCACTCAAAAACAGTGAGTCAGGGGTATTATCACTAACAAACAACTGCATTATACCTCTAGCTCCCTCAAACACACACGCAAATGCAAACACAGACCCACACTAAATAGGGTTATGCAATGTGTCAACACAAAAAGTAGATGCAAAGCTGTTGATCCAGGTGCATTCTGGGTAATTTTGACTTCTATAACTATAAACCCTCTGCCTATTTCACTAGACAAACATAATTAGTCTAAAAGCACAGTAGCACACAAGTGTCACTTTAACTTGTTTTTAACTTCAATTTCTCTTTCCAAATGGATCAAGAGATTTGTTGAATAGGGTCATATTGTGGTCATATACCTATTGGGGGGTGGGGTCTGGGGGGGCTTTTGTGCCACAAATGCTAAACGATTTTTTTTAGATAATCTGTTTATTTCATTGAGACTTGAAGTCTGGAAATAAAAAAAATGGATATATATAAAAAAAAAACAGCCTCACCCCACTGCAAAATCAGCTCCTTGTGTTTGACATCACCCATGATCCTTGGGGGTCGACAGCGGCCAGGGGGCGGAATATGAGTGCGCACCGTCAAGTCATCCGAGCACTGAACAACCAATACAACAAGTCAATATACAACACAAGGAGTACAATGTTATCTTATGAATCAGCCTGGAAAATCAGTTAATGCACTTTGGTTCTCATACCTGGCTTTGTCCGCCCACATCGACACAGCTGAGTCTCAGAGAGTAGCTTGTTGCTGGTTTTAAATCCTCACATAAATGTTTCCTCTCTGGTCCTCTATACCGAGTCACCCACTGCCTCTCTGCTGAACAAACACAGATTCATACAGTACATATTTATCTCAGTGAACCTGTCAAAAACATATCACAGGCATATTTCAAATCAAAATCAAAATTATATTATTTAAATAAAATGACTTTGTTCAAAAGTCTGGAGTCAGTAAGAATTGTTTAAGAAGCATTAATTGAATTGATCAAAATTGACAATAAGGCATTAACATTGTTACAAAAATAAAATAAAATCGAATTCCCAAATAAATGCTTTTTTTGTTTGTTTTATATTAATAAAAAAAATCCTAAATAAAATCTATCAAAGTTTCTACAAAAATATTAAGCAGCACAAGTCTTTTCAACATTGATAATACAAACAGTTTCTTGATCATCAAATCAGAATGTTAGAATAACTGGAGTAATGATGCTGAAAATTCTGCTTTGCCATCACAGGAATAAATTAAAAATAAACAAAAATTGTAATATAAATTGCAGCCTTGGCTGTATAAGAGACTTCTTTCAAAAACATCACAGGAATAAATTAATTTTAAAAGCATAATAAAATAACAGTTATTTTAAATTGCAATAATATTTCACAGAATTACTGTTTTGTCTGTATTTTTTATCTAATAAAAGCAGCCTTGAAAAAAAAAAATCATCTTACCATCTGTAGTGTTCATTTTTAATCATTTAATATATGTATTTTTATATATATCAATGAAGCACATTTAATCACCTCAATTCACATTACAATAAAGAAAATAACATCTACAAAAATAATGTGAAAGAATAATATATTCTTAATTGTAAAATCCATAATTTTTTTTAAAGTTTAGAAAAAATAAATATGTTATATTTAAATAAATAAAGAAGTTTTAAATATGAATACATTTAAATGTATAATTTACAAATTTCTTTCATTTTTGGGTTAAATGTGACGTGGACATGTTCTTGTCAGATTCACCCTTTGGCAATAATAAATACCTTCAGAATTCCCTTCTGATATCTCCAGAACGTACGTCAAGTCTCCAGATCCACCATCATCTTGTGGAGGTTCTGATTTAATTATATAAAACAGTGACGTTAGAATGTAATGATAAACGAAAAAAAGAAAAGAAAAAAAAAACCTGTGTGAAACATAAAATGATTATGTTTCCCTACCCCACGTCACACAGAAGCTGTGATACGTGACTACGTTTACTGCAGGATTCACAGGGGGTCCGGGTCTGTCTGGGGTGGTCTTACACACAAGCAGAGAGCTTGGTGCACTGCGCCACTCACCGCTGCAAGTGATGAGCTGTAGAGGACACAGTAAAGAAGATCACACAAAGGGAAGTATGCATACAGCTATTTCTGCACTGTATGTACATATATACACACTACCGTTCAAAAGTTTGGGATCAGAAAGATGTTAATTCAGGAATACTTTTAAGGATGCATTAAATTGATCAAAAGTGACTGGAAAAACATTCATGCTACAAAATATTTCTATTTTAAATACTGTAAATGTTCTGCCCTTTTAAAATTTCTATTCATAAAAGAATCCACAAACAATTGTAAGCAGCACAGCTGTTTTCAACATCGATGAGAATAATAAGAAATGTTTCTTGAGCAGCAAATCAGCATATTAGAATGATTTCTGAAGGATCATGTGACACTGAAGACTGGAGTAATGATGCTGAAAAATCAGCTTTGCCATCACAGGAATAAATTACATTTTTACAAAAAATTATAACATAAATTGAAGCCATGGCCAGTATAAGAGACTTCTTTCAAAAACATCTTACAGAACCCAAACCTTTTAACGATAGTGTATTATTGCGTATCCCACAATGAAATTTGCTTAACTTCATCTTTTTCTAGTGTGATGAATGAACTGGAAGTAAAATCAGCCACAATTTTTGGATTTGACAGCCAAATGTATTAATTACTGACTAAAAATGCAGATCATCTATATTTGTATACTGTACTCAGGCTTCTATTATTTCATTCCAAACATCTCTGAGAGGTCTGAGTGACTTCAGACGACATCACTGAAAAGAGGATGACCGAGATGACGTTTGAGGATTTCAGGACACATTTGTTTTGTGTCCCAATCTCCTACAGCATCGCAGGGAGCAGCATTTAAAATCTTGTCTGAAGTACCTTTCTCCCCTGATAATAACGCAGTGTTCTCTGCTTTCTCAGAGATTAGAGTAAAAGCCTTTTACACGCAACACCACAGGAAATCAATTCACCTTCCCCCAGCAACAGCTGCTAGATCTGAGAAACAGCTCCAGGTTAGCGGACAAACTAATTCATTAGATTATCGCTAATTGCCTGATTGGTGAAGGAGGAAATGAGGAAGCAAAAGTGCCTGAGGAACGTGTGATTTCTAGAACCCTAGTTAAACGCCTGTATGGACGGTTTGTTTACGTGCGTATGGTTGTGTGTGTGAACAAAATAAATCATGAATTGAAAATCATGAATCATTTCATGATTTCTGTGCTGGAAAACTCATCACTCACCCTGAATTTGTACTGCGTGTTCCTTCTTAGGGAATCCAATTTACAGTTCAGCTCCAAACCGCTGTAAACTTCCTGGAAGTCCAGTCCCTGCCAAAAACACATTGTTTTTTAGATGTCAAGAAGTGAAGTATGGAACAATTATTTCCAGCTAGTCCCACCCCAAACTAACACCACAATTTGTTTTTGTCAAACCAATGCATCTTATTTTTCAATACCTTCCCTCCAATCTGGTAAGTAACACTTCTGTTTACGATCCAATCAAATGCTAATGGACAAAATAAAGCGGAGTCCAAAATGTTTGTTTTTTTATTAATATCCTGTTTCACTCTGAAATATGTCCAAATACGAAGGTAAAATAGGTAGCAGATGTTGTTGTATGTTTCATGACATTAAACTGGGATAAAATATTTTATAATTAATACTATGTGACCCTGGACCACAAAACCAGTCACAAGTCACATGGGTATATTTGTGGCAATAGCCATTGTATGGGTCAAAATTATCGATTTTTTTTTTATGCCAAAAATCATTAGGATATTAGGTAAAGATCATGTTCCATGAAGATATTTTGTAAATTTCCTACTGTAAATATATAAAAAAAATATTTTTGTGAGTTGATGCACCGAAAGTGTGAACATAAATAGACAACTATTTATGTTCAACTATTTATGTAGGCGATTTTCTCAATGTTTCGATTTTATTTGCACCCTCAGATTCCAGATTTTCAAATAGTTGCATCTCGGCCAAATATTTACAAACCATACATCAATGGAAAGCTTATTTATTCAGCTTTCAGATGATGTATAAATCTCAATTTAAAAAAATTGACCCTTGTGACTGGTTTTGTGGTCCAGGGTCACACATAATTATATAAAAATCTATGAATTATATATTTAATGTTATATAATTATACAATTAAAACTATACATTAAAATGTAATAGAAAATCATAGAATAAGCCCATTTCTTAACAAATTTGTGGTTTAAATGTATTAAAAATGCAAAGATCCTACAATTTATTAAAAAAAAAAGTGTGCATGAAATCTCGCTCAAATATTTGGATGGCGCATCAGTCTGCTGTGGTAAACACAGGCATTAGTCATGGATCAGGAAGAGTCGATCCATGTTACTCTGACAACTGTGGGGAAAGGTGATTAACCAGTGAGGTAGAAAAAAACAGCTAAAAGACTTATCTGTCTATTAGCGGTCTTATTCCCTCAACACTGAGAAAGCCAATTAGTGGTGAAAAGGATGGCAACAGAAAGCCATAATAACTACTGCACAAGGGGGATTATGGGATGCGTATGGTAGGGCTGAGTTCAACACCTTGGTCTCATCCTGCATCTCCAGGGTGTACGTGACCACCTCTTCAGCGCTGCAGCTGTTCGGTCGAGTCCACTCCAGCGTAACCCAGGCCGGACCTGCCTTTACCAGCCGTGGAGGCAAGGAAATCTGTGGGAGACTTCCTGTGGTGTAGAAGACGACTTCTGTGCTGAACCCACTGGAGAAAAAGAAAACAGTAAACAGTAATAAATCCCATCCTTTCCCATCCTATAAAGATTATACAACATATCCGTGTCTCATCAAAGCGTGCGAGAAGCACAAAGTTATAAATTGTTTGGACTTTTTCCCCTGGGAGAACAACACTGCCACCACTCACAGTGAGGAGAATTTTCTCATTTACCGCACCATTAAACACATGGACACCACAGGGCCAAAATTCTACTAAATTGCATTCAACCAAAAGGACATATGCTGGTGGGTTATATTTATAAAAATTGTTTTATGATTTATTGCAAAAAAATAAAACAACATTTCACCTAAACCTCAGAAATAACCAGAAAAATAAATAACTCAGAAATAAGTACTATGGCAGTATCATGATAAATAATGGTATCAGATGGAAATATTTCTATATTGCTGATATTCATTTACCACGGTATTTTTGATAGTACTCCAAGGTACTTCAAAGAACAACGGAATTATCCTAATAAACATCAAAAACACATGGTATGTATTACTGGGTTTAAAAAATTAAATTAAATTAAATTAAATTAAAATAAATAAATAAATAAATAAATAAATAAATAAATATAAAAAATATATATATATATATTTTTTTTTAAAATAAAATAAAATAATAAAACATGTATTACTGGTTAATTTAATTTAATTAAAATATATATATATTTTTTTTTTTTGTAAATGACAGACAAATAAACAAACCTGATCCCAATATCATTTCGCGCTGCTACTCGAAACGTGTACCCAACAGCAGGGCACAACCTCATTACTTTGCAGTGTCGTTGGTGTCCGACGTAAAATTCACGGAAAATGCTGTTCTTTTTCCCCTGAAAAATCAAACAAGGATTAAACGATGCAGGTAGGAATGACAAATAGGATGACAAGCATAAAATAAACATCTTAAAACGCACAGAAAAGACCAGTGCTGTGCCAGAACATACGCTGTGCCAGAACAGAACACTCTTTACATGGAAAACAACAACAAAAACAAAAACAAAATTGCTGCTGGAAGCTGTGCTAACTGTCACAACAACAGGAGCCAGAATATAATTAAAGTTAAAAGGCAGAGGTATTTAGGATGGATTCTGCGGGGATGAACCGCTGCCAGCCACAGCTGAGGAGTTTTAATGAACTCTTATTGAGCCAGAAAATAAAGTAGACAGTCTGTGGTGTAAAGCAGAACAGTCAGTTAAAGCCAGTCTCCTCAGGACCAACATCTCATGCCATAGGGACGGGAACAAATTTGACAGCCATAGCGAAAAATTAAGGCAAATAATGAGGAAATGAGTGAGAGAGAGAGAGATAAATCAACTGAATGGTTGAGAGGTACATGACACACTCAGGATATTACAAAATTCATTTAAACAGGTGATGCGGTACATACCTCATCCCATTCTAGAACATAATTGGTGATTTTTGAGCCGTTGTCCACAGGGGGCTGCAATAAAAATGAGAAATTACAAAAAAGTTATACACAGTATACACTATCATTCAAAAGTTTGAGGTTGGTAAGAGTTTTAGATGTTTTTGAAAGAAGTCTTTTACATTATGCACACCAAGGACACATTTATTTGATCAACATATGATATATTATATATAATTATATACTATCAATTAAACAATATAATAAACAAAATAAGTCAATATTGATGAGAGTTCATACATAACTGTGAGGCATTACTTAGCATGAAGCAACACATAATGATCAATAAATAACTACAAATTAATCATTATTATTAATAATCGGGATCAATAATTAATAATCAGGATCAATAATCAGACTATTCCACCATCACGTAATAAAGTTCAGAAGCCCAACCATTAAAGTTTTAATGGTTTGTAGCAACTCAGCACAATAATACAGAACGTACCTTCCACTGTAATGTGAGGGAGCTCTTGGTGCGATGGGACAGTCTGGGGGGTAGAGGGGTTTCAGGAGGGGCACTCTGGGTAGTGAAGGCCCTCGCATCCGAACTGGGACCCTTGACAGAGTTACACACTGAGCTTACTCTGTAAAACACATGGTGAGAATTTCCAAATGAGGACAAGAGTAATTCATCATCATCACGTTCAACATATACGCAGAAAAATCGGCTATTGCCAACTTAAATGAATCATTTAGTGATAACAATGAATGTATTTAAATGCTGCATCCACTGTAATTACAAGAAGAACGCTTTGTGCCACTCCGCTCTTTAGATCCAGGAAATTCACATTTAAATACAAATCCATTTTTTCGCATTCATTATCTTTCATTTAGTATTGTTAATCAGATATCAGGTCACTCACCTCTCTTCAGCACTCGAATGAAATTCAAAGTGCTCGGTTAATGGAGCGTTTCATCTCATTTGTACGTCGCTCGGTTAAAAGTGTGTGCTAGATGAATAAATGCAAATATGAAACACTATTCTTACCGGATGTGATAGTCCGTGGCTGGTCTGAGGTCAGTGAGGGTGTACTGGAGTTTCTCACCACTGAAAAAAAGATAAGCTAAGAGTGACAATCTGTGTGTGAGAGTAGATGGATGAAGCATCTGTAAAACCTCCTTCAGCTTTCAAATCAATTCATAATAGCCTTTATGATTTGCTTTGGGGACCAAAAAAAGAAAGCTATAGATGTGCATACGGTTAATTTCCTAACCACATGGGGAAGATTGCAAGATTGTTATGTAACTATACTAATAAACAAAGAAAAAACAAATCATATTGAGAATTGAGAATCACAAAAATCTGAATAGAAAACTAAACAAAATAACATGTAATTTACTAGAGGTTCTGACAATGTTAATTGATGCAGTCTATTTAAATAAATGTAATTAATTTAAATTAACTGTTGTTGTTTTTAAAATAGGTTTGAATGAATGATTCAATGACTCACACATAAAGACTCGTTTAATTACTGGATGAATCAGTGTCTTTGAATGAAGTGATAGTGTGTGGTTGTGAAGCTGTTTAATACGTATGACAGCTGCTTTCTCTGGGTCGGCGGCAGCGCAAATGAACATTTGAATGTCCTAACTTTTCAAAGGTTTGATAGACCTATCCAAATTGTTGTAATTTAGGAATAAGATCATGAGGGGGTTTGAACTAAAACCGCAATCTTTTAACGATTGATCGTGCTGATCTAATAAATCAATAAAAAAAAGAATAGTCAAGAGTGAAGTGCAGTACACATGATGTTAAAAATGTCCTTACCTGTACACAACCTTGTATTTCCCGTCACGGCCCTTGTCCTTGAGCTGGAGCTCGTAACTACAGGAAGGGACCCGTCCAGATGATCCCGATAAGAAAACAGAAGTCCACGACACAAGTGCGGAGTGGGACTGTACATTAGACACCTGAGGAGCCAAAATAAAGACACATTCAAGTTTCATTACTTAAGAGTTAATGAGTCTGACAACAAGTCTGAAACATCTTTTTTAGAAAAGAGCCTGGAAGATTTAAAGTCCAAAATAAAATGCTGGCTGGCTTTGAATTCTAATTTCAAATTATTTATGATGTCAGGTACATCAATAAATCGAGGCAGCTGTAAAAAGTGGTTAATTTGGGTGCCAAGGCTACTGCAGGCTCATCTCCAGAGAATGAAGCATCAGTCAGAACACACTACAGCTTACGTCCTTCACAGTTGCTCAGAGCGGAGAGACTCTTTATTCACAAAACAAAAACATCTGCGACTGAAGAGGCTTCAGCCATGGCAAACCAGACTATTTACCCCAAAACTTTCCCTTTTGCATTAAGATTAAATGATTTAGTATTAAAGCAGCACAACAAAAGCGGGTTACCTGGATAACACACACACACAAAACAATTAAATGGAAAAATGGTACGTGTTTAGTGGCTCCAAAAATTATTTGGAGACTCAAATCTACACTAAATAAACAATCTCAAAGATATCATTTTTTTTATTATATATTAAAATATTTTATCAAAAAAAAAAAAAAATCTATATATATATATAAATTATGTATACATAATCTCAAATAAAAGATATAGAATCATGTTGATACTTTGAATTATTTTATTCTCTGGCGTACTCACTGTAGAGGCACATTGCTGTCAGTTGTTTACTTCAGGTTGCTTTTTGTTTTTTTCTAGTTTTGTTTTTGCAGGGGTCAAATTGACCTTGAACTAATACATTTACACAGAATTAGGGTTTTCAGGACCCTGAGCCATTTTCCCAAATGCTTTTTTAAATACCTGCTCCCAAGGTAGATATGTGAAGTCAGTTTGCCTCAAAATCAAACAGATGTAGTTCATCACATCTATAAATGGTTTCACTGACATTTGAAAACAAGTCCAAATGCTTTTTAATCTTTATTTTGAACAGTATATTTTGTGTTTCATCATTTAAAACCTTACAAACCCTTATTGTGCTTGTGCTATAACTTGTGACATTCATACATTTTAAAAACTTTGGGCCCCTGTATGTTACCGTCACATTTTGAACCTTGAATGCACATTTAATGTGTTTCTACTGACAGAAAGTGATGAAGATTATGAAGATAGGTGAACCATTAAGTCATTCATTAACTCCTGCTGCCCCCTCGTGAACATAAACGGAAGTGCTTCACTCTGACCACCTCTAGACAATTACAATCCTTACATTTCAAGTGTCATGTTGTTGTGCCAGTAGCAAGGGTGTTCTGGATCGTTGCTAGGTGGTTGCCAAGTCAAAAGAGCCCACCTTTTGACAATCTGATCCCAGGTTATTACTCAAGTCAAGTTTTTATAAACCAATTTTATCGTCCACCACACAAAAACCATATCAACTGCTAAGAAAGGAAACGGAACAACTCTCCTCAAGGCGCATGATTTGAGGAGTCATTCATGTCTGTAGCATAAACAATTTTGGATGTGCGACACAGTTTATAAAAAAAAAAGTAATTAAAAAAAGATTAAATACAAAATGAATAGTAGTTATTACGATTAATGTGGTTTGGAATTGGTAAAATGTGCCTGGAAAAAAAATATGATCAGAAGATCAACATGATCAACATAATTATATATCTCATAAAAATGTAATTAATTTAAAAAATATATAAAAATAATAATATATAATCAAATAATAATAAGTATTTTTCTACAGTGTGTATTAGCAGGTGTCAAATTGACCTTGAAAAATGTCTTCTCTACATTTCTTAGCTTGCATCCAAATCTAGTTGTCTAATAAACCTAGTATTGTATATTATGAATTTTGCTTTGTCTTTGACGAATTGTTTTGTTCCTCTTCTGTAACTCCCTTTGGATAAAAGCGTCTGCTAAATGCTTAAATGTAAATCATAAAACTTAGGATTGTGTTCATATTTCTAATATGAAGCACTTGGCAAGCAATAACATATTTAGAGTGGAGCGATAATCCTGCAGGACAAATAATACGATCACAGGCAAAAGCGTGAAATTATGACATTTAAGCTTTTCGATTTGCTGCTCGAGAGGAGATTTGTGAGACAACACGTTTTGAATCACCCACCTGGGGCTTGTCCATTCCTGATGGCACAGCCTGAACTCGTCTCGTGTCCACATCATGATCTGCACAGAAAAGAGATTAAATATAGCCAGACGTCTCCTTTCAGTCATAAATCAGAGTTTGTGTGTGACTGTAACATCTTCATGCTGGTTTGAAAAGAGAAAGAAACGCAAAGAACATAAATTCAGTATCAGCAGACAGAGACACAGATCTGGGGCATTAGAGACGTCCTGATGGATGGAGCTGTCGGAGCGGGCCTGCGCCGGGAAGGAAAGTGGCTGTTGGGCGAGTGAGGATCATAGGTCTGGCTCTTAAGGGGCCCAAGGGGCTCCTGCAATGAGTCATCAATGCGATGAAGTCATGGCGACATGACCCAACACTGACCTCTATGGTTTCCCCCCAACAACATGTTGATGGGATTGGGAAATGGAGGATGTTTTCAGTGGATTCTTTATTTTAATGGAGAGAATGGAAAAATTAGAGATTCCACTCCATGTATGGACTAAAAATTAATCAAAATAGGTCAAAGTGCTCTTGAATTACCCATCGGATTCAAATAAAGAGTCACGGCACATGTCTACCAATGGTGTGTACAAAAGTGATTCATTTTGCTAAATGGTTTATTTGAATGCACTTTTTAAATAAGACAATTCAATGATTAATTTTCCTGCACTGATTAATTTCAGTAAGATACTTTAAAAGTTTTAATTAAAAAAATGATATATATAACACTGTGTTACTGTATCTAGCTACCTTTTCCAAATGATAGCTTGACTGTACCTAGTTTATGTGTATTAGTTTCCAACTATGAGTAGTTTGTTAAAAAGCTACAGCTTCAAAGTCCTGAACACCGCTGGGAATGAAGACCAAGTCAAAATTTCTGACGTTCAGCTTCTTCTCAGACACTCTTCACAGGAACCGCTCATCTTCCCCTCTCTTGTTTTAATTTGCAGTGCCTTTTGACAGTGCATTTTAACAAGGTCCAGCCTTGTGCTATCACTTCAGACAAGAAAAGATCTGCATCTCATTATGCGCTGTGGTTTTGCCACAGACAGACTACAGACACACACGCTCTCTCTCTCTTTAACACACACAGAGGCATGGGAACCAAAGGTTCGCAGGAACAAAGACCAGGGTAAGATAAGACATTAAAGAACACAGAGGAAAACAGTGAGACAGAGTGAGCTGTTTTCAAAAGGAATGATGAAAGAAAAGGAAATATGGAATCTACTGCATCTGATGCAACATGTGTTGCACATTCATCTACCATCTGATCCCAGAACAGCTGTGATTGGAATCCTCAATGAAATACAAGCTTACTGTATACTACATACTTCAAATGAATACTGCATACTAAGGTTTGGGATCAAGAACCGGTTCTTCCTCAGGACAGCGTTTTCTGATTTGCCACATCATCTATAGCTTTTACTAATATATTATTTTTAAAAAGTTGTAATTTTTAACATTAGTTAATGCACTGTGAAGTAACATGAACAGCTGTATTTTTATTAACAAACCTTAACAAAGATTTTGTTTTGTATTGCTTGTCTTAGTTCATGTTAGTTAATACATAAACTAATGTTAACAAATGAAACCTTATTGTAAAGTGTTACCATTATTTTTTAATGAATCAGTCAGAAAGACTCACAAATAATTAATTAGACCCTAATAGTTATAGCATATATCTTTAACTATAATATAGTTAGTTATGCGACATATGCATATGTCGAAATCATTCTAATATGCTCATTTGGTGATCAAGTCAAATTTCTTACTATTATCAATGTTGAAACCAGTTGTGCTGCTTAATTATTGTTGTGAAAACCGTGATACATTTTTTTCAGCATTTATTTGAAATATATTTTGTAGTATTATAAATGTCATTGTCACTTTTGGTCAATTTAATGCAACTTTGTTGATCAGAAGTATTAATTTATAAAAAAAATTAAAAAAAATAATCCTACTGACCCCAAACTTTTGAATGGTAGCATAAATTATTCCAAACACAGCCTATGCCATTCAAGTGACTGACTGCATTTCACCAGTAGTGGGCACTCTTCCACATTCTTACTTGCTTCCTGTACTATCTACTGTTTATCCAATGTGTATGTGTGTCACACCACAGAGTAAGTGCTGACACTGATAAAAAAGCTAAAAAATAAAGGCTTGGAGGTAAAGACCTACTTCTACTTCATAGAAATTAGGCTTTAAAGTGAACAGATGTGGACTCAAGATTGTTGACTCATCTTGAAGAGTCAGCAGCTCTGACTGTTGTTATTTGAGTGCAGCTGACACTGGAAATATCCTGTTTTTGCTCTCAGCTGTTTCCACACGTATGAAAATACTACAGAGACATGAGAACAAAATCAGCAAGATGTCTCTTAATTTAGACGTCTACTTATCCCACCTTGTGGCTCGGTGTCTGTGTGTTTGGGGCTTCCTCTGGCTCTTCGATCTGGCCTCTTGTTGCCAGGGCTTCCTCCTCCTCCAGAGCTGCTGTGGCTCTTTCCATGGCCGTTCGCTGTGGTGGTGCAGGCCGTGCTGTTCTTGTAGCTGCTGGAAAGCGAGCTGGACACCTGACTTAGACCTGTACGCTCCACTGGTTGTTTGAGCTTCTTGGGTGGAGGTTTACAGTACTCCTCATGACCCATGAAAGTGGAGATGTTACACAGCGGGATGATCTCTGAGATAAGTAAAAGATCATAATTACACGACAGAAAGTACAAAGCAAATGACAAAGTAAAAGTGAAAATGTTAAACAAATCAACATGTAAAATATATAATATCACTAATATATTTTATCTTGAATATACAATTTATATTCTAGTCTACAAAACTAATTTAAGTGTTGTATACATGTTAAAAATGTAAATAAATGTTAAATTAATCAATTATATTATAGCTTGATTTTGCTATTTAAATGTTAGTGTAGTACATTCATACATTTAAAATAATATATTATATATTTATATATAATATACATTTCATATTCAGCGCACAATGTATATGAGTCCACAAGACAAATTTTGCGCAGCAATATGGCAATTTGTTTTTAAATAAATCATCTTATACATCAATAATATAATATAATATAATATAATATAATATATATAAAACACAGTATATGCAGTATACAGTATGTGTATATATAATATTTATTTCATATTCTTTCAATATATAATTTATTTTCTAGTCTACAAAACTTAATTTTGTGCAGCGTTGCATACACATGACCCCAACAACTAAATAAATCAAAATTACATTCTAGCTTAATATATATAAATTTACAAAACTAATTTTGTGCAGGATTGTATATGCACAAAGCCTAAACTAAAACACTCTTATATTTTAGTTTATTAAATTGACATTTTAGTTTAGAAAAGAAATGCATATATTTTACATATTACAATATTTTATATACATTTTTGTAGCAAATTCATATCAATTTACAACAAGAGAGAAACATCAAGCATGTTTCAACTTTTCATTAATAATGTATCTTTGGATTGGCTGTGTTTTATAGCTTTGTGTGGTACTTTGCTTTCATGTTGAGCCAGGTTAGGACAGTGTTATGATTCAGTATAAAGACATGGTTGCCCGTCCTCACTGAGGTATGTGTTTAAATAACTGAATAGACCAGGAAACTTTTAGTCTGCTATGGACAATGAAGCTTTACCTTCTGGGTAGATGGGGGGCAGTCGATGCTGATAGAAATGGTGTGGGGACACATCACCGGGGCTGACTGGAGGGTAGTATGACGTATGTGAGGCTGGAATAAAGTGTGGGTGTGTCAGGTATGGAGGGTGAATGTGGTGGCCCGGGGACAGAGCCGGAGAGTAACTGGGGGGGAAACATTCAGAATGAGGCGTCACCACAACCCTCCGCACGCCCGTATTGTCCTCCAGAACCTGAAAATACAAACATGCGCAGACGTCAAGCCAAACAATTCCCAACATCACAGGCTTTCTGATGTCAGCCATTAGTAGCCCAACCCAACACATAATACAGCCTGTCTCTGGATATATTGTGCCATCAGTTGCAACCGCAGACGTACAGTGCCACTTTAAACAAAGGGCAGGAATGCAAAAGTAAACAAGGCCTTCTAATGGAACGGCTATCAAATACATTCCAGTGGAGGAATGTATGCATGGAAGACGCTTACAGGAATCACAGATCTGCTGGTACAGTTCACATGGGAGAAATTATCCCACTGTCAGCCACTTCTAACCCTGGGTGATCCTGAAGTCAGATTGGTCACCCAGGGTTAGAAAGTGAGGTCAGTGACGACAGCAGAAACCAAACCAAAGTGCTCAGTTATGCTCATACTGGAGGAAAGAACTTAAGATCTGCAGGGCCTTCTGGGAAATCAATATGTTCTAGATTCAAAGAATAAAATATATATGTTTTAATATTAAAACTTCCCCCTCTGAAATTTCTAGTTTGTAAATTGATGACTGGTGAGCCCTAGCTATTCTTCATTAACAGTACACAAAATGCATACAAACTGTACAGTCAACATTCACAATGAAAAATTATGGCCAAATCCAATTAGCTTTCCCACCTTAAACCAAAGGGTTTGTCCAGAGAGAACTACTGACATTTTGTAAAAACATGTAACATTTATTCATTAATATTAAACATAAATCTTGAATCTTAATGACAAAACACTGTGAAACTTATACTACACAACTCAAGCATATCCGGACAGGTAATCAACACCGTACCAATAGTACCAATAATAACAAGATGATTAAAGCGTGTACTGTAATTTATGTACAATACCAATCAAAAGTTCACAAAGGGCTCAGGAAGCCTTTCTTTTTTAAAAGAAATTAATACTTTTATTCAGCAAGGATGCATTAAATTGAACAAAAGTGATTTCTATTTCAAATAAATGCTGTTATTTTGAACTTTCTACTCAACGAATCCAGAAAATGTATCATGATTTCCACGAAAAGTTTAAGCAGGACAACTGTTTTCAACATTGCTAATAATAAGAAATGTTTCTTGAGCAGCAAATCAGCATTAGAATGATTTCTGAAGGATCATGTGACACTGAAGACTGGTGTAATGATGCTGAAAGTTCAGCTTTACATCACAGGAATAAATTACATTTTAAAATATATTAGGATAGAAAAAAGTTCTTTTAAATGGTAATAATATTTCACAATATTATCATTTTTACTGTTTTTTTGATCAAATAAATGCAGCCTTGGTGAGCATAAAAAACTTCTTTTGAAGTGATTTAAAAGAAATCTTACTGACCCCAAATTTTTTTACGATAATGTATGTTGACTTTACATACATTGATATGGATTTTGTGTAGTGGTAAAGAAAAGTGATAAAGCTAACAAGAATTTTTTTTTTATGAGGCCACATACATCTCATAACTTTTTGTGGCCAAAGAGCAACAATTACACAGATAATGAGCATTGTTATCACTTCATTTCGATGCACTCATGCTAAAAAGCTTCCATCTTGCTGGAAAGTTGAAAAAGAGAAAGAAAACGGGCAGCCCACCAAACATGGGCTGGTCCTGCCCTTCACATTCGGGTGGAACGCGCTAATGAATCATATTTACACGAGTGACCTTTGTGCCATTAAAGCCACCCCACTGATTTATTACACCCACAACTCAAACACTTTTTCCTGCCCTCTCCGCAAGACTTTTTTGACCTTTCTACTGAAATGTCACCGCTGCTGACCTTTAGCAAACTCTCGCCTGACACCGTTCAGTAACGATGAATAACTTGGAATTTTGTGCATGTCCGTCTGTTGTTTGTTTGGTTGTCATATACTGAACACACAATTTATGAGCATGTTTCCAAGAAAGAGATATTCGCCTGCGAGGGGTGAAATCACATCCTCATTGTGCGAGAGAGGTTTCGCCACCCCGACGCACGGCCCTAACCCATTCCTGCCGGTTACCTGGGAGACGTAGCCAGGAGGAACGTGGATTGGTGGAATGGAACCGTTCGGTGACATCATGGGAACTTCAGCAGGCCCTAAGGCAGAAAGAAAAAGAGAAGAAAGCTGTCAATCAAACAGTAGCACAATGCTGACTCCGCCCCCTCATTCCACCACGTAATGCAAGGCTAAGCAAAGAAAATTCCAGGGGCAACGAGAAAACAGCAAGAAAACAGGAATGCTTTGGTAATAAGATACGCATATGCTTAGGAGATGGAATTATGGATGTCAATCGTGATATAAGTGAGCTATGCTTCATTGTTTCCTATTCAAGATACATATACTATATAGCAAATCTAAACTGCATGATTGTTTATATCGCCAAAATATTTTAAATATATTACGGTCCAGTGGTATATTTAAAGTTGGATATTTAGTTCATCCAACTTTGTCCGCATACATACAGTGAACTCACATAAAGCAATAAATACTACATAGCAAATCTCGGCTCCATGATTGTTTATATTTATGCAAATTGTAAACTATATTGCATAGTATATCTAATTTTATCAGCATACATACAGTACAATCACCGTATAGCTAATCTCAGTTTCTTGATTGTTTTTATTGTTGCAAAATGAAAACTATATTACCATCCAGCGACATATTTAAATCTATATAGTACATCCAACTTTCGCCCAACTTTAACATGCTCAACGTGACAATAATGCATAAAGATATTATAAACATTAACATCATGATTTTCTGTAAAGCTGCTTTGAAACAATGTGTATTGTAAGAAGTGCTTTACCAATAAAACTGACTTGACATCATTTCTGACCCACTATCCCACTGAACTCCACAGGCTTATATTTGGTACCGTGGTATTGGGTTAAACAAACAGTTTAAGGCATTGATTATGGCTTCACTGCAGTCAACACGGTAGAAATAGAGCCATCAGGTCCAACTGGTGCGCCGCAGGAAGAAACGGCCACTGCCGGCACACAAACCCTCTCTGTTATGGCTCTCATGGGACGCGGGTGAATGAAACCCCTCCATCCACCAAACCGACTGTTTATTGTCAGAATTTAAAGCCTAGAGAAGCAACTTATAGCGCGTACCCTCATCCAGGGCTCATGTAGAGGGCCACCAGCTGTTTTAGACATCGCCCTCTCCTCCAGACCCTGCAGGAACCGTGGCGTGACAGCCTCGGGTGCACTAAATCACCCTGATGAATTTTACAGTTTCTCCTCAGTTTCTCCCCCATCAGTCAATACCGGGGTCAGTATCTCTCCGGCTAGCGGTTGCCGGGTTTGAATAAGACCCTGTTTGTGCTTGTATTGAAGGGGCTTCACAGGAGTTTCTTCAGCGGAGGGGACGGGGGAAGGGTTTGTGTACACAGCGATGTGTGTGGGTCATTTCACCAGGACATGAGTGTATACGCACGGCAGCTTAAAATAACCTTTTCACGGGGCGACGTGTACAGAGCACAACAAAATCCATTCAGATTGTTCTGCGTGTTTGGAAAGGGTCTTGCACAGGTATGCAGCTGCAGACCTCCTTCTCTCTCGCTCCTGTGAAAGTTGAGGAGCTGGGTGACTGAGTGACAGGATTGTATCAGAGGCTCTTAATATGAAGGGCCCTTTCATCCTCGACCCACAAAAAAAGAGAGCGCATGAGAAAAGAGGGGGGGGAGAGAGAGAGAGAGAGAGAGAGAGAGAGAGAGAGAGAGAGAGAGAGAGAGAGAGAGAGAGAGAGAGAGAGCGAGAGAGAGAGAGAGCGAGAGAGAGAGCGAGAGAGAGAGAGAGAGAGAGAGAGAGAGATCAACACAAGCATTCCTCTACTTCAATTGAAGGGGTGGAAGGGATGGATGGCGTGAAGGCTAAGGATAGAAAGACAGAACAGAACTAAAATACTAAGGCTTAAAAAATATGCACATGATCAGTGTTATTACAAATCCTTTTTTATTAAATGAAATAAAGCTGACATCAAATAAAATATAAATATTAGATTGAAAACCTACACGAAAATTTTGAACTAATAAAGATGACAAATTTTCACAAACTAAAATTAAAATGAAAACTGAAAATAATATAATATTAAAGCCAATTCAAAATATGAATAAATACTAATAGTATATAAATAATACTAAAATAAGACTGTACAAGGTATGCTGATTAATTTTGTTGAGAAAAGCCACCAAATGGAGATAATTCGAAGATATTACATAATTCTAGACGAGCAATAAAGCATTGAAAAGTCACAAATGTGGCTTCAGAAGTCAATATATTGTTATTTGTTTGCTTGTTTGTTTGTTTGTTTGTTTGTTTTATCTCCAAATCATTGTACTTAAGTCTGGCCAACAGTCCACAGCAGTTTATTTACCAATAGTTTGTAAATCTTTCTGAGATTTATATATTGGGATAGAAATATTGGGATAGAAATGAGAAAAATAATTAAAATGTGCATTTCAGAGGGAAGTCATTTTTTTTTTTTTTGTCACACTTTAGATTAGGCTCTAATTTTCACTAACTAACTAACTAATTGGTGAGAAAATGGTGAGAAATGGAACCTAAACTAAAGTGTTAACAATATTTTTATAATTTTATAAAATTTATTAATTACAATAAATTAACATGTTAAACTGGAAGCCCTAATTATACATCATATGAAAAAAAAATTCAGCTTTGCTAACCCATCCAAACCCGCCCCCACGATGCTAACTAGGGTGTCATGGGAGGTTGCTAGGGTGTTGCTAAGGTGTTCTAGGTGGTTGCTAGATGAATGTTAACTGGTTCAAGTAGAAAGAGCTGACCATCAAGTTTCTATGATTCTGGTCTATAAGATTTTTTTCAGCCCATTTATAATCTGCCAGGCAAAAATATTCTGACCACTTAGAAAAGTAATAGCACACATTCAAGCCAAGATTTGAGGTATCATTCATGTCTAGAACACAAAGAGTTATGTGGAGGTTAACACTTAGGGAAAGATGTTTGTTTGCATCCATAACCGGAAGAATGAGCAATTGTAAAAGTTTGAAGAGCAAAGTTTGAAGGGGGGGGGGGGGGTAAAGCTTCTGGATTGCCAGGCTTCTCAGGAGGCTGTCGAGGAAGAGAGCCTCTTCAGCAGAACAAACCCCTCTTTGTGCTCCAGAGAGAAGCTCTCTCCCCCAATGCAGGGCCTGCTGGGTACTTCATAAAGTCCACTCAGTCAGTCCTGGGGGCCGCTGACACACCACCAAAGTACATGTGCGTGCACGTCCTCAAGAGTGAATTCTTGCTTTTACTCCAGATAAACTCTAGAGAAAAAGCTGCCAAGTGGTGTTTTCGGGTTTGTTCTTTTTACAGAAACCGTGATCGACAGCACGTACATGCACATACATAGATTGCAGAGGAGCAGAACGGAAGTTCAGTGTTCCACAAACTATCAGTTCTGAAGTAAGATCCACTAATTCACATTGGAGGGCTAGCTTGGCCAGACAGGGAGACGACGGGCAGAAAAGAGCAAAAGAAAGGGATGTTTCTGGAAGGAATGTGTTGCATCAATCTGAGGGCCACTGGGCAAAGAAACAAAGCGCTTTTTTCTGCAAGGGATTGCAAATCTGATCTGTGTTTTTGAGCAAGCCAATTTGGGATGGTGTGTGCGTGTAGTACGCCATAGGAGAGGAAAATCAGATCACTAACATCTCAGTTGTTTCTCCTGGACAACAAGAATAATATATGGATAGCAGATGGAGACTTTTGATGAGATTTTATACTTGTCTTGAACTTCAAGAAAAACAACAAGAGAAAACAACCCTAATGTTCCTCAAAAGATATCACACAACTCTCAAATCTGCGTTGGCGCTGCCACTGCCGCTGCCCCAGTGAGAGCAGTTGTCAAAGGTATAAAACAGCTTCACAAAGCTTCATATTTTTCATGTTACAATAATTCAAATTATCACAGTAGTACTGGGATACAAGTTTATAGTTTGGATATAAACACTGATGTCTATGGTAGCAATCAATATAGATTAAATTACCTTTTAAAAGTAACTTGACACTTCAAATTAAATATATAAATTAGATTGTTACACATGTAGGTGGTGGCAAAAGACTTAATGTATTTGTCATTGAATCATTCATTCAAGAAATTCAATTCAAGTGTAATGAAACAAGTGAAGTCATTGAATCATTCGTTCAACCCGATTTTTGGTCAGAACCTCTAGTAAATTGCATTTTATTTAGTTTGGTTGTCTATTCAGAATATACATTTATATCAATCTATATCAATTCATTCAGAATTGTGCAGCTCTAATCAAAACAAATTCAGAAAATCAATAAATACAAAAATTGTAAATAAAGTGAAAGAAAAGCACCATCATGGTGCATAAAAAAATTTAAAAAAGAAACATTATTCATTAAAATGATTAAGCCATGTTCTGCACATTTCTTTTTATAGCTCCATAGTTTGCCAACAATTGAGAAAATGTTTATTTTTCATTATATCGTTAATGTTTATATTTTCTACAGAAGATGTGAAAGAGGCCAATCCAAAACTTGCCACCACAATGCTTGGGTGCTGTAGGTGGTTTCTAGGGTGTTGCTAGGGTTACTAAGGGGTTCTAGGTCGTTGTCTACAGGTCCATGTCAAAAGAGACCACCCTTAAAGGGGTAGTTCACACAAATAAAAAAAAATTCTGTCATCATTTACTCACCAGAGTTGTTCCAAACCTGTATGAATTTATTTAATCGGCTAAACACAGAAAAAGATATGGAGATATTTTGAAGGATGTGGGTAACAAAACAGCTGACTGTACCCATTGACTTCCATAGTATGGAATCATGGCAACCCCCAACTGTTTGGTTAGTAAATTACAGCATTTTCATTTTTGGGTAAACTATCTCTTTAAGTCTTGATGATATTCTGTGCCTTCCCTCAATATAAGTCTAGCAGATTTTTTTTTTCTTAGTCTAAATGCCTAGAAAGACGGTTTAGAACAAATCCCAAACCCTAAGTGTGAGCAAAAATAATAGAGAGACTAATAGAGAGCACATTCGAGCACATAAAAAACAACCCATATGAAGAACACAACATTCAGCTGCATCATATTGATTCATCTTCATAAATGAGGAAAACATCTAGTGGTTGGACAAATGTTGAAAGACGTACTATAATGCGACCCATCTATCAGAATGTCTTCTGTTATTCCTTTCAGCCAGATAAAACACCAGAATTCCAGACCTGCAGTCCATCTGATTATGTATATAAGAGATTGTAATTTTCTCTGGAGAGGGTTTGTGTGTGTCTCCGCACATGCAGTGTGTGTTTTCATGTGTCTGTAATTGCATGCCCCATTGTTCCTGCTGTAAACACTATCTGTCTCTCTCCATCCAACGAGGAAAATTCACAGCTCAGGGAGCCGAAGTGTTTATCCAACAGACTCACTGATCAAGGGATGTATTTGTGTTTCACAGCCCCTGGAGGCATTCAATTCTTTCCCTTCACACAATCTATCCTAATTCAAGCACCATTATATAGTCCCACAACTAAACTTTGACTGAAAAATAAATGGCATCTTGAGACATAATCATAACAAAATATGATGCAAAGATCATTTTGTTGTAACTCGCCTGGGGTGAACTCCAAACACTGTTAAATAAAAGACAGTAGAGCTATGCTTTCCTCACTGCATTTACACAGGCTCGAATCACAGGGTGAGGTGTATACCAGTCCTAAATATTTACCATGAAATGTTTGTATTTGCATTAATGAAAGTTAGTGCAGTATTCTTGGCTGACTGCCTCGAGACACACTCCTCTGGCAACGCAGACAAACACACACTCTGTTAAAGGTCCCACAGGTAGAGATCTCAGTCAAGGCTGCTGGCACGGATCTGTAAATATTAATCAAATGTTTTCATAAAAAGAGACATGTGTGTGCTCTTTTACACATTTCTTTCAAACACACAAATTCCACTGTCTTGTTCTCCATTTTCAACATATTGTGCTCCAAACCTCCTGATGTAAAATTGATTTCTCCTGTAAGTCTGAACCACATTATGTTTGACTAAATGTTTAAGAAATTAACTATTTCTGTGTCAATTATTGACAGACTGATATACTGGCCAGAGTCAGACTCATTAATTTGCTGATACTCAGCCATCTGGCATCAGACGATAACTAGAACACATATGCCAATTAAAAAAAGTAATATTTTGCTTTTTTGTAATAGTTCTTAAAATAAAATAAAAAATACCAACAATCTTGGCACTGGGTAATGCAATTTTATAATTTCGAAAGTTGTACTGAAATTTAAGTGCAATCAATCAATAAAAAAGTGCTGCTAAAATAAATATTTTTTCTACATATAAATTAATTTCACATACTTTCCTGAAATTTAAGTGCTGGTAGAATGAATGAATGAATACACAAATTAGGAAGTAAATAAATAAATAAATACTGTTTTCAAAATAAATAAATAAATAAAAATACTTTAATGAAATTTAAGTAGTTGTAAAATAAATAAATTAAATAAATGTTTACTGAAATTGTTGTTTACTGCTGGTCATATATTAAACTGAGATATTGGCCACTGTGGATAGGGATATATGGCTGTGAACTCTTTGCTATGGGATACGGAGATGTTGATTCAACTGAATCTAAGACAAAGCCCACCTTTCAAAGCTAAAGCAAATTGGCCCAAAAACTGCAATATTCCAAACAGTCTGTCTGAAGATCCACCCTGCCTTGGGAACGGTGAGCCCTGTGGATATGTAGCGCTTGGCTGTGAATTCCCAGCATGCTTGGAGTGGGAGGGTGTTGGCTTTCAGGATGTGCAATAAAAACCGTCCGCGGACTCATTCAGCTCCTGCGTGGAGAGAGTTATGCAAACAGCCCTCCAGGAAAACGAGACGACTTCACGGCTACCCTCCAGCCGCTCCCCCCCCTTCCGCTCTCAGCAGCTGATTAGTCCCGCTGTGGACGAGTCCGAGGAGTGACCTGAATTACTCCCAGTGTCATTGATAAAAGCCCATTCAGAGAATTAGACCAGGGTGTCGCTATCATGCCAGGCCATCTCTGGTGTTTCAAGGCATTGTTTTCATTTCCATGCTTCCCATCCTGAGTTAACAGGCTGAGAACTTTACCCTCTCCCCACCCAACATCCCTAAAAAAAAAAAAAAACCAATAGCAACGGAAGCTCGAGTGAATCACGCAACGAGAAAGACGCACTTCTGATTTATAGCTGCTGGCCAATGATTTCAATAGCTGGCTCCGAGACATGGATGACCTCGGTGGGGTTGAAGGGGCTCTTGTGTGGGGAGATTCCCCAGCGGAGGGGAAGGGAAAATGACGTAAGAGGCAGACCGTACCTTCCCGAGCTCCTCTCCAACCCTGCACGCCAGATCAGCTTGTGCCTCCACTGCTGGACTGGGCAGAATTGCCCCTTCTGAACAGTGAACAAAAGTCTGCGTCGAACTGTGTCTTGTTTAAAAACAAATCCACAGTAAAATGAAGCGAACAAATGATCATTGTCTTACTGACGCGGGAGACTGGAACTTCGTTAAAAATTAAGTTCATCCATGCTTTCTGAATGTTAGGATCACAACTAAAGACTGTTTTTCCACAACTTGGCACTGCAAACCATCTTGTAATCCTCAGGAGACATCTCCATGGTTTTGTTGCTAGAGTTATCCTGTGTTTGCATCAGTCTCTTATTTATTTATTACTACATGATATGTGTGAATCACTGAAGAGGCAGTGATGTAGAAGGCGGTGTTGACCCTCTTCTGCAGAGGCGGTCTTTTGTCACACTGTGACGTAATAATGTGACGAAATCCGAAACGAGCCGTTTTTGGACTAACGAGGAAGTTGAGTACTTAAACTTACAGGATATTTTTATACAATAACTTTTTATATGTTGAAAGAGCAAGGAAAATTTGATTTCTCAATTCATGACCTCTGTAAGAAATGTTTAACTCTTCGGGCCAGATTTACTAAATAGGGCAAATTAGCGTTAGAGCCCAATTCTATAGAAGTGCCGATGGGAGTGGAAAGTTCTGTGCGTGATATACTGACGACGTGCAAATTAAAAGAACACAGACGCAACCGGATCATTTCCATAATGACCAACGCAATCTACCGAGAGCAGCGCAAATTAGCGTCTGGTTTAAGACATGCTTTTTTTAGGCGTAAAATAATGGCCCAAATACCAATAAATTGACGAGTGCAAACCTTAATTAATAAATCGCCTTGCATGATTCATTTAAATACTCTCCCCTCCCATAAATGTTGTGCCTTAAAGGGACACTCTTACAAATGCATATGCAATAAGATAACCTGCAAAAATTACTGTCCACAGCTTTTCAGCGCTAATTTTTCACTGTGTGTCTTTAGTAAATCCTGACAGTAGTTTTGAAAAAAGGGTTTGATCTGGCGCAAGCTGTTAGTAAATCTGGCCCTTAAAGTTATGTATGGAAATATAAACAGGCAGAAAGAGGAGAGTTCCAATGCAGACCTGCTCTGACATGCTCTGTACTCAGGAAGGAGTTTCCTTTGCTCTGACTTGATCTACAGTTCAGACTCAACACTGATAGAGGGGGTGAGAGAGGAAGACATAGAGGAAGAGAGAGAGAGAGAGATTTTTGGACCTGCCCCGTCTGGATGAAGCCTGTCACATACATAAATGGTGCCATTGTCTGTCAAAAAAAAAATCCTTAAAAAGTCCAAAATGTGCTCACGTTACTCCAGATACAGATCAGACTCAGTGTGGCGTCTTACTTTGAATATATCCCAGGATTGAATTAAGCAGATAAAGAAAACACAGATACAAAGACCTGATTTTAAAGGGATAGTCCACCCAAAAACAAACATTCTTTCATTATTTTCTCACCCTCAAGCTGTTCAAAAACTGTATGACTTTCTTTCTTCTGTAGAGCACAAAAAGTAAATTGCTGAACAATATTCTAGCTACTGTTTTAATTTAATGTAAAGTAAATGAGAACTGGTGCTGTCAAGCTTCAAAAATGGCACAAAAGCACTGTGTAACCCTTATGCACTGCATTGCAAAACTAAGTCATATGATACATTTTTGTGAGCATGTTCTTCAAACTTGTACCTTTTTTGTTCCGTAGAATTCATGAGGGCGAGTAAATAATGACAGAATTTTCTTTTTTGGGTGAACGGCCCCTTTAAGAATGTTTTTTTTAACTGATGAAATCTGTGATGTGGGTTTGCACAGGTTAGTAAACCAGAGGAGGGTTATTGAGTTCACTCCTGTGAAGTGCACACTCATTCTGTTCTGCTGGCTGGGCAGTGCAAACTGTGCCAGTCTGCTGGCAACGACCAGGGGTGTCAATCTGCTGGGTTTGTTTTTATGCGAGCCCTTGTTATCCTGGAACTTGAGACTACGATTACCAAACCACTGCCCCATGAAGGCACGCAGAAAGCCTGCTGCAGGACACAGTGGTAGCTGAAAATAGTAGGTCAGCAAAAAAGAACTGGGAAAGAGCTAGAGAAATGAGAAAGAAAGAGAGGAGGAGGAGAAAAAACAAACTGGTGGAATGTTCCACTGTGTAATGTTCTGGAGAATGTGGCGGCAGTAGGTTGCAAACCAAGGAATTAGGATACGAAAACTTTTAAACGAAACAAGCGACAGAAGCTGTAAGAAAGAAAAATTACAACAAATCTCGTTAATAGCTCGACTGTTTCTCCTAGACACAAGCAAAACTAAAAGGAGAGTAAATTGAGAATTAAGACACTAGAGTTTTTCTTCCTTAGAGTTTTCAGATCTCCTATACTAGGGCTGCACAATAGTAGAAATTCAAGATACTTGATTTTTATGCAATATATATTGTTTTCATAGGCCATATTCCTACTTTGAGCTATTCAATATGACTATGTTTTTAGTGACTATCATTAAATAAAAATACTAAACAAAATAAGAAATATACTGGAATAATACTATTACACTGTAACGTAATAAACTATCTAATAAAAAATATTTAATAGTATAAGTTACAAGAAATACAACACTAATATTTACATCTTAAAATTTTCCATTTTTCAAACTGTAAACCATTAATCTTTTATTTTGATGGGTTGCCAGCAAATAAATATATGGTTTCAGTAAATGAGTTCAATAAATGAATCGATGTTGAAACTGGATCATGAGCTGCACGCGATATTATATGAACACAAAACTCTCAAACCCACAACGCAGCCACATTCAATTAAATCTCAGCCGTAACATTTGATAAATCACAAAGCCATGTTGTAATAATTTTATTTGGATATATTGTGCAGCCATAATCTATACTTTTAATTTCGATGTAGTTTCTATTTGTATCCCAAGTAATTTTAGGAGAAACATCTCAACCTGAAAATTCAAAGAGATCAAACAAAGAACTCAGAAACTTCACATTATGGAAGTAAAATGGTTTGCAAGTAAAACAGTACATTCGATCAGGACAAAATAAGTAGGGCGGGACTTGATTTATCCATCAGGAACTGATTGCTCATGATCAGGGTAGAAATATAAAAGGGCTAGATGATCTCAGTCAAAAAGAAAAGTCATTTCAAAGGTGTAGAAAGTTTTGAAAAGCAATTATGCACCAATGATTCATGCACAATAAGACTAGGAAAATCTAAGGAGAACAAACAGGGTCAAACTTTGTCTCCTAAGGTATGAAATAGCAAGCTCTAAGCAATTAAGTTTTCCTTTGAGAGCTTTCGTTCAAAAACGTACCCAGTGTGCCAACGGATTTCGAAAAGACTGGCATATTCACAAACACACACTGAGAGAACGCCATGAAAAGGACGTGACTGAGACACAACGCTGCCCTTTTCCTCAGACCTCTCTTTCTCTCACTCTCTTTGCAGTTCCATGATGCACAAAAAATCCACTGTTCCTCAGCGGAGTGAGTCAGAGGAATGGAATTGAAGCTCTGCTATGATCATCTGTGCGGCAGAGGGGGTTTCCTCCACCAGGAAAGAGCGCAGACCAGATGAGAACAGTCAAACACTAAACGAGGGAAAAAAAACAGCAAATGCCATAAAAAGCAAAACAGTGCAAAGAAAAACAGGAACAACAAAGAACGAGATGGAGAGAGCAAAATAACCTGAATTTGACAAAAGTTTGAAATAAACTGTGCTTTTATAAATCTAACCACCATCTGTTCCTGGAACTCCTGCTCTCTGTTGTTCAGGCTACTGTGGAAGGCATCAACGTAACGTCTCTTTGCATGTGCATCTCTGCACATATATAATCCACTGTCTGTGTGAATGTCGGTTTGGGTGTAAGTGCAGAAAGATGTGTTTATCTATATATCTGCTGCTCTGATACCGGACACTACTACTATTACTTTTATGATGTTTTCACACTACATAACGGACCCTTTTCAAAGACTGTGATGATGGGTTTCCACAGTTACTAATGTAAATCTAGCAACGTTTTTTGTATTTTAATTTTTGAAAAATGTAATGTACATCTACAACACTATACTTTCCTGCACCTTTCATAGACAAGGAAAGCTGGTCCCAGACTAAAATACATGTTTGAGCTGTTTTAACTGAAAACAACTTGAACTGACATATCTTAAAATATGTCAGTGCCATTGTTTCATCTCAAAATGCACATCAGTAATGTTTTTTTTTCTGAGGCACGTTAATAAAAGCTACTTAAATGTCCTAATTGAACTCAGGCCTAATCCTGGCTTAATCTGAGTATAACTCTGAGTAGTAGAGTGTTATACTACTACTACTAATTAACGCTTGTGAGTGAGTTTTTCCAATAATTTGATCATGAACGCCATCATTTTAGGATGCTTTAACATAAGCAAGCAATGTGATGTTCATCAAGACCAGCATCTCTTAAAGTGAGATCAAACGCAGCAGGACTCGTACCCCCCCCAAGACTCAAGTTGCGTGATGACAAAACCCTCCATATTTTGGCTCCCCTGAGGCCGTAGGCGACTGCCGTCTGCACAGGGTTAACCTGTAAATAGCGCTGGGCCAGGTGTGATGTGTTAGCGGTGCCTGATCTCCACATGTACACATTCTTTTAGAAGTTTTCCTTTGCTTCTAAACGTCTGCCCAAGGCCTCTTGCTCTCTTGACTGTCAGAAAGGAGACACTTTTTTTTTGCACACGGTTTTTCGGGACCGTGGCTGTTAATATTAGACATCTGCCTTTTGGAGGTCTGTTTCTCGGTTCTGGAGGAAAGGGGTGAGGGATTGGGGGGCCACAGAGAGGGGGGAGGCCTCCAAGCCACATCAACAGGAAACATATTTACACAGTCCAGAGAAAAGGAGTGAAGGAAAGAGATAGGGATAGAATACAAGGATGCAGAGAGCATTTTACAAAGAAAATCAGATGAACTAACTTGATTACAAGAACACGCAAATAAATAAAGTTGAGGAGAGCAAAAAAGGGTAATTATTCTGAAATACAGGCGTGTGTGTGTGTGTGTGTGCGCGCGCGCATGTTTTACAGGCCTCCTGATGAGAGTGAGTCGACAATATGTCTGTAAGGATACCCGGACTAATGCAAAGTGATGAACTTTAGCTGCAATACATGTTTTTATAACACCTCACAATTTCTGTGATGGTTGCTCGGGAGGACAAATTGGTGTCAATCCTGCAAATGTCCATCAGAAGCCCTACAACCGGCAGGAAAGGTGATTCAGAGGAGGAAGTAGAATTCAGATGTTGTTCTGCTTCATAAACCTCTGCACGTCTGTAAAGCAAACCCAAATGCCCCTTTTCCTCTTGGCCTAGACGTTTCCACCGAAAAACTCAGGGTTCTTACCACATAAACAACTTCTCGAAAACAACATAAAAGCTAGATCTCATAAAACTAGATCACTCACATTAAAATGAACAAAGCAGTCTACACTGCACATGTTCAGACACCCTGTTTGTATTTATCTGAGCTGAGCTGCTAAAAAAAAATTCTACTTACTTTTGAATAAATATGTATGTATGTATGTATGTATACACACTTTTTTATTATTAAAACTTATTCAGCAAAAATTGCATTAAATTGATCAAAAATGACAGTAAAGACACTTATGATGTTAATAATACATGGTTTCTACAAAATTATTAAGCAGCAAAACGGTTTTCAACATTGATAATAATAAGAAAAGAAGCAAATCAGCATATTAGTAAGATTATTGAAGGATTATGTGATACTGAAGACTGGAGTAATGATGCTGAAAATTGCCATCACAGGAAAAAATTACATTTTAACTAATTTATAATAATAGAAATGTATTATTTTAAATTGTAATATATATTTAGATTTCAAAATAATACAGTTTTTACTGTATTTTTGATAAAATAGTTTCGGGCTCGGTGAGCATAAGAGATTAAGTTTTGAACAGTGAAGTTTGAGTACATTTATATGATGACAATCTTCATTTCTTAAGACCAATTAGAAGACTTGTCATATAGAAACTTTTAACAACAAGTTGATTTTGCAATATAATATGCAATATGCAAATTCGCACCAGAATTAAAGTCAGTTACTGTGATTTATTAGCTTCATTTTGCACTTTTAGATGAAGGCGCTCTGAATTACATACATAGTATGTGATACCTTTTTGCAGAACTGTTTTAATAAGATAAGCCAACTGTACACTGCCCAGCCCTGGGAAAACATTTATCAGCAAATTGTTTGCAAAAATGCAAAGTCAACATCAAAGAATAACAGGGGACTCGCCTTATCCAGGCGGCACGGCCACCTGGCAAAGATTGAACAAACATTAGAAAATTAAACAAAGTTCTTATCCCGAACATGCCAGAACATTACCGTGGCCTTCAACTGCATCGTCTCCACACCTGTGAGGTACAGACTTTCTTTCTCTGTCTACATTCTCTCTCGCTCCACTGTCGGCCAGCTGCCAGCTCCATCTCTACCATAAACCAATCACCCCTCTGCTGCTGATTCTGCTATTCTCATTGGACAAATTGAATTAAACAGTCATTGCAGCTCCTCTTAGCTGTGTAAACAGTGATTTGAGCGTTCAGACGGTCGGAACAAGTATCCTGTGGTCTAGGCTACTGTGACTATCCACGTTTAATCTCTTACATACACTTGAAAAACTCTTACTGAGGGAATTCAGTGGCCTTTATTAAGTTAAAAAGACATTATGAGGTCAGATGTAATTTAGTTTAAGGATTCAGTGACCGAATGCCTCTCCACTGGCCAAACACACAAAAGGGTTAGAAACGGTTTTGTAGCATTACAGAGAACATTGTAGAGGGGGAGGACGACAACATTTACTTACATTTTAAATATCATAATTTTTATCAGAATAAATCACAAGTTAAAACAAAAAAAACAATCTATAGGTTTGCTGTGCTTGTTTGTATGGCCGCACAATTTGGCCAAAAGCTTGAGTGAAAACACCATGACTCACTTCAAAAAAGGTCTGATTCATTCACAGATTTGAACAGCAACATTTAGCAACAGAAAGCTACTTGAAGATAGCCTGGTTCTACCAGACTCTCGTCCATTTCATTTGTACAGAGAGTCTGGCCTCTCTCCATTGACAAGCGTTAACTTCCTTGTAGGCGGGTATTCTGTTGAAGTTTAAAACTATTGGATCTGCCCAGAGCCACTCTGGATCTGCCATAACCAATCGCTAACCTTTGGTCGTGACGTAACCCTACAACTCTAACGCACGACATCAACGTCATCGTTCTCAGCCACTCCCTCTGTTCGCTGATTGGGCCGCCAAAAATTTGGCCGGTGAAAACCAAAGAATACACCACAATCCCAGACGTAGTACTGAAGGGAAATAAAATTGAGCGGAAGTACGCAGGAGGGCGGAGCCAGGCTAACTTGAAGATACAGTGGAAAATAAATCTTAATTGGACAAACCTTGGATGCACTGCAAAGCCCCATCTTCTGTGCGAATGGTGAACGTCTCCCCTGGGTTCACCTGGACCAAGATCACCTGTAAAAAAAGAAAAAAGAAAAAAAAGACTAGATGTCACACATATTCACTGTGTCAAACAAGGGGCAATTCGAAGTCTTTAGCTAAAAAGCTATTGTAACTTGGAGGAATATTTCTTGCTTTTAAAATGAGAGATTGTGAGATCTAATCTTCATCAACTGACAATATATTAAATAAAACCAACCAATTAAAGAAAAACTATCAAGGGGGCAATAGATAGACTTCCCTAAACTCACCTGCTGTGGTGCATCGCCATTGATCATGTGGTGCATCATGGGAACCTCGTTGCTCAATGGAAGCGAGAGGTCCAGCATTTGGTCCGTCATCATCATGGTGACGAACATTCATGGAGCCCTCCGTGCAACAGCCTGAGAAAGATACACACTTTGTTAAAATAAAGAATATTTGACAGTATGATGAAACGGTCTCTTTAAGCCAGACCGCTCCTTAAATGAGCAATTAGCCTCAATTGAAATCAGCCATGGACGGCTAATGATGAAGACTAAAGCATATCCTCATCTGCAAACCCATCCAGACACACGCATATCAAATACACACTTAAAAACATGACTCAGTGAAGGGCTACTGGTCAGTAATGGAAAGGGGTGAAATCATTATGATGTCACCTATGTTTATATGATGATGTAATCGGTGTAAGGATGATGTAATCTGTATATAAAATGCAGTTATGGGGCGACAGTCTCTCCACCACAGCCGGGAGACAGGACTGAGAGAGAAAATTTAAAAAAAGAAATGAAAAAGAACAAAACAGGGATCTTTTTCTTTCCGCAGCAAGCAAAAAAAAGATATGAAACATTGTTAAATCCGTGTGCCTTAAAACAAATGATGCAGAGAGAACTATAAATAAAATATAAGTTTTATGATCTTTAAGAGCTCCAGAAGAGCAATTTCCTTCACCATACTCCTCTGTTTTTCTCATTCAAACTAACCTTTCTTTAGCAGACTTCATAATGAATAGTTATCCATGCTTCATATAGTATATTAATATAATGTGATGCTTAAATTCACTTAATAATTACTGAAATGTTTGCTTTTTGTTAGAAAAAAACACAGATCACTAAAAATGATATGTATTGCCATTTGTATGTTATTGGCCATAACATGAAACCAATTATAGCACTATTATTGAAATAGTACAGCTTTTCATTTAAATTTACACTTAGCATGTCCATTGCATTTGTATGCAAGTGTTAGCATCTAGCTTAATACATTATCTTAATATCATTCTTAATATTTTGGTTCACACATTGAAAAATGAAAGTAGCAGCTTCCACCTTGTGTTCAAAGAACCATTAAAAAATCATATAGATATAGTATATGATATAGATAGATAGAGTGCAGTGATAGTTTATGATAATAAGATAATGATGGTGCAGGCCGCAGCCTTTGAAGTATAAAACACTTGCAGAACGAACCTGCACAGCAGACAAGACTGTATAGTTTAGCTTGATGTTGAAAGGCATTATTGCGTATGTCTTCAAAACAAGTGCAAGCTTGAATTGATTTGCATACACTCTTAAAACGTTAAAAACAACCAAAGTTCAGGTAGTGGGGGAAAGATCAGCAATGATAGTGTCTCTGCTCAGCTGACTGGTGCCATTTCCCTCTATGAAAGCAATAACCTGTCCCATTTAACTCCAAACATTCACGTCACCGCCAGGGGTCAAACCCAGAGCAACAAAAATCATTCATCTGATGTTCTGCAGCAGCCCAGGAAAAACAACAACTACTACAGTGATTACAGACAGAAAGAAGCCTTAAGCAATGAAAAAGTACTGAGGTGGTACTATGAGGTCAATATATTGTTTTTACTATAGCAGAATGTTCATAAAAACATGTTAAAATCATGGTATTTTGTGGCATATTTTTGAATAATTTCAGCTGGCTGTTAAAAACCACAAAAATCTCTACATACCATACTCTGAATTTTTAAGACGTGAGAGGAGTTGTATACTTGAGACGTCCTCTGATCTTCAGAAAAGAGGAAGATGGGAGAATAGAGATAGTGGCTTTTTATTAGGTCATAAATGCCTTCACTTCCAGTGCTAAACACACACACACAAATAGGCTAAACACACACCACCAACAGACATCCTGAAGTGAACATGAAATGGTTCACAACCCACAATCTCCATAACGTGACATATGTAACCTATACATATTTAACTTTATTCATATATATTTTATGTATATAAAATTTTATATATTTGATATTATTATAACTTGATTTTACCAACTAACAAAGTTTTTTTTTTACTAATTTTCTTTAGACCAACATGCACCATTATTCAAAGTAACATAAAAAAAAAAAACGAATTAAAAAGTCAGGTTTTGGAAGAATAGTCAGTTGACCATCGTGGCTTTAACAATTATATGGTCAGAAGCTTGTTTTCCTTTCCTCAGTGCTCTTTGCCACGACCTGCAATTACCGCACAACTAAAATCATTAACACTACTACTCTCTCTTTACCCCTCAAGCTCTCAGTCCATTCTTTCTTTTCATTCTACTCTCCTCATTCCCCTCATTCCTGTGGATGGCAGGAGTCTGAACTTCTGTAGCGTTGAGAAGGGGCGTTTAAGGGCTAAATCCCCTGAAATAGAGAGAGATTCATACAATGTCAGAGCCGAGGAGCTTGGAGTGGGGGGTGGATGGTGTCGCACAAAGAGGCAGGACCCCCTACCTTCACGGGTCATGTTGTTGTGACCACGTCACAGTGAGTGTCAATCAAGAAAGACACAGAGAGTCCTTTCATGGCACGGCTGATGTTCCAGTGATGTGGGGTATTCCCTAGACCACCTCCCCGTCGGCCTCACAGTCAAACAGCACGACTTTCATACAACCAAAACAACACCAGTGAAACAATCATTGCCTAGATGACAACATCTCAGATCTTCTATTTCTTCTCAAGAACTGGATGTATGACGCTTCAGATTTGAGGTACATTGATCACTCTGATCCACAGCTTGATACACGTACTGTTTTGATAAAGATGCAAGTAAATGCAGTTATTGGAAGGTAAAAATGGCTCAATTCTGAAGATTTTAAAAGGCAATCTCTATAACATCTATAATATTATATAGTGCTACGTGTCTCCTCTGGAGTTTCAGAAGAGATCGCAAAAATGTCACAAAACATCTGAGGCAAGGCTGATGCTTCAGAGAAAGAAAAACCAGACATTCAATTAGTCTCATGAGATATGAAAGAGGAACCTTTGAGCAATAAATTATTACAGGTTCCACAACAATATTAAGCAGCACAACTGTTTCCAACATTGATAATATTAAGAAATGTTTCTTGAGCAGCAAATCTGATCAGCATATTAGAATGATTTCTGAGGGATCATGTGACACTGAGTAATGATGCTGAAAATTCAGCTTTGCCACTGGAATAAATTACATCATATTGAAACAGAAAACAGTTATCCCAAATCCCAATATTACTGTTTTTACAGTATTTTTGATTAAATAAATGCAGCCTTGGCGAGCATACAAGACATTTCAAAAAATATTTTAAAAAATCTTTCCAAAACAAACTTTTGAAAGTTTTAAAAGTAAAATGTGTAACTTCTGCAAAGATAATGATTTTTTTCCAGACAGGTTTCCCAAACACTGATAAAGGTGATAAAGGACAGTCAGGATGTGCAAATAAACAATGTTTTGATCGCACCACAGAGCCACAATGTTTACACTTTTCAGGGAAATCAACCTACTCTTATAGTAGTCTTTATAACTATACATTAGAAAGTAGTTTGGAAAATCTTCACAACAGCAACCAAGCAGTAATAACAACACATTGCCACACACACACACACACACACACACACGCAACCACAATAAGACAGATTTAATTCTTTTTAGAAATCTGTTCTTGCATCTGGCAGGTTTACAGTCCCAGATGTGGACCCAGTCTGGCATGGGCCTATAATCCAGCTAATGGCACATAATAACACTGAGGAAGCTGGGAAACCAAGAAAACCATCACTTTTTCCTCTCCATCTCTCCCTTGTTCTTTTATTCTCTCATTCCATCCCTTCCCTGATCAGCTGAAACACACGCGCGCACACACACACACGCTCAGGCTTGCACACACACATTCCCAGAGAATGAGAAAATCTAAAATGTCACATTTTTTCCCCGGCAAAGTAACTCACCTCGGAGCGCTCAGCATTTCCATCTCCCTGATGTTGACTCACGTCTGTGACTCTGATCAGCATTTACAGCCAGATGACATCACCTCTTTAAAAATATCTCAACACAAATATCTCAGCCACAATGGAACTGAAGCGATAACGGTCCAGACAAGGCACAGACAGGAAATCAAGGACACATTACAGGAGTGTGGCAGAATAATGAACCAACTGACTGGCCTTTATTTGCGTCTGGTCTAGTAGATTGCTCTAGACTGGTTGCTGGCCTGGCTGATACCTAGAATTACCCAGCTTGCCTATGAAGTTTAAAGGTCTGTTCACAACCATCACAATAACGAAAAAGTTTTGAAAATCATTCTAATTTTAAATTTCCACACCACAACTAATGATAACAGCTCAAAGGAACGATACAGCCTAGTAGAAATCACTTTCAGAATCAATTTATTCCGGCAGATGAATAATATAAACATCAACAGCCAATCAGAATCCAAACGACTTTAGAAGACTCAAGCATTTAAAAATGGCAGATGAAAAAACTGCAGCACATGCTTATAATAAACAGAATATTATTGTCCATTGGTGTAATTATAATATTAAATCGCCCTTGAACGGGTCTTCAATAACCAGACTGAAATTTAAGTCATTACTCCTTTGTGAAGGCACATATTCAGATTATTAATGAATAACCACATACATTTAAGTCTCACTCTGGTCCATAAAGTTATCATTTAGATGGATTTACAGTGTATCTGTGCTGTTCAGAAGTGGCATACATTGACAATGCAATTACAATGGCATAATAATGCTATGAGAAACATTTGTGACACTCGAATTGACATACTCGATCATGCCAGCTTGCACATTGTTAAAACACCAATTACAATATTATCGTTGATGCCGCACACCCCTAATATTATGCATTTATAAGACTTGTAATACACCAGACAGAAAGTCAAGCAGACAAATCGCTAAACTCGCTGATTTTCAGTAGTCGAAATTTCTGTGCAACCCTATTTGACACAACATGTTTAGCAAACAATGAGTTTTGTTTTTGTGAACTATTCCTTTAATTAAGTTCTCAAATGTGTTTCAGATTAGTATCAAGTTTATCTCAGGACTCAAACAAAAAATTAGTATGCGTATAGAGTCAAATAAATGTGGATAGCGTAGACCAGATCATTTTAGTACTGAAATCTCTTACATTTGATTTCAGACTTTGGCATCTTGGTAAATCTGAGAACAGTTTGTGAAATTATTGCGATCTTTTCTGATACTCTAGAGAGATTACTAAAGTCTGTTTCTCAAGTTCAAAACATGTTCTCCAATTAATCTCGTATCCGTCTAATAATCATTTGTGATATAGGCTATTAAATTGTTATTTTCTTTTCCTTTCCTCTATACAACAGTATCAGGACTAGTCTTAGCACCTCCTCACTGTTAGACTTTTCTGTCATTTCTACAGATATTTACTTTAAATCACCCAGTATTATACTGCTATTTCTCTTTACAGTAAATAACTGTGATTCCCATTGCATCATGGGAATTTTCCGTGACATCAAACACCAGATACAGAGACTTACTGTATTTTTTAAATTTGCTGTATACTACTGTATTTGACGTAACGGCCTCTCTGACTGGCACCATTCCATCATGCTTTTTATTTCCTAATTTTTGCCTTACACCGCGTGTCTACAATGCTGTAACTGCCAGAGGCTGTCTATATTGGACACATTGAAGCGACCGGACTATTAATGCAAAATGCAAACCTGTTTGTCCCTTGTCACAAATAGCGCGAGCGCTTGGACTCGGAGTACCGTACGTCAGAAATATAACGGGGCATTACAATACACTGTCTGGGATTTGTCATGTCGCGCCGGAGCATCCAGTGTAATATCACTGGGATAGTTCACAGGAAAAAAGTCATTGTTTGCTAAACCTCATGTTGTGTCAAATAGGGATGCACAGAAATTTAGACTACCAAAAATCAGTGTGTTTAGCGTTTTGTCTGCTTGACTTTCTGTCTGGTGTATTACAAGTCTTATAAATGCATAATATTATGGGTGTGCGGCATCAACGATAATATTGTAATTGGTGTTTTAACGACGTGCAAGCTGGCATGATCGAGTATGTCAATTCGAGTGTCACAAATTTTTCTCATAGCATAGCAACAGTGTTGCCAGTAAGTTACTGTAAAAAACTCTTGAAATGTCTAACAGTGCTGTTTAAGAGATAAAAGTGTTACCCAACACTGACACCACAGACTCTGAAGCACGACCTGGTTCCTCCCTGAAGGCACAATAATGCAGTTCCACACCCAGCTGAGCTCAAAAAGCTGACCCTGTTTCTCCACGCACTGAAACTCCATCCACTCTCCCCTTACAGAACTTACAGTAAAAGACACAAGAAGAGAAGGGACAAAAAATGAGGGACAGTGCAGAGAAAGACGACACAGATTCCCAGGATCCAAATTCAGTGTTGCATAACCCTAATATGAAATGTGATCTGGCCTCCAAGCACTGAGAAGGAGCAGAGGAGCATCTTAACTGGGTCAAACTGAGTTCTCCAGTCACACGGAGGAGTTGCGCAGGGTCACCGCAGAGAAATGTATACAGTCTCACACCCTTAACATCTTAATTGTGTCCAGGGACAGAAAAAAAAGAGGAGGTATAGATTGAGAAAGGAAGAGAGTGGTAGATAAAAAAAATAAAGCTTCTTCAAAATGGGCTATATGTAAGAATTTATGTATAAATCACATTTTATTGCAAATGTTTGAACAGCTTGTAGCGAGATTTAAAAAACGAGACCTTCCCTGACTTCCTAGGTTGTCTATGAAAGCCTGTAGACTTATTTATCTCAGCCTGTATACCGTCAGCACAACACAGACTCCCACACAAACATACAGCTCAACCAGTGTATAGTCCAATTTTTTAATAATTCATTCTTATGAGCCGGCACTTTTTAGTGAATCAAAAACATATCATGAACAGCGTAGTCAGATTCCCGAATAAACAAATATTATGAGCTGGTTCTTTTTAGTGAATTTAAAATATATATGTATAATATATAATTTATATCAAATAAACCAATAAATAAAAAAATTAAAATAATGTGAACAACGTAGTCTAATGCCCGAACAAATTACTCTTCTGATCTGGTTATTTTTAGTGAATCAAAACAAACAGGGAAGTCTGAATCACAAAAGAATGACTCTTTTATGAGCAGGTTCTTTTTAGTAAAGCAAAAACTTAGATCACTAGCGTAGTCCAGTTCCCAAACAAACATAACCACTCGTATGTGCTGGTTCATTTTTGTGAGTCAAAACACAGCATGAATGGTGTAAACCGAATCACAAAAGAATGACTCTTATGAACGGGTTATTTTTGGTGGATAAAAAACAACAAAAAAAACAGACGTGTTCGACTTGAAGCAGCGCTGTGCAGACCGATCAGTGTATGACATCAAGGTACAGACAGAGCGATTAAAGAGTAGATGGCTCCGTATGCTTTCAAATTGTAACTTTGTCATACACCGATCAGTCCGCGCAGCGCTGCTTCAAGTCTATTAATAATGTGAACAACACAGTCTGATTCCCAAACAGACAACCCTTACGAGCTGGTTCTTTTGAGTGAATCAAAACACATACAGCATGCAGGAACAATGTATACATATTCTATATATAAAGATGCACATTGTATTTTTTTTTATAAATTAAACATGTTACCACATTTTTTTGTTCCTGAAAACTATTCAATTCTTTTGCAAAAATTATTTTACATTTATTTATTACAGAAATGTTTACCTAACTCATTTTATAATCAATTTCATCAAGAGCTTCATTTTCTTCATAAAATCCTCATAAAATCTTGTCAGTCTCCAAACCTCCAGCTGTGCCAAAGTGGGACTAAACATGCATGTATGTACAGAACGAACAGGCAGCACTCTCCACCACAGTCCCTTTCCCTCCCTCTTCTTCTAAAGGTCAATAGGTCACATTCCTCATCCTGATTTGGGCCTCAGCTATAAAGAGGCAAGCTATGCTAGTGTGTATTTGTGTAACAGGAAATCTGTACTAAACATGTTACACTTAATAGCTGTAGACAGTAAAGGTTGCAGGTAGATCACCCAATTCATGAAACATCTAATGCAAAGCGCCGCTGGATCTAGCTGCATAAGAGGCTCTTATGATCAAACAAGATGTGATGCTCAACAGAAGAGACAAGGACCAATATTAACTCTTCAATCCAGCCTCCAGCAACTGATGGCTGATGAGATAAAGGGCAGGAAAAGTTTGATCTCATCACCAAAAATCCATTTTGTGCATTCCAACGAGCAAGAGAACAGGATCAGGAGTGACAGAAATACCGAGCAGTATGCTATTATGCAATTCTGAATTCTGACATTGTCATTTGTTTCATTCCTGAATTAATCTGTTCAAAATCTGTTCAAAATTCAAAATAGCAATCTATGAATTTGTACGAGAGTGCAACGGTGCCCAGCCACTTTTTCAGTGACCTTTACTCCAAAAGCATTTTCCCTTTTTTAATTTTTTTTTTAATAGAGATATTTAAGAAGTCTTTGCTAAAGATTTATAACCCATGAACCAAACCAACCAATTACGAGGTGAATTACCATATTACAAATTGATTCAAAGCAAAAAGGTATTTGATAATCAGACAAAAGTACAAGATTGTGTACTTAACGGTTTTAATGAACTACAATCCCATGAAGCATTGAGAATGACAATTGAATTAAAATGGAGAAATATAAAATGCTTAATTTAAAGTTTTTTTTTACAGACAGACATATGAATATCAGATTTAACAAGAGTAGTATAACAAATAAATTAAAAATGTAAAAAATCAGTTGAATGATTGATTCAATGACTTGCTCATAAAGACAGTTGTTTTTATTCCTGAAAGAATCTGTTTTGAACAAATCTTATGAATTAATTATTCACTCACTTGACATTGTGCCATCGCCTACACCTAGCATAACGATGACGTAACCTGCAGAAAGATTCTGTAAAAATCTTCACCACTAATACAGACTGGAATAAGCAAACAGAGAAAAGTCCTAGTGCTGTTGGATTATATCAACTGGAACTACTTGTTCATACTTATGGGTTTGTTTGAATCCTTAACCATAACCGAAAACAGTGGAAAATATCCAATAGAATTTCACTGAAGGAGAGACCTGTGGGTTTATTGCTCAAGGATATAATGGTGATCAGGGTTCCCAGAAATTCTCCACTTCATGAATCACCCATTCCAAAACCAGATTTTTAACCACTACCACCACCACCCTTCCCTGTGCGAAATCCTTGCCCAAATTCTTCACAAATGTACCATGAGTTTCTCATTAAAACATTTCAGTTACCCTGTGGGTAGCTGGCATTAGCAATAATTCGGCACAACCGTTTCGATAACGACAACAAAAGAGTACTGACAGCTCGACAGATCATTACAATTGCTCTCAGGAAATGATGGGAGACAAATAGAGCAAACATCTGATTATCCAATGCCATTAGCACAAATATCTAAGCATTTCTGTTACCTAGATAACATCAGCTCTCTTCAAAGTAGAGAGTTAGTGGACAGGGGAGAACCTAAAGAACAAAGCTGGTGTACTAGACATGATAAAACACGATGAGAATGAGCAATGAGTAATAGATAGCTGTACTAACGTCAGTGCAGTGACAAGTAACTTAAGGCCCTGATATACTCACAGCGAAGTTCTATTTCATTCACTACTTAGGGATAAAGAGAAGTTCGAAACATCCAACCACACTGCTAAGAACGGTGTTTAGATTAATACATAAATATGTGCAGCATGCTTTCCTCTCAGTAACAAAATTGAGAAAAAAGAAAAGAAAAAAAATGACAGTGGTGAGAAAACAGCAGTAAAGAAAGCATCTGATCATGCATTTCCATGGGCATGTTTGCACCAGCTCTGCAATTCAGCACTCGTCACCATACATTTATTTATATAGCACTTAGTATTGAACATGACAGTGTGGCTTTCAATAAGAACCATTACTTCAATGTCAAATATAAAGCAGCTCTCCAGTGTGTTCGTGTTTTTACTCGTGTCTGACCTCGATGGACTAAACAGAAGAAATGAACCAGAGAAGATTTCCATGACAAAGAAGGCGGAGACTCAGAGCACACCTATGAAATCGCCATGGACCAATGGCAGCTCAAAGGTGTTTACCGGCCGAAGCTGGTCTGAATTAACTTTGTTTTGCCTTGATTTTGTTCTAAATCACACCAGATCGTTTGCTATGCTAGCTACAAAAGCTATTTCCAACGTACAATAACAAACAAGCATTAATTATTTGTGTGATGTATTGAAGTGATAAATGTTAGATAGGCTACCAAATTTATTTAAATGTGTCATAGCTGTTAAATTTAGGTATCTTTACTCAAAACATGAGGTAATCTACACCAACAAATTAAGTGCAAATTGTTACCTAAATTTTGTTGAGAAGATCCTACAGGTTTGTTTTTACAGTGTACCCACAAGCACTGCATTCTTTTAATGTTTGAGTTTGGGGCCAAAGGGCTGTAGGGTTGGGAGGGGTCAGGGTATGCCTGTGTGTTTAAATGGGGGTGCGAGATGCTGAAAAATCAGTGCTCACACCGTGGTCAGGATACCACCACAGAAATGTGCATTTCCTTCACAGGATATAATTTAAAGCATCACTTACAATAAAACTTTAGTGCATATTAGTCTGCAAAACCCTGTGTTTGACATAAACCATTTGAAACGGCGCTGAGTCTCAGTGAAGTTTACAGTACTGACTGCAGTAAAGTTTAAAACCTTCACATTACAGAACATAATTTTCACTTTTTGACTCTATTAATACTACAGCAATGACTTAAAGGAGAGAAATCAAACTTGACGCCAAGGCTGTAGAAAGTCTACAAGGCAGCTTTCTGCACCTCAAGATTCGCTCTGGAATGTCAGATGACGTCATGTATTTGGGATCGGGTTTCCTCCGACTAAAAGATCCGGTCTACAATATGATCCACAACCCAAATTTGAGTTTTTCTAAAACACTACAAAAACAGATTTTGTGACAGTCTGTTTTTTCTTTCGCAACCGTTTACATTTGAACACTATCATTCCCAAAGGAAACTGGGTATAACAAAGTGTCAACACTGCAACATTTGAACACTCCCCTTCTAATCAATGAAGCTGTCTACTTGGGAGTCTAACTCATTTCGATTCAGTTCATCGAAGCGATTCAGAGATTCTTTTACAGCGTGACATAATTGTGTCATCATGTGATTTCATAAAAACAACTGCATTGATTAAACAGACACAATCAACTCATAAACATTTCCAAATTCCAATGTTTTGAAATATATATATATATATATATATATATATATAAAATTTTATAGTTTTATCTTCATCATTTTTTATTTTATTGTCAAATGTCAATGCTTCACTGTAGTTCCCTCATTAAAACTGTAAAGAATACATTTATATACATCTAAGTGCCTGTGTGTGTGTGTGTGTGTGTGTGTGTGTGTGTGTGTGTGTGTGTGTGTGTGTGTGTGTGTGTGTGTGTGTGTGTGTGTGTGTCTATGAGTGATATATCTCTTAGGAAGTTTACAACCCATCAATCAAATCCTCAAAACGCTCCAAATACTGTACAGTCAGCTCTATCGTCTGAAACAGACGGTTCTCAGTTCAATGAGTGTATTTATGAATCGAGAACCTCAGGGACTGATCAAGTCTGATTAAAGAACAGTGCTGCCAATGATAATACGATCTTTTAAAGCGTAGCCTACTTACGAGAAACGCAACCCTGACTGTTTTTGTGAACAGGTTCAACTGATTCATTGAAAAGATTCGACTCAAAAGAACGCCAATTCTACAATGTAAGTTCACTCACACACACAGCTTCCCATTAGAACGCCGTAGACAACTTTGTTAATGGCAATGACAATGTATAAGGAACTGGATTTTATGTATACAATATGGCGTGCGTCATACTCATTGCATTGACGTTACAACCAGGAGTTAAAAATTACATTATTCGCGTGACGCTTAAGCAAACAACTTGATGCTGGGAATTGACGTGTCACTTTCCAAATGTCTTTGGCATCTTTACCCGACTTATACTTACATAAAAATGTTTCATGTATAAGACCTAATGAAATGCGAGATGATTATATTATACAAACAGGCCCCGTGTTGATGGAAAAAAAACGTTTCGTAACGAAACGGTATCGAATTCCAGAATTTTCCGAGAAAGAAGCAGTGGACAGAATCACGAAGTCTCCTCTATTAATTCTCACTTGGACATTACGAGTGTTGTGGAAGTGAATTTTGATAAAGCAGTGTTAATGAGGATAACGAGTTATTACTTTTTTCTAGCATAAAAAACCCCCACACAAGATGCACATAGCCTAAAATTGCAGTATTAGGCTACTAGTTCAAATAGGCTACAACTGTCAAAATATACTCATGTAAAAGCGAAGTAAATCAGCTCACTCAAATGTTTATGTGTTTAAAACACTAAGTTCCGTTTAGGTTTCGTTTCGTTTTCCATTAAATTCAAGACTTCCCTTTCCCATCAATGAGGCAAACCGGCTCGCGCTTTTCTGCAACTTGAAACTTTTCGAAACAATGTCTCCAGGCGCTTCGTAAAATACATTACTTTGAAGAAAAACGCGTCTACTTACCTTAGATTCAGTAAATCTTGCTTATTAACACTTTAGTCCCTAAATGCCCGAAATAGAAAGCATGTCATTCCGTTGCTGCGAAGTCCACGGTGGACCAGACCAGACCAGTGTGGAATTCCGCCATGTCAATTATGTGGAAGCGCACATGGGGGTGTAGAACTGTATTTACCGTATTACACCAAATACTCTCCCGATCCATTCCAGCAGTGACCGCATCCGCAGAAATGTCTGATGATGATGCAGATAAAGGGGGATGTAAGGAGAGATTGTTAAGATAAATTAGACTCGACCAGGCCAGCGTGAAAGCAGTAATTTTTTTAAATAAATGTTCTTAAACTATAGCTCTCTTGTGAAAATGTGACTAGCTTGAAATATAAATAAGTTGAAGACTTTTTTTTAAAATAAATAATTGTATATTATACAATATATAGCCTACATTAATATTTATTTATTTATGATATGATTTAGGAGGCAACTTGTAACTTATATGCATCCTAATAATAATAATAATAATAATAATATATATATATATATATATATATATATATATATATATATATATATATATATATATATATATATATATATTTTTTTTTTTTTTTTTTAAATACAAAGCATACAACTCATGTAAAACTCATTATTGGTTTAAAAGTCATGTGCTTTATCCACAAACGTATAAAGTTCCCTTTTGTACGTTCCACATCCTCAAATACACAGGATTTTGTTTAGGACTGATATCTCATAAAAAGCCACAGTGGTGGAATCTGTTCATAATTTCACACTCCCATCATCACATTCCATGGCTACACATACTGGTTTATAATAACCGTGTATTGGTTGTCTCAAATATTCATCTAATATTTATTGTATTATTAGGCCTATGACATTCCAAACTCACGAATCAAAGTTTTTGAAACACTTTTTATTTGCCTGATTTAAATGAGGAATCTTGCTTTTGCTTGCCATAATAATGTGATTGACATTTGCGTGATATGAGTGAACAGCTACAGAAATAATTTTTTTGGCTTTTGTTGAAATGCTATTTAACCTAATTAAGTTTTTTTGTTTTGTTTTTTAAAGATTTCCTATATTTCTATAGCTAGAAGTGTGGGTATTATGGAGTGACCATATAAAGATGAACTACAGCGCCACCTAGTGGTCATTAACATAACAGTAACCAGATCAGATCTCGTATTTAAAACAGATTGGTTCACACTTCACAGTCTGGGATTAATCATTTGAAGCGTAAACTATCAGGACATTAATAATCACTTAAAAAAAAGCAGCATTATCAATACGACAAATATTATACATAAATATTGGCCTATCTCTATAAACGGAATCGTAGTAGGCTATTTAGCATTTTTAGTAAAAGTAGTAAACTAGTAAAACACGTGTAGAGCTTATATAGTTGGGCTGACATATGTCTGATATACAGTACATTCCAATGTGACGTATGTAAACAACTGTTACTCAAAAAGTGCTGTTACATGACTGAGTGTGAACAATACTTCAAAATAAAAGTCGCCGTCTTCTGGCAGTGCAGAAAAAAATTAAATCAACAAGAGATGTCGTTTACTTAAACGTTCGCGTAAATATCGCTTAATTCGAAAAATCATGAGTAGTAAAACGAATACTAACCATCAGCGAATAATTTAAACACAATGTACACAATTAAAAAAAGATGGATTTAGAGTTCTCATACCTGAGGACTTTTAAAGTAAAATTTGCTGTGATTTCAAAACCACTGCTCTCTGGGGTCAGATGAGGTATTACAACATCATACAGTCAGTCACTATGTTAACCCTGAGACCGGTATAGTTTTATACGTTTCTTGTGTTTCTTTAACTTATCCCATCATAATGATGCGGTCTATTTTGATCGTGGCGATTTTACTGTCAATAGCAGCTGCTTATTATATTTATCTGCCTCTGCCCAGCACTATATCAGAGCCATGGAAACTCATGTTTATGGATGCAATATTGCGTGGTGTAATGCATGTGGTAAGCTTTTGCATTTGTTTACATTATATAGAATATGCATTATATGTCATTTCAATGTGGATACAGTATTTAAGCATAAATAAAAGAGGGAGAGCTATGGCACTACGTCAGAAATTGTTTAATATTACATTAAAAAAATGTGAAAAGCTTGAATAAAGTTTAAACACTATAACTATATACTATAACTATTTCTAAGAATAACTTTGATAACAAATCTAAATTGCTACAATTTGTGTAAAAAAAAAAAAAAAGAGAAAATAAAATTTGATTATTAAATTTGTCTTTTTTATTATATTTTTACTTCAAGTGTTTATTACAATTTTGACTTGTATGATTGTTGCATTCTTTTAAATGTTGACATCTTTTTAAATTTTCGTGCTTGGTTAATTTGAGTTAGATTACTATGTCTAATATCTTTCTATAATACAAAAAAAAAAAAAAAATTGGGGATTTGAGAAATCAAACTATCAGAATCTTTAGGACCTTATCCTTATGTTCCAAATGGAATTTTCTTAAAGAGATTTTCTGACCCTTTTAGGGTGTGTAACAATGCTAATCTCTAATCCTTCTAACTTTTTAGGCTTTTTTTTTCTTTCATAGAGCTTAATTAGCTCACGATCTTGGACTGAGACGACCTTTCGATGTTGTAAAGTACGCATGAGATTAAATTAGATTATTTATCGTTTCACCAATTTACTTCAATTAATTGAATATCACTTCAACAGAGTTTATTACAATTTTGACTTTTGTATAATTGTTGTATTATTTTAATTATTGACTTCTGATAATGGGAATTTCAAAAATCACCAAACATTTTAATGTGTTTAAATCTACTGACTTTTCATGCTTGGTTAATTTGAGTTCGATTATGTTATATCAAATATCTGTCAATAATACAAATTGAAAATGTGGGATATGAGCCTGTAATGCTTTTAGAAATGCTATAGTAAAAACTGCCATACTTTTCCTTAGGACCCTCCTTATGTTCCTTCAAAAGAAATGGAATTTTCTTAAAGAGATTTTCAGACCCTTATAGGGGGTTTAACAATCCTGCTCTCTAATCCTACTAACTTTTAGTATTTTTTTCATAGAGCTTTTTAGCTCACGATCTTGGATTGAGTCGACCTTTCGATGTTGCTAAGTACGCTGCGTCATGGGATGAAATAAAGGGTCCACAGTCCAGCCCAGCCATCCGGGTCACTGATACTCATTTTGGAGGAGTGGAAGCACAAGTGTTCGAGTCCACTACATCATACCAGGAGCTGCATTTGAAAAGAGGTGTGGTCTATTTCCATGGAGGTGGATGGACGCTCGGCAGTGGAAGTAGGTTAAATGCATAAAGAAATCTGTTTAAAAATGAATGTTGTTGGCAGAAGTAGTGAGAAAAAATACATTGTTTATTTCTCTTCTTTTTTTCTTTAAAAGAGATGCAAACATATTTCCTTCAGTGCAGGTCCATGGCTGAAGAATTGGATGCGGTTGTAATATCAATTGAGTAAGCAATGCACGTTGTCTACTGTGTCATTTTATTGCTACATCCTTAACAAACTCAAATTTGTTAATTACAGGCTGTCATTTGTATAATTTGTATGTTCAGGTACAGCCTGGCTCCTAATGCACGTTTCCCAGATCAGTATAATGAAGCCATTCAGGCCTCAAAACACATCCTGACAGCTGAGGTGTTGGGCCGGTACCACATAGACCCAAATAGAGTGGCTGTGTCAGGTGACAGCGCCGGGGCCAACCTAGCCACCGCTGTGGTGCAACAGGTACGACTAATCCCTACAAATGAATTTTCAATATTGAGGGAAAGGAATCCACAACAGTGTTATTTTAGTTTTAATAAAATTGTGACGCGAGTTACGTAATCAGATTAATTTACTAGTAAAGTAACGCACTACTTTTAATTTACAACCAAATATCTGAGTTATTTTTTCAAATAAGTAATGCAAGTTACTTTGTCTTCCCATTTATTGACTGACAGCTCTCCTGTCTCCATGTTGAGAGAAATCAGAAGTAAAGGTGCGCTGTGTGGACACGATGCTTATTATAGTTCTAGACTAAATGTGAGCAGGCATTTACCCATCTCACTTGCACAAAAACAGATTCAGTATCCCTCAAATGAATAAAAAAATGCAAATTCATAATATTATGCAAACATATATGAAATTACACAAATATTCTTTATGTATTTAATCTCACTTTTTTAAAGGGATAGTTCACCCAACAATGAAAATTGTGTGATCATTTACTCACCCTCAAGTTGTTTCAAACCTGTACGAGTTTCTTTCTTCTGTTGAACACAAAAAATATATATTTTAAACAATGTCAGTAACCAAACAATTGATGGGCCCCATTGACTTCCATAGTATTTTTTTCCTATTATGCAAGTCAATGGGGTCCAACAACTGTTTGATTACCGACATAACCGACAGGTTTGGAACAACTTGAGGGTGAGTAAATGATGACAGAATTTTCATTTTGGGTTGAACTATCCCTTTTAGCAATATCTTTGATGCTGACCCTCGACTTAATTACAATTCAATACAATTCAACCTTACTAATAAGCAAAAATGACTTTAGATAAGCATCACATTTGTGGGGGTTTTTTTATTGCTGAAGTAAGAGTGTTGAACTTTCTTCTCCTGTGTCTTTTTCTTCTGCAATCCAGAATGGCAGCACAGCTGAAATGTTTGTTTGCGCTGTGCCCTCTAGTGTACAGGCTTACATTTACATTTCATTCAGCCTGAGGCTAATTTATTTAGCTTTTGGTGTGAAAAAGCCTTTACATTTGCCAAAAATGTTTTTTATTAAACTATATATTTTTTGTTATTAAAAACAAATAAGCAAGCCCAGCCCAGGTGAGTAAAAGTAATGCAAAATTAATGTAATGGATTACTTCCCATAAAAAGTAACTAAGTAACGCAATTAGTTACTTTTTACAGAGTAACGCAATATTGTAATGCATTACTTTTAAAAGTAACTTTCCCCAACACTGTATATATTTCTCTTTAGGGTTAATTTATTTTAATTGCAGTTTTAGTTTTAATTTCCAGTTAATAGTTTTAGTTCAAGGCAACATTTCTCATTTTCGTATATTAAAAATGTTCAACTATTATTTATATTTATTCCAATTAAAAGAAACGTTTTTTAATAGTTTAAGTTTAAGATGATCCACCCTGATCCACAATCACATTTATTTATCTCTTTGTTCACAGATGGCTTTGGACAGTAGTGTTTCTATTAAATTCAAAGTTCAGGCCCTTCTCTACCCCGTGCTTCAAGCCCTGGACTTCAACACACCTTCATACCAGCAGAACGCCCACATTCCCATCCTGCACCGTCCAGTCATGGCCCGCTTTTGGCTGGAGTACCTAAACGGGGATCCAAAACTCGTTACATCTTTGCTGGCAAACAACCACACAACTCAGGGCCAGGAGATGGCAGCGGCCAGAGCCAAGATCAACTGGACCAAGCTTCTTCCGGTGGCCTTCCAGAAGAACTATAAACCTGTGGTTCCGCTTCACGGAGACCCAGAGCTGGTGGAGAAGCTGCCAGGCCTGCTGGATGTGAGAGCGGCACCTTTACTTGCTGAAACTGAAGTGCTGAAGGCCCTGCCGCCCGCCTACATCATGACCTGTGAGCACGACGTGCTGAGAGACGACGGACTCATGTACGCCACACGACTGGAGGAAGCCGGAGTCCATGTCACCGTTGATCACTATGAAGATGGGTTCCACGGATGCCTTAGTTTCGCTTTCGGGCCCTTTCGATTCTCTGTGGGGTTTCGAAGTTTTAGGAACTACATCCATTGGTTGAAGGAGAACCTCTAGCAGACCTAAAGTATTCTGTTGTTATGTTAAATATATTTTGATTTTTAAACATTCTCAAATTTTTAGTTTTTAAATTTAAAATGCTATGCAACATGTCAATGCAACTGATTATTTGTGAAGAATTGAATGGGAATGAAAGCGCAGTGATCAGGGCCAAAGCTGCTGAAATAATGTTTCAATAACAATATTCTATTGTTTCTGTAGCAGTGGGCTTAAGCTACAGTACTTTGTATTACATGGATAATGCCACATAATGCAAAATGATCCAGATTATACAAATATTATAAATAATTCTGCAGAGTGTGACCAAAAAAATGGACAATATTTATATATATATGTGTGTGTGTGTGTGTATATGTACATATATAACACACACACACGTATATACATACATACATATATATATATATATATATATATATATATATATATATATATATATATATATATATATATATATACATACATATAAATTACCAGTTATAATGCCTTTTTACAAGTGTGTCAAAGCAGGTCAGTTCAAAATTTAAGTAAAACAGGACACTTATTGCAATAAGGTTTCATTTCTTGTTTTTCCAAATGTTCTATGAACAGATGGGAAGACAAGTTAGTTCATGTCTCTCACACTCCAGATTTGCAGTGGTGTGCATTTTTGTGTATGCGCACGCACAAGCATGCAATTGTGCTCTCTGGCCTAGTTTTGTGCAGCTGCATCTGGGCGTGAAGTCTGCACAGATGCACATCACCATGCCTCAAGGAGTGCATCACTTATCTTAGTGAATAATGCATTCTGAATGCATGCATTTATTTCCTTGGGAAATAAACCATTGGTATCGCTGATTTTCAGTGGAATCTGTGAAACAGAAAAATAATAATCTGTAAAATGGTTAAATATCAATTCATATGAAGGAATTCAAAATGAATCATACATTTTATTCAAGATACCAGCATTAAAAAAATAATAATGTGCTTTGTCCACAGAATTATTGAAGGTTTCACATTCTCAGGCATGGCATACTGTACCTGGGACTTTGTTTTGTCAGTACATTTCATAATTGAACACTTCCATCACATTCTACTATGTCATCATCATGCAATGTAAAATGATGTGTTATGTGTCATATTTATTAATATAGTATATATGAATATGTTTGATATCCCAAGATCATTAATGACAGTAAAGTGAAGAAACAAATCAAAGGCCTTGTGTAATGAAGACTATATTATGTTCTGGTGGAGAATGAGCAGTCACAAGACGTCCGGTCAGAGACGTATCTCTTTAATGGTAATTTGCAGCCACATTCAAACAGTAGTGGTTCTAAATGAAATAGAAATAACAATATTTAAATTATAACATATTCAAGATAACATATTTCAGATATGGTTATATGCACAGAAGAACATAAACATTGTAATACTATGTTATCCAATCATTGTAACATCTAGAGTCATCAATTCCGGTTGATAGTACTCATAAACTACTTCTATTATGGATATTATGCATGCAATGACTCAATATTTCCCAAATATACAAAATATTATCAAGTAACATAAGGACCGAGTCAAATAACACAGATTAAATGGCGTTACGTTCCCAGACACGTGATCTCAATCAGAGCGATCGTTCAGAGATGATATAATCATCATATATACTTATTCTATCATAAATAATCCTATATACATACTCCACGATACTTATAAATTGAGATTAAATGATCACAGATAGATATTGAACTCTCTTTCACAAGTATTTACCTCAGATAATATACACGATGCTATAAACAAATGCGTGCGTCGTAACATCAAAAGATATCAAATTACAGATTTAACATCAACATAATAATACTTGAAATACAACTCGTAAGAGGTTATCAATAACTGAACAAAGATTACTCACTGGTATATGAACGCACTCTGTAGAATCGATCTAACAAGCAGCATAACTCCATCAAACTTCTTCTGTGTATGTGCAATAGACCACGCCCCGATAGCTAGACTGTTCCGTTAATGCACGTCTTCTATATCTTAACTTAATATGTATTTAGCCACAAGGGGGCATTAGTTTCTCTTTTATAACTATAATACAGATTGGAGAGCCTTTTTAATAGCCGCCCCCACATTTCTTCTGTAAATGTGTACCCTGGAAAAGGCAATCTCAGTTGGGGCATAGTTCTAAGGAGTAATCAGTCTGGCAGATGAGGGAGGCTGATCAGACGGGAAATTGGGCGAAGGTAGGTTTTGTTCTTTACTTCAACCTCAGCCACCCTGACTCTACCATCTTCTCCAGGGAGAACTTTCGTAACTTTTCCAACTGGCCACAGAGCCCGAGGGAGCTGTTGGTCAACAATCATGACAATAGTTCCAGGTGTTAAGTTTCCTGAATCTCTTTGCCATTTTTGGCGTGACTGAAGTCCTGGCAGGTAATTGCGGATAAAATGTTTCCAGAAATGATCCGCCATAATCTGACTATGCCTCCAGCGTCTTCTACTCAAAATCTCTGATTGTGGATACACCACTTGAGGTAGGGATGAGTCCAGCCGCCCCATAAGCAGCATATTAGGAGTGATTGGGTCTAAGTCCGCTACATCAGACGAAGTATAACCGAGGGGTTTAGAGTTGAGAATGCCCTCAATCTCAACAAGTACAGTTCGTAGAACTTCCTCGGTTACAATCTGATCCCCTATAGTAGCACAAAGGGCAGTTTTAAGGGATCGGATTTCCCTTTCCCAACAGCCTCCAAAGTGTGGAGCACCAGGGGGATTGAACTGGAATCTAATCTGTTGGCTGGCTAGCTGCTCTTTTAATGTTGGGTGAAGTGCTGCAAAAGCTTCTTGTAACTCTCGATCACCTCCCCGAAAATTCGTCCCCTGATCTGAGATGATTTCAAATGGCTTCCCCCTACGGGAGATAAATCGTCTCAAGGCCATTAAGAATGAGTCAGTGTCGATATTGCTGAGGATGTCTAAATACACTGCTCGGGTTGTCAGACACTTAAATATGAGCCCCCATCGTTTCTCATTCCTGCGTCCAATTTTAACAAGGTAGGGTCCAAAACAATCTACCCCTGTTGAGTAGTAGGCTGGTTGCAATAAGCGCAGTCTTGATGGGGGGAGGTCAGCCATCTTCTGCGTGCTTGGCTTACCTCTCCATGTTTTACAGCCTAAACAAGCTCTTTGATGTTGACGAATAACTTCCCTGCCCTTCAAGATCCAGTATCTGCGTCGCACTTCTGCAAATACACGTTCTGCTCCTGGATGGTGCAGTTTTGCATCAAAATCTTGAATGATCAACTTGCTCAGGGGATGTCTAGAGTCAAGAACTATGGGGTGAATTGCAAATTCATCTAGTTGTTCTGTCCTTCTGAGGCGCCCACCAACCCTAAGGAGCTGCGTAGTACTATCATATTCCGGAGCGAGGCACAGGAGACGGCTACTCGTGGGTAAAGGTTTACCTGACTTAAGATGGTTAACTTCCACAGGGAAACTTTGGCTCTGTGCCAGGCGGAGGAGAGCTAGTTCGGCTTCTTGATATTCATCTGCAGTCAGAACATCATTATCCGAGGCCGCCCCATGCAATACCTGGGCAGTAGCTTTGAGCAATTCGTCATAGGACTGGAATTGACCACTATCAGGCAACGCTGGATGTTTGTCTGGAACAGTAAACCCACAAAAAGTAGCTCGTTTCACCTCCTCGTCCTCACTCTGCAGGTGGAGAAGTGGACTCTTAGGCCACTGATCTGTGTGCAGAAGGAGAAATGGTGGACCCTGATTCCACCGGCTTGGATTGGACAACTCAGCCAGAGTTTTGCCACGTGTGATGTCGTCGGCTGGATTCGTTTTAGTATCTACATAATGCCAAGCCCCTGGGTCGGTCAATTCCTGTATCTCCGCTACTCTTGTTCCAACAAAAACCTTAAATCTACATGAGTCAGCTTGGATCCAGGTTAGCACAGTAGTTGAATCAGACCAGATCGTGACATTCTGAATTGGAATGCTAAGCTCTGATATTAGAAGCTTAGCCAGCTGAGCTCCAGTTAAGGCAGCACACAGCTCCAAACGAGGGATTGACTGACGCTTTTTGGGGGAAACTCTTGAACGGGCAGTCAGGAAAGCTACTTCTATGTCTCCTTGGGGACTCTGTGTCCGTAGATAGGCTACAGAGCCGTAGGCTTGCTCCGAGGCATCGCAAAAGATATGGATCTCTCTCAGACATTGGGTCTTGTCTAACTCTGCAGTGACATAACACCTGGGGAGTGAGATGAGTTGGAGGTCTGGTAACTCCAATTCCCATGCCTGCCAGGCGTGGAGTAACTCACTTGGTAGTTGGGGATCATCCCATTCCCTCTTCTTGTCCCACAGGCGCTGAACTAATATTTTAGCTCGTGTAGTGTAAGGGACAATGTAACCCAATGGGTCATATTGGCTGGCCAAGACCTTGTAAATGTTGCGCATTGTGGGTACTGAGTAGTCAATGGGACGGTACTTGTATGACAGTGTGTCCGATATACAGTGCCAGTGAAGACCAAGCGTGGATTCTTGAGCATCTGGTTGACCTTGTGTCAGCCACAATGCAATGCTGGTGGACCTAGCATGAGATGGGACATGGCTCAGGACATTAGGGAAGTTACTAGCCCACTGTCTTAAATCAAACCCACCTGTTGCTAAGAGGTTTCGCAACTTTGTCACCATTGACTCTGCTTCTTCCTCGGAACTGAAACTTTGGAGGAAGTTGTCCACATAGAAGGATTTCTCAATGCTTTCACGGACATCTTCTCCTGGTTGACTATGATCCATGATGTGTTTCTGTAATGCAAATGTTGCACAACATGGACTGCATGTCGTCCCAAAGGGAAGGACTTGCCACTCATAGACTTGGGGAAGCTCTTCTCTCTTAAGATCTCTCCACAGGAAGCGTACCAGAGGGCGATCCTCTGGCAATAGACGCACCTGATGAAACATACCCCTGATGTCACTGCTCAAAGCCACGGTGTGCTCACGGAACCTTAGCAGAACGGACATCAGGGTAGGGCCTAATGTAGGACCTGGAAGTAGCAGTTGGTTCAGGTTCTTCCCTCTGTGCTGAAAGGAACAGTTGAAAACGACTCTGTTCTTTCCATTGTGCTGAGTCATATGGTGGGGGATATACCATGATTCAGTTGTCTGTTCCACCTGTTCTGGAGATATCACTGAAGCATATCCTTCCTCCTCCAACCTTTTCATCTCGGCCCTGTAAGATGCTGCTTGAGTTGGATCTTTAGCTAACCTTCTTTCTATTCCTCTGAGACAAGGCAGGGTACTCTCCTTCGGGGCTTGCAGTATGGGCATGTTCTTCACTCGAAGCAATGGAGTGGAGTATCGAGCAACTCCATCTACCATAACTCTAGTCGTCTTTGACTCGAGTAAAGCAATGGCCTCTTGATCTTGCTTGGATCGAGTAATGAGTTTCTCGCTGCGATACGGGAGCACATCTAATTGCCATAATCTCTCCACTTGATTATACAGGTCGGTAGGAGAAAAGGAAGTAGAAGTGAAGAGACACTGTTGTTCTGAGAGGCAGTGCTTAATTTCTTGAGTGGGACCCTGCAGTGTCCAACCCAGACGGGTCCTGATGGCAGCAGGTCCGTTTGGAGGGCCTAGACGAACTGGTTCAACTGGTGTAATGAGGTGTGGATAGTCAGAACCTATGAGGAGGAGTGGCTGTACGTGGTCAATCTGTTGCAGCGGTAATCCCTGTAGATGCCGATACTTGCTCTGTAACTCACTGACTGGATGTGTATGTTCAGCTAGTCCGAGTGGTTCAGCGGTAAAAGCCTTGTGTATCTTGAAGGAAATCTCAGGTTGGAAGGCAGGTGATACTGTAAAAGCCACAGCAGCCCCTTGTAGATTGTGGCGGTCTTGACGTACTGTACGTAACACCAGTTCTTCAGGCTGACCTGTCAACTTAAGTTGTTGAACGGCAGAGTGAAGGAGTATTGTACGTTCGGACCCATCATCTAGTATGGCGTAAGTTTCCAAGCAATGATTGCCATTCCTTAAGAGCACCTTACAAAGCTTTAACAAAACTTGACGACTGCCAGCGGGTCGATCTAAGTACAAGGTCTCTGTGGTGGTGTTCACTAGGCAGCTCTCAGAGGATCCAGGATCAGGAGAGTCCTTGGTCTTTGTGGTGGGCCGATTATTAACCTCATGGAGGACAAACAAGTGTCTGCCGTTACAGATCTTGCAAAGAGTTCTGAGATTACATTTTGCCGCTTGGTGCCCTCTCCCACAACGCCAACATCGATTGTTTGTTTGAATCCATTTCACTTTCTTATCTCTGCTCAACTGACTGAAACTAGAACAGCCGTTCAAGTAGTGATCATGTCCATCACAATATGGACAGAAGATGTTTCTCTCCCTGGACTTAGACTCCGTATCCTTCACTGGCATGGCTCTTGAGACAGTGCATTTCTCTGTACCAAGGAATATACTTGTTGGGTTTGTTTGACGTTTCAAATCCTTACTTTGTCCCTTTCTGCTCATGGCTACTGGCTTATTCGTGGAAAAAGAGAACCTGGAATTATCTTCTTGGACCTGCAGTTCGAACTCTAGCCAGGCTGAGAAATCCAGTAATGTAGGGATAGATACTCTGTGGGGATAGATAAACCTTCTGAAGCTTGTCTGCAGATCATGTGGAAGTTTACACAATAACCTTGTTACGTGGGATCCGCACTCCAATTCAACATAACCCTTCTTGCCCAGCTGTTGAAGCATACTGACTAATGAGCGAACTCTTAATGCAAACATCCTGAAAGCTTTCACATCTCCACTGATGATGTTCGGTGCATCCATAAGTTCTGCTATTCTCTGAAGGGCCAGCTGGTGGGGTTGTCCATACTGCTGATTAAGTGCTTCCATAGTATCTGAGAAGGGATACAATGAATTGCTATAGGAATCTGCTATAAGCAGAGCTTCTTCCAATTTTAAGTGGTCGACAAGTATCTGAAACTTGAATCTCTCAGTGGCATCAGCTGGTAGAATATTCTCCAACGCGATTCGTAACCGAGAAAACTCTCTTGGGTCTGGCTTTACAAAGTTTGGGATGGTGGGAGCTGGTCCACGGTAAGTGCTCTCTTGGCTGGGAGGGATACGTTGCACTGTGTGACGATTGACACCTGTAATGTCATCTGTTCTGCTGTAGTGTGAGGGTCTCTGGGGGGAAGACTGTCGAGGTGAGATAGGACTGGAATAGGTCTGCTGTGAAGTCATCTCAAGCCTTTTAAGCCTCTGATCTAAGTCGGAAATGAAGTCATGTCTGACCTGATCATCTGCACCGTCACTCACTTTGTTAGGCAGCTTTGATCGAGGTAGAGGTACAGGCCTAGCTTCTTTGGCTCTTTGTGGGGGATGAAGACGAGGCTGTGGTATTGGTGAGGACATACCTGTTAAATGATGACTGGGCTGGTTACTTGCTACTAGCTGTTTCATCTGTGCTTCAAGAGCCTCATTCCTTTTTTCCAACAGTCTCATCTGTTCATTTGTAAAATGCCGCAGTTCATCATTCTCTTTTTTAAGCTGCTGAAACTCTGCTAAGACCACCGATGACAACTCAGAATGTGGAGAGGAGATTTTATGCCGCGGTTCATCTTCCCTGATAGAGCTCCATTCTAGTAGCTGCCCATGCTGAGGACTTGGTCTGTGTTCATGGTAGGTAGCAGCTATGTTGAGTGAAGCTGCTCCTGGTGGATCAGAATCTTCACTCAGTTCAGGAGAAGAAGTTTCTGCTCTGTCCTGTGACTGTAACCTTGGGTGGTATCTGGTGACCTCAAAGTCAGATAGATAACTAGGTAGACGCACTGATCGCCTGGGTCTGACAATGGGCTCAGGAGATTCAGGTCTGGTGTCAGGATCACGCTGATACATCTTACTTGTGACAGCTCCTCAATCCGGCTCGAAGGACCACTTGTAATGAAGACTATATTATGTTCTGGTGGAGAATGAGCAGTCACAAGACGTCCGGTCAGAGACGTATCTCTTTAATGGTAATTTGCAGCCACATTCAAACAGTAGTGGTTCTAAATGAAATAGAAATAACAATATTTAAATTATAACATATTCAAGATAACATATTTCAGATATGGTTATATGCACAGAAGAACATAAACATTGTAATACTATGTTATCCAATCATTGTAACATCTAGAGTCATCAATTCCGGTTGATAGTACTCATAAACTACTTCTATTATGGATATTATGCATGCAATGACTCAATATTTCCCAAATATACAAAATATTATCAAGTAACATAAGGACCGAGTCAAATAACACAGATTAAATGGCGTTACGTTCCCAGACACGTGATCTCAATCAGAGCGATCGTTCAGAGATGATATAATCATCATATATACTTATTCTATCATAAATAATCCTATATACATACTCCACGATACTTATAAATTGAGATTAAATGATCACAGATAGATATTGAACTCTCTTTCACAAGTATTTACCTCAGATAATATACACGATGCTATAAACAAATGCGTGCGTCGTAACATCAAAAGATATCAAATTACAGATTTAACATCAACATAATAATACTTGAAATACAACTCGTAAGAGGTTATCAATAACTGAACAAAGATTACTCACTGGTATATGAACGCACTCTGTAGAATCGATCTAACAAGCAGCATAACTCCATCAAACTTCTTCTGTGTATGTGCAATAGACCACGCCCCGATAGCTAGACTGTTCCGTTAATGCACGTCTTCTATATCTTAACTTAATATGTATTTAGCCACAAGGGGGCATTAGTTTCTCTTTTATAACTATAATACAGATTGGAGAGCCTTTTTAATACCTTGTCTTGTTTTATTTTTTTTTGATTATGCTTTAAACAACAAAATATTACAACATACAATTTGGAGCCAGGGTAGCAAAGAACACACACATAAAAAATAAAAAGATAAATAAGAAAAAAACATTCACAAAAATACAAGACCTTTGAATCATTCAAAGCTTTTGAGGACAGTACACGAATGAACAGTCTTAATAGCTTTTCCATTACTACTAGATTGAAAAGCAGAAAAGTAATTTTCTAATTCTTTAAGGACTACTGAGAAAAGGGGCTTTTTGTTAGGGAACTTGCACTTATGAATGTGAAATTTGACTAAGAAGATTAACAGATTAATTACAAAAGCCTCCTTATTCACACTTTTATTATACTTTAAATATCCAACAATTACATTTAAATTAAAGTTCAAAGTTTTTTGTTGTTTTTTTACAAAATGAAAGAGTACCTTTTCCTTAATAAACATAGATACCTCATTAAAGTAAATAAAAATTAAAGTGCAAAAGAAACTCGCCATACGTCATAAGGTATCATTGAGTGTTAAATGACAAACTAAAACAATACCCTTATCAAACTAGCTTTAAAAAATACTTTTGTGTTTATATAAAATAGAACGGTTATTCCAAATAAAATAACGTTGTGGAGAAAAGTTGTGCCTGTAGATCAGTTTCCAAGCCAATAAAGCTTGAGCATGAAAGGAAGAAAGTTTCACTGGCAATTTGTCAATTTTATAATAATAATAAAAAGAAAGAAAGGCCTCCAAGTCGGTCAAAGATCAAATTAGGAATAAAATTCCACAAAGGTTTTTTCAAACAAAATTTTAACCAATTAATTTTGAGGGTGTTATTTAAAGTAGAGAAATATAGAAAATCAAGGCCACCACTTTTAAGTAAATTCATAACAACAGATTTATGAATGTAGTGCACATGATTCTTCCATAGAAAATGAAATAAAATCTGATCAATAGTTTTGACAATTTTATTGTCTAAATCAATAGATGAAGCAGCAGGTTAGTCTAGAAATTCCTTCTACTTTTGACAGAAGAACTCTACCTTTAAGGGACAAATCCCTTAATAACCAGAGGTTAAATTTGTTTTTAATCTTTTCAAAGGCCGGATTAAAATTCTGAGAAACTTGTTCATTTTTCAACTCCTAAATAATTAACAGCTTCTTTAACATGGATACCATCCAGAGATACAAGGGAGGAGCTTTGCAAGGCTAATTTTTCATTAATTGAATTGAGCTATTTCCCCCTGCATACAAAGTTTTCAGAGCATTTACAAAAATAGGGCCCGGGCCGAAACCAAAAATCCATAGAAAATCGCATAGCCTGATGTCTGACCCTGACCCTATGTGTCTGACGTATATTCGATGTGACGGCAAGTAAGCAACAGACATTTCAAAATAAAAGTCTGTATATATGCCGAATCCACAGGAGAAGAAACAACAATAAAACCATTAACAGAAAAAATTAAAATAAAACAAGAATAAAAACTCAAAAACCACTGCAGTGAAATAAAAACAATAACTTAATTTCGACAAGAGGACTTTTAATCTAAAAAGGTTGCAGTGTTTTCATAATCTACCGGTATACATTGTGAAATCAGGTGAAGTGTCACATTTGTGCAGCTGTCATTTTAACGCTCTTTTAACATAATTAATAATGCGGTGCATTTTGAGCGGGACGATTTTACTGTCAATAGCAGCTGCTTATTATATTTATCTGCCTCTGCCCAGCACTATATCAGAGCCATGGAAACTCATGTTTATGGATGCTATGATACGTGGCACGATGCATTTGGTAAGATTTTGCATTGAAATACATATTCATATAAATATTATTGCATTAACACACACACACACACACACACACACACACACACACACACACACACACACACATATATACACAGGTGCAATGAGGTAGCAGGATTTATGGAGTTTATTAAAGAGATCTGCTGACAAAAACTCAACTTTTTGGATTTCTCTCGTAGAGTTTTGTTGCTCATGACCTTGGACTAGGTTCCCCGTTCGGTGTTGTAAAGTACTGTTCGTCTTGGGAGGATGTAAACAGTAATCAGTCCATCCCAACCATCCGGATCACAGAGGCTTCCTTTGGAGGAGTGGAAGCGCGAGTATTCGAGTCCACTGCTGAAGGGAAGGAGACGCGCTTGAAAAGAGGCGTGGTCTATTTCCATGGAGGTGGATGGGCACTCTGTAGCACAAGTAGGTGATAGATTATTAATGAGTGATGGGATTTATGGCTCTTTGAGGGGATCCGGATCTTGGCGATCCGTTCCTTTCAAAGAGCCGTTCAAAAGAACGGCTCTTTTGGCTCTTTTTAAATATTTAGTCAGTTTTAAGAAGCCAGCTTGGGGGCATCTCAGTTTATCCTGGAAATAATCACTGGGAGGAATTATGAGGTGAGATTTGTAGTCAAATAATTCAAACTCAGATATCACACACCAATATCTGAGTTTGAATTATTCTGAAATATTGATTATTACCTCATTTGTCGTGTGTGGACTTTATTCCATAGGGTTGCACAACATCCCTCTGCTTAGACAGTGACATCACTATTTTGGATTTACCTTTAGTACAAAGTGTGTGTATGTGTAAAGCTACGTTATTCACACAATACCTAACGACCCGCTATTACTGACGTTGGCACTGAGACAGAGAGGCACTCGCACGTGTTTTTATTTTTATTTTTTAAACTGGAGTAAGCATGTGACGGCAGCGTGCACAAGTCATGGCTCCGCTCCTACCCAATGACAGAGGCACGCAGGGTTTTTTCCACTGGAGTACTCACGTGAAGGATGCGTGCACAACTATCATCATGCTGTTCGGCCAACGCATTCTCATCCCAAGTCGTCATATACTGACGCTTTTGACGTTTCGTCTACATCGAACGCACATGGCACCCTTTAGCGTCAATATGAGACGCAGATAGACTATCTGCGTCTCATATTGACGCTAAAGGGTGCCATGTGCGTCCCCTATAACTGTTCTGTCTCGCGGAGGAGCTAATTTGTGTGCATCTGTGTGAAACACGCATAGGAAAAAAAGAACGACAGAAAAAACGGCTCCCCTCCAGCCGCGACTCGGCTCCCATCGTTCATGTTTATGAGCCGTTCAAAAGAATCGGTTCGTTCGCGAACGTCACAACTCTAGGTTACATATTATTTCATATAAGTCAAGCATTTTGTTGAATGCATTAGAAGTTGTAGACAGAGGGAGCGAGAAAAAGAGATTTGCTCAGCGGTCTCGAAGCACCCTCATGTGGTAGAGAAAGGAACACTTCTCAGTTTAAAGACACCATGAAATCAACTCATGGTGAGAGACTTTATGAAATCACCATGACAGTTCATTTTTTTTATGGAATATTGCTGTATTTATTATAAATGATCTATCCAAAGTTGGGGTAAGGGGTAAAAAACAAAACATGTCACTGTTAAAAAAAAATTTTTCTGACTGATGTTCATGTTCAAAAAAGCAATACACAAAAAAAAGCAACAAAAAGAAGAAATTATTCAAATCAGGAATGTCATAATCAGTTTGTAAATAAAAAAATGTCCGTCAAAAACAATTAAAATAAATAATCTATCCATGCACGTCATCATTTTTTAAAATTCATGTGCCCTCGTAATCTTTAATCAAAATAACTTCCCCTCTTCCTACCATTCCAAGGTAGGAAGGCATCAAGGCACGTCCGAGCTGCCGTTCTATGTATGTTTTGACCTCCAGGTCTCCACGCCAGTCACATGACTGAAAACTATGAATAGGGAAGAAATGGTTATCGCAACTTCCTGTTCATGCCAACTTTAAACGTGTCATGACACTTGTGGTGTTTTCATTAGCTTTTTTGGTGATATTATCTATGGTTCAATGCCGCCTTCATGTGCTATTGGAAATTTTCTACTTCCTACTTCTGAAGTTGTGATTAGGAGCTTGTTGTGTTCAAGTGCTTTCTTGTCAGAAAGAATAAGAATCATGGAAGACACCAGGTTTAGTATTTCTTGGGGAAATCTTATAAAAGCCAAAATGTAATGAAGAAATATATTCATAAATTCAAATTGCAGCATAACATCTTTAATTGCTCCCTCTGTCTTCAAAGAGATGAAACCATATTACCTTCAGTGCATGGCGATGGCTGAAGAGCTGGATGCTGTCGTAATATCTGTTGAGTAAGCAATGTTGCACATTTTGTAGATCTTGCATATGGTCTTTTCATTATTAAAGGCCTTAATTACCAGTTTTAACTTGTATATTTTGTTTTATTTTGTATGTTCAGGTACAGGCTGGCTCCAGATGGACGTTTCCCAGATCAGTATAATGATGTTTTTCAGGCCTCAAAACACATCCTGACAGCTGAGGTGTTGGGCCGGTACTCTATAGACCTGAAAAGAGTGGCTGTGTCAGGTGACAGCGCGGGAGGGAACCTTGCCGCTGCTGTGGCGCAACAGGTACGACAAATCCCTGAGAGTATGAGAGTGAAGTGAGGAGACAAGTCAGAAGCCTTCTCTTCTCGTTAATTATTTTGGAAGTGTAAAATAGTGTGACTGAATTTTAGTGAAAAGCTTTGAATTTGTATAAAAGCTATAAAGAGTTAGCTATAAAGCTATAAAATTATATACAGTATACTTGGTATAAATATTATTCTATAATATTTGGTAGGGGTGGTAGTGGCGCAATGGATAAGACACATGCCTTTGGTGTGAGAGACCCGGGTTCGAATCCACTGTGAGACACCAATGTGTCCCTGAGCAAGACACTTAACCCCTAGTTGCTCCAGAGGCGTGCGACCTCTGACATATATAGCAATTGTAAGTCGCTTTGGATAAAAAGCGTCAGCTAAATGAATAAATGTAAAATGTAAATGTAAATAATATACAGTATATACATATACACACTGTTATAAATACTAATATTATATATATATATATATAAATCTATGTTGAATCTATGCCTCGAAGTTTCTCTCTCTCTCTCTCTCTCTCTCTCTCTCTCTTTCTGTCTATCTATCTAAACAAATACTGCATATGTTTTGCTTACTAGAGTGCCATAGTGTGTTATTAAAGGTATTCATCACAAAAGATGGCTAATAATCACATTTATTTATCTCTTTGTTCACAGATGGCTTTGGACAGTAGTGTTTCTATTAAATTTAAAGTTCAGGCCCTGGTCTACCCTGTGCTTCAAGCCCTGGACTTCAACACACCTTCATACCAGCAGAACGCCCACATTCCCATCCTGTACCGTCCAGTCATGGCCCGCTTTTGGCTGGAGTACCTAAACGGGGATCAGAAACTTGTTCCTGCTTTGCTGGCAAACAATCACACGGCTCTGGATCAGGGCCAGGAGATGGGAGCGGCCAGAGCCAAGATCAACTGGACCAAGCTTCTTCCGGTGGCCTTCCAGAAGAACTATAAACCTGTGGTTCCGCTTCACGGAGACCCAGAGCTGGTGGAGAAGCTGCCAGGCCTGCTGGATGTGAGAGCGGCACCTTTACTTGCTGAAACTGAAGTGCTGAAGGCCCTGCCGCCCGCCTACATCATGACCTGTGAGCACGACGTGCTGAGAGACGACGGACTCATGTACGCCACACGACTGGAGGAAGCCGGAGTCCATGTCACCGTTGATCACTATGAAGATGGGTTCCATGGATGCCTTAGTTTCGCTTTCGGGCCCTTTCGATTCTCTATTGGAACACGAAGTCTTAGGAACTACATCCATTGGCTCAAGGAGAACCTTTAAATAAATGAACTACAGAGCCAACATTTCAGAACATTATGTTAAATATATTTTGATTTTAAATTAGATTTTTAAATTTAAAAGAATTCTACAAAGATCTGAACAGGCACAATTTTTATATCAGTGGGTTCAGGAGCTGCTGTATTGGTATATGAAAAGTGTTTCATATACATTTAAATACAGGGAATTTATAGTAAAATTTAATTTAATGTCCAAATGATTTATGCAATGTAGAGTTAGGGTACTTGGACTCAGACTTGGATTCGGACTCGGACTGTAATTAGGAATGAACTCGGATGTGGACGCACTCAGGTGGACTTGTACTCAAACTTGACACTGACTCGAACTCTAAGTAACAACATAAAATTAAGATAAGACATTAATAAATATCTTGGGTAAGGACTTGTACTTGACTCGGACTCAACAAGGTGGACTCGGACCCAATACTAATGCAATGCTACTGTATAAACGGGTATAAATCATAAATTGAACACTGAAGCTTATATTATAGTTGATTTGCATAAAGATAAATACTTTAAATGTACTATATACAATATATACCAAATAAATAATATCATTTTGGTTTGACATTTTGACAATTAAACAGGGGACTGAACTAGTTTTGCATACACATAAGCACTTAAATTAAATGGGATTGGGATTATAATAGTAAAAGTAAAAGCTAGTAATGTTGTCAAGGGAAAAAGTACTATTTTTACTTTTCAAAAACAAATTAATAATAATAATATGTCATTTTTGGCTTGACAGAGCTTTCAGGGACAGACATAATTTTAGATGGCATGTTCATAAAAAAATGTGAATGCCGTAAAATCTTATCTCAAAGCGCATCAACATGTTTACATATAACGTATGTCTGTTAAAATACAACACCACTGGGAAAATGTTTCTTACTCTTTCTGGGAATTGCAACTTCTCTGGCAGTTTCTTTGCTGCTGGCAGTCAGCAGTTTTGACAAAAGGGAATTTCCTAAAAACCGGCGGTGTGGTGGTTTAATGAAACACGAGCTGGAAGGGAGTATTAGAGGGAAGATATCCGTCAGTGTTAGCTCATGGGAAACGCCGGGGGGTTCAGATAAGCGCGGTGGAATGCGGCTCTCGCTGTTTTTCTCACCTATGAGACCTTTAACTATTATTGCACCTTTGGCTCTTTCCTCTAATTGAGAGTGTGGGGACAATAATCGATTTCTGTTGATGTTTCACAGGCACTACCATTATTCTCAGGGAAAAACGCATAGAAGAAGGATCTGAAAAGCACCTTTTAAGCAGTTGATCTTTGTAATACACCCATATTTATCTCCTCCTTTTCTGCCATTATTGTTTTGTAACCATTCTGCCTGCCAGTTTAGAAACTGATATCTTCTCTCAAGTATGATGAGTATGTGAGTCACTGTAGGTTGTAATCATGTTTCTTTTGAAGCTGTGTAAAAGTATAACAATTCTTTTGGCTACACAATAAACCACTGACGATGACTTGCTTTTTGACTTGTACACAAAAGATGCCACTGTTCTCCAGCACTGGCCATTGGAATGAATAATCCCTAGATGAAAACACAATCTGTAAAATCAGCAATTAAATGGAGAACAAATGAAGCGTCTCAAATAAAAGACCTATGCAATTTCACATTTGTCTCCTGTGAGATGTTGTCGTAAACAATGCAGATTGTACCAAAAAAAGATTTCAATGAACTAAAACATTTCTCATCTAATTATCTGAGCTATCCACATTTTTTTATTACTTCATTTCAATTTTATATTAAGTAGTGCTGTCAAATTGATTAATGCGATTAATAGCATCTAACAAAAGTTTGTGTAGGCCTATATGTTGTGTATTTGTGTGTGTGTGTATGTGTATGTATATGTATATATATATATATATATATATATATATATATATATACATATATATATATATATATATATATGTATATTAATTATGCACAATACATAAATTAATACAATTAAAATTAGTGCTGTCAAATCGATTAATCTTTTTAGAAGTTTAAAAGTTAAAAGTTTGCTTATATGTATTTTTTGTGTGTGTATATATATATATATATATATATATATACACACACACATATATTTACAAACTTTTGTTAGATTTGGTGAATCGCAATTAATCGTCTTGACAGCACTCATTTTAATTTGATTCTTTTATGTATTGTACATATTTAATTGTTGTTTTTATAAAATTTGATATTTAGAACAAGTGGTAGAAAAATTTGCAAAAGCAATACTAAGGTCATGAGAATATATATGTATATATATATATGTATATATATATATATATATATATATATAATATTTTAATATAATATATTAGGTACAATTCATTTTATAATATACAATATATTTCTGTCCTAAATGTGTCCTAGACCAAATTATCTGAGCTACACTATCCTATTTTGTTTTAATTCATATAACTTTACTTGCTTTTTTATATACTTTAATTTGATGTTGTATATATTTAATTATATTTGATAAAATTTGATATTTTGCTAAGGTGGTCGAAAATGTGCAAGTAATGCTATGGTAATGAGTTTGATTCCCATTGAAAAACTGATCAAAACTGACACCTTGACTGCACTGGAAGTCGTTTAGGATTAGGATATGAACATCTGGAAAATGCGTCAATGTACTGATATGAGCAATACACTTTTCTGGGTGTGTCTGCTGAAATCACAAAATGCACAATAGAAAAAGTGAAACCAGAAGACATTTTTGCCCCATTTATATTAAAAAAATGGTTTATATCATGTGTGTTAGCTTCCTTTGAAGAGACTTCAATAAGTCGTTGCTGTTTTTGCTTTTCAAAGATTTTCATAAGTAACTGTGACAGAAGGGTGAATCGCTAACTCTTTAAGTGAACACAGGCAGAGTTAGCCTGCAGGCCGAACCGAGATGATCCTGCTGACTGGAATAACCTGTTATCGTTCGTGCTGTGACAGAGAAACTGAAAAAAGCTGAGATGTTTTTATGTGAACCTATCAAGAGTGTGACATGTCATGTCACATGGCCAAACTTGATCTCAAGAAGCTCGATGGCAAAGTGTGAGGCAGTTCCTGTTCTCAGCAGTTATACATAACCCGATACACGTTTTCAAACTTTGCACAAATTGCCTTCAGGAAGAGTTTTTCATGCCAGCGTCTCAAATCCCATCTAGATTAAGATGTCACACTGTAATACGAGTAGCCAATGATTAATCAGGGAAAGCTGCGTGATTATTTCAAAGGAAAACAAAACCCAAGGAGTTTACATACCTAGCGCTTGGAGGAATGTTATCTTTCACATTGTTCATTGCTTCCTGAATTTAAGGTAGTTGCTTGCACAAAGCCATGCCTCCCATTTCATTGTAAAGCACTTCAACTATTTGGCCTGATTTCAATTCTACAGCTCCATAATAATAAAATAAGAAAGTTAAAGTTCACTGTTTCATTCCACTGCTTAAAGTGCCCCTATTTTCATTTTTTATATTACCTTTCAGTGTTATGTAATGTAAAAGGTCTGCAATGTTTTAAAGAACAAAGTGCACAATAAATAGCGTTAACTGCCTGAAACGAGTTGTCAGTAACTCTAGTCTTATTTCCTGCATAAACCTATGAAGATTTGTAACAAATTTGCATAACGCCAGTCTATGGTTTTCATTGGCTGCCTGTGAACAAGGTATACTTTGACCCGCTCTCAAACACTGTAGTTGTAGCTGAGGCCTGGAAGATTTTGGTTTGTGTTGTCGACATGTCGAGAAGACGTTATTTTCAGTGCCGCGAAAGCATATCGCTACACATGTACTTCCAAAGGATGAGGAAACCGACGCCATCGTTACTGTTCACATCACCGTCTACCGAGTGTTGAGGAAGCCTCTGGAGCTGAAATTCAGAAATGGTGATGGGTGTTTCGTTTCCGACGCGTGCTCTAAGTGGTAGACCAATCATTACAGACCAATCAGAGAACAGTAGGCTCTCAGAGGCTCTCATTTCTGCCACATAAGAAAAAAAAATCATGCGTTGGTAAATCATAATTATGACATTCAAGTCATATTTATGAGATTAAAAGTTGAAATGATGACATAAAAAGTCATAATTATAACATCAAAATGAAATATTTCATAAATAGGCAATGACTCAGTTTCGACTTTTCATCTTATAAATATGACTTGCATATCATAGTTATATAAAAAAAATTCTTATCTGGCAGAAATGGGCTTCTTTCACTTTTTATCACAAATATGACTTAGTATGTCATATAATCAACTTTATGTCTAGTGCTGTGAAATCGATTAATCGCAATATGTATACACACACACACACACACACACACACACACACACACACACACACACACACACACACACACACACACACACACACACACACACACACACGTATACCAAAGCTGTGCTATTTCATTAGATAAACTGTAGTTTAACTCAAGTACATGAGTTCGTCCAGCATTGGCGCTCACAGTACATCACTGAGTGATCAAGCTTGTATAGGCGAGACATTTTGATGAAAACAGGAACAATTTGAGCCTGTTTCATGTCATTTTCTGATGACATGTCGGATTACGTGTTTGCAAGCAGAGTCAGAGTTTAGATCATCTGTCACACCCCACCCAAGAATGACCATTTGGCTTCCAAGGCTTCTTAATAGAGAAACACTGCCAAGTCTAAAAGCACAAAACACCCCTCTATGTCTCACATATTCATCTACATAAATCAGCTGAGAAAATCTTCTCCTCCTCGGCGGTTCATGGCAGAGTTTCTCAGCGATCTCTGACCTGAAGTGCATTTCAATTTGAAAACTTCAATAAAGGGCCGTTTACACAACACCATTTTCAGCTAAAAACGGAAAACTTTTTATGCTTTTTGGCCGTTCATTTACACAACATCGTTTTAGGGGCCTGAAAACGCAAACTTTTGAAAACAGGTTTTAAAGTGCAAGTTTTTGAAAACCATAATGTTATCGTCTCCATGTAAACTACAAAAACATGAATATGTGAAAACGTTGACGTCATGTGCATGCGCATTACGTGTTCAGTCTATAGGTGCGCAGTGTTTCTTAACAAAGTGATATCGCCAACTACTGGCCTGGCATGAATAATACCGTGTTTTTAGTACATCATTGTTGTGTAAACGTACCCTTAGAACAGCATGCATTAATTTAAGTTGTGATGGCTATGGATGGAGAGAGGACAGGCCGCCCCTCAGGACAATCCTCCCACTTGGCAAAGTGGCAATTAACATATAGCTCAAACTTTTCCACCCCGGAGGGAAAACTGGGAATCTCCCTGTCTCCCTTCCCTCTTACTCAGGAGTGATGTCACAGAGAAGCACAATACGCCCTTGTATCCCGGCCTATAAGTCTCTTGGCACTTTGATTGCATGGCTTAGGCATGTCAGAATGTAATTTTAGCCCCTCCCCCAATGACTTTATAGCCCCCACAAACTATTTTACTTGTTCACCCCTTCTTCAATTCCTCCTGCTCTGTTTTCCATTTTTGAGCATTTGACACTAACAGCAAAAAAAATTCTGATGATAAAGTGGGGCCCCCCAAAACTGGGGGCCTTTTCTCTAGCCAAATTCCTGATTCCCCAAGTGCAATGAGGCATTGAATCAAGGCCCCGTAACTCTCCGTGAACCCCCCCCATGTTCTTCGCAACGGATATGATCACACATTCATCAGCGGCCTGTCAAGTCTTTACAGCCCCAGCGGCTTCGTTTAAAAACCCCTGAGGATGGAAAACCAACCCTAAGGTTCTATAGTTAGGTCTCACTTTAGCTTGCTATCAGTTTGGAAAAGAACATAGTAACGCAAGGATGTCCCAGTTCAGCTCTATATAACTGCAATGAACCTAAGGCTGATATGAAACAGTCCTAAGACTTTTTTTTCATGGAGAATTACATTCAAAAGTTTAACCATTGCTTTCCCATGCAAATTCACTACCACTATGATAGGCTGTTGAGTGAATTGTTACCAGGGTGTTGCTATGTGTTCTAGGTTGTTGCTAGACCATTGCTAATACATTGCTAGTTTGTTACTTACTGGCCCAAGTTAAAAATCCCACCCCAAGTCTTATTAATATTTGCTCCCTATATAGTCTGGGATTTTTTTCTCTTGCTGAAAAACTGCAAGTGTGATAGTTTACAATGAGAGAAAGAGCGTTCCTGTGTGTTCAGGGGTTGCTTTAACATTCAGCTCCAAGAAAAAGGGAGTCAGTGGGGGAGGATTTTCTCTCCGGTGCAGGACATCGGTCAATCATGGCGCCAGACTACAGTCATGTTTCATGGGCAGAAGAATCTCCCTCCACTACCTCCCACACCAACACCACCCACAGACACACACACACTCATAAAAGAGATCCTCAGATCGTTCTGCTTATGTATAAATGTGGCAGGGTCACCATAAGGGATGAGTTTGTCACTCTTTGGCTGCAGCTTTTCCTGGCGTCAGCTAAAACAAACCCAGCCAAATCTACACTTTGCATTCGCTTCTGCTGGAAAATCCCAAGTTTCCGCCCGTCCACTGGTCGCCTGCCGCTCTGTTTCTTTTTTCTCCTTTTCTTTGTGTTCCTCCTCCTCCCTTCCACCATGTCTGTGCCAGATATGCTCAGATCCACAGTGCCGCTTGTTGCATTGTTTAGGTTGCCTGCGATTCAGAGCAGGACATGTCAACACCGTGGCCTTCAGAGACCAGTCGAACACAGCTGGCTGACAGAGATAGAGCGAAAGAATCAGCGAAAGAGAATGGGTGTGGAAACAAAAAGAAACATTTGAATTAAGAACAAGGTTCATGCCAATTGTTCTACATTCAAGGACTTTTTATTAAGCCGTTTAATCTCTAGTTTTGACTCTGGAGCTGCAAATCAGCATGAACAATCAACACAACAAGTATTGTTTGACTGTATTGTCATTCAGACTGTGTCTTCACAATAAACCTATAAAAGAGCACCGGTGATCCTTTATAAAGAAGCATGTCCTCCATTTTCTGCTGAGCTTTACTTTTTTAGGAGGAAGTCACAGTCATTGTCCCAGAAGATCACTGAAGTCTGTTTAGTCACCTCCGTTCATCTGCTGTTGATTATAGAAGCTGATCTAATCTCAGCGTAACACATCTGGCACAAACAAGTCCATGAAAAAAGCAATATTGGGTAACTTTGCTGACGTTTGCGGAGCGGGATGGAGCTTCAAAAGGCTCCTATCCCGCTCTGCTATGAACTCGCTTCGGGAGTCGTTTTAAAAGCATCTATAAATGGTAATGTGAGAGAACATGCAAGCACCTCCAGGTTAACAATAAATACACTTAGCTGGAAACAGTAGCGCTTTTTAAAAGTGTTATTCGTTATTTAATATGTCTTTAAACTTAATGATTATACTTGTGGACGACACAAAAGCAGCACTGTTTTGAGTTCGTTCATGTACTTTGGAAAATTGTTTCGTTGGCTTGGGATTGGAGCATAAACACTGTGTTACGGAGCACCTGGAGTGTCATGAGCAAATAACTTTGTCATGAGAAAACTATATATAACGTATATAAGAGTTAGACATGGTTGGACAAGAGGAAGAAAACATAGATTTTACTTTTTAGATGCTGAAGTTTAGAATTGACTTTTACAGGGGCCCACCAAAACCTGTCAACTGAAGCTGATGGGAGTAACAGAATAGCTCTTTAAATCAGATGGCAAGAAATGGCCGGCCTTTGAGAAGCACAATACATGGAATACCCCCTAGACTTTCTAAATAGGACCAGATTGTAACCATATGTTAGAAATAAAATACAGTCAGAATTGGTCATGTTTTCTCGAACAAGAACAGGGCCAAGTTACAATAGAACAATACATGAATCTGAATGAAAATAAACATGTTTTTAAATGAAAATACATCAGTTCATTAAAACAAAACAGCAAATTAATTTAAATCCTGTTGGAAAATCCAGCTTAAACTGGTATCTGTGTTTTGGAACTAGCCTGTTTCTAGCTGGTCCAAGCTGGTCATTAGCTGATGCAAGTTGGACATTAGTTCAAGTTCTAGTTCAAGATGTTCTTCCAATTTAGACAAACTAATAGCCGACTTGGAGCAGCCAATGATGATCAACTCATGCCTGCTACAGACTGTGCGGTTTCAGCAATCCTATAAGATCATTACAAATCACACTGTACTACAATAAACTTGGGTACGTAGACTGTACGATGATGACACTTATTGAATCATAGGCTACGACACAAGTTAGTATAGAAGAATAAAACGTCATCAGCATGTGCTAGTGGTCAACATAGAGCAAGATGAATTGCACTTTGGCAATTGTGGTTTTTATGTGCACTGAAAAAAAGAGGAGGAAGCTAAAGAGAAGAATATGGACGCGGTCATGGCTAGGGAAAAGAGGCCAACTTGGCATGCCAATTTTGTAAATAGAGCTTGAGATAAGTAGTTTTAAGTTTTAGCGCCATGTCGCATTGATCAATACACCATTTCATGTTGCATTTTTATTGGCTAGTCAGTGGAGGTTGTAGCAGCAAACACACTGCGAGATGATCATGCTAAATTTATGACACTGTCAGAAAATTATCGCAGACTTTCTTTGGTCACGATACCGCGACAACGACCGTCTCTGAAACCTCTCTCACTGTACAACGTAGGACCACCGTTTAGGAGCCACAACCACAGAAATCTGGTAATGTAATGTAAGCTTGTAATGTAAATCAATGAGATGTCGGTACAACAGCAGACTACTTACATAAAAATACATATAATTATCAGTTGAAACTCGGTATCTCCAAATAATATGTCTTAGTAAGATGATATTTAAATGTTTACAATCAAAGCTCTGTAGTTTCATTTTGGGGGACAAAAATATAGGCTATATAATTGCAATGCAATACAATTTCGATTGAGAGATGTTAAAATCAAAGTCTGTTTTACCACAATAATTCTAAACACAGGTTGCTTCAGGCCAGTAAATGTTCATCTTGAAATATTACTACCATTATTCTTACTCTTACTTTATAAAAACATTAAAGATTTCACAGCACATCAACATTTTGAGCTTGTTGATTATTTAGAGACCTTATAAATTCATGTATAAAACATGATACAGTATAGCTACTGTAAAAAAAGTTGCTAACTTAATTTTTTTAAGTAATCAACTTGGATGTTTAAGTCATTTCAACTTAAATTACATTAAACTGACTTTAAATAATGAGTTACACCTTGTATAACTTCTAAAAAAGTAGCAAATTGCTTAACTTATTTTGATGGGTTTAAACAATGTAAAAACATATGTTGTCATAACTTATTGATCATATAATTTTTTACAGTGAAAATTCTGTCACCATTTACTAACCCTTATGTTTCAAATCTGTATTTCTTCCCTTTCTTCCCAAACACAGATATTTTGAAGCACAATACAAGTGAACGGTGATTAAGATCTTCATTTGTGTTTCATGGAAGAAGCCCCAAGGGTTTGGAAAAACCTGAGAAAGTAAATTAAATTTTTGAGTGAAGTGTTCCTTTAAACTGAATTTTCCAGCAGGGCAAGAACGGTTTTATGCTTGATGTACGTTTCTCAAAAGTAATTATATCATAAAGTGATTGCACTGATCAGAAAAGCAAAAACGAAAGAGGTTCTTACATGCATTATCTTTACAGGAAAGTCAATCTTGCACTTCGTTTCCTTGATAGTCAAGCGGTGCCCCGCCTCCATATGCCTTTTCATATGAAGAGAGAAGGAATTCTGCCTCAGCTTTTGTCTCGAGCTGCAGGAACACACGCAATGGTCAGCATGACAAGCTCACACACCATGCAGTATATCGGACTTCTGTTGCTGGCTGCAATTCTCCTGCAAACAATAGCAGTGGCTGTAACGTTCATATACTTCAGCAACGTCTTATCGACGGTAAGGGCCGTGTACCTTCTGCGTTTTCTTGCACGTTACCTCAGAACTTGTGCAAAGTTTGTTTGGCCGCCTTGTTGTGCATGTTGCGACATTGAAATGCTGTAAAAAGGAGACTTAAGAGCGAATGAATGCTGTTTGCAGCCGTTCTCGGTTGGTTTGCTGAGGTTTCTGCCTGCATTTTGTTTAGTGGACAGCTGCCAACAGGTCGCTCAGTGGAGCCTGAAGTACAAGTTAAGCAACAGCAGACGACACTCAATGGCAATGTTTATCATTTAAAAAAAGTCTCTTTGAGGGGAAAAGTGTGCATTTTATGCATGTAAAATATAACTTTTAATAATTATTATTGTATACTAAAAAAAAATAGCACAGATATTAATTTACACTAAAATACTTTAATGATTTAGCCTATCACAAAAAAATGTCTTTTGTCAAATCAGATGACATAATATTTTGAGTATCTGTTGATTAAACCAATGTCCTTCATTGTTTCAACTCAAAGTTTTACTGCAACTAGGCTACTTACTTTTTTAAGTTAAACCAACAATATATATTTTTTTTTTTTACAGTGTGTGCACTAGAAAAGATAATAAAATTTCATGAAATTGTTATTTAATAGAATGGATATATACAATAAATATGCTATTCTTTTTAGGAAATTGCTTCATTTTGCATTTTATGCATGCAAAATATTTTGTCTTTTTTAATTTGTTTTTTATATTAGATCTTATTTTTTATAATTTGTATACGATGATACGAGTTCAAGCAATTATCTCTCTATATATATGCCTAACTATTATTAGTTATTTTTTTGTATGCTTGAAAATATTTGCTATTTGATGATCAATAATGATCAATAATTATGTAAATAAAGATAAGCAAATATAATTTGGCACTGTATAATAAGATAAATAAAAACGCATTAAAGTATATTTTATAAAATTGATATTTTGCCTGATTCAAATAATAAAAACTACATATAATATCATGTTTGCATTTTATTTATGCAAAACAAGCTTTCATATTTCATGCATATGCAAAATGCTTAATTGGGACATAATTGGTCACCACGCTGAATATTTAGTTGTTAAAATCATATATATTAAAACATTTTTTGATTCACAGATGAAAGAAACCTTCTCCAAGAGCAGCGTGTCGTGTCTGATGCGCGCCAACCTCAGGACGATAAAGGGTCAGGAACTGAACGCGGCGGAGGGAAAAGACGACCCCTGCTGGCAGGTCACGCAACAGCTACACTTTCTGATTGAAAAGGTATCCGCTTCAGAGGAGGCCCATGCAGTCATAAAGCTGTAGAGTGTAGACAATGAGTCCATTTATGACTTGGATCGTTTTCCCTTTTTTAATTAATACAGGAATTTCCTTAATTTTTGTAAGATGAAACCTAATTTTCAGAAGTTATACTGAAGAATTGGTCCATTCACAACTCTCGTTGTGAAACAAGAAATGTAATCTTTGTTTTTCCCAATGTAATTATTTTTTTTCTCTCTCAGTCAATGTCCAGCCGTTATCAGAAAGAAATCTCATCCGCCGTCAAAGGTATTTCAGAGCACGTTCAGATTAAGTTTATATGAAGGCATAAGCCACGATTGAATTAACCGTTTGGATTTTTACAGACGAAGTCTCGCGTGTACTTCCCTCATTGGTGATCCAAGATCAAGATGATCTTCCTCGACCTAAGATCGCTGCGCATGTGACTGGAAGCTATACACCAGAAGCAGAAAAAGATGGAGGAGGTATGTCTTGTTCTAGCAAACACTAGATTTAGGTTTGTCCATAGCTGCTGAGATTTGAACAAGTTTGACTTCAGCAACTCTTTTCAGTTCCTGTATATGTGCTGAACTATTACAATAACAACTGCAACTGATTACAGCTTGTTGATCTCTGGTTCATAGTCCACGTTCACCTTTAAAGTACATTGAGATATGCAGAATGACTGGATGACTTCCAGATCAGATAGAAAACAACTACGCTATGCAAAAATTGCACAAACAATGTTGCATCCCTGCAAATAAACATTCTTTTCATGTTAGCTTCCCAGAAAGGAAGCTCATAAAACCTTTAATGTAGGTCAGAGCTCACTTCTTTAAAAAAAACAAAAAAAACAGTTTCATCATATCTCTGTGGCCATTTGCCTGAAACAAAAAGCTGGTTTATAACTTGAGCCGAGTTCCATTCGCCTGCCAAACGCCGAAACAATGCAGCTTTTCTGTCAAACCCCGACCCATAATCCCTCTCTCTGGCTTGACAATGCAGGTCTACCGAACAGGAAGGTTTACGGCCAGAAGATCCAGTCGTGGGAGTCCGAAAAAGGTCTGGCTTTCCTCCAGAACGTGGAGTTGAGTGACGGAGAATTGGTGGTGCCTCAGGCCGGCCTCTATTACATCTACTCCCAAACTTACTTCAGACACTCGCTCATCGAGGAGGACCAAAGTGACCGCGAGGAAGAGGACGGCCCATCGGGCGAGTCGGTCCGGGGGAAACCGATGCTGCAGTACGTTTATAAAAAAGTAAGCTCGTATCCGGTGCCCATACTGCTGATGAAAAACGCCCGGACGACGTGCTGGTCACGCGACACCGAATACGGCCTGTACTCCATCTACCAAGCGGGGCTTTTTCAGCTCGGAGGAGGAGACAGGGTGTTTGTGACGGTCAGCAATGTAAGCACAATCGACATGGACGAGAAGTCCAGCTTCTTCGGAGCGTTTTTGGTCAGCTAGTGACACACAGCCTGAAAAATCGCACCTCACGGTTTGTTATGAACTCCCAGATGAGCGGCAGGACTCGGCTTGCTCGGTATTTCTACCTGAGGTTTTTCTTGAACAGATGCCAAGTGCCTTAAAGCATTTGGACGCTCTTGCCGAGATGCTCCGTCTCTTGCCAAAACCGTTAACAATGATTGATGAGAGCATGGAAAGGTGCAAATATTTGGCGCTTTTTTAACATTCGGCCAGCGGATCTGATCGTAAATCAGTTCATTGGTGAAATGTGTTGGAGCTCAATCCCAGCACGTCTGCCTGGAGGGGCGACGGAAAGCGAGGGGCTTGCCAGGTCGTTTTGGAAGCGAGTCGTTTGGACGGGCAGGAAAAAGAAGATGCGACTTTAAGCGAGACTTTTGCACCTGCGGAGGAGCTGCAGGCTTTTACTGTGTGCTTCTGTCCTCTTTGGACCTGTGACTGCATTGCCCTTTTTCAAATGTTTAAAAGACAAACTGCATATTGGGATGTAGAAATGCGTTCGGAGAGACTTGCACAATCTTTGCGTTTTACAAATCATGCCTTGATTGTATTATTGACATATTGTGATTGTCAGTTTCAGCACTATTAATGTGTTTGAATGAGTTTGCGAGTGAAGGAGTTGTTTTTATTACATAGTTCTTTCCTAAAGCATTAATCTTACATTTGCTAAATGTGAAAATCACTGTGATGGTAAATTGTCTTGTACATATTGTCTTTTGTATATACAGTTACCACCAGCACTGAACATACACTGTGGAATGTACAGACACCTGAGAAGACGCTCACATCTTTTCACCTTTCTGCATTTTAGTATGTTCTTTTTAGTGTTTCGGTTTTATTATTTTTCTAACATATAATCTGAAACAGACTGTCAGTTAAACAGTAACTATGTACGTTACAGTACACTGTGTTCTCCCCTTCTGGATATTTTTTTCTTATCCAGGCCATAATCTTCATATTAAATATGCACAGTATACATTAAAAAACAATCAATGGATGATTCAATTTATTATTATATATATTATTAATTTCAAGACCATGCAACTGTATTTCTTCAATTTTGTAAGTTTGGGGGTAATGATATATTTTTTTAATGTTATATAATTTATGTGTGTGTGTGTATATATATACACACACGTTACAAAATATTGGTATAAAACAGTACATATTGTCATTATATATAAGGTGATTATTGTTATATCTCAAATATTTCCAACTAAATATTTGCCACTATCCACTGGAGCTATTACGTTTTTTTGGGCCATTTTTTTCCTCCAAAATCAGTTTGTTGTTATCGCAGAATGAATAAAGTGTTTTATAGAAAATTTTATCAGATTTACTACACCCATTTCCCATGAACAAAGAGGTCATGAATATGCAAATTATTGAGATACACAAGATACATTTTATCACAATAGCAATTCTTTTTTTTTTTTTTTATTCTGCCCACTTGTGGTAAATGTTTGTAATTACAATTACTGGGCAGAGATCCAGTGCATTTCTGCACCCCAGTTTGCTTGATTACACCATTGAGGACATTCCGGTTACCCATCTAGTGCTCTTTGGAACATGAATGATTAACAGTTATATTTTTAATCTCTAATGTTTCAGGCGCAATATAGATTGTTCAAAGGTACCGTAGTCAAGATGCCACACCAGTTGAAAACAAACAATAGCCTATATATGGATTTTACCATGGCTGAATGAACCCGTTTCCTGAGCTGGAATATGAATGACACACCTCATTAAAATTTTATGCGTAGTCCCTGTAAAAAATTATTTTTGCACTAGTAAAGAAGAGATACTGTGGATCTTCCAGCTGCAAGCTAACAAAACAATGCCTCCTCCAAACTATACCCACCTTCATATGACTTCTGGTTGACTCGGTCAGGAAAAACAACATGTACAGTTCATTCATGAACAGCTGTATAAGCTACGCACTCACATATGGACAACATATGTTTCATTGCAAAGTCTTGTGATTTTAATACAATCTTGTAATTGTTTGCAGCACCCTTTGTTTAACATGTCAGTGCAGCTGTGTTGAGCTTATTCTATTCGCATTCATGTTAATTATATATAGTCACATTAATTAACACATTTATCATTCAAAGCACCTTTCTAAACTTGTCAAAATGATTTATAAAATCACCTTCAGGGGGGAAAAAAAACTATGCAACTACTTTGATAAAGTGATTTTTGAAATGAAAAACAAGAGTCGTGTTAGGTTTTTTTCTTTTTTGTGGAAATATGTTACATTTATATTACAGGTATTTAAATGCCCCAAGGGAAAAAAATAACAGTTTGAGACAGCAAAAAACTAGCACAATCAGGACAACAACATAATTTAGACAGAAAAACCGTACATACTGCATCTGTGTGACTTGCATCTGTAGAAATGGTATCCAGCTGATGCCCTGGGTGGACCGTAATCTATGTTAAGTGATACCCAATAAATACTGCAAATGTTGTTAATGTAACTTACAAAATATATCATAAAATGTACTTTTTAAATTGTATTCCTTAAGTCTGTGTACAAAAACTGTTTATAAATACAACCAGTCTCTACTGATGCTGTAGGGTACCATTCATTTAACAGGTCTCATCCCCTAACCTACAAACTGAAAATCTTCCACATATGCACATAACGTGACCCACAACAATGAGGTCAGGTATATCTTGCCAAAGATCATGCCTTATAGATCACTTGTACTGAAATGGAAAGAAAAACCTTTACCAAAAGAAACTTTCGACTTCTATTATCCAGTCTCTCCGCTCCTCCTCTAAAGGTGTGCAAGAAAATCAAAAAGAATAGTACAAATGATTTAAAGGCACAAGCTTCAGCAATAACTAGTTTAATTGATAATGTGAACTGGAACAGAATCACAGTAGCTGCCTTATCGCTGACTCAACATTAGCCCCTCGGTACAGTGCTGCCACACTGAAAGCAAGTCGGTTTGGAATACAGGGCGATGTTAAAGGAGAATCATCTGGAACTCAGTCAAACCTCATGTCCAACGGTTCATCGAATCCTTTGTCTTCGTGTGGCCCCGTAGCCAAGAAGGAGGCCACAGGTGAGCCAGCCGCCGTGGAGACGTTAAGCATCCCGCCAGTGCTGCTACCTGTAGCGTTTCGCACTGCAATGCTGGTGACATTGATACCCAGAGTAAGTCTTGTCTGCTCGAGCGCCTTCTCTGGCACCGCAAAGGCCTCCAGCTTCTTTTCGCCATTGGCCATGTAGGAGTTCTGGCAGCCCCTGCATATGCAGTCCAGACAGGCTTTGCGGTTGGAGTAGCAGGGGCATCGCTGTCCACGGCACGTAAGAACACTTGGGTTTTGAGTTGCTCTGCCGCACTTGCAGCCCTTTTTCTCTTGCGCTTTTTTGTACACCACTTTCGTGGGGCTCCCGGGAATGAGTGCGTTAGTCAGAATCCGTTCTTTCGTCTTCTCTTTCGACTTTGGAGTGCCCTGTTTGGACTTAGTGTACGCCTTTTTGGGTCCATGGTGGTCAAGGGTCTTTTTGACAGTTTTAGCAGGCACCAGTAATGTCTTGCCCACCTTAGAAAGGCCGCCTCCGTTGGGCACCGCCGCCATGTGCGGGATAGTCAGAGCAGGAGATTTAGGTTCGCACTTGACCGGAACAGGGGCGGAAGCGCCCAACGTGGGACCACGGATGAAGGTGGAAATGGGAAGGGGTTGAATCTTCTCGCTGTCGCTTTCCGACCGCGAGCGTTTCCGGTTGGACCGTGGCATTCTCGGTGTCACGGCGGAACAGGATATTCCCAAATGTTGCGGATTCTTCTGGGCTGTCAGGTGTTGGGGCAAGAGAACTTCCTGTGGGAGCGAGGAGAGTTGTCGGGCAGAGTCAACCGAGGCAAAAGGTCCATTTAAGTTCCCCGAAGGATCAAGAGCCGACTGCAAGATAGCAGGACACTCATCCTGGGTGACGTGGTCTGGTTCTAGAGTCCTGAGCACTTCCTCTACACTCAAGAGGAGAGTCCCGCCATCATGCTTAATATCCTCGCCAAAGCCACAAATGTCCATGGTGCTGGTACAAAGCTCCTCGCCAGCAGCTGCCACTGCCTCACACACTGGGATCTCATTTGTAAAACTCTCTTGTTTCACTACGTCACTCCCACTCTCCACCGAGTCTGGAACACTGGCCTCTAGTGAAGGTAAACTGGCGGTCAATTCCTCCACGTTGGTCAAGCCATTGCAGTCCTGGAGACCATTCACCCCTAGAGGACTAAGGCCTTGCTCCTTGATCTCGGTCGAAGGGGACTGGACCTCGTCAGGGAGCATTTCTGAGGTTGAGGGTGTTGGGGACTGGTTTGTGAAGCTCAGGGAGAGTGACTCCTCCTCCTCCTCCTCCTGCCTGTTGTCCAACGAGAGGCCCTCATTCAACAGAGCCAGGATGTCTGGGGAACCTTCCACAGTACTTGAAATGTGCTGGGCGAGAGGAGAATCTGCGATGTACTCGCAGAGCTTTCTGTAGCAGTCCACCAAGATGCACAGCTGCTTATTCTCTTCAAACTGCTCATAGTCTTTACACCAGCTGCACGACGGTTTCATCATCATCTTTTTGCCTTTACATGATTTACAGACATAGTGCTGGCACGACGAATTGGTAGGAGCGATTGGATTTTGTAGCAAATTGCCTAAATAAAGAAAGAAAATATGTTTAGACCATGAAACATCAATGTGCTAACTACTCAAATCACAGCCTAAATAGGCTGCTTGGATGTTGTACCTTTAAAATGATCAGTTTGATCCGTAATTAGTTTTGTAGATCATGAGCAACATAATACAAGCACTATATTGTATCTCATTAGATATGGTTTTGTAACATTCAAGAGAAGCCCCACATATGTCCTGATGTTAAAGGGTCATGTGATGTTGCATGATATGGTTCATATTACATGCTCAGCATATGGCTGACAGGGATCTCAAAGGCAAATAATACAAATGCATTGTTTTTATAAACAAGCACATCATGTAAACATAAATTGCTTAATGCAAATATGAATCAAATTTTTTTTTCCAAATAAAAAAATATGCATGGCATATCAACAGCTGTATTTAAACAATAATAATCAAATCAAATAAATTAAAAGCAATGAATTGCCTACTCATTCCAAATAAAGCATTACTACAAACAGGGTTCCCACACCTTTTGACAAATGAATTTTGGACTGCAATCAATTTATTATTTGCAATTACAAAGTGCATTTGTAGCTAAAGTATATACAAAAAAATGATGATATAAATTATAAATAATGATATGCACGCCAGGAAATATCACAAAAATAACACACACACACTATATATATATATATATATATATATATGCACGTTCTATTTATAATATTTAAACCCTGTGAAGAAGTTATCTAAAATGTTAGAAAATCTGAACTGTTTCAAGCAGCCAGTTTTAACTGACTGAGCAGGCAAGGCATTACTATTCAACCACCATGTATCTATAAACACACAGCCTGTATGCCCTGCTGTGTATCTAAATGCCCAGGCCCCAGTTGTCATTGTAGGTCAGGAATTTGTGGACTCAGTGGGGGTGTGTCATGGTCGGTGGGGCTTCGAGAGCAGCTATAAAGCATGCAGCGATAAAGCAGAGGTGATCATGCAAGCATGCAGTGATGAAGCAGAATAAACGGGCTCTCACCACACACAAGGCAGGCGAGAGACTGTCTGAAAAAAGGCAAGAGCTTATAGATTTCCGCCAAAGCCTGGGGGTCCCGGGGATCGCACTGCAGCACCGACCGACAAGCTGACACGTAGAGAGTGGTCGCATTCACCGGGTTCATCTCAGCAGTGTCGTGCTAGACAGATCCAGTTCGGGGAGGAAAAAAAAAGAAAAGGAGCGACAGTACAAGGCTTCAGTCCCGCCAGCAGCCCACGTCTCATCAATGTCGATGAACCTGCGCGTGTGAACCGTCGAGTGTGAAATGCAAGGGAGATTTCACCAGATAGGCTTGTCTTTACATCGCATTCATTAAAACCACTCCATCTTAACGTTTGCCCCTCTTCCACGGCACGAAATACGGCCAAATCCTCATCGTCATCGGATAAAAGCACATTCACGTTGATCCGATTGAAAACACATTCAGCGATGCATGTGCACGATTTTTTGCATCTTTTTTTTATTTTTTTATGCAACAACAACACACTGGTGGCGCTCTTCACCCTACCGGGCCTCCAATTACCACCAACTTCAAACAGAGCACAGATTGCTTCCTTGTCTTATCCCGGATGAATGCAGTCCTTATTCGCGGTGTTATTCCATATGTTTATTTATTATTCTTGACGTGCACATACGTGATTAGCCTCGGATCATAGTGGTAACACACAAGCACCGTCACTCTTGTTATTGTCCGCCGCTCTTCATGGCGCTGCCGCTGCAAAAAAATAAAACAGGCCGCTTTTTTGTGCACCCAGTCTTTCAGTGCGTTAGGGTACCAGATATTCACCGTGCTTGCTGGCGAAGTAATTTCAGGTCTGGTGTAACAAAGCGCCGTGAGTTAAGTGCCCGTTTGATGTCAGTGTGAGCTGCGCCTCAGGAACAAAAACAGGCCGCTTCGCTTCTTTTTAGGATTTATCCTGCCGTTTTCCTTTCGTAGGAGTGCGTCGTAAATGTTAAGCGTGATAAATACGCAAATGTAATATCCACTCCATATGCACAAATCATCCTTTGGAGAAAAACGTATAGATATATATTCAGTAGCGATATTGAAATGTATGTGTATTTGAAAAGGCTTCTCCCCTCCCTTCCTCTCCGCATTAGAACAAGGAGGGGGCGCTGCTGTCCACATCTCGCGAGAACAAATAAAGAACGGCTATGGGAGAGGGACGCTGCCGTTATAATCTCGCGATACTTTTCCCGGCTTGTGAGGCTGTCGCGTTTAACTCGCGAGAAGAGAACTCAAACTAGTGTGGGCGACTGGTTCCCTTGGTTACATAAACGTTATGATGTGATGTGGGGCGTGGCCCCTCTAGAGTAAAGATGCCCGATGGTTAAAAGAGGCAGAAGAAACAACAATAAATATAACCAATAATCAGTATTTCCAGACACATTATTAAAACAGAATTCAAATTACCTGATATATATGTCAATTATTTTATCCACTTTCTCTCTGAATTGTAAGACGAGACAATTTAATTACAGTAAAGCTTTACTATAATTAAATATAAAAGGCACGTCACTGCTCATCTATCTAATCAGGTTCAAAAGGTTATTACAAATGTATTACAATGGCATTAGACTATTTTAACTAAACTTTAAAATACATTTATATTAATATTATATATAATAATTATTAGAAACAACAATAAGAATATATTTTTAAATTTCTTAAAATATTTGCAATAAAAAAAATTCATAAACACTTTGTTGTTCTGGTTGAAACTGTCTTCACATCCTGATAGCAAGCAATGATAGCGGTTAGTAGTCTGTCTATATATATACATATATATATATATATACATATATATATATATTAAACAAAGTACCTATATCGTCTGGGGAAGTCTCAGGAACAAATTTTTTCGTCCAATCATTGCATTTGGTCCGAATGCAATGATACATTGTCCCACTTGCCTGTCAACGTATGGATTTCCATTCCTCCGAGCACTCTGCTCGCGCAGACATCACACGTCAGACAGTCACAGAGTGCCGCAAACGAACAAGAGCCACCTTTTACAGTTCCTCCTGAACCAAAACAACAGCTTATGCTGCGTTTAACGCCATGCATGTCATAAACTGTAATTTAGAGACGGCAACCCGTGACATTCTACTCAGAGCTGTTCACGTCCTCAGACTCGGATATATGCGTCAACACTAGCAACGCCGAAATGAATCTGCAGCAGTCAGGTGGTACAACTAGAGCTTTGTAAAATGAAAAGTGAAAGTGACATGTGAAGGCGAAGTATTGTAACCAATACTCGGAATTGTTCACTGGATTTAACCCATTATGCACCAATTTGTTTGTTGTTATTATTATTATTCCGAAAAGCTTTAAATGTTACATTTTTCTGTTCTGTCTCTGTGGTCTAACAGCGCTCGTAACTGTCAGAATGAGTGAGATGGCCAATCAAATCAAAGAAGGCGTGGCTTAACTGTTAGTGTGAATTCCAACACAACACTTTAGTTTTAGCAGTGAAAGAGTGCATCGTAAGATGCAAGTAGCTAAACATTTAATATTTGACCACTGTTTTACGATACAAACGTTCAGCGACGAAAGTAATTTCCAGTGATGCAAACTACAACATTATGAAATATCACCGTTTTAAATGTAAAATATGCCATTATTTAACTGAATTTGACGAGACAAGAAACGTTTAGAATTTTTACAGAATAAGAGTGAATGGGTGCATATTTTAAAAATATATTATTTGCAAATAGTTTAATTCATAATAGACCTGGAACTTTCACCATTCTTATTTGTTGAATACTCTTTAATTATTGAATTCCTTTAAATAAACCAATAAGACCAATACCCCCCACGCAAAAAAAAAAAAAAAAAAAAAAAAACCTTGGTCCCCCCCACTATAACGTTTGGCGCTTTAGTGGTTAAACAAAACTGCATGCATACTCTGCAGTGGTTGGTGTCCGGCTTGGTCTAAAATAGTCTGAATATAAACACTTATTATAGACGTACCGTATGAGTCATAAGACAAAAACACTGTTTGGAAGATGGATTCATGATGTACTCACTCATTATATAACTTTTGTAATAAAAAAATTACATAGTGCATCTTTATTAACTCTTTCCCCAGCATCGGCGCAATTTCTGTCATTTATGAGACAACGCTTCACCGCCATTGACGAATTTCACTGTTATATGGTAGGGGGCGCAATTACGCAACTTCTGAAAGAGTACTGAATCTCCTGATCAACACACAGGCGAAAAATAAGCAGAAACAAGCGATAGCATATGTAAGCATGCATTTGTAAAATAACGTGTTCATCAACATAAAGGAGCATATAAATCAAAACTGCCAAACGTTACCAAATGAAATGTCGACCCAGGACGAGCTATAGGACTGTGGAGATTTTGACCATCGTTCTGAATCTGATCCAGACGTAGTCTTGGACAGAAGCGCGATTTTCTCAGCTTTTTGCTCAAAATTTGTCTTTTTTACGAAGCTCAACCACTTTCAAGTTTTAATAAAAAATTTAATAAAATTAAAAAAATGCATGAAGCCAGAAAAAAAAAAAACATTTTAAACTTTTTGTTTTGTTTTGTTAAAAAAGCAGAGGGGCTGTTTTTTTCTTTTTATATATTGCATGTTCAGATATTCATACAACAAAATATTCTGGGGGCCATGAAACCTTTGTGAAAATGATTAAAAAAAGAATTTGGTACTGGCTGGCAACTTCTTTTTTTAAACGCTGGCAGGGAAAGAGTTAAATAAAATGTAGTGCTGTGTTGCACTGGTAATATCTCCATCTTGAAACTGCCTCAGTTTAATTATGTTGGCTGGAACCCAGTTACCCAATGTTTGTTGACACAATCCTTACTTTTCCCTTCCTGTGTCTCAAAACTTCTCTTCATATTTTGAGGAGCTTGAAGAGAATGTTATTTTTATGTAGTAAAATTCAAAACAAATCTTGTATGTACAAACAATGAATGTGTATTAGAAAAGAATTCGGTAGGTTTCACAAAATTCTTTTGAAAGTACTTGACTACTTTTAAATACTTTTATTTAAACATGTTTGTTTTTTTAAAAAAAGCAAAGTTTTAACAGTGAAAAGGTTAAAATAAATGACAATACCACTGTTTGATCGGAGTCTGTATCTAAAAGCACCGGTCTAAACAAGGGTTCTGACATCACTCATCAATACCACACAGGTCTTATCAAAACCTGCTCTGTGGATATTCAGATGGACCTAAAAGCCCAATAAACGATCAATAAATGTTCACAGCAATACAGTATTGTGTGAAAGCTACAATGTTTCCACAAACGCACAGTAAAAAAGGTAAATCACTGAGCAGACTCTAAACAGAGGAGGTAAACATGGAAGAAACAAGTTCTTCAACAAAAGGTTTGTATAAAACACATTACCAGTGTCTGAAGTAATGAATACTTCGGTGTACTTCCTCCTCAAATATCCTCATATATTTGAACCTTTGTAATTTTAAAAGAAACGTGGGCTTTTCTATTATTAATCTGGTAAATCAAGTAATCTAACACCAAATTCAAGCAATAATACATTTTTAAGGCCTAATACTTCTGGACAGACTTGAAAAGAAAATGATCACGACCTTAACATGTTCCTGTCTAAATTTCACCCTGAACAAAACCAGAACATGAACGGGCGATAGTCTTAAAATAGCTAGAAAGCAGTGGAGTAACAAAACATCTGTCCGAACAACGTCTGATTAAACCACATTTGCTCTAAGAAATCAATGGATGATATGAAAAATAGGAACTGATACAGCTGAGATGTTGCTGAAATCGTAACACCATTGTAAGGCCAGCAGATAACAGCTTTTACAGGCTCGCTTGGTCCTTATGAACTGAGGAAATGCTGACTGACAGGAAAGGCTCACAATGGGATTATGGCCAACCACAAAACTAAGAGAGGAAGCTCACATGCTTGCGTACAGTTGTGTGAAACTGCTATTAAAAAAACAATATAAACGCTTTAGATGTGATTCTTGTTGGTTGCTGGTTGTGATCACCCATAGAGGCTGAAATCTTTCTCAAAACATCTGCATTCCGAACCCCTGTTAGAGAAAGAAGTCAACAAAATAAATCAATTAGTACTTTCTTCTCAATAGCACTAAGCTGAATAAAAAAAAAAAGTTAAAACCCGTTTAAAATGCCACTCTGACATGCCTAATTTAGTTATCATACAAAACAAGTTACATTGTTACACCTACATCTAATTTACATATCAATATCTGAGGTACACTTACAGAATCATCTTCCATTATGGCCGTAGAGTCAAAAAAGTCCGGTCTGAGTTCAGCTCTTTCTCTGCGGTTTCTCGACGCCGGCTAAAATGTAGGACGAACAAGAGAGCAAAAATGACCCCAAAGATCTAATCTAACAGATAACCAGATGTTGTAATATGAAGCGTAGTTTTGGCCGTCACCAGAAACATTACAAATACACTTAAGAACTCAGAGTGGAGCTCAGCACACATCTGTAAATTCTTACCAGATCTATCACCATGGTATCCTCGAATTCCTCGTTCATGTCCTCTAGCTGACCGCGTGAGGACATCATCACGTCCTCGAAGATGGGCTCAGCATCATCTTCCATGAGGCCTCGCCTGAATAAAATGACTCAAGTTCAAGGAACTGAGAAATACAATCTCTCAACTTTATTTTTGTGATCAGGCATTTTTTATTTCTTAAACTAATTTTACAGTTAGGCATTTAAACTTTAATCCACTTTAATCCAATGATTATTATTATAAATGTGTACACATACATACACACACATATCTTTCCTCAGAAAGGTCACAAAAGCTTTCTGAAATGTCAGTGCGAGTACGTACACCTGCTGTCTCACTCCACCAGTGCGTGATTTCATGTAGTTCATGCCTCCTCTCTCTTTTCTGTTCACCTCCTCCATCTTCTGCTGATCCAACCATGACATCTGCATCTGAGGGCTGGAAGTGAGGGAACAAAATGATGTAAGAGCAATGTGAGAATTGCTTCAGCGGGAGCTCAAATAACATAACAGTGCGTTCTGCAAAATGTTTCTCCATAATGTAACTACATAAAACACGGAGATGATCTTTAGGCATCTTTCAACGTAAAAAAAAGAAGAAAAAATTAAAAAAAGCTCTGAACAACTGCCTGTTTTAATTAGGCTGTAATTCCATACTTGTGCATGTAGTCTGGTTCTGAGCCTGGTTCCGATGAGTCTTGGTCTGGGATGTGATCTGCTGCCTGTCTGGGGTTTTCTCTCAGGACAGTTGATGTGAGCTGTGGGGTATGGAGGCCCCCTGGTGTCTGGAGAGTGTCATTACGAATCACCCACGACCCCTCAACACTCTCCTCTGTCAAATGAAACAAAAAAGACATTAATGACCAATCAGATTCATCTTAGACGATGCAAAGGGAATAATAGAATATTTTATATACGATTTGTTTTAATTTAAATTTGAGAGCTTCGGTGCTTTTTTTAATTGTCTTGTATGAAATGTTAAAGGTTTTATCCTACCGTCCGGGCGCTTTTTGTGCTGTGCCGGTCGGCCCCTTTTGCTGCGGACCGTGCTGGCTTTGCTGGTTGAACTGGTGCCGGTGGTGACGGACAATCGGTCATCATCTCCTCCTGTCAGCAGGGAGTTCCTGTACGCGATGAGAGGCAGCCAGACGTCCTCTCTTCTCTCCATCATATACTCCGTCATAAACTTCTCCAGGTAGGAATGACTGTGGCATGAACACATTTATCAGAATTAAACACATTGTAACAGATATAATACTAAAAGTCTGGACACGCATGCATAGCTGCCAACTTTTGAGTTTTGCTTGGAGTGAGATTTATGCCGGGAATGTATGCTTACATTTTTTTATTGCATCACAATAAGTGTATTGTGATTGTCAAAATATTTTAGTTACTAAACTGAATTTGATTAGGTTTAGTGACAACATGTTACAATGTTTACATGGTACAATTTCTGGTAAGCTACACTTTTTTATTATTTCAATTCAATTATTGTGATTTGATTTAATATTGACTCATTTGGATAAATATTAGGTAGGCTACACAAGATAAGCATTAATTTTTCTCAAGAAAAAAACAACTCACCTAATGCTGTAAACATACAGAGAGCCCTATCCGCTGGCAGTATTTAAGGATAAAAATAGCTCAAATAAATATAATGTGTTTTTAAAAAAAATTATAATAACAACTTTATTTAATGATATAAAATATCATTATTATAAAGTAAAAATATAATAAATATGTAATATTAGTACACATTTAGCAAAATACTCTCTATTGCTCTTTTTTTTCTAGCCAACTAACGTGCTAGCCTATATTATGGTCATTAAATGGCTTTCCTGAGGTAAATGTTATGTGACATAATTGTTCTCCAGCTGTTTTATTGACCCCTTTGTTTGATTGATTGGTTGATATTATGTATGACGAATATACATTTCGGCAAGTTGTACTGTATCTTTCAACAGTGTTCATTCGTGTTTATTTACTATTAGCTAGAGATGATCAGGTCACGTGCCGCTAGGGATCTGTCGCGTCACATTTACAAACGCCAAAACGGTATTATTGTTTGAATTTCGTAATAAAAGTGACAGAATCTGAGAGCTGAGATTTTTTTATATCATAAGTAACCTGCTCTGTCTAGTCTGTCGGTCTCCGTGTCCTCTTTGCTTCGCGATTTTTCTGTGCGTGAGAAAATGGATGTGTGGCGTGAGAGCGTGTGAAAAGTGTCAATTGCGTGTGTCTCACGGTGAATGCGTGAGAGTTGGCAGCTCAGCGCATGACACAGTTTTGGTGATTTTATCATGATTCTAAATGATTGAAAATAGCAATGAAAAGATATTTAGAAGAATGTTGGTAACTAAAGAGTTTGGATTCTCATTGGCTACCATTGTATGGACAAAAACACAATGGAAGTCAATGGGCATCAGAACCATTTGGTTATCAACATTTTTCAAAATATCTTCTTATTGCTATTTTCCATAATTTAGAATAAATGACATAAGGGTGAGTAAATGATGACAATAGTCATTTTTTGTTGGACTATCCCTTTACCTACATTCAAAGTGTTTTCGAAGTGTTACATTGATATTCAAAGTGTTTTCTGTACTTACACAGTCTTTTTGTCTTGTCGTAGGAGTTTGGAGGAGAACTCACAGAGAACCTCCAGGAAGGCCAGGTTCGGTGGTGGGTACTCTGGTCCTTTTGGATTCGGGACCTTGAAGGCGAATTCAATCCCATCCCTAAGGTTGTTACAAGACATTAGTTCTTGCAAATATTCGCATTAAACCTCTAGAGCCAAATGCAACTGAAGGTCATTAAAGAAACACATAGTCTTGCTGGTTCTGTTCCTGCTCATTGCTTCTCATTCTTTATATACAAATGGTGTAAAGCTGATCTGAAGACTTTCTTACTTGTGCAGTGTGGCCACGGCCTCTCTGGTTTTGATCTGGTCCAGCCCAAACGTGAGTGCAAAGCGACGGGCTAGTTCCTTAATGCCGCTGACATGGGAGGACGTTCGGTCCAGGTTGGGTCCTTGGTCCAGGATCAGCTCATTGAAGAGCTGCAAACAGGAAAAGTGTCCAAATTGAAAATGTAAGGAAAGAAAGAGATTCAACATTCATAACCAACTGTGACAATGATCTCCCATACCTGCTGCAAGCTGAGGATCAGGGTCTTTGCGCACTGGATCTTGTCCATCTGTCTGGCCTTACTCAAGGTTTCTTTGATGATGTCTCCATAGTCATTGTAATACTGAAAAATGAACAGCAGTCATTTGAATCGCTTCTCAACCATACAGATCTTTGTGGTTTAAATGGGTCAGTTTTTCGTACCTTCATGTATTGTTTGAAGATGTCAGCAGCAGCAGGCATGTCCACTATGTCGAAGATGATAAGTTTGCAGAAGGCGGCCAACAGATTCCTCCTCTTATGAAGAGCCTCGATCTTATTGGCTTCATCCTCTTCATCACCCTCTGAAAGAAACGGCCCAGCATGAAGTTGAAATTATTAGTTCAGGTCGGTTTAAGAAGTCTTGATGAATTGCACTTTAGTGTATGGCATGTACAATACTATTCAAAAGATTTTGAATATATTTTAAAATGTAATTTATTCCTGTGATGACAAAGCTAAATTTATTTGAAACAGCATTTATTTGAAATCGAAATCTTTTGTATCATTATAAATGATCAATCAATTTAATGGATCTTTGCTGAATAAAAGTTTTTTTTTTTGTCCCCCCAATAAAAACGTACTGACCCCAAACATTTGAACAGTAGTGTATATAATGCTTTGTTTTTTCAGTATCATGATTTTGATCTGAAATCACCTTTCAGAAGTGTCACCATACTGTGCTCTATAAATAAATTCTTCAATTTCTCATTATTTCACTGTTTTAGTCTTAGGATAGATCTGATAATGTCCAAGTGTATTGGGACAGACACACACCCATGCTCTGATTTTCATCATCCTGGTCGATAAACACGTGATCCAGGACAAAATTGAGCAGTTCATTTTGCAGAGAGCTGTCTGGATTAAAGACCAATGGCTGCAGAGCGTCTCGACCGCCGTTGACCAATTGGTGACTGAAGATCATCAGCAGGTCACATAGCAACATGAAGGCCTATGGAGAGAAACCAGACAACATGACTCATAGTGCATGTTGAAACATTTATAAATGTACTGACTAAGACAGTTCATTTAAGGAATGTAATTAAAGAACCCCAGCAAAAATTCAATAGAATTGTATTTTGTTAAAGTCACTAAAAATGACTCACCTGCTCTTTGACTGGAGTGTTCACATTAGACAGGCACTGTTGGCAAACCGCTAGAAAAGACTTCACCACTCTCCTTAATGCCACAAGATCATCCTGCAACAGGAAACACAATTTGAACTTTTATGTCACATAATTCCCAGAGAACATAAGTAAATCAGACATTTTGGGGTTCTATTGCACCTTTGATGGAAATCCTTCAGTAATTTTCACCAGCTGCCACAGGACGGAGTAATGAGAGCACTTCAGAGCCTGGACAGCGATCTGACCGAGACAAGACAAGGGAATATAGATTCATCATTTAATGCACTGGGTTACAAAGGGCTATTTCATAATAAATATTTTACAAGATCAGACATTATGATGTAATGGCATGTTTCTTTGTTATCCATATTTGTGAAATTTTTTAAGTTAATACAGTTTGTCAAGCAAACACTTATTCAACTTCCGGACCCTACACTTTTGAACATTAGTCTCTCTAATTTAGTCACTGTTTTATATGTATATGGCAAGCCGTTTTAACATTTAATCATTTAAACCGACTAGTCTCTATTTTCATGCTACTAGTACTTATTTTTTAGATACTAGTATCTATTCCATTAAGTACTAGTACTTATTCATTAGCTACTAGTGCTTATTCTTTAGGTACTAGTGCCTATTCTTTAGATACTAGTGCTTATTCTTTAGGTACTAGTACTTATTCAATAGATACTAGTACTTATTCATTAGCTACTAGTGCTTATTCTTTAGGTACTAGTGCCTATTCTTTAGATACTAGTGCTTATTCTTTAGGTACTAGTACTTACTCAATAGATACTAGTACTTATTCATTAGATACTAGTACTTATTCATTAGATACTAGTACCTATTAAATAGATACTAGTACCTATTAAATAGATACTAGTACCTATTAAATAGATACTAGTACTTATTCATTAGATACTAGTACTTATTCATTAGATACTAGTTCTTATTTATTAGATACTAGTTCTTATTCATTAGTTACTAGTACTTATTATTAAATACTAGTACCTATTAAATAGATACTAGTACTTATTCATTAGATACTAGTACTTATTCCAATAGTGACTAGTAACTATTCTTTTGTTACTAGTAACAAATACAAATTTTTTGCCATTGACTTCTATGGGGATCTGTCATTCAGATATCAACTATTCAGTTCTGACTAGTATGTATTCCAATTGTGACTAGTACATATATATTAGATACTAGTAGTTATTTATTAGGTACTAGTACTTATTTTTTAGATACTAGTACCTATTACTAGATACTAGTATATGTATTCAATAAATACTAGTACTAAGTCATTAGATACTAGTACCTCTTAAATAGATACTAGTACCTATTAAATAGATACTAGTACTTATTCATTTGATACTAGTACTTATTCAATAGATACTAGTACTTATTCATTAGATACTAGTACTTATTCATTAGATACTAGTACCTATTAATTAGATACTAGTACCTATTAATTAGATACTAGTACTTATTCAATAGATACTAGAAACTATTTATTAGATACTAGTATTTATTCCAAATGTTACTAGTAAAAATTTTTTATTTTACTAGTACGATTTTTAATTGAACTATCCAGTGGCCGTTCTGACTAATCATAACATAAGACGAGTAAAAAAACAGTTGTGACTAGTAAAATAAAAAATCTTACTAGTAACATTCGGAATAAACACTAGTATCTAATAAATAGGTACTAGTATCTATTGAATAAGTACTAGTAGCTAATTTATAAGTACCGGTACTAGTATCTAATTAATAGGTACTAGTATCTAATGAATAAGTACTAGTGTTTATTGAATACATACTAGTATCTAGTAATAGTTACTAGTGTCTAAAAAATAAGTACTAGTACCTAATAAATAACTACTAGTATCTAATATATATGTACTAGTCACAACTGGAATACATACTAGTCAGAACTGAATAGTTGATATCTGAATGACAGATCCCCATAGAAGTCAATGGCAAAAAATTGTTTTTGTTACTAGTAACAAAAGAATAGTTACTAGTCACTATTGGAATAGTTACTAGTCACTATTGGAATAAGTACTAGTATCTAATGAATAAGTACTAGTATCTATTTAATAGGTACTAGTATCTAATGAATAAGTACTAGTATCTAATAATAAGTACTAGTAACTAATGAATAAGTACTAGTATCTAATAAATAAGAACTAGTATCTAATGAATAAGTACTAGTATCTAATGAATAAGAACTAGTATCTAATGAATAAGTACTAGTATCTAATGAATAAGTACTAGTATCTATTTAATAGGTACTAGTATCTAATGAATAAGTACTAGTATCTAATAATAAGTACTAGTAACTAATGAATAAGTACTAGTATCTAATGAATAAGTACTAGTATCTAATGAATAAGAACTAGTATCTAATGAATAAGTACTAGTATCTAATGAATAAGTACTAGTATCTAATGAATAAGTACTAGTATCTATTTAATAGGTACTAGTATCTAATGAATAAGTACTAGTATCTATTGAATAAGTACTAGTACCTAAAGAATAAGCACTATTATCTAAAGAATAGGCACTAGTACCTAAAGAATAAGCACTAGTAGCTAATGAATAAGTACTAGTACTTAATGGAATAGAAACTAGTATCTAAAAAATAAGTACTAGTAGCATGAAAATAGAGACTAGTCGGTTTAAATGATTAAATGTTAAAACGGCTTGCCATAATATGTACATTTATTCAATGATATCACGTAAAAAATCTGAATTGTGAACTTCTGATCCATTGATTCCCATCAATTTTCACGGTTTAACGTGTTTGTTTACCTGCTCTGGCATGGAGCCCTGTTCGATCCCCATCTTCAACAATCGATAGCAGTTTTTGAAAAGGTCCCACTTTGTAAGGTCATGTGCACTGGAAAGCATACAAAACAAACCTGAATGCTGTGTACAAACTTTCCAAAACAAAGAAAAAATAAGCACGAATCGGTCTCTTACTTATGGAAAGCCGTGAGCTTCTTTAGCGTTGAAAGAACATTATAAATGTCATCGTCATCAGCTTCATCGGCCTAAAAAAAAAAGAAAGCAAAAACAGAGTTCAGTTTCAAATGCTTAGAAGCCATTCACTAATGTTCATACATGAGGAAAAGCACTGAAACGAAGCTGCTCTTTCACCTCCTGCAGCAGGTCTTCCACCGAGTGAGCGAATCTGTCCGTGAGCTCGTCGATGAGTTGGCTGCGAGCGATGTCTACGCGGTTCATGATGGTGTATTCTTCACTGCACAAGATGCTGTAAGTCTTGCTACACGCCTCCAGAACATCCATCTCTGTGTGCTTCTCCACCACCACCCGGATCTGCTTCAGCAGGGCATCCAGATGCTGAACACAGATAGGAAGAGACCGGGGCAAATGAGAAAACAACAAAACACTAGTGTAAACCGGAACACAATGCATCTGTCTAGATTAGAACTCCAACAGACCTTTTCCATTCGTCCTGAACTGTAGACCTCAAGGTCAAAGAACTGAGGGATCTGAAGGAGGTTCGCCACCTTTTCAGAATCAGTCTGGTACTGAAGAACAAATGTGAAGCAACATTCAAAGTAATTAGATTCAGCATCTTTATGCCATCAGCAAGCTAGCTTTGATATACAAGTATTTTTTTATTTTTTTTATTTTTACAATTATTAACAATGTTAAAAACTGTTTTGTTGCAGATTAAATTTTTGTGGAAATCATAATATTTTTTTCAGGATATTTTAATGAATAGAAAGCTCAAAAGAAGAGCTTTTATTTGAAATGGAAATCTTTTAAAACATGATATGTAACACTATGTGTCTTTACTGTCCCTTTTGATCAATTTAATCTATCCTTAGTGAATAAAAGTATTAATTTCTTTTAAAAATAAGGTAGTGCATTACGGTTTCCACAAAAGTATTGAGCAGAAAAAACTATTTTCAACATTGATAATTATAAGAAATGTTTCTTGAGCACCAAATCAGCATATTAGAATGATTTCTGAAGTATCATGTGACACTGAAGACTAGAGTAATGATGCTGAAAATTCAGAAAATCCATCACAGGTATAAAGGAATAAATTACACTTTATAATAAAAATATATTAAAACAGAAAACAGCTATTTTTATTTATTAATGTACTGTATTTTTGATCAAATAAATGTAGCATTGATGAGCACAAGAAGCATTAGAGTCTTATAGTTTTATCGCAATGGAAAAAAAAGTGAGTGGAGTGCTTTGCAACACAACAAAAATAAAAAGAGGGAAGCCACCAACTGAATGTGTGCAATCACATCCAACCAAAAGGCAGAAGAGTAGACAGCTTTGTTAATTATAATTAGTGCAATTTGTTTGTGATTTGCATGTAGAGTTGTTGTTTTGAAACTATGTTGTGAGGCCATTCTCAGGCCTCTTGGACTCTGACATCACTGGAGCTTTACCTTTGAAAGTAGCATGGGAAGAGCAACAATCAAGTGTTCAGTGAGTCGATTCTTATCGTCAATCTGCGTCTTCTTCTCCTTGGCAGTGAGCACCTGAAGTGAGCACAGAAGACCAACAGAAAGTCTTTAAACTCAGAATCTATAATGTGTCAACTGTAAAGACTGATTCCAAGATAACTTACCCTCTTTCCTGTTCCTCTGCCCACAGGCGGATGAGCTTCGGCTGCCTGCCTGATGGTGCAGACCATGAGCTCGATCAGTGCGCTCTCATGCCGGTCTCCCAACACTACAACAAAACCCACAATCAGTAAGAAATGATGGGCAACACAGAGATACAGGCTTGTTTCATCCAAAAAACTAAAAAAACTAAAATGAATGCGAGTTGCTGTACCCTCTTCCCCCGGTACAGGGTCCTCGAGTAGGAGCTCTACCATGCAGTCCCAGTCTTTCAGCAGATCCTGCGAGCTGTCCCACAGACTGTCCACCAGGTATGCCGCATGCTCGTGAAGCTGCCACGAAAGAAGACAGGAGGACGGTTAGATAAATCAATAACCAGTTTCGGGCAAACGTCAGAAACTAAGAAATGGCTTCCTTTTAATTGAATTGGCCACATCTGACAGAAAGCTGAATTTGAATTAAAAAGGAATGACAGGATTTTTAGAACTGCTATCAAAGAAATTCACAGTCATACAAAGATTTTGTGGCAAAACAATTCATTATTATGTCTAATTATGGAAAATTGTGAATAATGCAGGATATATAAGCAAGATTCTGAACTGATTACAAATATGTTCTTGATTTAAGGGATAATTTTTCACAAATGAAAAATTCTGTCATCATTTACTCACCCTCAAGTTGTTCTAAACCTGTAAGAATTTCTTTCTTCTGCTGAACACAAAAGAAGATATTATGAAGAATATGGGTAACCAAACTGGAAATGTTTGGATATGGGAAAAAATAATAATAATACTATGGGGCCCATCAAGTGACATTCTTCAAAATATCTTCTTATGTGTTCAGCAGAAGAAAGAAATTCATACAGGTCTGGAACAACATGACGGTGAGAAGATGATGACAATTTTAATTTTTGGATGAACTATCACTGTCAAATCAATTAACATGGCTATCAAATTTTTTTGGGGCAAAGAGTAAAAAAAAAAAAAAGTCCATTACATTGTTATCATACCTTAAAAAATGAACATAAACATAAATATAAGTTGAAAAATGTATCAAATAAATAATAAATATTGACAAACAAATTGGTTGTGAATTAGAATTGTGAAATCAAATGTTCTTTCACTGTGGTCCATAAAAGGCTACTTTCTAAAATGTATTACATTTATTAAAATAGGCATATCAAACATGAATTTATAATATAATGTTTAGATATACCCAATATGTTGATTTCAGTTTCTACTTTCTTAAATTTCTAATTAAATTTAAATTTTGCATCCTGTTGAGTGGCACACAACCCTTTTTAACTAAAGGCCAATTCACACTGCACCGACCACACAATGACCAACTCAGACAACCACCAGATTACAGTACGCCGCTTCTCAGACGTTCCACGACCCGACAATCACTGATTTAACATGTTAAATAGGCAAAAACAAGGCCAAAAGGGGTAACACACTGCTCCGACAAAACCCGACGAAGTGTCTCTTGCCATCTGTGGGTTCAGTGTGAATTGGCCTTAAGGAAATTAATTTCTAAGTGAAGGGATGAGCAAATAAATTAATATATAGAAGTGAATACAGGCTGAGCTCTGCATAGAAAACTCACTTCGCTCTCAAGGAAGAAAAGCACCAGCATTCTTATAAGGTTCCCATTGGGGCTGTTTCGACCTCGTCTCTTTGCCAAAGCCTCCTCAGCCTGAGGGTCATGCCTGCTGAACAACCTGCAGCCAGACAACAAACAAATGATTAAAACATTTGGGAAGTTTGGCATGCTGTGATCATGTTTGAAACAGACATGTTCATTCATCTCACTTTCTGTGGAGGAACTCTCCAGCTGCCACAGCAACAGGCCGATGAGCCGAATACACTAGATGGTAGACGTTCTCACAGTCTTCGTTAGACAGAGCATCCTCACTACCGCTACAGGACAAAACAAGATGAATGAGAGAGATTTAAAGGATGTAGATTAAGACATGAGAGATGGAAGAAAGAGAGAAGAGAGATCTTATAAGAAACACAGAAAAGATTATGTTAAGAACTTTTCTTACTACTTCTACAATATAAAGTATTATATTTTCCTTATGCAAATACCTTCATTTGGCAAAATTTTCAGTACCCAATACCACAATGTAGCGTTCTATTGTTTAAAATGTTTATTAATGCTGTCATATTATTAAAATAAATAAATAAAAAATGTTAATTGTTAAGTCTTATATTGTCTCTAAATAAATTCTAATATAATATATTTAACAAAGCCCTAGAGTCAAAGAAACTTGAAAAATAGAGATTATGTAGAAAATACTTACTGTAGAATCAAAGTGACAAGTCGTATTGCCTCTACTGCCACATCATACTCTTTATCCAGCGTCATAGATACAATACGGTCCTGAGAGAAAGGAAATGACATCATAATGTTTCCAAACTGATGTCCACAGCAATCAGGCACATTTTGAATATTTTAATATAGTATTCACACATGTGTTACCTTAAATCGATTGGTGAAGAGCTCTAGCTTGGGGAAAAGCTCTCTGTTGGTGTAGAGGGTCTGAAGGGCCTTTAGACATTTGAGTCGAACTTCACCTTGCTGTAAAGGATTACATTTTACACAATTATTTAAATCTAGAATAACACCAATATATTTTGATGCATGTGGTAATTATGAGAGATGGGAATAAGTAAAACACACACACACAGGAAATGATTAACACTTACTCTGTCATGTAGCGTCCAGCCCACATACTTTAAGTAACTGTCATTGAGAAAAGCATCACTGTATAACTTCATCCAAACTCCAATCTCCTCTATGCAAATAGCTCTAATCTCTGCAATGGCATCCCTGAAAGAAAGCAAGATAACACAACATGAAACAAACATGTTGTCAAATGAATTTCCAGTCACAATAGTATTTGATTCACTTTGATTCCGATATCATTCAGACTATGATTTGACTAACAAACCATCACAAATGGGTTTCTACCAGCTACTAACCTGTAACGGTGAACAAAAATACCCTTGAAGATTGAGTTCATCATGTTCTCAATCTCATCTTGATTTTCTTGGAGCTACAAGATGAACAAGAAAACACATTGAAAAACAAGAAAACACATTGAAAAACAAATTCATGAGATAGTAGAACAAAATTTTGAAGAAAAGGAAAACAATCGCACCTCTTTTCTCTTCTCCAGCAGCAGTTCCAGCTTCTCGTTGGCTCTTTTCCCAGCAACCTTATTCCGTTCAGCCTCATACTGTCTCTGTGTGTTATCCTGATTGATGCTCAGGTTCAGAGCAACATTTACCAGTGCCGTCATCAGTTTCATTGCTGCAGTGGAAACAAGAAACGTGACAAAACTTAACTCAACTGCGCGGTATGCGGAATAACTCTAAGGTCAAAGTTGATGGACTGACCTGCCAGCGTGCTGGTGTGTCTGAAGGCTCGGACCTGTGAGTCTGAGAGTCCAGTGAGCAGAGAAATGACCGTGTCCATCATGTATTCATCATAGATGATGCTGTACTGGCACTGACGGATCAGAACCATGATGAACTCGCAAAAGTTATATCGGAATTTCTTCCACTGCGGTCCTGCCATTGTGAGAGGGTAGTCGCCGCTGTCCTGGATTTGACAATCAGAGAAATGTATTAACAAAAAAAATTTGAAATAAAAAAATAAAAAAACAGAAAAAGAGTCAAAAGTAACATCAAACCTCATCAAACTCCTCTGTCATCTTCCTGATAATTTCAGCATTCTGCATGTTCCTGAACATCTCGATCCTTACAGTGCCTGTGATTCACATGAATACATCACATCGGTACAGTTTGATATTTGTGAAATATCAAACAAAGGATATATACACAATCGTTCAGAAGTTTGGGGTCATTTATGATTTTTATTCAGCAAGGATGCATTAATTTAATCAAAAGTGACTGAAAAAAAGGTAACACTTTATTTTAAGGTGACGTAGTTACACGTTACTACATGTACTTACTGTAGTAATAACAGTAAATTATGCACAATTACAAGTAACTAAACCAAAACCAAATCCTAATATAACTCTAAAGTACATATATAGTTAATTAATATTACTCAGTACTTATTTGAGTAAGTACAACGTAACTATGTCACCTTAAAATAAAGTGTAAACGGAAAAAAAATCCTGAAAAGTATCAAGGTTTCCACAAAAAATATTAAGCATGCACAACAGTTGACAGTCAACATCGATAATAATAATAAATGTTTCACGAGCACCAAATCAGCATATTAGAATGACTTCTGAAGGATCATGTGACACTGATGACTGGAGTAATGATGCTGAAAATTCAGACTTGCCATAACAGGAATAAATTAAATTTGTAAAATATGAGGGGGGGTGGTGGTATTCATTTGGAACTGTATTGAGATATGAAATACAAAAATTACCTTTACAGCCAGAACACTGAATGAAGAAGTTGATTAGATCTAGGAGTGCAAGGTCTCTGTCTTGCTTGTAAGATTCAATCCAGTCATCAATGACAGACTGAAATTGCAAAAAGAAACAGTCATTTAGTATAATTACACCTCAAATATACAGAAACCGACAGAAAGACACTCGACAAGTTGTGTTTTACCTGCATGGCACTTTTGCCTTGTTTGACCACCTCAAACAGAGTGCTGGGGTCTGTCCCCTCTCCATTCTGATGGGCCACACCGTTCGGCCTCCTCCCTCCTTTATCAACAGGAGATCTCCGTGCCTTCTTATTGGCCACCTGGAAAAAACAGACAGATCAGAAAGAGTGGTTGACAGAATGCATTTAGGGTTCAAATGAATGCGATCAGTTGGTCTGCTCTGCAGTGGTGGTCTTACTCCTTGTTTTCCAGGCCTCCCTCTCTTTTTCTTGCCTTTTCCCTCTACGGGGTCATCCAGCTCACTTACGCTCATGCTCAGACTCACGGTGTCGCCTTGCCCATCATTTGACGAGTCCCTGCACAGAGTATTGTAGATGTTTATTAACACTTGTATGCAAATGTATTAGTTCCCAATTCCCATCCATTTAAAGTGTTTGACTTACTGTAACACAGGAAATTCTGAGTTGATCATGTTGCGTCTTCTGACAAAACTAGGGGAATCTAGAGAGGAATCACCCAGTGATGCCGTGAATGTGTTTGCAATTCTTTAGTTCAGGCCTAGAGGGCTTCAAAACACATAACCTGAGAATTAAGAGCAAACAGAATCATATCAGGATGATAAGAAGCATAATTTTGTGCAGCATAAAACTGATTGAGCTGTAAAGTGTGCACAATATGACATAAGCACTAAGCAGCTTGGCTTACTGGCTATTTTATTTAGTCATTTAATAGATTATGCCTCAGTAAATAATTAGACAAACACTAATAAAAGTAAACATAAAAATACATATAAATATTTTTTATTATTTTAAAATATGTTTTAAAAAAATCTCCATATAAAATATAAAAATGAAGCTAAAATGCCATTTGAAACCATTTAAATTAAATTAATAACACAATACAGCCACTAGGGACAGCACCACCCATGATTTTTCAATAAAATTAAACTCCAGGATCAGGATCACAAATATATGCAACAACTCAAAACGCCATCATAATAACCACTTATTACAGCAAAATGACATTTGTCTTAATCTCTTACACCTGAGGCAAAAATATAACATTACATTACATTAGACAAAATAAACACTGCCATTAGGGGGCATCCCAAGCATGACTTTTCCCTGTTGCTGTGGAAACGGCAGAAACTGAGGCAGACGGGAAGGCTGAACAAATTTATATCAAGTGGAAATTGGACGTACACAGATCTAAATTAGATCAGACTTTATCTGCGTTATTAGATAATATGAAAAGCAAATATTTCCATCCCTGACTGATTTAGACAGTGCACTTGGATGCATCTTCACAAATGATTTGATCTTAACCAACACAAGATGGCTCCCCACCCCCAGAGGAGACTTTCCACACCGTAGTAATAGATGTTTCTGTGAATACTGAGGATTCAAACTGCTTGAATCACTGTATGCAACCGTGAAACAGACATATGGATGACGTTCAACAGGAATGCACGCTGGAATTCCCTTCATCACAAGATACAGGCTTTTCAAGACAGAACAGCCGTCGGATGGTGTTCTAAGTGGACATAAGGAGAAAATAAAACCCCTTACTTTGCATCTGTAACGCTCCCCTCCCCCATACAGATTTGGATATCTCAGCAAATATGGTCCAGGCCTAAACTCTGGGCGTCTGCGCCAGAAAAATAGTTTAACAGCTGACCGTTACCTAATCACACCAGAGTCGGGGAGCAGACACATAAGACAAACAAATGCTGATTAAAATAACATTATTCAGGCACAAATATGTCTAGTAGAGCAGAAGTGCATACAAGCGGTTTCTCTCTGATCAGTAAGTGTTAACTATAATATGTACCTAAGGTACAGCACAAGGAAGAAAATGTAATTTACACCTCAGCAGTGGAGGCTGTTGACAGTGAAGGGAGCTGAATCCTTTTGGGAATTCTAGAATATGAATGTCAATGTCAGAATATACAATGGAGGATCATTCAGCAGTACACCTTCAATGGCTCATGGTAGTACAAGATCATTTATGTGAAATTACTCACTACTTCCACTATGAGCAGCCAATCTGCAACTAATCTTGTGGTATTTAAAGGGGCAGTCACAGTGTGGAATTTTTGTAGCATGAGATTAGAAGAACTAAAAAGAATTGCAGAAAAATGACTGATTTCCACAAAGGTTTTTCTAAACATGCCAATGCCAAATAATTATCAAACAGGAAGCCCCACCCTAAACTCACACAACCAAACGGCCTTTTAAGGTAAGTCAGTCACTTGCAGCCATCTTGGAAACACCCCCAGGTAGCAAGTACAGTTCCTGTCTACTGAATAAATAAAGACAGAAACATTCAAAACCGTTTAAATCCCATTGAGTTTTATTATCATTATAGTCTCCAACCCATATAATGTCTCACTCTGACGTTAATTTTCACAACCAGTGGCAGTCACAATGGCACTGATGCGGATCATGCAAAAGTTTCAGTTACAGATATAAATTCTCTATCCAGTCAGAAATGTTTTAATTTATTCCACCAGCGAAAGTGTCCAACAGCAGGGGTTTAAATAGGTGTTCAGCTTATCATGTGACTTTAAAATGACTACACCCATGAAGCGACACACTGCATGTTAAAAATAAATCATTATTAGGCTACTTCATCTCCTGTGAATGTGAATCATTGCAAGTGTTTGTCAAACATACTATTAACTTCTGATGGAAAGAATTACTTTTACGATAGGAGAAATGATTTGAACATTTACCTGAATGAAACATGCATTGCATTACTGTTCAAAACAAAAGGAAGAGATCACCGAGGGGTCAAGACAAGAGTAAATGGTTCTCACAGTGAGGTCAAATTGGAAAAAGAAGTGTAGATGTGGCAAATAATGACATAGCACAGAACAACCCCTGAAAGCAACTCAATGGCTCAGTGAATGTGCTAATGGGCCTGCAGCTTCTCATCGAGCTGGTAGAGTAAGCACAGATTCATTAGAGTCTGGGGACACACTATTAAATGCTTCACACTGTATCATGACAGTGAAATGAGGCTATTCTTGGCACTGGCCGTGTGAAATGCTTTTAAATCAGACCAATTATATTCTTTTCTCTGCATCCGATGATGGGAACCGGCTATTTTCATGTTTGTTCACAACAGATTTCTTTCAAATCGCTCTGGGCTCTTAGTTGAAACAGTAATGGGGTTAAATGTGGAAAATACACTCTGAATCTCAGTATGCTTCAGTTTAGTTTACATCAGACCAAACTGCCCATTCTGAATGCTGTTTGCATCTGCACAAACCTCTGATATCTGCGTCTGATGTCTAGCAATGATGGTTATGTTAGATGAAGAGTGCCTTTTTATGCTTGTTACATAATGACTTTCAAGTTCATCTCTTACTGCTAAAACGTACATATCTTAACCTCTCTAAGATTACAACAATCACATTACCAGAAAAGACCATTTCCATTTGAAGTCACTCCACAGAAAACCACAAGCATAACTATCTTACAGTACACAATTACCAATAACAAGGTGCAATAAGCAGATTTACTTTCCATGACTAATTAATTCACACAAAAATAAAAGATATTGCTGATTGGGTGCAAGTCAAATTCTCCTCAGAACAGGGTTGGACGCAAAGGTCTGTTACAGTAACAAATTACAAAAATGTAACAAAATAGTTACACTTTACATTAGTTTTAAAATTAAAACATGTTAATTAGAGGGTTATAATTAGTTTCTGTAGCTCAACTACATAATAGCGCAAACAACATAAAGGTTGGTTTGATTCTCAGTGCTAAAATGTACAGTAGCTTTGCATTAAAGTGTGTGCAAAATTCATGATTGCAAACATTTCCTAACCACAATCTCAGAAACTTGTTCACAAAACAGGGCACATTTCTAATAGAAAACCTTATGTGCACATTTCCCTCTTTCAGCAGCAATTATTTATTCTGCTGTCAAAAAAAAAAAAAAAAAAAAAATAGCTCAGCCTTTAAAGATCACATCTTTGTGTAGCCTATATATCTATACACAAAGATATCTTAGCTTATACGTGCACTGGTTTAGAAGTGAAGATTGTTTATCTAGAGTAAATGAGATTGGATTTATATATCCTATCATCTGTTCATCTCATAAACATTTGTGCTGGACAGACAGCAGTCTCTAATGATCTGTGAAACACTCAAAATAGCTTGACAATTGCCCCGAGAGTCTGTGAGAAAAGCAGCATTCGCTCTCGCTTTGTCTCGGCACACGCTCGTTCCATCTCAGGTTTGAAAGAAAACTCAATGTTTTATAGATCAAAATCTGTCTTAAGACATCAGCGTAATAAGGTCTTTTCAAGCGAGTGGGCCGCAACGACTGGCATTACACACACTTACTTTCTAAATGATGTAACTACATGTGGCTTGTCAATGTGGAATTCTGCCTTTAGCTAGATACATGTAACATCATTTGTTTCACCTCTAACACTCATGCTTCTAAAACTGCTCATTTTTACACCGTTTTAACACTGAAATATCTTAAAATAACCAGGTCTACGTAGAATCAGTGCCCACAGAATTTGAACAGCTGTTACTCAAGTTTTAAACATTTCCTGCACCTTGAATGTTTATTTATTACATATTTTGGATACCAATATGAGCACAGTACTTTTAGTTTCTAGTATATTTACAACCATTCTACAATTTCTTAAACCCCAAACCAGCAAAGAAAATGTGGAAAAAGTACTAATAGCCAATTAGAAAGTGTAAGAAAATAATTAAACTATACAAATTACAGTGCTACATATTGCTACTAAATACAAAAAATGAGAGATAGACTAGGTGTATATAAATGCAGAGTAATAATTATGTTATAGGTAAATAAACTGAACAAGATGTAGTTGCGGATGAAATCCGGCATTTTAGACTGATCTTTCTGTGATAGCTTTGGCTTGACAAAGCTCAGATTCAGAGAAAACGGATTATGAATATGATATCCAACCAATCATGAAAATTGTAAGCCATTTTTCTCAGTTTCAGGGTTAAAAGGTTTAGCTCCAAAAAGATTTTTTTTCATTTTTCACCCTCATGTTGTTCCAAACCAGCATGACTTTCTCAATCCTTTCTTTTGTGTTCTACAGAAGAAAGAAAGACATAGAGGTTTGGACATAAGAGTGAATTAATGGACATAAGAGTGAATTAATGATTACAGAATGTTTCTGGCGAACTATCCTTTTTTAATGAGTTTCAATTCTAAAGTGCATTGCAAACTCCTTATTATACTAAAACAAATATAGTCAAACCAATGTTTTCTTTACGAGATAAATTATTCCATACAGGTTTATAGTGCAAGCAACTTTACTATTTAAACAGATGGATATTTAATATGCATATAAAGGAGTATTAAAGAAAAGACCCTTTCAACCTCATACATGAGAAATCCTTCAGATAAGGATAAATGTACAAACATTAAAAGCCCATTCACATGGTGAATCTTCATCCACTTCTGATTTAAACTATTCATTCATCCCACAGGTGATGCGATTGTTCTCATCTCTTAAAGCAACATTCATTGATCTTCATAACACAGCCAATAAAATTCCAAGATAAGAGCATATGACCGACAGTGAGGGTGTTTCCATGGCAACAACGGCCTCCTGGAATACATGTCACGCATCTAAATTGCTCAAAACACCAGCACTCAGGAGAGGGCATGATACTACAAAAGAAAGGTGAAGTCACACTAGTATAACATTGACTATCATTTAATCCAAGATGGTTCACTTCTGAAAACAAAGCTGATGACAATCATTAAAATATTCACTGGTATGATAACCATATAGAAACAATAAGTGCTATCTTAGCATAACACACACCTATATACAGACAAACACTAAATAATGCAAATAGATGAATGACCAAAGCAGAAAGGTGATAGCTATGCTTGTATATTCTACTAAGGAGAGCTTTTCTCTCTGCATGTGGTTCTCCAGAGGGACAAAGCCAAGGACACCAATTGCGGTGGTCCTTAATATGGGATATCTGCCACATAGTTCAGACTATAAAGGTGAGAGATAATGAAATCAGCACATTTGAGCTGAAGCCTGCCAAGAAATGGGTTTGAAAGAAACTCAATCTTTAAAGAAATCTCATATTGAAGTTAGCTATATGATGTACTTGAAGCTGGGATTTAGATTTTGTTCTGAAGTCTACAATAAGTCCTCCAGGGATAAATCTTAAGTCTATTGGGAAATCAAGCACTTTACACTTAACACAAAGTCTTCCTTGTCTATGCCAAGATGTATAGATAGAATTACAAACCACAGCCTTAATTTGATGTATTTAAAAAGCCATCAGGTTCCTGGCAACAGTGCAAACAGAAACACTGCTAAGACTAATGTACATCTAAATCCAAGAATATCTTTACAAATAAGAAGCTAACTCTCTGAGGTTGATTGGACTTTTAGATACTAAAACATTCTGCATTTAGCACAACAATTAGAAGGTACACACCTGTAGCGCAACGGCTTTACACTAGTGTGAGGTATGTAGACGAATTACATATCGAACACTAAAGTGTGCAAAGCCTTTTATTCCAATGTGGGTATTTTCATACTTCAATCGCATGAAACCCTCACCACAACAGTCTCAGATCAAAAGGCTTGTAGCTTTCTGGCGAACTCTGAAACTTTATCTTGCAGAAATTCTAATGTACTATTCCTCACACCTGCCAAATATTAATACAAGTAAATAGAAACATAAGCACAAAGCAAATAAGGCTAATGATGACTAATGATAGATTTCTTACACTTTGACCAATATATTACCAACAAAAAAAATAAAGCTCTTGGAAAAAATCTGCATGAGGACTCATTCAAAATCATATTAATTCACAAATGCATCATTCAGACAGATTGGGGAACCAGGAACAAATTCATTCGGTCACAAACCAGCAAATATTGCCCACGGGTAATTGATAGCAGATTAAACCTTTCAGATTTTATTAAATCTCATGATTTGTTAAGATGGAAAACATAAATTAAAAAGTCCCTGATTTTTCCTTGACAATGGGAACAAATATAGAAGCATTTTATATTTTGTGTGTGGAATATACTGCATGTTAACCAACTTCACAAGACATCTTGTGCAATAGGCTATGCTGTGCGCATAATGTACTTCTAAATACAATAATATCCATATAAATGCAATTCATATTTACTGTGTATATATATTATGCAATATGTATTGCATTTATATGGATATTGTTGGATTTAGAAGTACATTCATTATATGTGCACAGCACACACGTTAACCAAAATCCCTCTACCGCACTCAAATGATGCAAACAATGTTATCTTTTTCTCTTAATAGTATTTGATGCGACCACATTTCCTCAAAAAGCAAGAAAGTGTTGCACTAACTATCAAGGTTCAGTGCTGAATCAAGACTCAGAAACTGCACAAACAACATTTGGATAATGCTTATTCAGTGCTTACTCAGTGGCACGGAGAGAATATACAGACACCTGCCAACATCTCACCTTAAAAAGCAGAACAATCAAAAACAACCTGTGTTCACACAAGTAGTTCATGGGAATATAAATAGAAAACCGATTGATGGGTAAACACATGATGTCAATCAGTGTTCATTCAGTCTAAATAGAGGAAATGACCATCTGTGCTGTTTTGAAAAGTTACATTTATATTTTACAAGCATGGAACGGAGCTAGATGAATGACTCATTAAGTTTCCAAAGTGGTCAGAACATGTTATGGTTATGGTTAAGGTTATGTTGTTCAAGAATTAAACATAACCATTGCTTCTCTTTCTCTCTCCATTTTTTTTGTCAGGATAAATATAAATAAAATATTGTGCCTTGGAACAATTTTATTGCTCAGATAAATAATCAAATACCAGCTATAGTCCTCAAACTAGCCAGTAACACTTTACAATAAGGTTTCATTAGTTAACTAATAATGAACCGAACTTCTACGGAATTTATTAATCTTTGTTAATGTTCGTTTCAACATTTACTAATAGCCTATATTATTAAAAATCAATGCACTGAAGTAACATGAACAAACAATGAACAGCTGTATTTTTATTAACTAACGTTATCAAAAGATGAACAAAAACAGTAACAAATGTATTGTTCGTGGTTAGTTCACGTTAGGTAATACATTAACTGTTAACAAATGAAACCTTATTGTGAAGTGTGACCAACTAGCCTGACTATGGAAGTAGTTTCTAAACGCCTCTGCTTATGAAAAAAGCCTTCATGAACTAACTACAAGCTAAATCTGGACATCAATATTTTAAGACAAAAAGTGAATAAGAAAGAACAATAACTGAACTGTGAATGATTTAGCATACGCAAGTAGGACTACACACAACTCTTCCTCTCAGATGTTTTACATTACTCAACGAACTAGTTATGTACGTCTCGGTCAAAAGTTGTGTTGTTTATCTTTACTGGCCCAAATTACTTAACCAACACAAATCTCCATCTCTTAAAGTCCGCATATAAAGCATATTTTTCGTGACATCTCCGGGAAGTGTATGAAACTGGACAAACTTAGAAGCAAGTACACAAATCAGACATTGCATTCAAACTAGCAGCGACCTGCACGAGCGCATCAGAGAACAACAGCAGTAGAGAGTCTCGCGCGCCTGACTGACGTTCATGGCGGCAGGAAGACATAATGTCACACTCGTTCCTGCAATAATAACACACCAAATCACACGCGCTTCAGCTTATTAAGATAATATAGCCATGAGTGAAAGGGAAGACAGTGTCACCAAGGACAGGCGGCATGCACACACACGCACACACTGTCCTTCGAGAATTCATCCCATCCCCCTACACGCACACACATATACACACACACACGCGCGCACGCACGCACACACACTCCCTCTTGCATGTCCTCCATCTTTAATGCAAGCTCGATTTACGCAGTGAGCGCGCACCCCACGGAAAGATTCAGATTCAGTTGTTGCAAAACTAGTACAAACTCACCTCAACCGCTAAAAGGGGTCCTCCGGGACACGCGTCAGTAATAATTGGCGCGATTAATTGACCAAATAGTTTATGTTTTTATATTGTAAATTAGACCTGAAGCAGAACCGCGCCTTTCCTGAGAGAAGCAATCCTAAACTGCCATCTGGCGGCTTTTACCGCAACGAAATGGCGCGATGGGAGTCTGATCTGAGGTCGCCTCCTGGTGGACAGAGGATATTTTTACACAAAGCAAAAATAATAAAAGACGTGTTTGGAAGAGATAAAGAGATAAAGTTTCACTGTGCTGAGATCGTAGATGGGCCATTTCACGCCTGGCCTTTTGTATCCCTCATGACTATATGTGTTACCATAGGCATTTGTCTAATCACATCAATAAAAATACAGTAACTCTACATTTGTTTTTTCCCCTATCATTTTCTCCTATTTGGCATGTACCCTTTTCTTGAGTTATTTTCTGTTATACATTTAAAAAATAAATACATATCGAAATAAAAGCTAGCATGTTGTATTTCATCTCTCTATATTTTACATCATATTTGTTGGAATTAAGAATATTTTTATTTTATTAAAATGCATTGCATAGTAACACTTTAAGAAATTATTTTTCTTGTAGAATGTTTAAGATCATAAACAAACATAAACGACTTTATATGGTTACATACAAAAAAGTTTAATAAAATAAAATAAAAAAGGTAACCATTTCCATATTAAGACCAGTGTCAGTAAAAGGCAATAATTTCCCCTTGAGTATTTTTTTTAGACCTTATTAAGGGCACAGAAAAACATGATTTTCTTCTATTTATGTCAAATACTTTGATTGAATTTATTTATTTAAATAAACAACCCCACATTAGCTAAGCATTAAACAACATTTGACCCTCAAACTGCACATACAGGTTCTGTATATGATGGTTGTTATGGTGTCTGTATATATGCTAAACCCATACTAAACATAGATAAGCATAGAATAGAAAATTATGAAATATAAAAACGATATATATATTGCCTATACACTTTATAAATGCATTTTTTGGGGTTAATCTTGGTTAATTTCTGACTCTGGTTCACATCTCATATCTCACATTACAATCTGTCAAACATATCTGGGATGGTGCTTAGGTTGTAAAAACAGATGTCATTTTTAATAAATACTTAATACATATACTTAATAAATACATAAGATAATAATAAGGTTTGAGAACAACACCAGCTTTAAGAGATCAGAAATCCTTTTTGGTCCACATCAGTATCCGTAGTCTCTGTCAACCAACCGAAAAATCTTTCAGATGAAACGGAAGCACAGAATCTTTCAATACAGGCTAGACCGTCCACTCCGACACACATGAGTCACGTGCTGCTCAGTGAAGATCCTGATTGGTTACATTCCTTTTCAGAGAAGCAGATGTAGTGCTACAAGTCTGCCATCTTTACAAAAGCACCAACATCATCTAATAAATGTAAACATATTTACACATATAATGCCTCAAATCGTTTTTTTACATCAGTGTTTTTCAACTGGTGGGTATTAAAATATAGATCAGTGGCCGTGACCCAAAATGGGCTATGGTAATCATTGACAAAAGGGGAAAACAATGATAAAAAAGGTAAATAAAATAAAACACAACCAGAACACAACGATGTTCTGGTAAAATGAAGCCAAAGCAACATGCAACATGCATGCATTTGTTGTTAGCTTGTTTATACAAAATGCATTCAACCAGATGGGAACTAGTGATTTACATAGCTTTAAATTGAAGTAAAGTATACGTTCAAGCAACACCATAACTGCCAAAAGGCTAAAACTAAGGTTTTAATTTGATCCACAATCCCTATAGACTCCAGACAGTTCGTTGCGTTATGCCTCCCTCTATCGACAGCGCTCATTGAACTGCAGCCAAACGCATGTAGAAACACGCAGCCGTTGAGTTACTGAAAGGGCCGCAGTGGAGAGTGGGCGGGCTAGTCGATAAAGCGGCTCTGGGCGGGAGTTCGCGGTGCGGTTTGGCCGAGAGAGTGAAGCTCAACTCCGGACACAAATACACGGGGAGGGAAGAGGCGTGCGGCTCCGTTCTTTATCATATCCTAGTTTAACTAGCACGTACAGTTATACTTAGTCGCATTTCTCGCACTGTGACTCAAGCCGTTTTGAATAGTAACACACCTTCACTCTCGTGTTGTGAACATCTCGACAACAAACGTTAGCCAGGCACTTAAACATCACCAAACAGACCTTTAAAGTTCACTATCAGGCCTGATACCGAGGAGCTGGTGGTATTTGCAGGCTGTTGAACGCGTTGTGGTGGTTTAAAAGTTTCCTGCACGGATTCGTGGATTTGTTTTTCTAAGTTTTGTCCGTGGAAGTCAGACGCTCGGGCCCGCAAACAGTCTCCCGTGCGCGGAGAGCAGATACAGGTGAGTAGAAACTCATACGAACGATTATTGCGCTTATTTAATCCAAGCATAGTTTCATAAAGTAATTTGATCCAAATGTAAATAGCTGGAGTGTTTATTCACCTTTTGAAGTTAGCAACTTACGCTAACTGTTCGGGGCTAGCTGCATTACTTCTCACTATCTGCCAGTCTTTAGCATGTAGGCTAACTCACACACTTATTGTTTTTCTATTTGAATTAGCTCTTTGACGGATATACAACGTTTTCTGTTTGGTAGGATTTTTAAAAATAATTGAAAAGTTCTTAATATGTTCGTGCGCAGTTAACTTTATAGTTAAGGAGAGTTCGACTGAATCAGCTAGCAGCTGTCTGTTGTGTTTATGGCTTTGGCCTGCAGCACTAATGTACTTTGACATATGGATTGAGTTGATTTGACATCTTCAGTATATTTGTAGCAATTTTTATCATCATCATTTAGTTTCATGTGGTTATTAACGTTACATGTCGTTTTGTACCACAAAATGTGTTATTGTCGTTTTAGATGGTATTGCATTGCGCTTATGTTTAGATACTATCTATCATAATGTAAACATTACCCATGTGTCGTGTGAAAGGACTGTCTTGAGTCAGTTTGAGAGTTTGACAGATAAAAATGTATGTTTTTATTTTAGTACGATCAAGCAAATGCTACATTTTCTCATGCATGCATGCATCCTCAATTCAGATTTTAAGCGCATTAAATATTTTTGGTAAAGCATATTGTCTTAGTTTGGAGATTAATGCATTTTTGCATTTTCTTTATGCCTATATAATATTTTAAGAGTTGTTTTCATTACAATACATGCTTTTTACCCATACATTTGCTGTTTATATTATTGTGCAAATATTTTAATGTAATTTTGAATTTCTCATGAATGCAATCGTGCCAGTAATCAATTTGAGAGATCTTGTATTTCAAACAGTTTTAAGTAGCATTCCTTTTTCAGCATATTAAGTAGGTTTTGATGATGTTGGCTAATTCAGAGATGCTTTCCACAGTAGTTATATTGACCAGTCAGCTCTACTGTACAGATTGATAGAAAAAAAGCCCTCAGAAGGTTTCATTTAAAGCAGCCTTTGTATATTTTGTCAAAACTAGAAGTAGAAAATCTAAGGTTTTGTTTTTGATGTATGTGGAGTGGCTTTGTTTTTTTTTTTATGTTTTTTTTTTATATATATATAACATACTCTACTGTTCAGAAGTTTGGGGTTGGTAAAATTCTGTAAGAATTCTCTTATGTTCATCAAGGCCATATTTTTTTTAATCAAAAATAGTCAAAACCGTAATATTGTGAAATACTACAATTGGAAATAACTTCTTTTCTATTGTAATATATGCATGTAATTGATCCAGTCTTCAGTGTCACATGATCCCTCAGAAGTCATTCTAATATGCGATTTAGTGCTCAAGAAATATTTCAGATTGTTAATGTGATGATGTGCTGCTTAATATTTTTGTGGAAACTGTTATTCTTTTTTCAGCATGCTTTGAATAGTACTAGTACCAACTGCAATGATTTGAAATAGAAATCTTTTGTAATATTAATATAACATATTTACTGTCACTTTTATCAATTTATTGCATCCTTGCTAAATCTAATAATTTATTTAAAAAAGCAAAATCTTAATACGCCAAACTTTTGAATGGTACAGGAATAATTATAAATACATATAAAGTGTAATTGGTTAGCTATAGCAGTGTCAACTTTCTTTCTTGGTTTTATTGTAATATATTGAATAATCATCAATGAATATTGCACTGTGAATATTGTTGATTCTTATAACAAATTGCTTGTGATGCTCCCCATTTGTAAGTTGCTTTGCATACATTGTCAATTAAATTGATTTTGTAAATGATTTGTAATTGATTTATGTTCTGTTTCGTCATCCACAGTTCCCTGGTGATCTGGAGAGCTCTGCGTTCGGAGCTAGAACCTGGACAGCTCATGACTTCAGACCAGGAAGGAAAAACTATCGTGGAGCCACAGGTGCAGCAGTCACAGGAAGCAAAGGAGAAAGAGATTCCACTTTTGGTAAAGGATAATCTACTATTGTCGGTTAGTCTTTTGAAGTGTGTTAAGTTATTGTGAAAAGGGAATTAAAAAACATACTATAACGAAACAGCAGAGACATCCCGCCCAGCTTAGGGTGTTGTGAAAGGGTTTAATAGGCATTTGTGTAAACCACCCTTGTGTTTTGGGACCTTGCCAAGTTGCTGATCCCATTCATATAATGTAAGTACAGCGTCCATTGAAGCACCAATCATTGGAGATTTTGCGTTTGAGTGATGGGCCCATGTGAGTCAGCTGTATAATTTTAAATGTGCTATTTTGGGTTTGGGGTGGGGGTAAGCAGCCATAGCGTGCACCCTCTGTCTCTCTTTTTCTCACTGAGGAGCTTGTGAGAGGAGCTACACAAGTTTCTGTTCACCGGTTTGCAAAGACGTCCTTTCTTAAATTAAAATATGGGGTGTTGTTTCAGCAAAGAATTGAATCCTAACCTGGTCAGCGAGAGAACAAGTCTTCTTCAGGCGGCCATTCCTGAGGGCTCCACATCGAAAGATGTCAGAGACTGTGCTTGGTCTGTCGCAGATCTGGCCGATGAGAAGCCTTCTCAAAATGGGAACGTGAACGCTGCTTTAGATACCAGTTGTAATGCTTCCTCCACAAACTTGTCAGCAGGTCTCAACCTCATTAAAGAAGGCCGTAGCAGCGTACAGGAAGGGATGGCATTTCGGGACACACCTGTCGGCGATCCACATATTCACAAGGCTACGGTCCAGAAAGGAAATGCCAGTGAAATGGGGAGAGACAGTAAAGACAATTGCCAAATTAAGGACACTGAAACTTTGGATTTTGTGAAACAGAGAATAGCTGAAAATGCCATAATGAGAGCAAAGTGGTTTTGTGATGGTCAACAGTCTTGTTCCACAGATATAACTGGAGTTGGTAAGAGCAAGAACACCACCCTCAGACGAAATACCCTGGGCATCAGTCCGTTAGGCACTTCAAAGGATCAACACTCTGGTGTCTCCATTATTGCAAAAGAGGAACAGATTAAGACACAGTTGCATGTACAGTCAAAACCTGCGTCCACGCCAAAGCATGCCATTCATCCTTTCAATAAATGCTCCGGGAGCTTGAATAATCTGGATGACTCAGAAGAGAGAAATTCTGGACTGTTGATCACTGACCGTGGCTTTAAAAAAGAACAGAGTTTCTACAGCATCTGCTTGATTGATTTAGAGGATCTCGGGAGCGAGTGTGGGCACCAATCCTTGACTGAATCTGACGCAGTCATGTACGCAAGCGCACCAGCTGTCTCTGAAAAGGCTTTGTTTGATAATTCATCACTCCCGAAGGACCACAAAATATCGGGTTCAGGGCCTTCACATGAAATTACAGCAGCACAACAAACAGAAAAAGATCCCACAGAGAAGACTCTAGGGTGTACTAAAAGTCTACCTGTAAATGTAGCACTTTCAAATGACGAACACGCAACACTCTCAGATCCATTTCCTGCCCAAGAAAACGAAAAGCCTTTATCTGAAAATTACATTTCCACATCATTTAAAGATGCAGTAAATACACATTCTCCCTATGCTGCTTTAGAGGAAGGCATTGATCAACTCTCCCCAGATCTGTTGGTGCAAAATGAACAGAAGTCAGTGTTGAAGTTAAGTACAGATACCGCATTGCCACAGGGGGAACCTGCTGACCTACTTAACAACCATGATCTTGATGTTACCTCTGGTTCCAAGGCCACAGATCTGGAGAGTGGTTCTGAACACAACATGCACAACACAGTTTTTGATGAATCAATGTTGAGACCACCTCAGCAAAATCTAAATGGTCCTCTGGATGAAGTGGAACTGGAAAATCATTACAGGAATGATGATTATAGAGAATCCATGGACTTAAAAGAGGAGAAGAAACTGATTGAGCCAGACAAAGTTGATTACTCCATTTCTTCTCTTAGCAACACAGCAGATAGATTTCCAAATTTTAAAGTCGTTATTGAGGAATCAGATCAATGTGCTTCCAAGAAAACTCCTGAGAAAGTTAACAAAGAAACGCCCCAAGCTCTCTCAGCTTTCAGCAATGCTTCAGAAAAGTTAGATGAGACAGAAAACCAAGGATTTCCCTGTAAAGATTCCTCTGAAGACATTGAACATTTTAAGTTTTGCTCTGAAATCCCACTGGCCTCTGATAAAGAAGACAACCTGTCAAAATCACCTTCCTGTCATAGAGTTGAAGTTGAACCAAGACCAATAGCAATTCAAGAGGACATTCCGAATCCTTGCCAGTGCAGTATATTGCAAATTGAAGGGCAGACAAATGAATCTGACATGTTCAAGGTTGCTGGTGTGCATCAGTGTTTGAGCAGTCCATCTCATGCAGAAAGTATTTGTGTAGATTTTGCTTGTAATGCTGAAGAGGTCAACTTGGACATGACTTTGAACACGCACGTCTACACTTGTGGTGTTTTTCCCACTGACCAGACAAAGATTGTGTCAGAATCTTGTGACATTCCAAACAGGGAACAGAATGTAGAACCAAATGCAAATTCTACAGATGCTGAACCATGTGACGCGAGTCCGTGTCCGCTTCCTATGAATGCCCCTATGAACTTTGAGCAGTTGCTGGAAGTCGCTCGTAAATGTGAAGAAGCTGATTATCTCCATGTACGTTCTTTGAGTTCTTCTGTTGTTGAAGTTCACACAAACACTCTGCCTGGACCTGATTCTGATTGTCCTCTTGAGGAAGATATCTCCCAGAGCAATGCCACCTGGTTTGTAAAAACATCAAACAATGATATCTGTAATAAAGGACATCCAGAAAGCGATGAAGTGAGTTATGTCATAGAAGTGGGATTGGGAAGCAAATTACCTGCAGTAGCACAAGAGCAAGTCATGGACGGTGAAATGGGAGAGACTTGTTTACAACATGGTGACAAGACTCATATTGCCAGTGAATGCTTTAGTGAGGATGAACAAAATGTACTGGGTGAGATTTGTTTGTGTGCAGATGATGGCAAAACCAAAATGTCAAAACTTGAAACGCAGGGACTCGTACCAACTTTAGAGCTGCTTAATTGCCTTAACAATGGGAATAACAACAATGACTGTTTGGACTCTGTTTGTTTTGCTAGCAGTGATGTACATACACTGTCTGAGCCGCCATGCAAATCGGAAGTATCGGAGGCCTTTGATTGCACTTCATTGCCAATAAACTTCACGAGGGAAAGTGCTTGCCTGTACCTGGACTCTTCTTCAGAACAGCCAGCCAATGACACTCAAAGATCTTCAGTTACATCTACTCAGAAGCAGGGAGACCTTGAAGATATGGGGGAAATAGGAGGAGCTGTTGTTGACTGCAGCATTCCTCTCATGAGTACTGCAAGACTATCACTTGAAACTGGAGAGGGACAGTCATGTGCCATACAAGGCCATGGCGGCAATTATGTGTCCATTGAGAACTTGACAACTACCATGCCTCATGTTTCCCAACTTATAGCAAGCAGTCTTGGAGTTCTTGACTTTGATCATTCTGATTTGAAAGTCATTGTTGATGATATGAGTGATAAAGCCACTTATGTAAATGCAGCAATTCCGTTACCAGTAGAGCCTGACCAGGTTGACATTTACGCCACCACGCCATCTTACGAGATGCATTTTCTCAATAAAGATCTATTCACAGTTCCTGTGCAGGTGGAAAACCCTCAGGGCTCAGGCTGCTCGGATGAAATGGAGGGAGAGCAAGGCATGCTGAATATGGTGTCAGACCTTCTTGGGAAATCAGAGTTGAGCGATGAGGTGGACTCTAGTCACTGCCTTCCGGCGTGGGCTAAAGAACCACGTGTCCTGTTTTCTGATAACCAAATAGAGGCATGTGCGTTGGTGTCAGCATGGGACCACGCTGTATCTGAGGCAAGCCTTACAATGCAAGATGTTCAACAGGATACAGAATCTAACCTTGGTTTTGGCCCAGTGGATTTCCAGACCTCTCTGGGTTTTATAGCACCCTACCCTTATAACCTGTTAGCAACTGAAGGATCTTGTGTATGGGACTGGCAGAATGCTTATAGTGAACTTGTGAGTACTCTTTAACCAGCTTGTTTGGCTTGGTTATACAGTGGCCGCTAAAATTATTTGGACACTTAGCCACATTTAAAAAATGTATGAATGTCAGTGCAGTATTTAACATTTTATTTTTTTATTTTAAACATGCATCATATTTACTTTTTTTTATATATATATATATATTACAAAAACTTTTAGAAAATGTTTCTGTTCTAAAAAAGATGCATCTTTTTTTTTCCAGATGCTTCTTGATTTTTATATTTTATGTAATGCAGTAAAATTCATATTAAAGTGTGGCTTAAGTGGCCAATTTTTTTGTAACCATTATTTGGTGCATTTTATTGTAAAGACATTGATTCAGCCCTTAGTACAATTGATAACCCAATATTATAATTGTTTTATTTTTTTACAGGAATCCTCCAAGATCTCAGACCTCAATCCCAATGCGAAGGCATGGGCAAATTATATGCCTAAACCAGAGGCCTCTGCTACAACCTGCCCAGATTCTCAGCAGTCATGGGTAGATGCGGCCGATGACCCATCAAACTGCATCTCGGGAGGTAAACCTCCAAAAATGATTTCCCTTCAGTTGTTAATTTAGTATACTGACCTTATCAGTCGGAAGAGGTTTTGATGTGTTTGTTTTGTCCATGCTAGGTTATAACAACAGTGAAGACAAAGGGAACTGGAATGAGGAACAGCAGGTATCTACCTCTGTAGAACTGCCCTTTGCAGCGCAGCCAGAATCAGTGTACATGGGAAGCTCAGCCAGTGAGAAGGGCATTGTGTCAAACCAGAACACCAATATGAAAGGTAATATCCTTTTGGTCTTTTGTTCACTGTTTTCAACCTACTCCTATTTCAGTTGTTTACAGTTATGCATTTTTACTGTCACAATCATTAAGAATTAATTTCAACTATAACATTCTTAAATAATTGATCATTTTATTTAGTCTTTTGTGCAGGGGTGAATGATTCAGACTCCTCCAGACAGATTGACGACCTTCGGGAACAACTGAAGGCAACACTGGAGTTCTGCCTCTCTAGGTAATTACTTGCAGCTTCACAACTGATCCCATTTAAGCTGGACCTCTGGTCCTGCCAGGTGCACTGGCCTGGAGTTTAAGGCTTTTTTTACCCCCAAAACCTATGAAGCCTTTGAAACAACATAGTCCCGACAAGGTACCTTAAATTAAGAACTGAGTATCCTAAATGAGTGACCGCATGCACAAGGTTAGTAATTTGCATAAAACATGCCCAAACCATGTCCAAATAAGGGCTTTCCGCACACCCTTTCGTCACTCTCAGCAAACATGACGCTCTCTAAAGACACGCTGAGAGCATGCGCAGCAAGATACTCGAGCAATGCCAAGTTTGCAATCCTCAAAAGAAGTTCAAACACAAAAAACAACTTTAATACAGATCCAGATTACAGACCTCTGATTAGCCAGTTGTACATAACACGAATCTGGATCTTTATGCAGAAACTGTAAAGCACATACTTTTTCTTACTCTTTTACTGTGTATATATATATATATATACAGTAAGTGTGTGTATGTGTTTGAAATTTATTTAAGATGGAATATGTATGAAACTTCATCTTAAGTTTACAGGACTACTTGGAGTATGTGATTTTTGCCCAAATTTTTTGATGAATCAGGATTTTGGTGAAAGAGACCAATGAGTTTTTAGACTTCAAGTGTTAATATTTCATTCAGATGTTACAAACTTTACTTATGCAAATGTAATCTACTGTTCCTGCTTTCATACATTTTAAAATGTGATTTATTCCTGTGATTGCAAAGCTGAATTTTTTAACATTACTCCAGTCTTCAGTGTCACATGATCCTTCAGAAATCATTCTAATATTCTGATTTGCTGCTGAATTGTGGAAACCTTGATGCATTGTTTTCAGAATTATTTGATGAACAAAGTTCAAAAGAACAGCATATATTTGCTAAATAAATCTTTTGTAAAATGTCTTTACTGTCACTTTTGAACAAAGGCATCCTTGAATAAAAGTGTTAATTTAAAAAAAACTTGCCAACCCTTTGACTTTTCAAAGGTAGTAATCTTTCTTCAAAGCTTGAAGATGTTGAATCAGTGAAGGACTGATGGTAACCAAACTCTTGTCCACTTCCAGGGAGAATCTAGCCAACGACATGTACCTCATCTCACAAATGGACAGTGACCAGTATGTGCCAATAGTGACTTTGGCAAATCTTGATCAAATCAAGAAACTCACCACTGATGTTGATCTCATTGCAGACATCTTAAAAAGTGAGTTTAAACTCATCACCATGTCACTTGTATGGGTCGCAGTGGCTTTTATGGCTTTTTATTTTAGGCTCTCAAAATGGGGTTGGTTACACGCAGCAGTTGGGTGGGTCTGACATTAATGATGCATTTTTGATTCACCAGCGCTGCCTCTCGTCCAACTGGACAAATGTGGAGAGAAAGTGCGACCCAATCAGAACCGCTGTATCGTAATTCTCAGAGAGGTTCCTGAGGCCACTCCTGTGGAGGTACACATCATGCCATCTCTTGTTCAATAACATCTTTAATGCTCTGACCTTATTTTTAATCTATATGACATTTGGCTTTCATTTGTGCAGGAAGTTGAAGCGCTCTTTAAGAGTGATAACTTGCCCAAATTCATCAATTGTGAGTTTGCCTACAATGACAACTGGTTTATCACGTTTGAATCTGAGGCGGATGCTCAGCTGGTAAATGTTTTTTATTGCCTGTGATTTGATCATTTCAGTTTACAGCCTCAGGATTTTTAATAAACTTGCTTCCTATTGCTAAACATTGGCATGCATCACTTTTTCAGGCATACCAGTATCTCAGAGAAGAGGTGAAAACTTTTCAAGGGAAGCCAATAAAGGTAGAGTACACTACTGCATATGTGACGGCACTGAAGGCTATTTTGTGCTATAAGACAAGTTTATAAACTTGCAGTTTTGCAAAAAAGAAAAAAAGTGTCCAATGATGTTTTATCCTAGGCTAGAATAAAGGCCAAGGCCATTGCCGTCAATACCTTTGTGCCAAAGAATGGGTATCGGCCCGTGGATGTGTCCTCAAATGTCCAACAACGCTACACGCCTTACTACATCCCCCCTGTGTATGGAGCACAGCAACAGTTTCCCCTTTACAGACTGGTGACTCCTCAGGGCTGGTCAGCTACCCAGAGCTACCTGGACCCGACTCTGGTAAGTGTCATATGGTCTGTTTGGCTCTGAGAAATATCCGAATGGAGTACTAAAGGTACTTAATCAGGTTTTGTCTATCAACAGGTTACTCCGTTTCCCAGCCCTGCATTTATTAACGGCTTCGCTGGTTCTCCGACATTTAAAACAGCAACATCTCCACTAACTATCAGACAATATGCACCTCGAAGCAGGTACAGTGTTTGGGGGAAAAAATCTGTTATACATTTAGTCTACCATTCAAAAGTTTGCTCCCAGTAGGAATAAAAAAAAAAAAAAACTTAATAATAAAATTAATTTATTCAGCAAGGTATACATTATTTTATATATTGATCAAAAGTGACTGTAAAGACTTTTATGTGACAAAAGATTGATCTGTTTTCACAAAAATATTAAGCAGCACAACTGATTTATAATAAGAAATGTTTCTTAAGCACTAAATCGGCATATTAGAATGATTTCTGAAGGGTCATGTCACTGAAGTTTGGAGTAATGGTTGCTAAAAGTTTAGCTTTGCCATCTCAGGAATAAATTACATTTTAAACTATTAAAATAGAAAAGAGTTATTTGAAATTCTAATAATATTTCACAATACTGTACACAATACTTTCTCTATTTTTGATTAAATAAATGCAGGCTTGGTGAGCATTAGAGACTTCTTAAAAAAAAAGAAAGAAAGTTACTGACACCAAACTTTTGAACGGTAGTATATAGCCCATAACATAACAGATTTGTGTCAGTGTAATGACGTTTGATCTTTTGAAGAACTTCAACTGAGACAAAGCTGTGTATAACTATCTTTTCATCTGAACAGGAACCATAACAAAACACACATTCGACTCACAACAGACCGTGGAACCACTCTGCTAGAAAACCCTGCTGCTTTCACTACTTTCTCTTCGGAGAGAGTCCCCAATGGGACGCGGCCTCCACAGGCTCATCACTTGGGTAGCCGACCTCGTCTACCGAGTGGTCCAGGCTATCCACGCCGGGACCAGGTGGGAAGTGGACGGATGGAAGTAAACGGTGCTGATTACTCTCTGAACGCAGGCCGTGGAAGGTAATGCTGTACGATCTGTACCAGCTGTTTATTAATTTCATCAATATTGTGGTAATACAATATCCAAGATGGGGGGGTAGAGCTTCTTCCATAAGAAATTGTGGCCATTTTTTCCGTATTGCTCAGTCTTGATTGTTTGTTTCTTTTGAAGAAGGGGCGGCTATGGATACAGGAAAAGGAGAGATGACAACAAGTTTCCAGTATGTCATTTGCTTTGTTTTAGCTACCACTGCATACACAAGTGTTATGTGTTTAGCTTTGCTTTTGTTATGATAGAAAACTTTATATTCTTCAAGGGAAGTGTAATATACAGTCAACCCTGAGGGGCTGAATGTACATTATTTTACTTATTACACAGCCAAGTAAACAAATAAATGGACATGAAATATTGATTTGAATGAAAATTTCAGTAAAAGAGACCCCAGAGCAATATGAAAGGCATCCATGTAAAAAAACAAAAAGGTTGCCTGGGTATTCGAACAGATTCAAAATCCTGTTGTGCTGGCTTTTGTGAAATGCACCTCAGGTTAGGCATGTAGCGCAATTTACCATGACAATAAACCCAGCTAAAAACCAATCGATCTTCATGATAAACCAGAGTTTGCTCAGACTTACCGGTAACTTGGTTAGCAACTGAAACGGCTTCATGCAACATGCCTCTTGTTTACTGGCTCAGTTTGTTGTATGTTTCATCTCTTTTTCTTCTTGTGTGTGTTTAACAGAGAGCAGCAACACAGTCGCCCCCTCCTGTTCAGGAGCGCACCCCGTCCCCTAGCTTTGAGCTGGGCCTGTCCAGCTTCCCCCCTCTGCCTGGAGCTGCAGGAAATCTAAAGCCTGAAGTAAAAACTGAAAACAGCCTTGACAACCGGCTGTCTGATGTCGTCACTGGAGCGATTAAAGACAAGGTTGACTTTCATTCTGTCCTTAATGTGTGTCTTCTGTGTTTGTGCTGCAGCATTAAACTCTCTTAATATTTTGAAATTCAAATAAGGAAGAAGAAAAGGTTTAAATTATAATAAATCTCAAAGCTTTAATTATTCGAATTCTAGAGAAATGAACAGATGCTCTGGGTTTTTAAACATTAACTTGCACTAAGCATGGAATGCCATGTTAACAGCAGACCTGGCTGTCAATCATAACCACAAGTCCTTGGGTGTTTTGAGTGCTTTAGAGCGTGTGTGTGTGTGTGTGTGTGTGTGTGTGAGAGAGAGTTCCTGCTGTCCAGCTGTTATGTTTGTTCATGCTGTCCTTGCCTTAGGAGTTTCACAGAGGCCCCTTTGTCTCTCCACAGCCTCTAAATAAGGATGTGGTCACCAGCCGTGTGATCTCAGGGACCTCCAAAGAATCCGTGCAGGCTTCTATCGCTCCTGCTCCCGCTCCCGCTCCTGCTCCAGCTCCTGCTCCTGCTGCTCAGACCCCAGTGGACCATCAACACTCGCCCTCTCCAGCCCTTTCAAAGTGGGTTCAATGGATATTTATGAATAACTGATCAATAAATGTGACATCAGTTTTCACTTAAAGATGTTGCAAATGATTTCAGATGGTAACTGATGTTCAGCTATTTTAACCACACTGTCTCTTAAACTGTACTTTCAGAAGACTCAAAATGATTCACAGACATATGTGCATATTACAGTATTTCTGATTGGCTTAAAAGCCAGGAGCAAGGCCTCCTTACTGCTTTTCTTCTTCTAAAGCAAGTTTACAGCTGTCACAGTGACGGGTGCGATTCCTCAGGATTCCGTCAGAATGTGGGGATATATTCATGTGTGGCATTTCAAAATAAATTGCTTGCAGCACATTAAAGATTTCATTGAGATAAACACCTATTTTACTTTTCAACACTTAATCAATATTCAGCAATTTTTTTCAGAGGTGGTGTTACTACTGTGAGTAGTTATGTTAGAATGAGTTAATCATAACTCTAATCATACAGATCATTTATATAAAGTGTTAAAGGTACAGTAGCAAAACGGGTTTAGTTGGCAAAATAATGACATAAAATTAAATTGATTTGCTGCAAATAACATTGACTAATACAAGTGTGCTTCTGGAGGGGGAAAAATGTAAACTGTAGAAAATGGCTCATTTTAATATATGGATTTTTTTTTTGTGTGTGGTATTTTACAGCCTGACAACTGTAGAAAAACCTAAAGAGACGCAGACACCTGCAGAGAAATGCTCCGATACACAAGCTGCTAAAACCGCACTGCTGAGCAATCCAATAACAGTAAGTGTTAGTTATTGATTGAAACAAAAGTACAGCAAAATACTTGTACTTTTTATATTAACATATTCAGGTATGTTTCATTATATATGTAGGTAAGGCAACTCAATGGCTCAAATTTCAGTTTCTATGGTAAAACAACCTCTCTGATTGTGGTTAGTGTCGTTCTTTATTGGGAATTCAGCAGTTACACTATTTTTACACTATTGAACTTGCGAGACTTGTGGCTTCTACAGAAGCATGTATCATATGGAACTGTTGCGCTCTCTTGCATCAGTTCCTTCAGCACTTTGTGATCAGTTCAGTCTTTAACAGCAGATGTACACTGCTGTTTGAAGTTTTGGGGTCAGTGAGATTATTATTCTATAAATAAATGCTGTAGTTCAGCAAGAATTTTTTATTTGATCAAAATGTTCAAAAGTGACTGAGTCTGAGCCATAGCCGTGTAGGGAATTGCTCTGAAATAGGGTGCCACTTCGGGCGACCCGAGTTCAATTCCCGGCTCGAGGTCCTTTCCCGGTCCGATTCCCCTTTCCTTTCCCATGATTTCCTACTCCTGTCCTATCTAAAAAAAGGCAAAAGATCCCAGAAATTTAACTTTAAAAAAGTGGCCATAAAGAAATTCATTATGTCATGAAAAATTTCTGTTTGAAATAAATGCTGCTCTATTCATCAAAGTATCCTGGAAAAAAAGTGTCACAGATTCCACTAAAATATTAAACCGCACAACGGTTTTCAACATTGATAAGAAGAAATGTTTCTTGAGCAGCAAATTAGAAAGGATCAAATCAGAATTTCTGAAGGATCATGTGACAATGAAGACTGGAGTAATGATGCTGAAAATTCAGCTTTGCCCTTCACAGGAATAAATTCCATTTCCATTATTTAAATCATAATTTTTCACAATATACTGTTTTTACTATATTTTGATGATAAATGCAGATTTAGTGAGCATAAGAAAAATCATTTGAGAAAAGATCCTGTTCAGCTTGCACTTAATGTACACAGATGGTTTGAAGCACTGTCTCTTTAATATATGTTACAAAGAACGAAACATTTTTTTCAACTATGCAAGATTGATTGGCTAAATTGATTAATTCCAATCATATATTGCGTTTGACCAGGAGCCCCGGAAGCCGAGCTACGCAGAGATCTGTCAGAGGATAAGGGAGGCACCAACACAGCAGCCGTCAGCGGATCCCCGGCCTCCCAGCTCCACCGCCGAAGACATCAAGACTCCTGACTCGGCAGAACGCAGATGCAGAGAATCAGCACCCGCACCTGCCAAATCCACGGTGACGGCTTGTCCCAGAGAGACAGTGAAATCTCATCAGAGCGCTGGGGAACGAGCGAGCGGCGACACGACAGCTTCCTTCCACCAATCCTGAGAGCCTCCGCTTTGCTTCCAGGACCGAAAGGGAACAAAAACTTTGTCAGGGCTGCTCAGAAAGAGAGAGAAAAAAAAAAGTCCCTCTTATCTCACGGTCTCTGTGAGTGCACACACAGACAGCTTGTCACTGGAATCAGGGCCTACAGACAAAAGCACTTGTGCATAAGGGTTCTCTGAATATTTTTGTTGTCCTTTCTGTCGTTTTTGTTTTTCAATTACAAGATCTTTAGTTGTTTTCCAAGGAAAATGGGATTAATGAACCAGCACCAGTTGGAGATTAACTATTTAAAGATGTTTTGTCAGAGCTCAACTTTATTTTGGGGTTAAAACTTCAAATAGTGCTGTTGGGAGGAAATACTGATTTTTGAATAGTGCTGATCCTGAAACACTTATTTTTTTTGTTTTTTTTCTTTCTTTTTTTTAAACTGATATGTATATAATTTTGCTAACCTTGAGTGTCTTGGTACTGGTGCGATTCCGTACGCGAATCTCGGCCGTGCCAGCCATTACAACTGCATGAGTGAGACTTTTGTGTAAATCTGTTTTGTGTTCTGTTTTTATGTTTGGATGTTCCAGCACTGGAGTGACGTTTATTTTGGAGCTCTGAATTATTTTTTTACATGCTAATCCTCTATCAAATTGTACTGATGTGATATTGTAGCAGGTGTATGTATACCTGTTCTTGTGTGCATGCTTTCTTTTACTTTTTTCTTTTCTTTTTAACCTTTTAATGGCACACATTGGTTTGCTGAATAATTTCTTTTCCTTATTTTCCTATTCGCCAATTGTTTGGGAAGAATCCACTCTGATGCCTCTTCATTCGATTCTGGAAGATCTTCACACTGCAAAGTCCTCAGGTCGCGAGGGTGAAGTGTTCATGTGCCTAGTCTGCTGTGATTTAAATGATAGATGGATATATAATTTGCTTCTTAGCTTCGTTTGTTATCCTGGTGTGGTGCTATGGTTCGTCACATGGTTTCTTTGGTGCTTTTATCTATATTAACGGAGGGAAAGTCACCAACGCACCAACGTCTGTCGTTTGACCTTCACCGATTCGCTTTCATATCACCACGACTATATGAGTGGGATCGTGTACATTTATATAGTGACGTATACATCAAGAGCAAAAAGATCTGAGCCTTCAGCACACATGGACCAGCGTTGTTTTGTGGAGGTTCTCCTTTATGCAGACTTTGCGTTTCAGTGTCACTCTCGTTCATGCTGTTCATTGTTCAGTTCATTGGTTCTCATTCGAGTTTGAAACCGTCTTGAGAGACAGACAGTTTATTTTGTTTTGATGTCTTCCTGCAACGTGGAGCACGTGCAGAATGCTTTGAGATGTTTGTCATGGCGTCCGTTGTTTATATATTCTTGTATCTTCCCTGTGAGTGTTTTTTTTCTCGGTTAATCAAAAAAAAGTTTCTGTTGATTTTTCTGACTCTTTGAATGCAACTGATCATTTTTCCATCAATAAATGAAGCGTACCATGGTTGAAGTAATGGTTTCATTACATAAACCATTCAGATGTTCAAAAAAAAGAAACAAACTAAAAAGAAACATCACATATAAATTAACAGTGTTTGAAAACTTGAATTTTATTTAAACTTGAAAAAAAAAAAATGTCTCTGCCTTAACTTTTTAGATGACAGTATGGAGGATTTTTGGTTTTGTTTTTTTGTTTATTTTCTTTTTCAATTCCCAAAGTGTAGAAAAAAGGATGATGTGGTAGAGGTGTCTGAAGCCTTCCTCACTACATTTGTGTAGCACAATACTTTTGGGATTGAGATGGGATTTTTGTTTTGTTCTCCTCTGTGTAAATGCTTGTAGTCTAAACTGTAGTACATGTATACATACACATATACTTGTATGTGTGCTTTCTCTGTACAGATGTAAATAATTGGAAAATGTTAAAAAGGTACCCTAAAATTGGTTATGAGAAACTGTATGGGAAAAAAAATAATAAATAAATGTTAATGAGAAATTGTGTCTATCAAGTAGTCCTGATTTGTTGTACTTAAGGGATAGTTCACCCAAAAATGAAATTTCTGTCGTTTACTCAAGTTTTTCCAAACCTGCATGAATTTATTTATTCTGCTGAACACAAAAGAAGATATTTTGAAGAATGCCAGTTAATGGGCATCATTGACTTCCATAGTATATATATTTTTCATACTGTGGAAGTCAATGGGGTCCAACAACTGTTTGGTTACCAACATTCTTAAAAAAAAAATTTTTGTTTCTAAGATTCAGCAAATTCATGCAGGTTTGGAAAAAAGCATTTTTTTGCAGCATTTTTGGGTGAACTATCCTTGTAAGTAATTTTTCATTCTCAATATTTGCTCACAATTATGACCACAAGGTGGCATAGTATAAGCGTTAAGCTTTCCACCACACAAAGCACTCTCCTGGTCTTTTATTTCAGTATACAGTTACAATACCATCTGAAGTATTAATGCAACCAACAGAATTATCAGTCAGAAAGTATGAAAACAATAGTTGCAATGCTTCAATATCTATATTTGTGTGTGTGAGATGTTACACTGAAAATGTGCATGCATTTCTTTTTGCTTAATTTAACAACAGCACTCAAGCTGTTTTAACTCCAAGATTGTATTAAGCAAGAACATATAACCGATGTCAAATTTATTTGATTGGTGAGCTAAAAATAGTGCACATTTCTCAAATATTTGTTCTTCATTTCACATCATAACGTTTCTTAACTTTATTCCAAGATGTAGATTAAAAAAATCCCAGATTTTCAATGTGATAGTATATAGCCTACATACCGTTGAAAAGTCTGGGGTTTGTCATGTAAAAAATAAGTATTATGCTCAACAAGGCTGCATTTCTTGAATTAAAAAATACATTAAAAACAGCAATATTATGAAATATTATTATTATTACAAGCCTTTTTGTATTGAAATATATTTTAAAATGTAATTTATCCCTGTGATGCAAAGCTGAATTTTCAGCATCATTACTCCAGTCTTCAGAGTCACATGATCCATCATTCTAATATGCTGATTTGCAGCTCAAAGAAACATTTCTTATTATTATCAATGTTGAAAACTGTTGTACTGCTTAATATTTTTTGTTCAGTATTCTTTGATTAAAAGAAAGTTAAAAATAACAGCATTTATTTGAAATATAAATCTTTTGTAACATTATAAACGTCTTTACCGGCACTTTTAATATTTAACATTTTATTTCGTAATTTCGTGTCTGTTTGTTTGTTTATAATAATAATATAAATGTATATATTATATAAATGTAACCCGAACAGGTATTCTCGGTATGAAATAATTATTTATGGTAACATAAACAGAGGTGTTCTGTCGCCCCCTTGCGGCTGTTAAAATCACTCTCGCCTTGCGTCATGAGAGAGTGACAGAGAGAAAGAGAGGGAGAGACGCACACACACACACACACACACACCGCTCCGCGAGCTTCACCGCACTGACAGTCCACATCTTACACTGCTGACTCTAACGGCGGAGCCCTTCAGATATGGCGGGGCTTCGTTGAGAGGGACAGCAAATCTCAGAGCACTATCGTTCACAGAACAGTTTGTTTTTGGACACGCGTCTCCCCCAGCCCTCCTTATGCACCGCTGCGACGCGGAGAAACCCCAGCAGCGCTGAAAGAGTCGAAGAAATAGGACGAGAGTGATTTTTACCCCCTTAAACGGACAATGGCGGACCGCGATGCGCTGCCCCTTCCATTGGAAGTGCGGGCCAGGTTGGCTGAGCTGGAGCTGGAGTTATCCGAAGGTATGATTGACATTTTAAATGACTTATTTTGTTCGACAATATGGTTGTTGCGGAGGATACTTTAACGGCCCCCTCTCCTCCTCCTCCCACCCAAAAACCCACCGCTACCTCCACCACCATACCAACACAACCAACACCAGATGTTGGAGCCAATTATTATCCCCGCAGCAGCACTGAGGTTGCGTTCGTAAAGGCGTTCATTTGCTGTAATTCCCGCCGCATTTTCTTTGTTACAATGTATCTATTTGACCTTGAGGAAACCATTCAAAGACTTCAGAATTGATTTTTCCGTTAGGATTTTGAAAATGCGTTTCCCTTGAGACCAACGGTCAAAATAATACTGCCTTGGAATCTTCATAGCCGTTGATATTTTTGAATTTCTGTGGCTGTGTTGTTGTCCATGCCAGCATAACGTCTTCAGTACACCAGCATTTAGGTAAACAAGCAGTTCCTCACAAATGCATCGCCATATATGCCATCTTTACACTGCAAAAGCTGCATCTGAAGCTGCATTTATACCACATAGACAGTCTAATGCTGCGTAAATTAATTTACACGGGGTTATTATTGATATGAACGTTTTTAATATGAAATTATAAATATGGACACATGAAATTATTGATTTATAAAAATATGAATGAAACGTATGCTCTTGTCATGACAGCAACAAAGCTGTTTAAAAGTTTAAAGCTGTTCTGATGCTACATCATTTGCAAAGAACCAGAAATGGAAAAATATAGTTTCTTCATGATTTATAGAGCATTTTTATGTTTAGATACAGAATAGAATGTTTAGAACAGACTTTTAATTATTGCTTTATTTCATTTTTTTGTGCGTGCGTGACCAAGTTTTCTTTATTGCATTTCAAACATAAAAAACAGAATATATATAGGAAATAGTTTTATGTCTTTTGAAGGCATTTTCTAAATAATTAACGGACTACAACAAAAAAAAAACACATTTTTTTACAAGTGTGACATTGCTAATGTTCCTTCATATGCTATTCATGCATATTCATCATTAGTTACTAATATTTGTAGAGCAACAAAAAACTGGGTCTACTAATAATCATATTAGTTAGACAAAAAAGCGTAATGATATCAGTCATAGAAAATCAGTATCATCCAAACCAATTATTGGTGGTTCAGAGCTGGTATATTTGTGTATGGCTATTGTGCAGCACTGTGTTTATGCATAGAATTTGGAGTCGGACAGAAACACAGGCATGTAATATTTAAGTAATTTGTCATGTTGAGAATCTTGACGTCTGACATAAGCAAACTGAATTGAGTGAGCTGTTTTATTTCCAGTGCCTGGTCCTTGTGTGTGTGTGTTTCATGTGCAATTGTCTGCTGTGTGTAGATCTGAACCATTTAAGGCGATAAGTGCTTATGCATTTGTTAACCCTGTCTCAAAGTTCCAGGCCTGTATCTCCAAATGATCCTAAGCACACTGCGCCAACCTGTGTAGAGAAAAACAGCATCATTTTATATCAAACAAGTCACAGTCAGTGGGTTTAACGGGCCATCAGTAGATGCATCACATATATTTTTTGTGTTTAGTGTTGAGTTTGCCTTGCAGAAAACCGTATGGGTACTACTAAACCCACCGTTACATGTTATGATATAGACACTAATGATCTTAAATGCAGGGTATATTGAATAATGGAGGTGTCTGACCCACCTAATTAAGACATCTTGAACCCGCTTAAATGAAGTCATAACAAAAGATTTGGATCAGCTGAAGACTATCATGGCTAGGTTGAAAGACCAGCTTAACCAGCTGAAACTAGCTTAGAATAGCAGATAATCTTAGACTGGGTTAAATGGGAGGGATGTTTGCCTAAGGAGGTAACCATATAGTATCAGCTGCTTGAGCGCTTAATATAGGATGGTACTTTGGTAAAATTAAAGTGTCATTATTTGTTACTTTAATATAGATTTACATAACAAATATGTTAAAAAAGTTAGTGTTTTGTTTAAAATGTCTTAAGATGGTTAGCGCACGGGTTGCGCAAAAGTTATTGAATAATTCGCACACTGCTTAAAGGTGCTCTTAGCGATGTTGGGTGATGTCACTTCTTGTTGACGTTCAAAGTATTGTCAAACAAAACGGAGGCTAGCTCGACCCTCCCTACTCTTCATCCCGTCCCCTCCCCCTCCATTCCGTGCTTCCTGAAACAGTCATGAACCATTTAAAAAAAGCAAACTGGATTTACCCACCTGTCCAGCAAAAACAGAGCCACCTGAATGTTGGATTGGAAACCCTTCTGCCAGCGGAGTTCTCACCGTTATTGGCTGGAACACTGTTTGTCATGTTTCGTGGTCCAGGCTGGGCCTGTTTGTTTTTGTTGTCGTTTGTGGAGCCTGGGCTGTCTACAGAGACCGTGTTTTTTTTACAGTGTGTTCAGGCGACAGGCAGCTAGTGGATAGTGAGGAAATGTCTTTGCTGTATGTGACAAAAAATGTTTTGGCCTATAAAACACGTGACATTGCTTAGTGCAGCCATTCCCAAACTGTGGTCCGTGGACCACTAGTGGTCCATGAGGGTACTGCAGGTGGTCCGTGGAAAGGCTAAATAAAATAACATTTTTTTAACCTTCATTTTACCAGGAAATTCCTATAAAAAAAAAAAAGTTAAAAGAATATATAGGCCTATACTGATATAAAATTTAAAATAAATTGTCAAGTTATTGTGTGATTACCAAAATAGGCTAGTGGCGCTTGGCCGTGACGTTCAAGTTCAGTGCCGTTAGAACCACAACATGGATCGGTGGATAGCAACAGGTTCTCTGAAGAGAAAAGACGCAGAGGCAGAGGTTACCAATAATGAAGAGATTGACAGTGAGTCGGAGACATCTACGAGCCAGATTCCTCATAAAAAAACAAAGAAAAGGAGGGTGAAGAGAAAATACTACGAAAGCTACTTAGCATTAGGTTTCAGCTAACGTTACACCGGCCCCAAAGACCGTTTGCGTTTGTATATAAATAAATAAAATATGTGGCAGCCGTTGTGTGCAGTAAACTTTCTTTTAACAAGCCTGTTGTACTGATGTGATGACCAGTTATAGTTTTAGTGCTAGTTAGCCTATTTAGAGGTGCGGATTAATTCAGGTAGGACTGTGTGTAGACATATTTTATTATGTGTATTATGTGGTGGTCCGCGAAAGTTCTTGATTACAAATAGTGGTCCACACACACAAAAAGTTGTAAAGCCCCTGGCTTAGAGCACCTTTAAATACATCCCTAAGTAGATTGTCAACTAAGCATGTAGGCCCACATCTTTTATAAACCAATCCTGGCTTTCATTGATGGATGGGTGTGTGGTATGTATCGTCTACGATTATATCATTGTTTTAGCAATGTTGAAGCTGATATTGAGTATGTCACTTACTTTGCAAAAACAAACAAAGAAATGCCTTGAGAGTGCATGATTTGGCCTAGTAGAATGAAGTTATAGAATGTCCCTAAAGTTCAATATACAGGGGCCAATTTTTTTGTCTTATCATTTTGTATGATATAATCAAGCAATATCACACAAGCAAGAGTCCTGTTATTCCCCGAATATCAGTGCGAATATCTGCACAATTCGGCGATTGGAAATTAATCATAGTATATTTTTTTCCCATACTATGGAAGTCAATAGGCCCAAACTGTTTGGTTAATCATTAAAAGATTGTGATCTTGAATTCAAACACCCACATTATCAAATCTGCATTGGCGCTGTCGCTGATCCAGAGATCATTGTCATGTATAAATATGAAACAGATTCACAAACAGTCTTTTTTTTTTACCACACAGTATCGTTTCTTTGTTACAAATATTTATATTATCATAGAAGAACTGTGATAAAAGTGTATAGATCGAAAATAAACACTGATGCCTATGGAAGCGATTAAAATAGTGAATCAACGTTTGAAAGGCGCTTCAAATAACGATTGTATCGATTACATCAAGTGACTGTTACAAAAATGTTGCATTTTTTATTCAAGAGATTTGTTCAAAAAACGCTGATTCATTCAGTAATGAAACAATAAAATAATTATGAGTCATTGAATCTTTCATTCAAACCTCTTTTTAAATGATTAATTCGGATTAATTAAACATTTTAAATAGACTGCAGCAATTAACATTAGTCAGACTCAGAACCTCTTGCAAATGACATGTTATTTTGTTTAGTTGTCTGTTCTGAATTGTGGGAGAATCGTGATCTCAGTTTGAAACCAAAATGTATTGAATGTGTTGTTGCTGTTATTGTAGTTGTTAAAGGCTCTGGAATGGAAATGAGTGTTATTTAAATTTTTGAAATGGCAAACACCTCTTTTTGTGACCAAATGAAATTTCAGCAAAACTTCACTTAAAGATGATCACAGGCTGCACCATCTGCAAGTGGACACGAGTATTTTTAGCTGCCCTTCAAGCTTCGTTAGCCTTAATCAGCTCGTTTTGCATTTAAACGTTTTGCCTCACTTTATGACTGCGGTGGAGGGAGTATTCTGGCTCGATTCCCCGATTTTCTGCAGCCCTCTTTGATTCTTCTGAACCTCTGCTTGTGTTTGTGTTTGCCTTTGTAGAAATAAGATGCTCCCTTGCCATTCCAGCTTAGCTTGTGGTGTTGTTTAGCACTGCGCTCATGGAGAGGTGATTATCTCAGTGTGTTGGCACAGGATGAAAGGCCTGGAAATTACAGAACGTCTGCTCATCAGTTTGCGAAGAAAGATTTGCTTCTGTTTACTGACCTATGATGTCCTTAAGGCCAATATTGTGTTTCCTAAAGTTTGCATACAATGTAACTTATTGTGTGTTTCACTGCCTCCATTTATAAGTCAAACATGGTTTAGTTTTAAGTAACAAAGGTTTTATTTACTCTGCATCTTTTACTTACACATGAGGCTTGTTCACGATAGAATGGTTGATTTTGATTTACAAGGCTTGGAAATCATCCCCAGATTGCTGAAAGTTTCTCTCAGTGGTCTTCTGTCTATGCTGGCAGACTCTTAATGCATACTGATTCTTCTAACTCAGTATTAGTCTCGTTCATGCCAAATAAAGGTTGAATGGATCTCATTTTACCCTTAGGGTAACTCTGTTAGTAAGTGAAAAGGTTAAGTTGTTAAACAGGGGTCATGCTGGCTGTGGAAGAAAAGAACCCCTGTTTGACCCCGATTTGAGGCCTTGTCTGTTGAGAATGTAAGAACAAAGGACCAAAAATGTATGTAAAGATGTTTTATTGATGTGTTGAAATCATTTTGCACATTTGACATATTCACAGATTTATGAACTCTTAGTTATGGTCACAGTAATGGTTTTCTGTTTTGTTTCCTTTAGTTCCTGTTTTTCTGCTCTTTTTAGTTTCGATTTCCTTGGTTACTGTTTATGTCCTCGTTTGTTTCTGTGGTTACTTATGATTTGCAGCTGTCTTTCATTATGTTTGTCTTTTATTTATTCTCCCTGCTATGTTCAGTCCCATGTCGTTTTTTGTTAATGATTTACATAGTTGGCATTTCTCTCATGTTGTTCCTGTGATCCCCTGAGTAATTTGCATTGTGAATAAAGACTTGTCTATTTGTATCTTCTTTGTCTTGTGTCTATAAATAAGTAAATAGGCTATAGCCTTCTTAATGAGCATGAGACTTCTGTAACCTAAAAAAAATCATACTGACCCCCAAACTTAAGTCTTAAGGCGGCCGCACACCGGACGCGCAGCTCAGCGCCGCGCCGCGCCACGTCTAGGACAACTGTCACCTGAAAATCTGATAACATCAGCAATTTTCTGATTTCTGTAAATAAATATAAAACTAAATGTATATTTCAGCACATGGTGAAGTCCGTATATACATTAACTACGATTTGAGACACACACATGTAAATTTAATATAAAACTATGTAAATGGCGCTCTGTGGCGCGGCAGGATTTTGAACACGGTCCTGAGCCGCCGCGGACAGACGCCGAAAGGCGCCGCCAGTGTGTGTACTCTCATAGAGAATAGTGTGTTCGAATTTTAAAGACGTGGCACTGCGCGGCGCGCCGCCGAGCTGCGCGTCCGGTGTGCGACCCCCTTTAGGCATGTTGTATTTTCACCCCAAAAAATGGTTAAGCCATTTATTTTGCTGCAGTGTGTCAGTAGGTAACAGCAGTTTACATTTCCAAACATTCCTTTTGCCATTAATTGTAATAAACTAGTGATATTTTTGTATGCATAAGGAGTCTGACATCATGATCTGACATGATCCACACAGAGATCTGATCTCACCATCACCGAGTCTGTCTGTGATTACATGAAGAAAAAGAGACAGACTAAATCCAAAACTGCGGCAACGAAAAAACCTTCCTGCAAAGCTACAGCACTGTGAAAAGTTTAAGACACTTGTGTAAAAATGCTGTAAAGTGAGGATGCTTTCAGAAATAATCTCATAACATAAATCAAAACAATATTTGGAGTGACCACCCTTTGCGTTTAAAACAGCTTTTGTCCTATAGCTTGCACATAGTTTTTCAGGTACGTTTCTTCAAGCATTTTGGAGACGTTGCCGCAGTTCTGCTGGATTTATTATGTCTCAATTTTTTCTGTTTCTTCATGTAATCCCAGATGGTGGTGAGATCAGATCTCCGTGTGGATTATACCGGCTGTTGTCAGACTCTTTGTGCAAACAAAAGTCTCACTGGATTATTACAATTAATGGCAAAAGGAAAGTTTGGAAATGTAAACAGATATTTCCTACTGACACGACAGCAAAAGATATAAATAACTGGCTTAAAACCTTTTTTTTATTTTTTTTTTATACTAACGTGAAATACTAAGACTTTTGCACAGTAGTGTGTATATTTAATTTTTCTGAATCTCTTAGATTTGTGGTGCTTAGGAAGATGCTGTATATTTAGTATAAAGTATTTAGTGTTGCTATATGGCCAGTAAAGAAGAAGAAGATCGAGGGAGTGATGGAATGTTGTGAGGTATGTTAGGGGCTCTGATGAGAGCTGACAGGGGCTGTGCAGTGGGGTCGCGGCGCTGCGTGTGGTGCAAGATAGCGGTGCTGAGGTTGTGTCACTGCCAGTCACCTGTGCATGGACATGGGGAGATCATGACATTTGCTAAATGCCATAAATTATTCGTAAGCTGTGCCAGACAGACGGCCTTTCACTGCTTTGCCAGCAATTTTAATGTTATATTTGACGGTTGTTAGCTATTGGTTGATTTTGTAAAGATGTAGTAGGAAATGTATGGTTTGTTTACCTATAAGTTATTAACAGATGCTGTAGCATCTGGTATGACTGACATCATTTCCTCTCTCCGTCTCTTTAATCTCTGTGGGAGCAAATACCACGAGTCCCGGTTTCCCCCCTCTCCCAGATTTCCATAGAAAAATGAATATTAAACAGCACTTCCCTGTTCACGGCATCACACCAGCAGGTTTTTTTCTCTCTTCCCTGTACGTCTCACTTCCTCATGATCCAAATGTAGGTTAATGAACTGAAACATGCTGTTTTTGCCTTTTTATCTTGCTGTATACTGAGGTGTTCTAGGATGGATGAATCTCAGGAAGCTTCAAGAACATGTCCAGATGACATTTCACTCAGAATCATTAAGAATTTATATTTTGCATAATGAAAATGAGCCCGATTTTAGGACCTTTTTTGATTTGTGAGACATTTTCATGATAATTAGGCACATTCCCTCATCTCATTCCCCAATTCTCATTACCATTAAGAAATCTTATCATATTAACATTTAGTTGTAATTTAAAAATAAATAAATAAATAAATAAATAAATAAATATATATGAGAACCACCTTTTACAATTTACAATATAGTTTTGTAGGCAAAAATGTGCTTAAGTACCTTCAAAATTAGGGTTTTGATTTTGGGGTGCACTATAAACTAGACTTGGTTTCATGAGATACACTAAGAAAGCGAACTCGCACTTGCGTTTTCATGAAGCGTGATAAAGGAGATCTATTACCACAAATCTTCTTTGACTGCAGTTAGCCTTGTGGGATTATGTCATCCTACTGACCTCCAAACTGTTTATCCGCCACTTTCATCCAATCACTGTTGTCTGTTGACCCTGTGACCCCCCACTCAAAACAGATGTTAAGATCTAATAGAGAGGATTGGTCTGACAAAGTTGTTTTTTTCTTTGCCTAAACAAACATATTGTATTTCACAAGCACGTACAAATTACGATCGCACGAGAGACTTCAAAATCCTGTTAGCATATGTTTCATGTGCTGTAACCTTTCTTAATGAGATGATACTGAGACTAAAGTTACACAAGTTCTGTACATGCCTGTTCACATCCAGTTTTTCCACATGTTATGCATGGATTATCATTTTTTTCCCGTTGTTGTGACTGTTTGAAAAATGTCATAGAATGCCTACGAGATAATCTTGTAGAAATCAGTCCGACGTAGCATAACTGGAGCCATCGAAGAGGAGGGAGACGCAAGAACAAGCTCTAACCATTACATTTCATACTAATCCAAGCTAGATTTTATTCATAAACCCACAGCCACTTAATAAATGTTCAAACTTGCACCATTTATTAGTGTAGAAGCCACTTATAGCTTTATGAAAGGCAGTAAACAATTTCACACCTTGCTGACTTGCTCCACAGCTTCAGTGAAGCTAAATCTCTTCCCGCTCTTGGAAGGCATTTCTTATACAGGGAATTGAGTGCATATTTTTTGCCATATGACCGTGTTATCAGGCTGTAACTTAATGCTGTATTTGTAACCAAACCCTCATTCGAGAACACAGCTGCCTCAGAAGAGCGCCTGCTCGGCCCGCTGACCACTCTGCAACCACATCCGGCTCACATTGACCTTTAACCCTGTCACTAAGCGAAAGGTGTAAGCTTATTTCCTTCAAACCTCCTGTCTGCTCTGATTACAGAAAAATGTGCCAAGTAAATAGACAGAAAGATACCTGGTGTTTCATAATGCCGTAAATAATGCGCTCCTGAAATAACATAATTTGCTTCCTTATAGCAGCTAAAAGCATGTCCCGGTTTTGAGGATGTAACTCGGACATTGTTTATTTTTGAGCTAGATGAAGAAAACACTGCTGGCTGGCTGGCTTGGAGAGTCTTTGTCAGGATTTTCAAATGCCTCCTACAAATAGCTCCAGCACTAAACTTTTTTTTCTTGTGTTTTAGGGTAACTACTCGGACTAAGGGCTCTAACTCAGCCGTTAAGCATTGATACACTCGTAAATGGAGGTGAAAGTGGCGTTGAATGAGTTTAATAAGTGAAATATTTTACCACATTAGATTGCACATGTGTTCAGTTTGGTGTTAAAACGTAACAGATGTCTGTGTTGCCCTTAGTGAACCTTGATAACTATACATAGAGAAGAGGCTCGATTTGTTTCAGATGGAAATCTTGAACCCTTCTGAAGAAATCTGCAACATTCAGGTCTTAAAGCTGAAGTGTGTAATTGTTTCATTATGCGTACTTGCTCCTATCCCAGCTTCATATACAGAGATGGCTGTAAGCATGACATTCGTAGGTTGATTCTGTTAAAAAGCATAAACATGATGTCACTATTAAAACAGTGCTCTGTATGTTTGAATGTCCCGACTACAGCAACATTGACTCAACCAATGGTGTGAGTTCGGGGCCAGACTATCTGTTTATCTGACCAATGAGTGTTCCGGAAAAAGGTTTGTTTGGCAACACTAGTGCTTCAGAATTGACGCCTTCTGCAGAACACAAAAGAAGTTATTTTAAGACGATGCAATATTTAATTGTATGGATGGATGGAAAAAATGAAATCTTACTGAACCCTGTAGTGTGAAGCAAGCATCACTTTTGCTATTTCTCAAGCTCATATTGCTTGTTGAAATGTGCGTTTTTCAGGGGTTTTGCAGGAATGTTTTCATAGTTCCTAGGCTATAATTATTGGCGGAAGTACCCACTTTTTGGCGTGTTCGCACCGCAAGAACTGGAAAATGGTTTTAGTTATAGGAACGCCATTTTGGGGGACTAAATTAGCTCCTACTTCAGAGTAGGGTCTAACCCAGCACAATAGGAACTACCAGTGATGTAAGTGTACATTGATTGGATGAACTCATGCCATACGAAACAACAGCACCCGCCATTCTTAAAAAGCTGTTTACAAACACGTAGTTTACATATTCTTATTCCACGAACATGCAAAACAGCGATAGATGATGGACCGATGCCAAAGTACAGGCACTGCTCAAGCTTTACGCTATGGAGTTGTTGACGATGTGAATGCCGTGCCTAAATGACGTCGCTGTCGGTCGGCTTGCTTCACTTCAGAGTTCCTATTGGCGGTGGAAAATGGCCCTAGGGGAAATATTTGCTCTCAGGGGACGTTCCTGGTGGCCAGTTCCTGTAACTGAGTTTCTATAACTACCTGGTGCAAAAGCCCATTAATTTATGATTTGTTGGGAGATGATAAAATTGGTTTTATCTTTTATCTTCTTGCATTGAAGGAAGGACCCGAGCCACCAGCCAACAGCCACCAACCAACAACCACCTAACAAACCTTACTAGCAACTAGCAACCGCATAGCTAAACTCTGGCAACCTCCTGCCCGGCGTCATGGCAGGAAGTTTTGCATGGGCAAGCACCACTCACATTTTCTGTCCTGACATATTAATTAGCTGACATGCTTTGAGAATGTCATAGTCATGTGATCCTGCAACAGACAGACAGGCAGCGTGGCTGACAGACAGACAGCGGTTGCACAGCTGGACAGCAGCAGCCGTGGCAGTTTTACTGTCCATCTCCTGTGTGTGTCTCTGAAGCTGCTATAGGAATGCAGTCATGTGGTCTCAATCAAGTCCTCTGTTTACATCACAGTGCTGCTCAGGAACAATGTGCTTGTGTTTCCAAGCCTTTAGAGACCCGTTCCTTTTCTCTTATCTGTCCGAAACACTTTGATCGGTATCATCTCTAGTTTTAAACATTTCGCTCACAGAGAGTGAATGTGAGGCTAAAACAATATGGAAATAGATGAGATAAAGTGAGGAACAAACGGAAATATATATGCAGATAAATATTTTTGGTCATTATAGTCAAGTCAAGTCATCTTCATTTATATAGCGCTTTTAACAATGTAGATTGTTCCAAAGCGGCTTTACAGAGATACAAGGATAGTTTAAAGTAACAGAGATTGTTTTGGCTTTATAGCAGTTCTTGAATAAAGTTATTTTTCAGCTAAAGTTAATTTGATTGATTCACTTCAATCTTCAATTGACTTTGTCGCAATGATCATTATTAACTAAGGGGCCGCTAACACAACACCGTTTTAACAGGAAACTCTACACAGACTTTAAACGCGAAACCTGTGAGAACGCTGATGGCGTGCACATGCGTATTACGCGTTTGAATATATGTGCGCAGGTTTGTAATTCCCTACAAACCAAGCCTTAAAAAACTACTTGTCTGGCCTTAACATTTTGATACAGAATTTGATCACTTCGGGGTAGATACGCGAACCTAATTTTCCCGACAACGCTTTATCTGTAGAGTGGTAAAGGGATCCTCCATAAGGAGAAACTAGTTGGCACTTAAGCACCTCGCTATGACATCGGGTCCAGGCGCAGATCCTTCATCAGATCTGGATACAGCCTGGATCCGGCAGGCTGCGGGAAAACCTCGGGATAAACAAAAACACTAAAATTAGCGTAGATGCCATTCTTCTTATGATGTAACGAGTACATCAGGATTTATGGGAAGGATTTATAGGGGCTTTCGCATCGAAGGAACCTTTTCATAGTTCCTAGAACTATTGGTGGAAGTACCCGGATTTTGGCGTGTTCGCACCGCAGGAACTAGGAACGATTTTAGTTCTAGGAAAGCCTTTTGGAGGAACTAATTTAGCTCCTACTTCAGAGTAGGGTCTAAACCAGCACTATAGGAACTAAAGGTGACGTAAGTGTACGCTGATTGGCCGAACGCACGCGAAACACCATCACCCGCCATTTAAAAAAAAAGCTGTGTAAACACAGAGATTATGGCCTATATATTTACTCCACAAACTAACTCTATACGAACATGGAAAACAGTGATAGATGGGCCTCTTAACCTTTACGCTTAGGAGAACGCAACTTTGAGGGGACCAAGCCAAACATGATTATGTATTTCTGCTCAGCTAGCAACACTGGACATCAACCACACGGCATACTCGAATAACTTTTCATATACTATCAGTGTCTACTTTCTGTGTATAACAGTTCTATCTAATAACATATTAGACAGGACTGTTAGACAGATCATAAACTAATGAACACGGAGAATGTGTGGCTGAGGCGTTTGCAGCGACATCATTCAAAATAAAGGTCCGCCGCGCTGTCAAAATAAAAGTCACAACAACAAGCGCAGCTTACGTCACTTCAGAGTTCCTACTGGCGGTGCGAATGCAACCAGGAACATTTTCCTAAGGGAATCATTAGTTCTCGGGGAACCTCCCTGGTGGCTAGTTCCTAGAACTACCCGGCGCGAAAGCCCCTTATGACACTTATGATTTAAGACACAATAGTGTTATTATAGTATCACTGAGATGCAATTATTCTTTTATTAATACTTTTAATTAGTTTTTATTGTTGTTTTTGTAATTTTTATTAGTTAAAAAAAATATTTATATTGATATGTAACTAAATGGAAGTTATGTAAGTTTCAGTTTTTTGTTGTTGTTGTTTTAGTACATCATATTAAACTAAACGAAATAAAAAATGTCATCTTGGCAACTAGCTGAAATAAAATAAGTTTGTTTTTATTTTACTTCAGTTAACTTTTTTTCTTTGTTAAATAACAATTTCTTTATGGTTTTAGTTTACTCTAATAACCCTTGTCAAGTAAAGAAAAAAAAAGTGAAATGTTTCAAAACCGTAAATGTAGTTTTGCGTATCCAGTATCAACATCCACTTTTTACCCTCCTCAGCTCTTTCTCACATAATGAACATAATAATTGTTCATATGTGATGCGATCTGGGAAAACCCACCACATGGTGAAATTTTACCTATTACAGGTTTTGATATCATATTGAAGCTGGTATCCCTTTCCAAATCTGTTTTTATTTGTATCATAGCTTGTTGGTAGCAAAAGTTATGTTTATCTGAAGTCGGCCGATCGCTATGATTTTCTGGAACGGAATTTTGAGAAAAACAGGTTTAATAACTGTCACCGTCGGGACGCTTGGCACTCTTTTTTTTAAACCGGATTGGCGCGAAATGCGCACTAATACACATTCACTGTACATGTTATGTGGTTTATTTTATAGGCTAGGTAAACTATCTTTGTAGTGTTAAGAGACGGACAGGTGTATGGGATATACGGCGATTGTTTTGTTTTTTCACCTCTGCCGTGCGTTAGAGAAAATGGTCGCATAGATTGCATTAGAGAAAGAGAGTATTTTAAGCTTGACACTATCGCTGTTTTTCTGCACTAAACAAGGGAATTTTGCTAAGATATTTTCAGAGATAAGAGAAAAGATGTTATAGAATAATAATTTTATGAAAAAAAATTTTTTGACAAAAAACTGACATTCAAACTATTTTGGAATTTACTGAAAACGGCCCAGCGCGACATCCGACGGGTTTTCCCAGATCGCATCACATATGCAGACAAATAAACATCAATTGCGACAACAAAGCTGGGATTTCACTTACAAATCAGTTTTTTTTTAATTGATTAAAGCCAGTAGGCCATTTGTTTAAATGCTGGACAAATGGGGCGCATGTTTGATCTGTGTGGAATGGAGAATGTGCATAGATGTTAATCCAACTGTAATTTGAAATGCCTGTCCGACCAATCAGAATAAAAGGCATTTCTGTTATTTAGACCATTTAAAACGGCACTATTCAGTGTAGTCGGTATTTGCGTGTGTTCACTCGCCCTTCCCAACCGCTACCCGCAGCTCGTGAATCCAGCCAGGGGCAAGCTGCCAAATATGTGACTTTGTACAAGTTTATATATCAATGACAAATTCTGGAATATCAGCAGTTGGATTTAAAAGACACTCTGCTTAGGATCTCTCCCCACCGGACAAAAAAAAATAAAAAAAATAAAAGAGGCGAAATGTTGGCTAACACTCACTGTTTTCAATTTCACATTCCCAGCTTGGGAAAGAATGTTCTTTTGTGTTTTTGGAGACTGCAGCATGGGTTGTTAAAGTTTTAGCTGCCACAGATTTTTACATTTTGTTCTGGGGCACATTTCTCGAAGTAAGTTGGACAATTCAGAAAAATGAGCCGTTGAAAGTAAAACAGAAAGAAACGAAACGAGAGAGATGCCACGACAGCTAAAGGAGAGTAAAACAAGGGAAATAGTGAGCTATGTTGTTGACTTCTACCTAAATCTTACTAAATTCTTTCAAATCTCTTTCAGAGAAATCATAATTTGTGTCTTAATCAGATGTGATCACTACAAGTGACGAGTAAAGTCGCCAATCGCTTGACTCCGCCCATCGTGAAATCCTGTTGGTCTCCTCACTTTTGACTCATTTTTGAGTTCCAATAGTTTGACATGTTGCTAAGCTAATAACACAGTATTCTCATAACCCTTGAATATATTTTTTGATTAATAATAATAATGAACAATAAGAATGCTTTTATAAAAAAAAAATTTGCTTATATATTCCTTTTATAATTATATTTATAGTCCATTTAATGCACAGTACTCTCATAAGCATTAACATTTAACTATTTTATTTAATACTAGTATTATTAAACATTTTTATTAAATAGTATATATTATTTGTTATAATTTATAGTGTTAATTAATTATTATTTTTAAATTGTTAAGCTTATAAATGCATATATAGGTATATTTATAGGGCTGTCACTTTTGTGAAAAAATCCTGTTTGATTTTTTGAGACATAAGTGTTCATTGAATCGATTGTAAAATCGATTTACCATGTCTAAAGACGTTTCCATTTTAAACGCCAAATATAGGCAAATCCATGGACAACTAACAGGCATTAGGACGAACGTAAAGAGGGCGTGCCGCGCTTGAGACGCGCACAAGTCAGCAATATTTCTGATGATTTATTGGCGTGAAATTTCGTGTAAAATAACAAACAGGAGTGCAACATTCTCGAAAAACAATAAGCAGAGTGGACTGCCATAACATCAATGAAAAACATTACTGCAGGCTTCAACATGGCTGTGTTTACAAATTTCACCTACGTAGGCGATTGTAGACCGTAGCCCGAATCTGTATCTCTATGCATGAGACTGTCTGAATACCGGCAGAATTCACATTTTTGTAGTAAAAAGAGACACATTATCCAGAAGGATAATTTGCTGTTATGTGTGTTTGTCAGAGCCTGCAGTTGCTGTGTGTTGCGCGTTCGCTGCGGGAGTATCATGACGAGCTGGACGCGCTCCGAGAGAAGGCCGTTAAAATCGATTCCCTATTTTCGTTTTCGAAACTTGTGTTGGTTGGTCCGATCGATTGTGCAATCGATTTTCGAACGTAAAGTGACAGCCCTATATATTTATCTTTAACTTTTCTCTTGATTCATCCACTATGTATACAATAATGCCTTGGAATTTGCCTCAGGTGTGGTAGTGAGTTTGCTGCCTACCTTCGCATATGCCATCTAGGTAGGCAGCCTACTAGAATGTAGTACAGAACTATGGTAGGGTAGATATTTTGTATCCTCTCCAATGTTTTCCAACAGATGCTGACAGATCACTTGGCTTGTTATCCATACCATCAACTCGACGAGCCCCTCGCCGAAGGACTTGGGAACGATCTCATTTTACCAAGGCAAACACAATATCATGGGCTGTTAGTGCTTCTGGAATGGAGAACGATAGAAAGAAAGAAAGATTGAGGCTCATGAGCCATAGCGGACCGCCTGCCGCTCTGCACCCTGACTCTTTCAATGCAGAACTCTTCTTTAATTATTCAGCTCCACCAGCCCAGAGGCCCTGCCTCTATGAAACCGTGGACACATTAAGGCCTGTGGATGACAATGCGCTCTATTCATAGGCCGTCTCTGAGCAGGCCTTTTTTAGAGCTCAGGAGCATGTGAAGGCTGTGGTATGAGAATGCGCTGGGCTTTGTCTCATGGGAGTGTGGGGATGTGTAGAGCTGCTCTCTTTCTGGCTGTGCGTTTTTGCCATCAGCCAGGCTTGCTACGAGTCATGAGGTTTTTTATGCTTATTCGAGCTACATCTGTGAGTCACTGTGACCTAAATTCAGGTTTAAAAACACCTTTGAGCTAGTATGTATCTACAGTGTGTTTTTAGGATGTCACTGTTGTGCCGTGCACCAGGTTGAAACCTCTTTCCGTCATTGTCGATACGTCAAGTGGTTGAGGCAGATTTTCATGTGTTGTTTATCTCCTCTGAGGTCTGCCATGTGATGAATATTACATGATTTTGTGTGACTAGAAGTTTTTTTAAGAAATGCCGCCTGGACACACCTGTCTAGACCATCTTGCTGTGTTCTCAAAAGTTAATCTCGGCTATCGTTGCAGTTTTAACCTTGCTGGCGTCATCCCGAGCACACGCCTTCTGTAGGCAATTAAGGTGTTCATTTCAATGTGGCGTAAAATGCAGGTTCTTTCATCTGTGCTGTAATGCACTCCAGGCACTTTGAGAGCGAAACGTGCCCAGAGATAAGACTCCAATGTTGATATCAGTCTCACCGGTATCATAGACCCCCTTACTGATGGATCTGATTCTTGCGTTATCACAAGGAAAGAATTTCAGAAGAAATCACATACTTTTCCCCTGTTTTTCTGCACAGTGTTAGGCATGCTCACGGGCTTAAAGGTATAGTTTACCTAAAATTGAAAATACATTTTTCATCTTAATTTGAAGAAAAACCTGCATGACTTTTTCTATTGTAAAGCACAAACACGTTTAACAAAATGCCTGGCCGAACTTTTCCATACAATGCAAGCATACAGTCATCAGGCACTGTTAAATTCCGAAAAGCACCAGTAGATTGTATGAATTGTATTCCAAGCCTTCTAAAAAAATTTGTGAACTGACCAAAAATGTATCAATTTAAGAATTGGCTGACTTTCATTTCATGAGTGGAATTTGAATTATATTGGCTTTGCAATTTGAATCCGAATTACAATAAAATGAAAAGGAGATCAGGGTGAGGAGATCGGAATTCACTAAATTGCAATTGTCTGTCTGTCTGTCTGTCTGTTGCATATTTACACATACATATTTACACTTCAAAGATATTTAAACGTGGCCTGCCAATCAGTAATGTCATTGGCGTCAAGCCTGGTGCAACATGTCGTCATGTGCAAAGATTTGAGAAATGTAGTGGACTTTCCCTTTAAAATGCTGAATTGCTTCCACTTCACCTAACACCACCTTTAAAAGGTCATCTGTGATGTTTTGTCTCCTGTAATATGCTTTGCTCACTTTTTAACCTATTCTTGATTCTCACACACTCTAATGGAAGCTAAATGTGATGGAACGCCAATGAGGTGTTGAAGAATTTTGTTCAATCTGCTTTTTTTTGGGTCCCAAGAGCAGTGCATCTGAATATCATTGATTAGATGGTATTTTGGCAAGGCACGGTCGACAGACGCTGGCATTTTACACCTGGCACCGTGACGCGCAAGCAACCTGTTTTCACAGGGGCGAGTCCACGAATCCCAACCTCTCTGCCGGTGCCTCAGAGGCTCCAGTCCGCTCTCTCTTCAGTTACCTTGATTTCCAGGAATCCAGCTGCTCAACTCTGTCCACAACTGCACTTTGAAACTGTTCACCACGTCCATGTGACAGGAAGCATACCAGAACCGATCTCAGTTTGAGGGACTCTCGAAACAAGAGTCATTTCCACATGGGCCTCTCGAAATAAATCGATACCAGGCTTTAAACAAAAAGCCGAGTTTCTTTTCCGAAAGAACTTGGGGGATACAAGTGTGGTCTTTTTTTGTTGAAGTAATCCCCTTTTTCAAACCAACAGAGAATCCGGAATCTCAAAAGAGAGACTAAGCTTCTTTAATCCTTTGTCATGGCCAATAGCCACTGCTCTTCTGCAGGACTCATATAAAAGCCTAAGAAATATGAATGTAATGGAGAGAAGCTATGAATTGTGGGAGGTGGGTGGGGGTGAAGGCATGCACAGTTCTCTGAAGTTCTGTCAAATGCATCCACACAGTAAGTCTGTTCTGTGAAATAAGGAATGCATTGCTTATTATAATGGCTTGAACTTGGGTTGGGTTGACATTTTATTCTGTGGTTAGTCAGTCAAGCCCCCATTGGATTCCCTCACCTCAAAACAGTGGCCAAATGTGAGTCTTGCTGTAGGACAGCTTTGTAACATTGGGACCTCTGTTTCCTTGGGCTGAATACATCATGTCTACTACACCTACTTGACCCTTGCAAAGAAGTAGTAAGACATTGCCATGGCTTTGTTGTCATGGTAAAACCATATTTATTGGGTCCTTTTGGTACTTTGAAATAAATTGTATTTATTTATAATTTTTAGATTATATATCACTGACTATATAAATCATTATTTTGTTATATAATTACCATTTTTGTTTTTGCTTAGAAATTGAGGGTATGATATTTAACATACACACTAGGGGTGAAACGGTTGTTGGTAAAAAATCTAACCCTACTGTTCTCCACCCACGGTTCGGCACGCACTTTCACTGCGGTTCAGTCTGAAGACGCATCTATAAAATGGTTTGTTGAAAATAATAACTCTTAAAACCTTCACAAGTTCAGTGTCACATGATCCTTCAGAAATCATTCTAATATGCTAATTTGGTGCTCAAGAAACATTTTTTATCATCAATGTTGAAAAAGATTGCTTCCTGATATTTTTGTGGAAAATTTTTTCAGGATTTTAAATAAATAGGTTAAAAAGAACAGTATTTATTTGAAATGGAAATCTTTTGTAACAATGAGAAGTCTTTACTGTCAATTTTGATCAATTTAATGTAATAATTTCCTTAAAAATATCGTACGGGACCCAAACTTTAGAACGGTAATGTATTCACATGGCTGTAATATATGTGTAAATGTATGTTTTTTTCCTCTTTTTTTCTTTTCTTTTTTTTTTCTTCTTCTTGATGTTCGTTCTTAATAGCTGCATAATAGACTTCTCATGATTTCACTTGAAAGTGACCATGGTCACTACACACGTTTACCACACGAACACACACAGCCTTTCTCATGAACATGAGCCTGTTGCTCTTGTGTAATGTGTGTTAAAAGGCCTTTTCTCTGGTGCACACAAAGCAGGAAGGTGGGATAATGTTTCTACCCTCCTCTGCTCCTCGCTTTCTCTTTCGCTGTCCGTCTCTCTCAGTCTGTTTTTCTCTCTCGACTCGGCGCGGTCAGGCGTGGCACCTTGTTCTCTGGGTGTTATATTACTTCTCTGCAGGCCCACTCTGTATGTATGTATGAGTGTGCTTGAGTGATTGTATGTCCACTGTGAAGAACGCGTTTTGAATTCAGCTCAAACACCAGCCTCTCCCAGTTGCCCAAATGCTCAGGGATTAAACAGTCCTTGTGAGGGACATTTTGCAGATTTTTTTCTGCGTGTCATTCTTTCTCTGCAGCAGTGATATGACCAGAGCTTTTGGAGTGATGAATCTAATGTCCTGTGTGTGTTAATGGTAAACTTGTTCTGCTTTCTGTACTGGATTGTGAGTTTGCAGAATCCAGTCAGTGCATTCTTTTAGTTTTGCTTAGTTCCTTAGCCAGAGAATGAGCTATGATGACCAGCCAAACAGATGACTGTTGAGATGAAACCTCTTTATATATATATATATATATATATATATATATATATATATATATATATATATATATAATTTTTTTTATTTTTTTATTTTTTTTTATTCCATAACGTGACTATTCTTTTTTTTGTTTAGTTTAGTAAATAAAACAACAACCTATGGTTTGTTTTATGATGCCTACATTTTACCATAACATAAAACATTTTCCAGGGAAACTAAATATTCAGCAAGAAAAGGGGCAGCACTTAATTTTTATTTGTACATCATGACTTAAAGGGATAGTTTACCCAAAAATGAAAATTAGCCCATGATTTACTCACCCTGAAGCCATCCTAGGTGGCCTTCTTCTTTCAGACTAATACAATCTGAGTTATATATTAAAAAAATGTCCTGGCTCTTCCATGCTTGCCAAAAGAGTAACAACCGCGTTTGTCATTACATTGTGCGTCAAGATCAAGGATTACTCTTTTGGCGTAAAACGATGCGTACGGCCGTCTGCCAGAAGCTAGTTATTTAAGGTGATAAAGTTTTAAATATGGATATTTTTCTTACACGAACGCATCGCTTCACTTCAGAAGACCTTTATTAACCCCCGTAGATTCGTGTCGAGCACTCTTATCATGAATGCGCTTTAATGGACTTCCAAAGTCAAACAGCCATTCACTCCCATTATCAAACTTGGAAGAGCCAGGACATTTTTTGTATTCGTCTGAAAGAAGAAAGTCATATACACCTTTGATGGCTTCAGGGTGAGTAAACCATGTGCTAAATTTCATTTTTGGGTGAACTATCCCTTTAAGGATACTTAAGGGCATCACATTATGGAAGTAAAATGACTTTCAGGGCTTAGCCCACTAGTGTCATATCATACAAACTACCTACAAGTAAATGTTTTATTTTATTTTATTTTATTCAACATCATTCAACATAGGCTAGAGATGTTGAATAAAATAAATGATATATTTGGTCATTGGTTAACATTGTTTTCCTGGAACATAGTAAATTAGGTCTATTTTGATTTACTTAATGGTGTTTGTGATCTTCAGCTGATCATAAGACAGTAAAAGACTTGAGATTCCCCAAGCCCCGCTCAGAATGCCCCAAGGACCTATCTTCTCCCACTGTATTGGACGTAGTTGATTACAATGGATGTCTCTGTGTCTAGGGTTATGTGCTCCACAGGGGAACATTCCTGCCCTTATTGGCTGTGTTTGCCCACAGTGGGGCTTTCATCTACAATATGTCTACAGAATTGACTTGTTGTAAGAGAGAAGAGATGTACTTCCCCACCGAATCACTCTGGGTGTTCCTTATTACCCATGTGCAGTGTCTTGTCCTACCCTGTTCGAACAGTATTTGGAAACTTTAAATCCTAATTGAGTCTCCTGGCGGTGTTTTCCCATTTGCACATGAAATACATAAGTCTTGACACTCCTCTTGTGCCTTGCTTTAGATTTGTGAGGCTCTAAACTGGAACTCAGAGCCCTCTGGTCATTTAGCATCCTGTGTTCATTCTGCCAGGGTTTTGTGTTTTACTTATATAAACATTGGTGTTGCTTGTTTCTAGGGATGTGCAATATAAAATACTTTCTAAATCGTCTAGCCTGTGGGTTTCTTGAAAAAACAGAGCCTCACTAATCAACTAGATTATTGTTGGTAGACTAGTAGTGACTAGTTGTTTCTGACTCTGTCATGTACAGTCATGCTTTTCTTTCTGTGACCCTATTTAGTGACCTCGCTGGGACTATTGACCTCTTCATTAGGCTGTAATGGACTTGTCAAGCTTACTAATTACCCCTCTCACTAGCTTTACTGGCGCAGCTCTTTAGATTTAGAGGTCAGCGCAGGTAAAGTTACTGTAGACCAATATTTTTTTCACAATTTCTTTCTTGACATGATAATACCATGTTTTATTACATGTAAATACCATGGCACATGTGAATATGGTTATGGATATTGAAACCATGATACTATATCAGAGCAAAATGGTACCACAGTGTTTTTGTTTTTTTGTAATGGATGCAAGCTACATGAATTGTGAAATTATAGACTTAATGACATACTAAAACACTTATTTAATGAAATGATGGAAATGTCTTTAATCTATGTGTTGGAACTGAGAAAAGGTCACTTGATTCCATATTGCAATTTTTTTATATGTATTTAAAGGAGACCTATTATGCCCTTTTTTACGAGATGTAATATAAGTCTCTGGTGTCCCCAGAATGTGGCTGAAGTTTCAGCTCAAAATACCCCATAGATCATTTATTATAGCATGTCCAATTTTGCCCCTATTTGGATGTCAGCAAAAACACCCCATTTTCGTGTGTGTACCTTTAAATGCAAATGAGCTTCTGCTCCCCGCCCCCTTTCCAGAAGAGGGCGGAGTCTTTAGAGCTTGTGTTTCGGATACTTGAAAAACTGGAGAATCTCACGCAGCCAAAATGACAGAAATTGTCAGTAGCGGTGTTCAGCCTTATGTTCGAACCAGAGTTGGAAGAAGTAGCCTAACTTTTCAAATGCAACAGGACGTTTCTGAATGGTTAGTTGATGAATTTATGTAGTTGTTGTGGAGTTAACTTTATTGAACTTATCGATTAGCATGTTCCGTCATGATCCTCTATAAATTGTTGTACAGGTGCTCATGTGGGAACTATTGTAGGATCCAGAGAAGAAGGAGTAGTAGGTAGAGGTTGACTGATTCATCGGTCCTATCAATTCACCTTTGATTGGTGGAACTATCGTTATCGTCAAAAATCCATACCGATAGTTTTTCCGGGATGCGTCCGTTGCTGGAGCGGCTGAGAAAGGTACTCATTACTCAGTATCAGATTCTGTACTCATAAAACGAGGCATTGAAAAGTTTGTAAGTACATCAGGAGTTTATTTAAATAACACTTGCCTGACGGCTCATGCTACCGCTAACCCGGATGTCGACGTCACTTCAGTGGTTTGGGAAAAGCACGTAAAAGTCCTGGCAGAAAGTGATTCATAAGGATGTAGTGTAACGATGAATTATACGAAGACTTTGATGTCACAGTTGGGGGAAATCTGGAACAGTGTATTTTCAGACATATAATATATAACAAAATATATTGTGCACTTGAAATGTATTTTATTAAAATATATTAAAAACATGTTTTTTTCGTTTTCGTTTTTTGGCCATATTAAAAGTTTCTGGTGAAAGGTGAAAGCCTAAGAGTTTAAATGTCATAATATTTGTGTTTGTGGTGTGGTTTTTGCTTGTAAATCATTCATAATTTGATCATTTAGTTTGATTATTCTGTTAATGGAAATATCAGAAACAAAACCCCCTTGCATCCACTATGTATCAATACCCTCAAATCCTCAATTCATTTGCACATAGATGCAACATTTCTGAATGTAATTTGGAGGAAATAGCGTGATTAGTCAAATTAATTGTGTTAATCGTATTTATGTACACACACACACACAGACACGCAGACACGCGTCACTCTCGTTTCCCTCCTCTCTCTCTCTCTCTTTTTCTCTCTCTCACAATTATTGCTATTAGATTTCAAATCTGAAACTGAAAATGAAAAATGGCTGCTGCTGCCTTTTTCCAAGAGCACGGTTGCTAGGCAACTCTCTCTCTCCCCGTGAGTTGGACTTTCTTGCGGGTGGAAGATGGTTTCTCCCTGCGGAGCATGTCAGAGGGAATTCAGATGGGGATGGTGCTTGTGTGTGCCGTCAGCTTGGCCCAGTTTATCGCCACAGAGAGATGTGTAAAGCAAGCTGCCAGCTTTACGTCAATGTGTAAAGTTATGTCTGAATGACATGACGAAGTCAATTTTCAAGGCATGAGATTGGTTAGGATGTCAACGAATGCATATTTTTAATTCCAAAGACATTAGTTTTGCTAAAGACACTACGGTTTGCCTGTAGTTTAATAAATATTTGATGTCTTAGAGCGGTTTATTATAATTTTTTCTGACAGATTCAACTATGGGACTGACATGACAAACTATGTCAGGAGGAGTGGCTGTGTTTAAAACCGAGTGAGCTGCCTATCTAGACAGCATAGTTGAACAGTTGTTGTCTAGGTATGCTGCACGCTATAGGTATTGAGGCATTGTCCGTCTATGTTGTACATCTGAAAACAGATGTTCTCTGTGTTATGCAATACACTAGCGGTGCAATTTCAGCTGTGATAATTGTTTTCTCTATTACATTTTTGTTTACTTAAAGGGTGGAATCCTATTCCATAAATCTGCCTCGGTTAGTCCGTACGGTCGTTACATTGAACGGAGATGAACAATCAGAGATATATATCCAGCAGCCCTGAGAAAATAACAAGCCTTTGTGTTGCATGAATGAATGCAATATAGACCATAGGCAAGGCAAACAAAGGTTTGTCTCCCTCCCCACCCGCTTTGACCTGAATTCAGTCACATAATTCACACGAACGGATATAAAAAGGAGGCAAATGAAATAAATGGGTGTTTCTAATCATCTCCTCATAGTGTTGTTGTTATTGACATTTATAATGGGCAATTGTCATTTAAAAAGAGGATAATTGTTTAATGAAAAATGGCTTGTTCTGGTGCCAGAAAACATGAGGCGCAGCTAATGCTAGTAGGTTTATATTAGAGTGAAATGCTGAGGTAAATAAAACTGCAAGCTAATGCAAAGTAATGTGCAGTTCCACCTAATGGGCATTCATTTTGTGAAATGTCTTTGTTGTTCTTATTTGCCAGATGGGTCTTGTGTTAGTCTTTTTTGAAAGGTTGTGATTAGTAAAATATATTTTGTTTGTTTTGTTGTTTTAGCGTTAACAACAATTTAATAATTTAGTCTGCTAATTATGTATGTGCAATTGCCATTTTAAAAAGCCCAATTGTTTGAAATAAAGTTAAATAAAATTGAAATAAAAGCTGAAATAAAATAAAATTGAAATATTATAGATAACTAAAATGAGACCCCCCCCCCCCCCATATTTTGGAAAAATATTTTTAAATTTTTTAAGAAATGTTGTAACTTTAGTACTAAAATTGCTTAAAGTAAAACTGGAATAAATGAAAATTCTAGGTAAATGGACCAATATAAAAATAAAAGCTAATACAAATATTAATAAATACTATAATAGTATATAAATAACACTGATGCTACATGTTAGAATTCATATTAGAGTTAAACGTTGATGTAGGTTAAACACCATTGCTAAATGTATACAGTTTCAGCTAGATGTGGTAGAATTAATTAATTTGGTTAAGTGGTTTTTGTCTGTAAAATATTGACAATTTGACCTAATTATTATATATGTGCAGTAGACATTGGTTAGGATAGGTTTTAAAAAGTATATATTTTCAGTGTTTCATCAGTTAAACTACCGCCACAACATTTGGAAGTGTTGTACGTCTATCCCTCACCGCCTTGTTTTCGTGTCAAATTAAATTTTCTTTGCCGCTAATGCTAATAGCTTCACATTAGAATGAAAGGCTGAGCTAAATTAAACGGCAAGCTAAATGCAAAGTGATGTACAGTTTCACATTTGTTTAATTATGTTACTTAGTCGTTCTTATTAGTTAATCAGGGCTTTTTTAGCTTATTTATTTTAATTAGTGATAAATGTTGGTTTGTTGTTTATTCCTATAAATTGTTAATAGGTTTAATCAGTTAGGCTTAAATATGTGCTAAATTGTTTAGTGAAAAATAACTAGCTCCTGTGCCCAGCTAATGTTCATAGCTTCATATCAGAATTTATATTGGAGTGAAATTCTGAGGTAAATTATAACTCTGCGCTAGTTCTTTACACATTTATCTAATAGATGTTTTGTTTAATTGTGTGAAAAGCATGTCTTAGTCATTCTTTTGACAGCTCTTGTGCTTATGCTTTTTTCAGTCATGAAAGCTAAAGAGTTTACTCACTGTTAGCATATAGGGATTTGAGTGTTTAGTCAGTCTTTAAAGCTTTTAAACCAAAAATTACAACAAGGCAAAGAAAGAGGGGAGTGTGTTAACATTATTTGCGTTCTTTAACAAGAGCCCACAGCTTTGCCAGGAGAGTGTTTATAGAGATGTTTGGTTCTCCTGGGACAGCTGGCCATTTTCAGTAACTTACACCCATCTCACCCTGAAAGACTCATTTCATCCACTGCTAAAAATACCAACATGTGAGGAAATACCTTATTATGTGACATACCAATCATCTGCATATATAGCAGCATTAACATTCTGTGGCTGCAGTCAGCCAGACCAGGCACAGGGGAAATGTATTGTGAGCTAATTTTACCCCAAAACTATGATCTCATGAATGATGATGCGGTTCACAGGATATGTACAGTTTCCCTTTTTAGAATCAGTTTTCCTATTCCCATGGTAACGGTTTGGTTAAGGGTTCTCCGTCGCTATGAATATTGACCCGTGGCAGAGAACACTGGCATGACACTCTTCCACGCCCAAATCTTTTCTTTTCCTCATCTTCTTCTTTGTCCATATATTAAAAATGCATCAAGCCGTCATGTTTGGATGTGAGTAATACTGTAGTTGATTGCTTAGTCACAGGTGACGGCTGACAGCTTCTCTCTATGTATTAAATATTGTGCAAGTTTCCTAAAAACTAGGTTTGGATCCACTTGAGTGTATATGTACATTCTGTGCGATAATTGGCGCAGTCTGCTTAAGTGTTTTGTTTTTTTTTCTTCAAAAATGGTGACAAAAACATTAAAAAAAATTACTTCTTTCTCGTTAAACTTCATTTAAATAAACGAATAATTGAATATCCCTTTTTTATGAGCCCAAATATGAAAATACAATATTTTTGAAAAAGGCCCATCCCTGATTCTGATTCTGATTCGAGTGATTCTGATTCAGATTATTCTGATTCAAATTCTGATAATTTTGCATCATCACTCTTTTTTTGCACATTTTTTTCACCCTTTGTGTGTTTTTTTTTCTTCTTCATATGTTTGGTAAATTTATATTAGTAAATATTACTGTTTGGTAATATGTATAGATGTATTGCGGCATCCTTGTTCATTTATTAAAAAAAGTATAGAAATAATGCCTTGATTATTTTAAACTAGAATTTTTACATTATAAACTGTAAATAAAATAAATGTAATTGGTTAGGCTGGTTTTTTTATTTTTTATTATTGAATAAAATCACCCTTTTTAGCCTTTTCTGAGCAACTGCACACATAAATCAGAGACCTATATCAAAAGTCATATATTTAGAAATATTTTGATACAATTGTCTTAGCTAGATAGGTGAAGGTGTTTGCATGTGTATTGTGGTTTACCAGCCCGTCTGTCTGTCTCTAGGTTTCGCCATGCAATTCTGACACGCTAGAGCTGTCATGAGGGTGTGTTTGAAGCCTGCGCACGGGGCGTTTTGTCTGAGCGGCCCTCCCGTGCTCGTTTCGAGCGGTCTAGCCTCTGTTGTTTCCGGCTCCGCCTCGTATGGCGACAGGGAATGACTGCTGTACCATAGCCATCCTCTCACAGATCACCCTGCGTGTGTTCATCTCTCATAAACAGTGCGGCCATGCTTGATTTCCTCCATTTCCTCTGTCTACCTCTGATCCTCAGGCGAACCTGGATGTGGCTCGCTCTTCATGAGGGTGTCAGGGAGGAGAGGAAAAAGATTTGTCTAAGACGCTTAGTGCCGTTTCCAGCAAGACGAGGGCAGCGGTGCGTTGGCTCCTTACCAGATTGGTGATTTCAACCCTCCGCTGCAAAAAACCGGCATGGGTTTACGTGCGTAGATGAAAATATTTCGAACAGCTGGTCGGGTCACCACACTCGGCTCACTCTCTCTCGGCTCACTCTCTCTCTGCTCAGGATGTATTTGTTGATTTGCAAAGAAAACAAAATGGCCAAATAAAGGTGAATCTTATGGAGAGTAAAAAATGCATATGTCAAAACAGGAAAATGCTAGAGTAGAACTTTAAAGTCAAAATTAAACAGAATAGACCCTAATTGCTGCTCTTTGCTGCTCTTATTTTGCAAGATTGATCCGCCCATATTAGGGATGACCAAAATCTTATTTCACAATATGATTAATTTTATTCCACAATAACAACATATAACACGTGCGCCACTAATTTCATTAAGGTTTAAACAGAAATTTTGTTACAAACTTGTCGACTAGGATATGCAATCCATTTGAAATAGCCTGATTATTTTATGAATCATGACTCGTCAAAAAATGTAAGCAGTCCTACGCTGCGCGGCTGTATTTACATACCACAATATAAACAATATGCAATAAAGACATGCATCTGGAAGATATTTTTGACAATAGAATGAAATTGAATTCTTCTTTTATGTTCCAAAGAAGAAAGTAAGTCAAACAGATTTGACATAAATGTGAGTAAATGATGGCAGAATATAATATTTAGGTGAAATTCCTTTTAATAAAATGTGAGCTTTATGGACCTGAAAAGTGGACATTTGGGTTGTAGCTCTTATCTAAGGTTTTAAATGCAGTTATAAAAAGCCCTTATGACTCAGGGTGAAGCCTAATACACGGCTTTATGTTGGTCACCACTGACCGACTATATCGGATTAAAGTGATCCGGCTGGTGGGTCTTTCTTGCAGCACATTACACACGGATGGGATTGCAGGAACATATGTACATGCATAATACACGCCTGCACATATGTGCAGACTCGCATTCAGGCTGCTGCATAAATTTGCTATGATGGAGAATCCTAGTCCCATTTCTTAAGGACAAAAGGCATTCTTGCATGAAATCTTGTGTCGTTTAAGCTCAGGAATTGTTATTTACATCTAGTCCAGTTGCAAAGCGGATACGGCACTTTGAAAAAGCTATTATATGGAGCTTCAAAGACAAACTGCCACTGCGAGGATGGTCCTACCGCACTCAGTCTACACCTGTGGTAGTACAGCCATCGATGAGTATTCCCACAGGAGTAAGGTACTCTGTCTGTTGCTATGGCAACCATTGCCCTGATTATTTTGTTCTCAGGCCCACACATTTGTGCCACGCTGGTTCCTAAGCGCACATTCAGATCCCATAATTCAGCTGGCGATGGGCTCAAAGAGGTTCTAAAAAGATCTACTGGGTATTGTGGCTGTGTGATCAATTACATCACTTCCTCTGTGACTGGAAGAGAGCTGCGCTTTCAACTTTACAGGGGAGAGATGTGACAGAATAACAGCCTGGCTCATGTTCTGTACACTTTTATGACTTTTTCCTTTGTTTGGTGTTTGCAATAGTCGAGTGTACAGGGATCAAATAATCTGGATATATATATATATGGATGCTTGCGATATATAAGGGAAGCTATTTGCTGTTAGGCCAAAAAAAAAAAAGATATAGATAGATATATAGATATTTATATAAATACAGTATATATATAAACTATAAACTAGATTTTTCTGCCCCAACAGTTTATATAAAAATGCTTATTTATTCAGTCATACTATGTGACACAAAAAAATAGGCAGAGAGATTTTCAGCATAAATAAGCATAAAATAATTTGAATATTTACTTGTGCGAATGTTAGCATATGGGGAGTCTGACTGCTGGAAGGAATTTGTCAAAATACATTTACACCTTGACATTCCCTGCGGTGGAACAGCAGTGCTCTATGACTATGCTAAGTTTTTCAGCAGTATTGTAAGATACTACATGGAAGGTATTTTTTGTATTTTTTGTATAAAACTCCTCGTCAATATATTTTATGATTTAACATGGCTTAAAAAAAAAAAATCTGTGGAACCGTTATTTAAACCTAACAGCTTTTGTATAAAAGCATTTTAATGCAAGAAGCACTAAACAGTATAAGGCATATTTTACTCTCCATTTTTTTATTAAATGAACCCAATAATTATATTTAATTTGTTAATAATATTTCATTTTATTGTTTTTAATGAACTTACCATTTTATTATTTATATACATAATAATTAACATCAATATTTACCACCACATATTTATATTAGATCTGGCCTACATACCGACAAGAAACATAGCAACTTGGTGCCCTAACTGCAAATTTTTTTTTTGTTTGAGTTGCTCGTGTTGCTTCTCAGTATATAGTGAACCTGACCTAAATTTGAGGCATCAGTAGATCTCAAAGCCTGTGGTCCAGACCTCCTGCGCAAATGCAGACACAACTGTTAAAAGATTAATATCACGGTAGATGGCCTACAGGACCATCTTCTGTGCTAAAACACAACACATACACACGAGCATACTTGTATTACAGTTTATCAGCTGCTGATAATGCAGTGTCTGTATTGCTTTATTTCAGTGCTACACCTCTGATCCTGTTTTTGGGGTGCCATCCAGGTGAAGCTGTATTTCACCTTAAAATGTGCGACCACCGCCCATCCCACCCCAGTTCCTTTAAGATCCCCTGGACCGTGCATGTGACAAAGTGACATTTTGGGATCACAGGGTTCGCAGCCTGAGAAATGTGCCATGCTTAAATAATCCAACAGGTCAAAAAATGTCAGCTGCTGAATTATAGATGCCCGACTGTCAGTGGGGAGACGTGTGGTAGCTGTATAAAAGCAGGGCCATATTCCAGGCTACAGGCTCAGACCATAAACCAAGTTATCAGATGTTGCTATGGAAAAAGGAAGAAAAGCCTTCTGGGAGTTTTTATTATGGCCATTTTGAAGTAGTAAACAGCACAGAACTACACTGAGAGGCCTGGACTTCACATCTGAGTGCTTTTGTCCTGATATCATGATACTGTATCTTCATCACTCCCTCTTTCTCTCTCTCTCTTTCTGGCAGCGTGTGGTGCTGAGGAGAGTTGTGTGCTGCTCAGCCGGACTCTGTCTGCCGTATTAATTGGTCCCATTAGTCTTGGCTGTTAGGAACACCTGTGAGTTACAGGTTGAGGTAATAACGACAGGCCCTTAACTTAAAGATTTTAAAGGGAACGTTCACAAAAAAATTTAAATGCCGTTATTAATGTCGTTCCAAATAGTTTTTTCTTCTTCTGTGGAACATAAAAGAGATTTTGAAGATTATTTTAACTGTTTTTGTCCATACAATAAGTCAGTAGGATCTACAACATTGGATCCCATTGACTTGAAATAAGAAATGTTTCATGAACACAAAATCAGCAAATTAGAATGATACACACACACACACACACACGTATTGTGGCGGGAGGAGCAAACGACAGACACAGTGGGAGTGGTGTCAAGCCTCGGAGAGGTATTTATTAAACTAAATAAACAAAAAATGTCCAAAAATGGGGAAATAAAGTGTAGAAATAAAAGGGGATCTGGTGTCCTCGTTGTGCCAGGGAATCGTGAAGGAAGGGTAGTGAAGAGATGGGATGGGTCCAGGTAGGGGGGGCGGTGTCCGGCGGTCTGTGGCGCGAGGGGGGCGGCGGCTTCGGCATCGCGGCTAGTCGTCTTCTATAGGCCCCGACAACGGAGGGGAATAGCGGCCCGGCATCCTAGCCCATCAGCGGCGTCACGCATGTTCTCCGTTCGGACCGCGGGTCCGGCGACTCACAGCTCCGGCGGCTTGTCAGGTGTGCCTCATCACACGCCGCCAATTCTCCTCTGCAGCGCCCCTCCTCTTCAATCACACCCACTCCAGTCGGGAACCTGGCGAAGGGCGGAGAATTAAGGGACGGGGTGGCGCTGATTACAAGGGAGAGGTAGACATCCGTCACAGTGTGTATATATATATATATATATATATATATATATATATATATATATATATATATATATATACATATACACATATATAGACATAGACATATAGATAGACATATAGACATAGACATATACATATAGACATATAGGTCAATGGCCAATCAGCTTTAAAATAGAAATAGTTATTGGTATTGGCCAAAATGTCTATATTGGACACAGAAAAATAATACGGTTTATCAAACCGTTTCACTGGTTTTTCTGGAAGTCTGATGGGGACTAGCATACAAAACAAATGCTGGTGTCTAGCTTTACTGCTTTTTTGCTTTTTAGCAGGTATAACGCTGATCATGGCGCAGGGTTTGCCTTTGCGTGCTCATATTTTTTGACATACAGCATCCACATCCATCACGTCACGCAGGGTGAGGCGATTAATATTCCGTGTGCTGTGCAGATGCTGATTTCAGACGGTTGATGCAGCTCAGACTCAGTCAGCCTACTTCAGAGGGAGTTAGGTAATGCTCTGATTCACCATGGATACTGAGACCCTCAGAGAGCCGAGTGTTTTCATATTCACTATGTGTTTTCACGTCGAGCGTTTGCTGTGTGTGTGAGCCGCTCAGAGGATCAGCGGGGCCTGCAGGCTTGAGCTAAAGCCTGTCAAGGTCACCCTGTAACAGTATGACAGGCTGAGACTGTCCTCCTCGCTGCAGTCAGTAAGTGAATTGAAGAGCAATCCTCTTGATTTACTGAAGCTGTTTACACCTGTTGATTGACAGCTTTCAGCGGCGTGCTGAGATGCACAGTGTAATTAAGGACTGAAAAGTCTCTGTTAGCTTAATTAGCTAGTTCTGATATGACAAGATGAGGATTGTGAGGGTGTGTGTGTGTGTATTTCTGACCTAGCTATATTTTGAAAAACAACATGACTTTAATTTCGGTATTAGTCTATATTGTTTTAATCTTCACTCTCATTTCTCATCATTTTTTATATTTTTTTTTTACATTTAATTATCGTCTAATGCTCACTTAAAGTTAACATTACAAAACATAATTTTTTTAAACAATAATTGTTTAATACTAAATAATACTGTTAAATATAACCTTTAGCAAATAGCTAAATGATTTTGGACTGTACCTTATGTTGTGATGCCTACATTTTTACTTGAAGGATTTTCATGACTGATTTTAGTTTTGTAGTTTATGTTTGATTTATTTAGACAAAATAGTATATAATTTTAATATTGACCATTTATTGTTTACTTGCCAAAATATGAAAATAGCCAGAATTGTTATATCTTCAATTAAAAATGCCAAATGTTCTATTGTAGGGTTAGGATTTTTAGGATTTTAGGGTTTCTGTTTTTCGCCACGTTGACCAACAAAAGCTGCTACCATGTGAGCTGTGCTTCATCCAATGCTACACTATTGACAATAGTCAGACTCTTTTGGCTTCAAAATTTCATTGAAATTTCAATAAGACCTCACCTTTAGACTGCAGTTTTATTCCATAAAAATTATCGACATTGTGTTTATACTTTATTGTTTATGGAACTCGCGCTGAGTAAAAACTCTGCTGTTTTGAGTGGTGTTGAGTGGATTTGGATTAATTTAAACACATCTGATTGGTTATTGTGTTCACGCACTCAACAGATGTATGTAATTGACTACAAAGCTCAATGCTCAATGCAAAAACACATGGAAAATAGAAACCCTTGACTCTCTTCACAGAGCGCTTACAAAAACACTCACGGGAACGTTTTAAAGTAGCCAGCTATCAGCGGGTCCCGGTACTGCAGAAAGGCAGGTAACGTCAAATAAATCTTTGGCGGGACAAAGAATAATTTCGGCAGCCACCAAAATATTTTCAATGCAGGAAAAGCCTGGTATACTGCATTTACTCCTGCATTTACTGAGATTGTTTGTTGCTAAATTAAATAAAAGTGTGTTTTAGGGTTTCAATTCTTAAAGTCCATCGGGCCAAAGTGCCCGTAGTTGAAGAAATGGCCAGTTGCGTCCACTCATCACTTCTCCCCTCCTCCATGGCCCTCCTGCCGTGAGCGAATGCCTGACCTTTTCCTCATCCCTGGCTCTCATAATGGTCCGGCTTGTCATGTTATTATTTTTCTGCTTTGATTAGCTCTCACCTCGCAGACCCTTCACACTGACAGAAATATCCTCGCCTAATGTTCCCTCTCACCCATTAGAGCTCTGTTGTACTCCTGGAGTCATTTGTTTGGTGACAAAGAGCGTTGGAGGGAATAAAATGAATGTTGACTTTTATCCAAATGGGGGTTTAAACTCAGTAGTTTGGTGAGGAGGGGGGTCTAGCATGCCAGACTCTATTATGACTCAGTCTGCTGAGTGTAAATAGCCATTTTATTGTAATAACTTTAATTCATCAAACAACAAGACACATTCACCTGCTGTCTCTGAGGTTACATAACTAGACCATCTTTTTAAAGCCATGTCATCAGAAAACAAAGCTAACTTCTCTTTTGTTCTGCCTTTTCAGGTCTGCATGTTTCTCTGTAAGGAACTACATGCAGTTTTTTTGTGGATTTATTAGAAGTGTATTGTTTATATATATATATATATATATATATATATATATATATATATATATATATATACATATATACATACATACATACATACATACATACATACATACATACATACAATTATTTTATTTTTTTGATAAAAAATACAGTCAATAAAAGGGAAAATCAGTAGGGTCCAAAACCAATTTGGACCCATTACCTTCATTGTATAGACAAAAATATATATATATAATTCAACAAACATATATAATAATACAATATATTAGTTTGTTTTACACAGAAGAAATCATACAGATTCGGAAGACACAAGTAAATGATTTTTGGGTGAGCTATCCCTTTAAATGTTATCCAAAACACAATTTCTTATTGAGCTTGATGTTTATAGCTTTAATTGTGAAACTTCATTTTGGATAAACGATAAGCTCTCAAGCTGAAAAGTGAAAACCAGTTATTATTATCATTTTCACCTTGTAATGAGGTTTGAAAGAAGGTTTCCTTTCCTAATGCATCATGACAGACCTGCCAATAAACAGTCATGCTCTTCTTCGGTCTTGTCCTGCAATCTTTAGCTCCCGTCTGCATGCACTACATGCTCAGCTGATCTATAAGGCAACAAAATTGACATTAATGGTTTTATTAGACTCCTAATGGTGACTGCAATTGTTGCCCCTGTCAAGCATAGTCCTCCTAACAGACTGCTTAAGTCGAACATTTATTTATTTATTTCTCTCGACTGAAAAGAAGATTGAGCTTTTAAAGTTGTTCCCGTGAGTTTGGCGAACGCAAAGGCTGGAGTGAATTAATCTTCCCGGTAATGCGTTTTCATTTGATTGAATAGAATCCAGCGTACTATGGCATTCAGGGATTCGGGTTTATAAGGCCTGGCTAAAAGCACATGGGTTCTCTCTGCCAACGGACCACTCACTGACCCGGGACGGGGAGATGGGATGTGTGGGATGGAATCCCCAAAGTGTTCGCAGTTTTCTTCTAATTGATTATGTGTCACGGCGATACTTCCAGAATAGGACCGCCTCCTTAAAAGCTTCTGTTTGTCCGCCTGCTGATTTACGTAGGAGCATTTGCAAAGAGAGACACAGAGATGGAATTCTAAACTAAGACCTCAAATAATGGCATGATGTGATTTGTGAATGCACTCAGTGTGATTACCTCTGTGCTGTGATAGATCCATGCAAGCTGTTGACTGCGGGTTCCAGCACAAGAGCACATGAACACATGCCGCTAGACAGTCTGTCTCCACTATATGCTGCTATGAAAACTTTGTGCATTATATAGGCAGCATTTTTCACTTAAAGGTAATCTGTGTAATTCTTAATACTTTTCCCTGTCAAATTCTGCCGTTATTTATTCACCTCTGTCTTTATTACTCTCTTGTCGTTCCAAAACTTTCTTCTGTAGAAGTCTAGTTGGTGGATCGTGTCCAAGCAATTACAATAAATTGTAAATTATAGTGTTGTGATGCCTAAATTCATTTGTAGCATTTAAACTGTGGATTTTACTTTTTATGGTTTTATTTGTAATTCATTTGGATAAAAAAAAAAAGTATCGATAGTTTTATAAAAGAAATTTGGCATTTGGCCATAAGATGAAAATAATTATTGGCTTATATTTATCAATATATTATTGGTTTCAACCTTCAAAAAGGATTTGCACTACATTCCAAATATTCTGAAGCCATTTGATAGCTTTGTGTGAGAAGCAGATGAGACATTTAAGTCATTATTCACTGAAAATCTACTTGCTTGGTCAGTGTCTGATTTTGGGAAGAATTGTTCTTTTGATTGGGTTCTTTTCAATAAATAAATTGATTCGGTTCACAAAGTTAGCCTGAATGATTCATCCACAAATCTTGGTTCTCAAGATCAACTTCCTAACTCAATTGTTCGGGTTCAACTTAATTAAAATAATTATTCACTGATAATTATAGAGCACCGCACATGATACATGGAAGAAACAATAGATATTGTGGTCATGAATTAAGAATTCATTCCAGTGACCTATTAATTCATGGTCATGTTTTATTAATTTGTTTCCTTCGTTTTAGTTAAATCATGGCCACATAGTGCTAATTTGTTCCCTTGGTTTAATTTAGTTAAATTATGGCCAACTTATGGGAACTAATTTGTTCCTAACTGAAATGATGGAATGATTTAATAAGTTGCGGGAACAAATTATAAATTCATAGACACAAAATTTTCTTTATATATATATATATATACACTCACCTAAAGGATTATTAGGAACACCATACTAATACTGTGCTTGACCCCCTTTCGCCTTCAGAACTGCCTTAATTCTACGTGGCATTGATTCAACAAGGTGCTGAAAGCATTCTTTAGAAATGTTGGCCCATATTGATTGGATAGCATCTTGCAGTTGATGGAGATTTGTGGGATGCACATCCAGGGCACGAAGCTCCCGTTCCACCACATCCCAAAGATGCTCTATTGGGTTGAGATCTGGTGACTGTGGGGGCCATTTTAGTACAGTGAACTCATTGTCATGTTCAAGAAACCAATTTGAAATGATTCGAGCTTTGTGACATGGTGATTTATCCTGCTAGAAGTAGCCATCAGAGGATGGGTACATGGTGGTCATAAAGGGATGGACATGGTCAGAAACAATGCTCAGGTAGGCCGTGGCATTTAAACGATGCCCAATTGGCACTAAGGGGCCTAAAGTGTGCCAAGAAAACATCCCCCACACCATTACACCACCACCACCAGCCTGCACAGTGGTAACAAGGCATGATGGATCCATGTTCTCATTCTGTTTACGCCAAATTCCGACTCTACCATCTGAATGTCTCAACAGAAATCGAGACTCATCAGACCAGGCAACATTATTCCAGTCTTCAACTGTCCAATTTTGGTGAGCTCGTGCAAATTGTAGCCTCTTTTTCCTATTTGTTGTGGAGATGAGTGGTACCCGGTAGGGTCTTCTGCTGTTGTAGCCCATCCGCCTCAAGGTTGTGCGTGTTGTGGCTTCACAAATGCTTTGCTGCATACCTCGGTTGTAACGAGTGGTTATTTCAGTCAAAGTTGCTCTTCTATCAGCTTGAATCAGTCGGCCCATTCTCCTCTGACCTCTAGCATCAACAAGGCATTTTCGCCCACAGGACTGCCGCATACTGGATGTTTTTCCCTTTTCACACCATTCTTTGTAAACCCTAGAAATGGTTGTGCGTGAAAATCCCAGTAACTGAGCAGATTGTGAAATACTCAGACCGGCCCGTCTGGCACCAACAACCATGCCACACTCAAAATTGCTTAAATCACCTTTCTTTCCCATTCTGACATTCAGTTTGGAGTTCAGGAGATTGTCTGGCTCCATAAATAATCTTTCCTTTCCAGAGAGCTGTTAACTTGTGAATTGCTTAGGGTTGCCCCCTAATAGTCGACTAAACATCAGTCAACTAGAAGAGGCTTAGTCGACCACATTTTAATTAGTCAGTTAGTCACAGAAAAATCCTCCACAGGAAGTGGCGTACAGTTTTTGTGAACTGAACTGAAGCAACTGATTCATTGAAAATATCTGATTCGTTCACGATTATTCACACAAGTCCCTTTTATAATTGCATCATTTTTTAAACATAAACACCACAGTCCCAATTTATTGTTATTGCATAGAAAAGACTTCTATATTTTTATGTTCACAAGTCACTTGTATATATTTTTTGATGCATTTGCATAATTTTTTGAAACATAAACACCACAGTCTAATTTATTGTAATTGCATAGCAAAGACCGGCCAGCTACATTCAGCTATAACCAAAGGCAGACAGAAAGGACTGTTCGGAAATATGTTTTTATCTTTTGTAATTCCTTTTGATGACACTAGTTACACTGAAGTTACACACTTTATCTTTAAATCAGTTGCAGTTGGTAACAATTTCAGAGATCCTATGGAGGAACCTCATTCGGTTCAACTGATGGGGACTTTGGAAAGTCATTTTGAATGCTGATATTGTCAAATGTGATGATATAGCAGGGGTTTGTAGTTTCTCTGAACTTTCATCTGTTCTGTGGCCACAGCTGCCTGTGTAATTCACCACACAGAACAGGATTTGGATCGATTTACTTCAGAATTATTCCTGTCATCTTATCGATGATGTGGCAGCCATTGACATGGTTGATCTGGAATCTCCTCAGAGTAAAAGTGATTTTGGAAGGGCCCACCGTGGAGAGTCTATCATTTTAACCAGCTAATCTAAATGCAAATGAGCATCAGGCATGATCCCCATCTTCGGGAAAAAAGGTAAAATGTTTACAGAGAGGAAGAGGTTTTTCCTTTGAACCAGTTCTGGAAGCACAGATACACACTCACCTGTGCACAACAACGACGAAAGGGTCATTTAAAAGTCGTAACTGACAAATGCTAAACAAAATCAATGTGGCAGCTGGCATGTGTCATGTATTTAAATGTTAATTTTCATCCCCACTTCACTCATTCACAATCAGTCAGAAGTACATGCGAAACCAAATGAGAGTGACAGTGGTTGACAGTCATTCTTGGTTCTGTTATGCCTCTCTTTACACTTTTGTGTGTTTCCGGGTTCGCAGGGGTCTCTGACTCTCATCGACAGCCTTGTTGAGCCTAGGGGGCAAGCATAAAATTCAGGGAACGGCTAATGGGATCATGTCCTGTCTATTTGATGAGAGAAGGTTCTCGTGCAAGGTCGAGCACATCGAGATGGCAGTGTCTCTTCTTCATTCCCACGCTGTCACAGACAGATGCAAAAAAACAGGTGTCAATATTACAGCTCTGCTGCTTTTCACTGATGAGAGGTGCAAACATCAGCTGATCATTATGGTCTGATGACCCTTATTTGATTTATGGATGCACAATATATCTTTACTAAATCTGTTATCTGCCAATACTAGACTTAAAAATATTATTTGAATATTTTGAAGTGTTATTAAATTATCAGGGAATGTTGCCTAAATACCAAATTTAAAATTACCGATTTTAAATTGTGTTTATTTGTTTAATTAATTAATCAAACTAGCCTAAATATTATTTAAGATATAAATGGTAGATATAAAAAAAATTATATATGTTTTAAAATATTTAAAATGTGGACTTCCATTCAAAAGTTTGGTGTTTAAAAAAAAAAGGTTGCATTTATTTGATCAAAAATACAGTAAAACAGTAATATTGTTCATTATTATTATAATTTAAAATAACTGTTTTCTATTTAATGTATTATAAAATGTAATTTATTCCTGTGATCAAAACTGAATTTTCAGCATCATAACTCCAGTCTTCAGTGTCACATGATCCTTCAGAAGTGGAACTTCTAATATGTGGATATGCTGTTCAAGAAACATTTCGTATGATTATCCATGTTTAAAACGGTTGTGCTGCTTAATATTTCTGTGGAAACCATGATTTTTTTATTAGTTTTTTTTCAGGATTTCATGATGAATAGAAAGTTCAAAAGAACAGCATTTATTAAAAATAGAAATCTTTTGTAACATTATGCATCCTTGCTGAATAAACATATTCATTTCTTTTAAATGGTAGTATGCATTTTAAAATATGCCATTTATAGGTTGTTGACCATGGTGCAAATCATTATTGGCATTGTCCAAAATTTTATATCAGTGCATCCTGACTAATCTGAGTCGATTATAAATAGTCTAATCATGGGTTAGTACAGTCTGAATCTGATTTGATAATCCCATCTTGGTCTTGGGTTGATTATTGCAGCTCAGGTTCAAAGAGATGTTCTTAGCTTATCAATAATAATCTCCGAGTAAGGCTGGAATATGTAAAGAAGAGTGCCTTCAAGTCTGATTCTAAGCTAAGGTCTCCTCTTTGACCCTGAGCTGAGTGTTAAGCTCTGATACTGAGCTGAAAAGTACAGTATGTAGAGTAAGAGCTTTAGGCTGTGTATTTATGTTGTAGTAGAGTGACTCAGTGGACCCAGATTTAAAAGAGCTTTACACAGAGCCAGACCACTTTATTGACCCACAAATGGCTTGCGGATCCAGCCAAACCACTTCTTTTTAAAGTATCGTAAGTGTAATATGCAAATCTCCAGCTTTTGTAGAGTCTAAATATGAGGGCTTTTGATGTTTTTGAAAAGCAGTGGATTTTAGGGTGTTTAATTGAATTGGACCCACTTACTCCCACTAATCTGTTATTCAATTTTTAATTTTCACATACGGTACCTTTAGGAGCACATTTGAAAGAGTCTGGCATGTGGGACGTGGTAAGTCTATTGTTTTTTTCCCCCTGCCACATCTGTGCTCAAAGCTCCAACAGTGCACTGAGACTGATTGTTATTTCATCTGCCTCCGTTCCAGAGCCAGCAAATCACTCAACTGAGCATCAGGTTGTCCAGCAGCAGGTCTGATCAAGCACTGTTTCTTATTAGTCAAGTGGACAAGAGTTTCCATCAGCACTCACTTTCAGTGATTAGCAATTCTCTTCTGGTCATCGATGTAGTGCATGGGATTCATGACTACACATTTGTGTGTGCATTCGCAGCCTTTTGTTTTGTGCAACATTTGCAACATTTGCAAGTTGTAATATGGTGTTTATTTTGTGTAGGCCTATATATGATTTATCTCATTTAAGGATGCATTAGGTTAAGAATTAACGCGGTAGTAAAATACGCCGGTGATCATCTTCAGTGCATGCAGCTCAAATAGCAATGCACAACTAATAATAACTATGATTGGGACTGTCATATTACATAACATTATAAAGAGAACAATATTGTAATAAAACGTGGTGAATTATTTGTGTTTAGTTGCCTTGTGTTGCTGTACGAAGAACGCAATTACAACTGTTGCACATTCTGAATAGTACGTAACTTAGTTCAAGTTCACTTGTAAATTTGTGTCATTTTGTGCAGATAATTTGTAATATTATGTTGATTTTGTATATCTGATTAATCTCATAGGACACGTTTTCGTTGAGTTAAATAAGCCACTAGCACAGCTCTTCAGTTTACTGGTGTTCATTTAGCACTTCAGCTTCAGCACTCGCAACTCAAACAGCAATGCACGACTAATAAAAACTATGATTGGGACTGTCATATTACATAACATTATAAGAAGAACACTATTTTAATAAATCGTTGTGAATTCATTGGGTTTAGTTGCCGTTGAGTGTGTCCACATCAGGAGTTGAACATTCTGACTAGCAGGCTTCTGAGGCGGCGTTGATGGTGACAGTTGTATTAGTCGTTATATTTGTTTATTAAATAAGTAATTTAATTAAATGATCAATCACATCGAGTCATTTTACAATCCTACTAACCCTTTATTTAGACTAAAAACCCTTCTCATTCATTTGGTGAGGAATATGGTCTTTTGAACAGCATTTGCACACCCTGTCATGCTGTTGGCTGTAAGAAGATGCATATTGCAGTATTAAGGCTAGCTAACGATTAATCGATTAATGATTGTTTGTTAATATGAACAGCAATTGATCATGGGAATTTGTGTAAATTGACATCCCTATTTAAAATCAGTTATCGTATGCTATTGCGACATTTCAATAATTTCAGTATATCGTGAAGCCCTATCGGACAACATTTTCATTTCAGTGCATTTCTACTTTAATCACAATATCATGACTTACACTTTCTTTTCCACTGATTTGCACACAGGCTAGATTCCAACTTTTGTCACCCAAATGAACACCACCACCATTACTTAGTGTGAACAGTGTGTAGAGTGTGAGATTTTACTGTAATCTAGACAAGTTTTCAATCTTGTCACAGCACAAGGAAATTATACATTTAAACGACAACCTGTTCCTCTTAATACAATATATCAGAGTATCACATTCCTGCTCCACTGAACTGCTGCATGAAATCATGTTGGTTCAATTTCCTCCGTTAACATTAAGATGGTATGAATGAATGTGTGTTCCAGAAAACAAGTCTTGCATGAGAGTTCGCTGAGGCCTCAGTGGATTCAATATTCTGTGAGACTAATGGAGAATTATCACTCTGGTGTTTGCTGACTCTCTCTTTCTCTTACAGTCACCATAGTTACCTGATCTCCCATGACTACAAGTGTTCCTTCACCTCAAGGAGTGAAAATTATACCTGAATAAACACGGTTATATGAGCCATTTCCCTTTAATACAATAAAAAAAAACTGCTTTTCAACAGTCTCTCAGCCTTTATGTTCTGTTGTATCCTCTGGATGATTGTGTGGGGAAAAACAGTCTTGATGTATCTGATCAGATAAGGTCTATCACAACTGAAGCCATCCACATCGGCCTTTCCTGCCAATGAGCTGCGCTTCCTGTTATCTTTTTTTTATTATTTTTTTATGTTTGCAGCGCTTGTTGATATTGACACCTCTGTCTCGCTTGTACAAAGCTTACGGCCTTATCGCAGAGCTTCTACAAAGGGGTCAAGGGAAGAGTTCTTCCTCTGGGGAAAGACATATTTCAATTTAAGTATGGTTTATTCATCGAGTTGCCGAGGCAAGGCTGAGCGCTAATGTACCTTCTCTGCCACCGAGCAATGAGGCTTTTACATGTCCCGAATACATGGCCTTGCATGAATTTCAAAGATGCGACTGGCCTTCATTCCTATAAGTGAATTTTTCATGTGTTTTTGTTTTATATGAGAGATCTGTGTCAGTTGAGTAAAACTCTCATTGATGGGGAGGTTCATTACTAGAGCGCTGGAGAGACCATGCCTCAGCAGTTTTCTGATATGCCCCCTCCCATGAGGAAATACAGGCAAAAGAAAAACATGTTGACTGCGTTGTTGTTCCCACATCAGACAACGGTTTTAACTGTCAGAAATAGCAGTTAGCCCTTCAGGCGCAACCTTTTGTTTGTAGTTTGATCCGTCTTTAGCTGTTCGGGGCTAAAACACATAGCTCATTGTTTCATTTTGAAATGCATCATGGGATGTGTGTGGGTGAACGATGCAGTTGATGTGTAAATATAAGGAGTGATGTCATTTAGGAGGGTCAAGGAGTTTGGGTCTGATGTGCTGAAAAAATTTTTGGACACTTTTGCAACTTTCTGAATTTCTAGGGATGCACAAATAGGTATCTATTTTAATAATATTCATATTTTAATTCGTTTTTTTGATAATTTTTTATAATATGCTCATTTAACCTATTTTTACATTTCGATTTCCCTTGCCATAATCTAATGTTCTCTTAAAATTAATCTTAAAAAACATTAATAACATTTTAAGTGAAATTGTTTGCAAATCTAAAAATAAATATCTGTTTTTCATACTGTATTTTTGAATATTTTGAAATTAATTTGTTTCATTTTGATTTGAAATCATATAGACAAGATAGTATTTTAATACTTACATTTGTAACATTTTAATTTTAATAGACCATTTATCAGTTATGTGCCATAACAATTATGTAAGTTGGAATTTTTGACTGATCAGTATTGGCAAGTGTTTTGATACCGGTGTATCCCTACTTTAATCAACATTTTAACAAAATTTCATTGCATAAGATAACAAAATATCATTCCAAAATCATCTTATTTTTTTCATAACTAATTCAACTTTCCTGAGCTATTACATTTAACTAGCTGGTCCCAGCAAGATTTTTGGTCAGTTCCTCGAGTTCACACAGGTTTCCTTCCAAAATACTTTTTTACCTCTTAAAATTAAACATTATATTAATGCATCACTTAAACACAACTTAATGTGAAATGTTTTGCTTAAAAATGGGCTATCTTTCTTTAAAGCAAATACCACTGGCTTTTACATTTCTTTATCAAATGCAGTGACATTCATACATTTGAAAGTGTGTCTTAAGTTTCCAACGTTTTGAGGACGTTGTGTATTTTGCACTTCACACTCCCTCACAGCACGCACAAACACAGGTAGATTATCCAGCACATCTGACGACTCGGCCTTTTGCCTGATTAGATCCCTGTGGAATACTCCTTCACACCAAACAGGAAACCAATGACATCACAATATCCTGTCTTTTTGGAACACAGCCCTGTGACATCATATTCCTCGCACTGCACTGTTGAAAAACCTTCAATTTGATAGAGCTAAAGATGGGTTATATTATACAAATCGATGCAAAATCTCCGTCAGCTTTGGTGTAATGCTATAACACTAGACCCTAGAATTGCTTGTGCTCTTCTAGGCCCTAGAAAGGCCTATGAAGGACTTGTAAATGTTCCCCGAGCTTGTAATCCTCTTAGATAAATAGAAGAGAATTTTTGCTTGTGAGGTTGCGATTTCCATAGAGGCAGATTCTTTCCACCGAAGCCCATTATTAAGACGTTTATGTTGTGGAAGAGGCAAAAGGATGGTTTCCTGTATTCTGTGAGCCATAAGCTCCACCACCTGTAACGTGTAATTACACTGTGCGCTCGTGAAAAACGAAGAATTGTGATGTAGAACTTTTTACAGAGTAGAATGAAGCCATTTTGTTACATGTGTTTGCCTAAGATACCATCGTTAGCATAAGCTCGCACTGTGATTTTCTTGCTGTGAAAAGATTCATATACTGTAGTTTTTTGGGGTTTATTTTCAATGTAGTCACATCCAGATGTAAGCTCATCCAGAAACACATGGAGTAATCGGATCTCCTGCGGCACGGGACTGTTTTACATTCAGCTCAGAGTCTGTTCTGAAGGAATCTCAGAAGGGTGGATTTTCAGATCCCATTCCAGTCTATAATGATGATAGTATCAAGAATAAGAGTTGGGTAATACATTGAATATTGATGCATTGAAATTAAGCAGCATTGTAAATAATAAGATTTTAATGCAATGTTAAGTTTCTGTAATTCTGTGTCATTAAAATAATTTCACAGTCATTCCGTGTTTTGACTATAGGGATGTGCCCCATTACTAATTTAAATAGCATTTAAACTGAAATTTTGTAACCAACTAGTTTAACAAACCCCCAGAATACAGTCAAAAACAACAGTCTATATAAGCAATCCATTTGAAATAGCCCACTTAATCTATGAATCGCTCAAATCCCATACTAAATGCTCCTAAAAAAAAGGTCATATACAGTACATGCGAAGTGCTTGCCTTGCATTACGATCATTGTACATTAAACTTAATGTTCACTTTATCAATTTTAGCCAATATAGACATTTATTCAAATCAACTGGCAGTTCAGAACCAATACTTACAAACTCAATATCCTGTTATAAACAATATTCCTAAAATAAAAGTTAGATTGCACATCCAGGTTTGAGCACGCTTCTCATGAAAAATACATGACAGGTGCCAATATTGAAAGAAAAGTTTGATATGTACCGGTTACTACACATTTAAGAGTATTCTAAAGTTTTCCGAGGGGACATTCCTTTGAGCCCGCTGTGAGTGACATGCAAGGTCTATGGTCAGATTAAATGATTTTGTTTTACACTTTTCAAAAAAATTATCTTTTTAAAAATGTAACAAACATGACAGCAAGTTGAACGTGGCCTTTGTGAAAATATAAAAGGATAAATATGGGGAAGAAAATGATAGTATTTCCAATGTCGACTTGCAGCAGCAGAATTTAGTCATGTAGTCTCGCACATCCATAGTTGTGACTCACAAATATTACAGTGTTAAAACTTGAAATTTGAAAGTTCAATACTGGGAATCAAACTGTCAGTTTTAGCAAATAGATTCAATACTATGATTTGTTTGCATCACTCACTCAAAAATGATCCTAGAATTCTTGGTGTGACATTTTTTGTTTATATATCGGTCCTGTTACTATATCAGATTTTCACTACACGAGATATATCAGAATCAGAATCAGAATCAGAAAGAGCTTTATTGCCAAGTATGCTTGCGCATACGAGGAATTTGTCTTGGTGACAGTAGCTTCCAGTACACATACAATATAAAGTGACAAGACAAGTGACAAGTAACATAGGTATAAATAAAAAATTGAAAAAATAAAAATAAAATAAAAATAAAAGATTATAAATTATAAATATATATAAAGTTATAAGGTGCTATAATGAAATGTCTGAGGGAAGTATTGCACATGTTTGTTCCACAGTAGGGGAACATTTAAGTGTTCATGAGGTAGATGGCCTGGGGAAAGAAACTTTTCCTGTGTCTGGTTGTTTTTGTGCTCGGTGCTCTGTAGCGTCGACCAGACGGTAACAGTTCAAACAGAAAGTGTGCTGGGTGTGACGGGTCGAATGACAAACATAAAACAGGACAAACTAACAAAAACAGTGTAACAACTGGAGAGCTCAACACCGAGGCAGCCATCCGCGGCGCCATCTTGGATCTATCTATATATCTATATCTATCTATCTATATCTATATATATATATATATATATATATATTACCTTATATTTTATCTTGGCTTATATCATTTTTTTTTACTGCATTTGCAACTAAATATTTAGACAATCTTAAACTGACTGATTTCTGCTAATGAAAAGGAGGCATGTGTGGCTGGCTAGCTAATTTGCATTGATGCCTGTGCAGAGATGTTTTGATTGCTGTGCTTTTTAACTCCATTAGATAAACATAATTTCGACCCGCAGTGCTCGCCTGTCTCTCCCGTAGATCTACAGTGTGGTTGATCTCGGCCGCTTCCTGTCGTCTTGGACAATGCTAGATGATTGTTGTCTTTTGAAGGTGTTTGATGTTACTCACAGGAGTCAGATGTCATATAAATCTGTCAGCAGAAACATTGAAGTACATACCACTCTTTCTGCAGATCATATTGCTTGTGGAGAACAACTAAAAGTTCCTCTAACATAGCAGAAGTATGTCGTAGCACAAATGATGCGAGGCGAGTTATGTGGCGAAGTTAAATTCTCAGGATTGAGGGTTTGTTCAAATTCGTTCAAATTCGTTCAAATAAGCAATAATAATAGTGGTTGCTATTGAAAGCGCCGCTAATTAGTAAAATATTATCTTCCGTACAACTCTTGATTTTGTTTGTACATCTGTATAATTTTTCAGAAAATATGCGATGGCAGCATACGCAACATGTCTGACAGCTGGTCTTTGTTTCGTATGACATGTTTTCGGTTGGGAGCTGCCAAGTATGAAATATGTAGCCAACGTCACACCCCCAGCGGATTAAACAGCAGCGTGTCACACACCTGGAGGATAACTGTCCGGTAGCCGCCCTCGTTTCCACTCGCCTCACGACAGAGGCTGCTGCTCTCTCGTTTTTTCTTGCTTTTAATGGTTACAGACTTAGGCAGTGGTGTCAAAATTTATGAGGGACTCGTCCCTCAGGGAAGGACAAGGAGAGAATTAGACGATGAGAGAAAGAGAGAGAGAGAGAGAGAGAGAGTGTGTGTGAAGCAAAGAATAAGTAAGTGAGATAAGGACAGGCAAAGCTATGAATCTCCTGAGCAGAAATCACCACATAAGGCAGTTTGATTGGTGGCAAGTGGGTGTGAAGAAATGAATCATCCAGTCTCTGTTTTTTAAAAAAAACCTTTTCCTTTTCTTCTTCTGCTTTTCTTTCATCCCAAAGCCTGCTTCATCCTCCTCCTCATCAAGCCTTTAGCCTCCCAGCCATTTTTATTGGGCTGTTAAAGAGGTCATTTGGGAAAAACAGCCTTCACTATCACTGTTTCCTGTCCTTCTAAGGATCCAAACAGTGGATGTTCACTAGATCATATCAGTAGTATAGAGCATGCAGGAACATCATTTTGTTGATTAATGTGGGATCAAGGGTGAGGAGGACGAGATTAGCTTCGTTCCAAAACATATTGAGCTGCCTACCTAGACTTTATTTTAAGACATCATCTTCTGAAACTGGATCCAAAAGGTAGGCAGCATGATGTTGCCTTTTAAGATTTCATTTTGGCCTTATTATAATTCAAAAACGAGTATCCTTCATTGAGAATGCAATCCCGGAATGCATTGCTCAGTCAATAAGATCAGTCAGTACGATTTTTTTTTTTTGTTGAAAGAATTGAATATTTTCATTCAGCAAGGATGCATTAACTTGATTAAAAGTGACAGTAAAAACTTTAACATTGTTACAAAATATTTATATTTCAAATAAATGCTCGCATAGCACAATGCTAACATCAAACTCCATTGGAATAATTTGCGTGTGCTATTTGTGTGCTATGCGGAGTTAAAAGTCTGAAATAAGTTATTTCGTTTTTTATCCTAACTTAAAAGACTATGTCTATGTAGACGGCAAGACAGCTCGTTAGGTTTTGTAACAGAATTATTGATTCGTCATTTGCTCTCTCATTTACGTATTCTGTCACTTGTCGAGTCTCCGTCGCTCTCTCGTTATGCACCAGATCTTTTCTTCATTTCCACGCAAATGTGACGGCCCAGTCGCCTAATGCTTTGTGACAAGTCACAAAACCTTGTTACATTAATCATTGCAGGATGTGCTCTCTGTCACCCACACCATCTGAATGGTTTCCTCAAAGATCTGCCCATAAACTCCTTACCTAACCATAAAAAAAACAAAAACAGATGCAATATTTTCCAAACCAAAAATGGATTTCCTGAATGAGAGAGGAGGTTGGTTTAGTGTCATAATCTGCTCAAGCAAAGAGACGATTGCGATTTATTTGTTTTTTACATTTATGAATGCTGTTTGTACATTTTGTGATGCTCCCTTTCTCTTGCAGGTGACATCACTCAGAAAGGATATGAGAAGAAGAGGTCAAAACTGCTCGGAGCGTATCTGCCACATCCTCCAGGTAAGAGCCCCAAGTCTCACCTCACATTTAGAGGGTCACAGAATGCATTTGTACCCATAGACTTGCATTTGCACAGGTTTAACAGATGACTGAACCAGCTTTTCTACAGCAGATGGGCTTGCCTTTCTTTCTCTCATTTAAACAGATCCTAAAAACCTACAATGGGAATTGGTTTCCTGTGTTTTAATATTTTTAGCTTTAAGATCTCAGCAGATGGATTTCACAGTCGTTCTCTTGTTCATAAACAAGCAATGACTTTCATGGGGCATCCTAGGCTGCATCACTAGGCAGTTGGTAAGGTATTCAGAATGGTTGCACACATACAAATGGATCGGGTTCCAACTTTAATACGGGCATATGGGATTTAATTGCCCATTTTTTCATCTGACAGACAAAAAATTGTTTTCTTAGAGAACTTGTATGATTTGAAGTATTATTCATGTCTGTAGCGCTTAAAGTTAGAGGGTTAGCTCATATCTTTAACTCTTAAGTAATAATATGAATGTTTAGATGTAGGTCACATGATCAGATATCCGATTTAGAAACGCATTTGAAAGTGGCCCAAATCAAATGTGGAAAAATTGGAAGAAGATTCAATCTTTGCCAGCTAAAGGTGAAAAAAATCAGAATCGGTTGAAAGTGTAAATGTAGCTTTAAAGTTTGAAGTTCCAACGGCTCTATTTAGTCTTTTTACTCCTGTGAAAATCTTATTTGGAAAGCGAGGCCATCCATAACCCGATCCGGCCCCAGACTTAATCAGTCTATTTGCCCGCTTGTTCTTCAGTGCTGCTTTAAAATGAGCTGATAAGTGACTGTAGGCACCAGAATTAAGAGGCTCCTCTAAGCTCTTCTCAAGAGCTTCATAAAAGGTGCTTAGAAGTTTTTTCTCTCGTTTCATTGAACTGAAACAACCTCTTCTTATGAATATTACTGGGAAAGAAATCAAATGTTCAGTGTTGCTTTTCAATACATGATTGCTCAGTTGATCAACCCAGTCACCCGTTTAAGTGCACTCAAATACTTTGCATTTAGACTATCGATACAACGCAGAGTGTCTCCAGCTTCAGATGGATTTAGTCTTTAAAAGTGCGTTTCCATCATTAAAAGGAAGAGATAGGTAAAGTAATTGCTTGGTGTTGGAGAACGTTTTAATAGGAACTGCTTTTTGATGATTTATTCTCTATTACAGTTATCCCAGACAGTATTCATAACATATTTAGACTAGTTTCACAATCTCTCCTTGCTTTATGACTTACAAATATGAGCGTGTTCCATGAATCGGTTCAAATTGATTAAAAATTCTCTCAAAAACGTTCATGGAACTCTGTTTTAAAGTGTTTTTGTAAAAATGTATATAGATAAATATTGCTATAATTATTTTTAAATGGGTGCATATAATGAAAAAAAAGTATAACATTTTGTGCATTTATTGTTCATTGGAAAATGTATTATAACTTTTTTTTACTTGACATTTGAGTCACCTTTTTGAAGGCAGTTTACAGCAAATGCGTAAATATCAAGATATTTATCTTGAAATGGCTGAAAAAAATATAAATCAACCAGGCTTACTTTCAAAGGTAGTGCTGCTTTTAGAGTTTGGTAAGAATTTATGTAACTTTTGAAGGTCTCTGATTTATGCTCGGCATGTCTGGCTGCATTGTTGATTAGCAAGGCTTCTGTTGCCATAGCAACAGGCAGCCCGCATATTCCCAGTCTGGCTCCCGGCGAAAAAAAAATACATGACATCATGCTCAGGCACAAAGCATGTATCGTGGCGTGAGGAGCGGCATGCGCCAGACTCAACGCAACGCCTCCATTCCCGCTGGATCTCGTGTTATTTAACAGTCCCATGACGACATGAACTAGTTTAACGATCAGTCGTTTATGTAGTGGAACAAGGGAACGTGGCACTGTGACACCTCCCTCAGTGCCCGGCCTGATTGTGTATGTGTCTCCATGTTCTTAAGAGCATCAGGTTACCAACACCGAGGAGAGATTGTTTCCGCCGCTGCCTTTCACTGAATGACAGGCATAATTAGACGTTAACCCAATCAGTATTGATCGGTGACTGTTACTCTTGGCTTTTTAGTAGGAGGAAGAGTGTGTGTTCATTGTACTTGAGTCAGAAAATCACATCCTCCGCTGCATGAGCTGGTGTATGATTCTGACTTAACCTGCTGTCTCACCTTCTGCCTTATTGAATGAATAAATCCACTGGCTGATGTCTTCGGCTATGTCAGCGCGGGGCCGAAATTGATTTCTCCGGCTTGCACGCTCTTGGCTGGAGCACTGAGTGCAACCTGGGCCACCTCACGTGTCCTAAAATCTGCCAGGAGGAGCAGAGTGGTGCTAAGCTCTCCGCTTAGAATCCAAGACAACAAAGAACAACTGAACAGAATAGAGCTGGCTCATCACAAGAGCCACTGAAATATGAGTCATTGTGGAACAATCGCTGCTGTGTGTGTGCCTGGAATTAAATATTTTATTTATTCTCAATTAGGGCTGCACTGGTATAGACATTTTGGCAAATACGGATAGTCTATAAATGTCCCACATGGAATCTGCAGCTTCCTGCAGAACTCCGCAGAAAGCTCTACAGATTTCCGCAAAATGTCATTCATAAAATCAAAAAATCTCCGTTCTGCAGAATTGAAAAAGGTTACATTTGAAATAAAGTTACATAGGTCTGTCATTGTTTCAATTGTTTGTTTGTCTTTGAATGGCTTGCATTTAAGTGAAATAAATTTAAAGCATCAAAACATTACAATCTATAGAAGAAAGGTTTACACTTTTTTTTTTATATAAATCTTGGCATTTATTTATTTTTTGCTTTTTTTTTTTTTGCTTTTTTTTTTATACATAAACATATAATGTACTGTATATTAGGAAGGTTACATACTTGTTTGTGTATTGTCATAGAAAAAGAAATACTGTCATTATAGTCTCTTTCTAATAAATACAAAAACTAATATTGGCCAATGGCAATATGTTGTGCATTTCAATTACTGCTGTGTCAGAGACCAATAAACATTTGGGTCTAAAGGGGTGAGAGATAAAGAACAAAGAGGCTGACAACATGTTAGAAAGAAAAGCTACACTGAACTTAGAATGAGAAAAGATTGTAGGTTGTTAAGGAAACCCTGATTAAAAGAAGAAACTCTGATTTGTTCTAATTAAAACCAGAACAAATCCGTGTTTCTCTTAGGCCGTCTGTGAGAGAGAATGTTACAGAAAGAGATCAATAAGGTGGATATGTAATAAATGAGTCTCTGGCTGAGACGTGTAATTGTCCCTCTCTTGATCTCTCTGTGTCATTTAGGGCTAGAGGCATCCATGGCACACGAGCGCCGGCCACCCATGGCGCCCTCCTCCGCTTCACGATACCACCGTAGACGCTCCTCTGGCACCCGTGATGAACGTTACCGGTCAGGTGAGTCCACGGCAGGGCGGCAGCATGGAGTTTATTCCAGCAGTTTGATGAGTGATCCCTCATGATTCTTACACTGGAGTGATGTGTGAAATATTGTAGATGCCCAGAGTTCCAGAGTTAATAGTTATACAGCAAGTAAACTAGAGAAATAAGCTGTTTTTCAATGGCTGCAAAATAGAATGTTTTTTAATGAGGGATCAAGGGAATAAATTAATTAAATGAAATTAAATGTTTAATTCATTTTAAAATTATGTATCACCACTGTGGGGTTTCAGGGTTAAAATATCAATTTCTTTATATACCCTAAAAACAAAATCCAGATAATTTAGCTACTTATATCATATATACACACACACAAACATATTTATAAATATACTGTATATACACACACATCTACACACAGATAGAACACACATAGATATACCTTTATATATAATGAGTCAGTTAAAATGTCATGCATTTATATCATAAACAGTGTGTGTTTGTGTGTCAGATTATGGATTGTTTATCCATCTCACTGGCCTCCTCCCTATTGGCAAATATACAAATATTGATATATAATATGTGTGTGAGTGTGAGACAGATTTATCTGCTATGAGCTGTACGTATTAAAATGATATCTGTCTCAGTCTTGTCTCTGTGTGTTCAATAGGCAACCACACATCCATAATTCAAAGTTGAAAGAATAAAAATAGGGTTCAGTAGTCATGAGACAGCATTTATTGGGCTTTTCCTTACCGTAGAAGATTTTATGATTTATGATATTTCTGAGGCAAGTTTTCCAAAAATAAATTCACATTTAGTGTTTGTTTATTTGGATGGATGGATAGATAGATACTGTGTACGATTCACCAATGCTCATTCTTAGCCTCTGAAACTACTTTCCTCTTCTGCTGATAACACACTAAGGCCAAGCAGTTGAAGAAAAATATATATCAGCTCCAATCAAATCCCTGTGGAACAAATCAAGCTCTTCATATTCCATACCATTCAAAAGTTTGGGGTCAGTTTTTTGTGTTTTTCTAAAAGGTCTGTTATGCTCACCAATGCAGCATTTCTTTGATTTAAATATACAGTAAAAAATAATAATATTGTGAATGATTACTGTTTTCTATTTTAATATAATTAAAAAAAAATTTTTTTTCTGTGATGGCAAAGCTGAATTTTCAGCATCATTACTCCAGTCTTCAGTGTCACACAATCCTTCAGAAATCATTCTAATATTGATTTGCTGATTTGCAGCTCAAGAAACATTTTGTATTACTATCACTGTTATCACTAAACAAATTAAAAAATAATAATAATATTGGAAACTGTGATACATTTTTTTTCATGATTCTTTGATGAATAGAAAGTTCAGCATTCAGCAAAAGATCAAGATTTATTTGAAATAGAAATCTGGTTTAACAAGTCTTTACTGTCGCTTTTGATCAGTTTAAAGCATTTTTTTTTTCTGAATAAAAACATTAATTTCTTTGAAAAAAATCACACTGACCCCTATTTTGGAATTTAATTATTTTTCTAATTCTGTTTCGAGTTGCATCACTGTTGCATCAGTGCATCACTTCCTGTAACGATCAGTTCTAGCCATTCAGTTAGAGCAATGCAACTCGAATGACTTTTAGTCAGTGATCATGTTTACATGCACAGCGTTTCCCCTGTTAAGCTCTATATTCTGGTTATGTCTTTATTCTGAAAAATACACTGACGTTTTCCTCAGCCAATGGGATATTGTGGTTTACATGTAATCCGCATATTTAATAAACACGCACATTATTTTCCGGTTACCTTTAACTGCATTTGGACCGTAATTAAATAAGAATGTGACCAAATTCGCATCGGAATATTACTGTACGTGTAAACACAGTCAGTGTGTTGATGGAATATGTTGTTCTGTATCTCATTAGAGAGTCCAAATAACAGCTTGGATTATTAAAAGCCATGACTCTGCTAGCGCGAGGAGTGCAGCCGTGGGTACAATGTACAGTCAACTCTCTCTTGCACACACACACACACACATACACGCACACACACACACACTGAGATGAGTCAGTATTGCAAGATCACAGAAGGGCTGGAGGTGGTGGCTTGGCTCTCGTCACACACTCTCACGACCATCATCCAGTGAGACTCATCTCATCCACGTCACTGTAAACACCAGCTTGGAGGTCAGCGGCCAGTTAATACAGATTCACTTCATTTCATTTCTCGTTTTTTTCATCCTCAGATGTCCACACAGAAGCAGTACAGGCAGCACTAGCCAAACACAAGGAGAGGAAAATGGCCGTTCCTATGCCGTCCAAGCGACGATCTCTAGTGGTACAGACCTCTATGGATGCCTACACCCCCCCAGGTGAGCTTCACACCTAATTCTAAATCATCATTCATTTAAAGTCAACATGAAATCAAAAATAAATGCACTCTTACTTTCTGAAACGTTGTTCCAAACTTGTCGGCCCAGAAAGTTAGTAAAGACAATGTTTAAAATAGTCCAAGCTCACTATTGGCCGACGCTTAGTAAATGTCTTTACTAACTTTCTGGGCCGGCAAGGTTTTTTTTTTTTTTTAAACAGTGAAAGTCAATGGGGTCCAGTGTTATTTTGCTCCACTTCTGAAACAGCCTTTTCAGCTAATGTCATCTAGGTTTTGGAGGCAGGGATAATAGTGGTAATCAATAGCCAAACAGCGATATTGTTTTAGGCTACTTCTGTATGAAGTGCAGCCTTTCTAAAATGCTACATTTTCTAAAACGCCCACTTTTCATAATTTTATATAATTTAATAACGTACATTTATGTATTTTTATTTGAATGAATGCTTGTAATAAAAATACAATACAAAGATCCTGCTGCTAAAAATATATATTTAAAAAATATATATCATTATTTTTATCAATCAATTCCTTAAGAATGCAATTTCTTTTGGAAATGTTTCTATTTTTCATTTAAAAAACCATCCAATGGGTTGCAAATCCCTTTTCATGTTGACTTTAATTGCACTTGTCCACCTTCTGGGCTGAATGTTGAGTGGGTCTGAGTGACTCTCACTAGGCCTCTCCCCCCTCTCCTCTCTGCCCCCCCTGACAGACACCTCGTCCGGTTCGGAGGAGGAGGGCGGCCAGGGTGAGGGTACCCCCACCTCCAGCCAGGGCAGCGTCAGCATGGAGCACTGGATCAGTCGGGCCATCCACCAGGGTTCCACCACCTCCTCCTCCTCATCATCAACGCAGAGTGGGGGCAGCGGAGCGGCCGGGCGGCTGGCTGACGTCCTGGCTCAAACACATGTCGGCAAATCAGGTAACGCCCCGCCTCAGCAAACCCAGCTTCCACATCTATCCCTCAGCCACTCACTCCCACAATTCCTGCCATGCTTCTAAACCCTGCCTCCCTCGCCTATGTGTGTTTTCCGCACCTTCTTTTGCTCCTTATTGTATATCTGTGCTGTCGTTGGACCACGCTTGCCGTCATTGACATGAATCAGTGGTAATCGCATCTGAAATTGACTGTCGAGAGGTTTAACTGTTAAATCAGTAAATAATCATTAATGCTTGTCCGCGGTGCTCAACAATAAGGATGGTCCGCAGCCAGTTTTGAGAGCATTTTGGGGCAGAGAACAAAACGGTCACAATGATCACTGTTTTACATTTGTTGATCACGTGTTTGTGTTTTTATGGCTGGCCAACATAACATTTTCTGTGCTAATTTAAATGTCGTTGTGAATTCTGATGATTTATGTCACCAAGACTGTGTCTTAATTGTGCAAATGATTTATGATAGTTCTTGCAGCAACCGTTAGAATGGGTCAATTCATAAATCACAGTAAGCTAAGCTTTTTTTACCGGTGAAAGTGCATTGAATTTATAGCTGTCATAGAGTTACAGATATAATTTAACTCCATGTTATTATTGTTTAAAAACATGAGTATAAATATATTATATTATATTATATTATATTATATTATATTATATTATATTATATTATATTGTAAGTAATTACATTTTAAATAATAATTATATATAATCAATAATCATTATAAAATTATTTATTTATATAAAATGTATATTTAGGAAAAAGAAAAAAATGAAAAAGAAAAAAATTAAGAAATTCATATTCAAGAAAATTTCACATTTAATAACAAATAAATAAATATATTACTTACTTGCCCGTATAAAAGCCTGTCGCTAAAAATATGTTTAAAATATTGTTTTAATTTTTGTCTTTTCATGACCCAATCAGTTCCTTATGGATACATTTATATCCCTAATTGTTTTCTTTTTAGAATTTTCTTCTTTAAAAAAAATAATAATACAAAAAAATTCTTTCTGACACATGTAAAAGCCTGTATAATTATTATAATTTAATTTAATATTACTATTTTTATGTATTATTTGTTTATTTATTTAAAAAAATCATTATTTAATTTAGTATTTTTTATTTTTTATTTTGTTGTTGTTGTTGATGTGTACAAATCTACTGGCCTAACCAGACCAGCAGAAAAGATCCTTATTGTTGAGCCCTGAGGTAACAATTCAGTCAACACAGAGTCAGTTACACCTCCCCGTTTTGTCTGTTTAAAGTAGTCCTCCTGACTAGCCTGTGCTGAACAGATGTTAAATCTATCCAGCAAGCTGATTTTTAATGTAAACAGAGAAAGCAGCAGGAAGAGGAAAGAGTTTTACTGCAACTTTTCCCCTCCTCCACTCAGAGGCCAGTGAAAGACAGAATACTCATTTTCAAAAACCTCACGAACCCTCTGTATCCAGAGGGCTTAAAGTTGTAGACTGTGGCTAAGTGATGAACTCTGGTATCTTAATAGAGCTATGATGGGATGTTGGAGTGCCCTGTGGAGCAGTTTAATGTCTAAAGAAAGGAACTCATCTCTTTCACACTGTCCTGTTACCTCTCTCCCTTCATATCTTTTTATTTCCCCTCACGTTTACCTCAGTTTCCCTTTCCTGTATCAACTTTCCTTCCTGTTGTGTGTTTTTAAATCACTCTATCCTCATTTCTTTCCACCTTTACCATTTTGTTTCTTCTTAAGGGCATTTTACACGGTGCACGATAAACAAGAAGTTTTACCAGCTCTTTTCCATACACACAAGTGGTGGCAAACGTTGCCCGCTACTGCTTTAGCTCAGTGTTAGCAAGCGAAAACATTTCTGAATGAAGTGATTACTGTAAGTATTATATTCCATGTTTCATATAAGACAGATAATTAACCTACCCTGCTAAAAAATCCAGCCAATTTTAATAGCAGGTTTAAACCTGGCTAAGCTGGTCTTAGCTGGTTTAGCTAGTCTCACCTGCTAAAAAATGCCTAAAACTTCTTTAAAACCAGCTAAACAAACAGCTTGACCAATCCTGAAGACCAACTCACCATTGTAGGCTGTTTTTTTTTTTAGCAGGAAACAAAAATAAAATGGCCTATAAAATAGGCTAACCATGAATAGAAATAAATGTGATTGGTGGGCTGACATTTGCTGTGTATGAAATCACTCATTATTTTACTCATTCACATTGTGTGGGCAGAAGGGAGCAATTTTAGACGCATCAATTCTGAAAGTGACTAAAAACATTAAAACTAAATGCAGTTTGATTGGTTGGAGAATACTGACACATAAAATCTTGTGATTGGTCAATGACACAAAATCTTGGCAAGCTTTCCTTGCCGCCTCCACTCTGCCACCTTGAAAATAAACTGGGAACTCGTGGTCACCGTGTAAAATAGCCTTTCGATTCTCTCTCTCTCTTACTTCCTTTTTGTCCTCCTACATGATAGTGTTGTGGTACCATCTAAAAGCAGACAACCAACCTCAAGAGACTCGGTCGTGTTCGAAGCTCTCAGAACATTGTTAGTGCGTATTTAGGAACACAGCAAGGATGGTTAATGTCTCATTCGGAAATTTTTAAACACTCGACCAGGCACAAAGTTCTTCAAGTGCTTCCTAGGTTGTTGCTTTTGTCCCGTTTTCCCATATTTGTCCCGTACCGTTGGGAGAAACATGGCAGTGTGGGTGCCCCTATAGGAATGCTCAATCATTCCCACCTTCTCCGTTCCCCCTTCCCCTTCCATGCAAGACATCCAGAGTCTTCGTTACTCTGTTGGGAACATGGCACCGTCCATGCTCGGCTCATCAGCCCCCGTCCCTCCTGCCCATCCATGCCTGCGGTCAGTGAGGAAGTGGACGGCTCTTAAGGTTCTGGTTCTCCCCCTTCCTCCCTTCCCCATCCAGGGCCGATCGCTCACCTCTCGTTGAAAAGGAAAACTATGCTTGGCGTAGCAGAGAACGGAAATTTGCGGCGCTCCTGTGAGTTCGGATCAGATCTTCTCTGGCCGCCACCCTTGGAGTCGGATGGTCAGTATACTAACTGATGCTACACACACACACTTACATCATGAACTTCCCCCAATCATCCGATCATCCAGACCGTCTTTGTGTCCTCCATGTGGTTCTCTCTGGAGTCTGGGGGACGACGGGCCCCTCGGTGTGTTTGTGTTTGGAGTAGCGTGCTGTGAATCTTATGACCTGATGTGTTTGAACGTCAATTCTTCTGTGTATGTACGATTAAGTGAGCACAGTTCTCTTAGAACAGTTATGAGACGTTGTTTGTGCTGTTGAATTTGAGATATGGTCTTTCTGTGAGTAGTAGTGACTGTGTACCTTATGTGTTTTCTAAATATTTATGTTTTTTTAGTTAAATTATGAAGTGTGAAATGCTGTTTTTTCAGGCGTCCAGTCTGCTTTTAGATGTCCATTCTTTGTCTCTATGTGCTTATCGTTGTTGTTCATTCCCTACCTTGTGTTTTTCAAGGAATAGTTCACTCAAAATTGAAATTTTGTCATAATTTGCTCACCCCTTTAAACTTTCCAAATGACTTTCTTTCTTCTGTGGAAAACAAAAGGAGAAATGTTTATGTTCACGCTGCCTTTTTTCATACCATGAAAGTGAATGGTGACCGGTGGCTACCACAAAAAGGCACCACACAATCATAATACAAGTTGTCCATAAAAGTTTGACACTATTTTCCAAGTCTTCTGAACCCATGTGATATCTGTGTGAGAAACAGACTGAAATTTTAAATCATGCTTGTCACCATTCATTTACACTGCATAGAAAAAAGCAGCTGAGACATTCTGCATAATATCTTCTTTTATGTTCCACTGAAGAAATAATGTTAAACAGATTTGGAACAACATGATGGTGAGTAAAATGATAAGAGAGATATCTTTTTTGTGTGCACTATTACTTTAAAGAGGTCATCGGATGCAAAATTCGCTTTTATATGGTGTTTGCATATAAATTGCAGTGTGTGGACACAACCACCATACGATTTAAAAAATCCATTCACTCCTTTTTTTTTAAATCCTCAAAAAGTCTAAAGTAAACCCTCTCAATAATCAGGCCGTTTGGATTTTTATTAGCATATTTCTGCTCTCAGCCATTCGACACCCCCCATGGAAGAGAGGGGTGGGGTGAGCAGTTGCTCATTATCATTTAAAGAGACATGCACCGAAACAGGTCACTGTGAACAGAGCTGTTTTTGAGGAGGTAAACAGGGTGTTGTTTTACACAACCATTGAGGAATTTTAACCAAAGTATATTACAAACTTTATATGAACACCCTAAAGAATCATACCAACTTGTGGAAAATGGGCATCTGATGACCACTTTAAATGTTAGTGTTTTGTTCTACTGTACCTGTCACTACCTGTGTGTTTATCTGTTAAACATGCATGATTACTTCTCTAAATGTTATTTGCATTTTAACCATTGAAATAATTTTCTCACAGGCACATGCTTATGTCATACACCAGGGTCCCTCAAAGGGGCCACTGTCCTGCACAGTTTAGTTCCAACCCTGATCAAACACACCTAGCTGTGAGTTTCTAGTGATCCTGAAGACATTGATTAGCTTGCTCAGGTGTGTTTGATCAGTGTTGGAGCAAAACTCTGCAGGACAGCGGCCCTCCAGAACCGAGTTTGAGGAACCCTGTCATACACTATTCAAAAGTTTGGGGTCAGTAAGATTTTTTTATTTATTAAATAATATTTTTAATAAATTTAATAAATATATTTTTCAAAAATATACTTTGATCAAAAGTAAGATTAAAGACATGTATAATATTACAAAGGTTTCTATTTCAAATTAATTATGTTCTTTTGAACTTTATATTCATCTAAGAAACCTAAAAAAAAAATGTATCACGGTTTGACACTGTGACACTGAAGTAATTTCATGTGACACTGAAGTAATGATGCTGAAAATTCAGCTTTGACAACCGGAATAAATTACATTTTTAAAATATATTAAAATAGAAAACAATATATGATATTCAAAACAACAACAAAACAATGATAATATTTTGCAATATTACTGTTTTTACTTTATAAAAACTGAATAAATTCAGCCTTGGTGTGCATAAGATAAATCTTACCAACCCCAAATTTTTCAACTCTAGGTTATATAGGTGTTTTGATAAATTGCTTATATCACTTACTATAGTTTATATATAAAGTGTACCAAATGTTTTTGAACAGTACTTAAACCAAACATGTTCTCATTTGAATGTAGTGATGAATGAAAACTGATTTTAATATTCATTCTCTTGCGTCTCTCCAGACTAAAAATAATCTGTTTTTCTGGGGTTTTCTAGTCTCAGTGACGCATATTTGCCAGCAGGTTCCCTCACGTGACTCAAGATGTCATTTTTATTTGTTCTCCTGCAAGCACCTCTGGGCTTTGAGGAAACTCCTTTTCCACCACATTAGTGTCCGTGTCACTGAAGAGCAGGGGAGTGGGGTGAAGAAAGAGAGAGAGTGATAGAGGGAGAGAGTTTAGATGTGGGTTATTTTCAGCCGGTTACGTAAGGACTCTAGCTGCTGGGTGTTTTCTCGTACACTCATCACGGATGATAAAGGCAGGAGACGAGGCAGGGAGGCCAGTGATGAAGCAGGAGATGAGGTAGTATATAAGGCAGGCAGGGAGTCTGGAGATTAGGGCTGGAGATTGATTTCCCAATTTCACTCGATTCTGATTCACAAAGCTCTCATGCTAATTTGATTCCAATTCTGATTTGATTAGATTCCTATTCATTTGGGTGTATTTCAACTATGATATTCATTTTGCTTACATATTCTTACAGATGGAATAAAATCTCTCCAACAATGCTTTGAATGTTTCGGACCAGTAACGTATCTTTTTGAACTATTCTTTAAAAGAACTGGCTCATAGGAGTTATTTGTTTCAGGAGTTAGGCCACGCAGGGCGCATTGTATGTTATTAAGTTGAAAACAAGCAGCTCATAACAGCCATTTGTTCAAGAATCAGACTACTCTGGTAACGCTTTATGGTTTTGATTCACAAAAAAATCTGATCTCATCTGTTTGTGAATCAGGTTACACTGATGACACTGTTTTTGATTTGCTGAAAAAGATCCAGCTTGCTGACAAGAGTCGTTCATTCAGGAATTGAGCTACAAGTTGGCTGTATGTTTTTGATTCACTAAAAAGAACCGGCTCAAAAGAGTCATTCTTTCATGATTCGGACTACCCTGTTTTGATTAAGAAAAATGGACCAGCTCACAAGAGTCATTTACACTGTTAATGTTGTATGTTTTAAAAGAACAGGCTCATAAGGATCATTCAATCGTGAATTGAGCTGCACTGGTAGTCACATCAATATTTTTACCCAGCCCTCCTGGAGATGAGGGGGAGTAGCAGTAGAGACACTGAGTTCTTACTGATGGTGGGTGGAAGCCCGGTCCAGGGGTCGTGCCCTTCCTTAGTCATATCCTTCATCACAATCCCCTTTTGTGCTTGGCACGATTCCTCAGACAGGAGGCATCTCGCTTAATCACGTTCATTCTGTTGACTTATCTCTACCAGATTTATGACTACTTCATTTTATATTTATAGATGATAATACGGGTCAGAAACAAAATGATTTATGAAATAGAACTGTAAAGTAACAGTTTCTCTTCTGTATAAAGTAATGCACTGAAATATAGCACTCTATCTAATTTTGATATTAATGTATCATATCAGTCAGATACGATCTCAGGGTCTGCATAAAGTTTCATTACATTGAAAATCATCTATGCTGAACTAAAGCTAAGCAGCTAAAAGCCTTGGACTGTGTCGTCCTTGATCACAGTGGACGTTTCTGTTAGGGCCATTTTGCGTGTTTTATGGTGGAGGAGAAATAGTGCTGCCTCATTGGCATTCTCCTCGTTCCCGGTGTCGAAATTACACACGGCCGGTTATTTCTCTGAACGGCTCGATTGGAGCGCGGGATGAAATGGTGAGAAACTTGTGACAGCTTTTAGTGAAAGGCTTACCCACTGACATCTGCCATTTGAAATCGTACAAAAAAGGAAAGTGACATTTATTTACTTGACGTTAGACCACACAAACTCTGTAGGAATATCATAATGGTAATATGTGGCAGCCAAGGGCACCGAATGTGAAAAAGACGTTTCAGGAGCGAGCTGAGGGGAATGAGAAAGAGGCCGCAGACAGCTGAGAATTTATTGTCTGAGAGGGAGGGTGAACGGCGAGAGAGAAGCCCAGCGGACTCACCGAGTGGAAGTAAAAGGGACTGTAATTAAGGAAAGGATGAAAAAGCTCTCCTCTGTGTCTCTTGCGTTCCATCCGTCTCTCTCTTTTGGAGACATGTGCATGTTTTCCTCAAAATCACTTCCTGTATGCCTCCCACCCTCTTCCTTTTAATCGTAAACAATGTGCCAAGTGTGTCAGGGCTCTTTATCAAAGTCAGGTAGGACTGAAATCCTTCTAGACAATCCAGTTCAAATGTTTTTTTAGAATATGATAGTTGGTTAAAAGTAGGCTAAAGTTGGTTATTAGCTGCAGAATCAGTTGCCAGCTGGTCTATAGGTGGTTAGGGCTGGTCATTGGATTGGTTATTCAGTGTATAATATAGATTGATCAGCAAATTACCAATTTGAACCGGATATACATTTATGGAACATGATAGTTGGTTTAAAGCTGGTTCAAGTTGGTCATTAGCTGCAACAAACCTGTTATCAGCTGGTTTATAGCTGGTCATTTTCTGGTCAATGTATATATTATAACACTTCCCATGCTCCACAACAGCTTAAGCTAGAGTTTCTCATCCTGTATTTTGGTTCCTCCTCATATTCCCAAATCCAGAGAATCACTCAGCCCCTCCGGACGTCACCACCTACACCTCCGAACATCCCGTTCAGGTTGAGAGGCCACAGGTGTCCACCGTACCCCGGACCACTCCCAAATATGGCAACGCCGAACTCATGGAGACCGGAGATGGTGAGGGCACAATAATGTTTGTGAAAGAAAAGGAGTGAGGTTTTAGAGACAGTAATGACGTTTTCATTTCAAACATTACAATGAGCTTTGAAAGATTTACATGAGTCATTTTCCTCAATCATTTTGACAACCCATCTAGCAGCTCTCTTCCACCCTCACCATATTTATTTTGGCAGATGGTTTTATACAGAGCAACTTGCATATAGTCCCCCTGCAGCAACCTGGGGTTAAGGACACAGTGGTGGTAGCTGGGATAAATACTATAAAAGCATTGTTTACTGTTAGTTCATGATACTTAAAGCATTATGTACACCAAAAAATTTATGTACACCAAAAAATGTATTAAATGATTTTCAGTAATTGAAATAAAGATATATATATATATATATATATATACCCTTTCCAAAAAATTTGAATATCATGGAAAAGTTCATTTATTTCCATAATTCCATTCAAAACGTTAAACTTCCATAGATTATAGATTCAGGGGCCACAACTTAAACGATTTCAAGTATTTAGTGGTTTATTTGTACATAATTTGGGCTTCCAGCTCATAAAACCCACGAAAACAGGATTTCAAAAAATTTGAATATTACATGAAATCACACAGTAATTACACAGTGATACCATGGTCTTGAACCAGGTTTTGGTTCTTTTGGCAGTGTGGGCAGGTGCAAATCCTGCTGGAAAATGAAGGAAGCATGAAGTGCTCTGAAAATGTCCTGGTAGACGGCTGCGTTGACTCTGGATTTAATAAAGCACAGTGGACCAAAGTCCTCTTTTCTGATGAGAGCAAATTTTGCATCTCATTTGGAAACCAAGGTCCCAGAGTCTGGAGGAAGAATGGAGAGGCACAAAATCCAAGATGCTTGAAGTCCAGTGTGAAGTTTTCACAGTCTGTGTTGGTTTGGGGAGCCATGTCATCGGCTGGTGTTGGTCCACTGTGCTGTCCACTCAACGCAGCCGTCTACCAGGACATTTTCAGAGCACTTCATGCTTCCTTCAGCAGACAAGCTTCATGGAGATGCTGACTTCATTTTCCAGCAGGATTTGCACCTGCCCACACTGCCAAAAGAACCAAAACCTGGTTCAATGACCATGGTATCACTGTGTAATTACTGTGTGATTTCATGCAATATTCACATTTTTGGAAATCCTGTTTTCGTGGGTTTTCTGGAATCTGGAAGCCCAAATTATGTACAAATAAACAACTAAATACTTGAAATCGTTTAAGTTGTGGGCCCTGAATCGATAATCTATGGAAGTTTAACGTTTTGAATGGAATTATGGAAATAAATAAACTTTTCCATGATATTCAAATTTTTTGTATCTTGTATCTTGCATGTAAGCCCTGGAGATAATAGACACAGTCTGTGATATCTGCTCTGTTATGAAGCTGTGATTGAGGGCATTGATCCCACTCTTTAATGTGATCTCTTGGGGACGCCCCTGAAGGCTGGATTTGACTGCATCTGTAAAATTGATTTGTTAGGGGTAAGATGAAAATTGAGGTGTTTGATACGGAAGTATACACAACAGTGGGGAGTTGAAACATCTTCATTGTGCACATTCAGCCGTCCATCTAATCCGTTTACGGCTAGTCGTTTAGACCCTGACAGCCTTGTGTGTGTTTATAGGCTCATTCAGGAAAATTGGATTTATTGTACGAGTGATAATATTCCTTTTGTTTTTGCTTGTTTTTTGTCAAGGTTTGTGTGTTTTTGTGCATTAACATGCATGTGTGCTTCATAGGAGTCCCTGTTAGCAGTCGTGTTTCAGCTAAAATCCAGCAACTTGTGAACACACTAAAGCAGCCCAGACGACCTCCGCTTCGAGAGTTTTTTGTTGATGATTTCGAAGAGCTCCTAGAAGGTGAGTGTTTGACTCATCATTACAGTTTCACAGTATTCTTATAAACAAACACACATAATGATGCCTGATTCGCAAACAAAACAATCTTTTGAATCGGTTGTTTTGAATGATTTGGTTGAATCAATCAGCCAAATCAGCTACGGTAAGTCAGCTAACTGAAAACATTGTAATGAACATCAGCATTTAAATAAATGTCTTGACAAAAACACCAGTGATGAGTGATGATTCAACTGAACCGTTGATTTAAGGATTCACTGTTCATTGAACCAATTTGCTAAAACATGGATGATTTTTTGCCTCCTAAATGGCCATGTTTTGCCCCTTCCATCTGGTTTCATTCAGTCCAGCAGCCTGACCCCAACCAGCCACGGCCGGAGGGCGCTCAGATGATCGCTATTCGAGGGGAACCGCTGGGAGTGGTCACTAATTGGCCACCATCTTTGGAAGCTGCACTGCAACGCTGGGGGACCATCTCGCCTAAAGCGCCCTGCCTGACCACCATGGACACCAACGGCAAACCCCTCTACGTCCTTACTTATGGTAATATAGCCATATTTAACTACAGCCATACATATAATGACCAACATCTGCATACAAACATACTGGAACAAAATTATAATATATTAGAGCAGAATCGTATAATATGTGATACTTTTCATACTTTTCATATTATTTGGGACCACACAGTCTGATACAGTGACCCCGAAAAGTATTTCAACAATTAAGTCATGCTTAATGTGTAAATGTCTTATTTATTTTATTTTATCATAAACAAAATATTTATTATTTGTCAAACAAAATAGCACTATTTATTTTAAAGAAATAGCACAAACACTTTACAAGTCTTTTTATTCAGAAAATCTAGTTAGTTCTGAGAAAAGCATAATTTGTTTGCAGATGCCACTTGTTTTGATATTTTGCATTAATGCATTGGCATTTTTAAGTGTGAAACTACTGTAGTGTATTTTTGGTGCTCTGAATATACTGATATACCTGTTCATTTCATAGTAACATAAATACCCTTGTCTCCTTGTTTATTTATGCCCCGACATGAGAGGGAGATCATTATAGGACTTTTTTTTGTGTAGTGTGTGTGTGGTGTGAGGTCTCAGTCTCTCTCTCTTGCTGATTTTACTGGATGAGGATCCTGCACATCACTGGTGAGAGTGTGAGAAAGGGTTTGCAGTGTGTGTGTCTGCTGTAATGGATTGGTATTTCCTCTTTTCTTTTCTTTTTTCTGAAAATTGAAAATGACCATTAAGCCACCTGAGCATCATCGTTTCTTCATCTTTACGCACACACATCAGGACTCTCAAAACCCTGACCAACAGAAAACCTCCACTGCCACTCACACAGTTGCAATGTGAGCCAGAAAATGAATGGCAATGGCTGTTTGTGTGGCGCATTAACACCCCCCTCCCCCCAGAGCTCACCGAGGAATATCACCCTCCTCCTTAGCTCGTTAAAATCCTCGCTCAAATCAAAAGAGTAATTAACTTTCCACAGAACGCAGACGCAGAGCGAGATCACTATCTCATGCGCACCGTTTGGCTTTCACTGGGGCTTCATAGCCATGAGTTAAATCCTGATAACAGCAGGTCAAAAATTCAGCAGGACAGAGAAGATAAAATTCAGAAACGCCCTGTGTGTGACTCATCCAGATGCTTAAACTTGGAGAAATTTGGCCATTTGGTCTCAGTCCATGTTTGTCCTTCGCTTGCCCTTCAGTGTGTGGAATCTTTTCACTTTTTTCTCTTTCTCTATTTAACTTTTTTTTTTTATGTAGAGCTTAGTTTTCTTATGCACCATAAAAGTACTCCATATGACTCTGAAGTCATACGATAGCTTTGTGGCAGGACCAAAAGGGAACTGACTTCATTATTCCCTGAAAATCCCTCTTTGCCTTTAATCTCATTTGCACTCCCATATACATTTATTCAAGCTGTCGGTTCTTGGTTAAGAGATGCAACAACCAATGGCGTTTCGCATTCAAGTCAAACTTGGTGCAACCTATTCTACCGTTCAAAAGTTTAGGATTTTTTGAAAGAAATTAATACTTGTATGTATTCAGCAAGGGTGCATTAAATTGATCGCAAATTAGATAAATGGCATTTATAGTGTTACAAAGGATTTTTTATTTCAAATAAATGCTGAACTATTATTTCATCAAAAAAATCCACAATAATATTAAGCAGCACAACTGTTTTCAACATCCATCACTGGAATAAATAAATGTAAGTAAAATAGAAAACATTGTTTTTAAATTGTAATAATATTTCACAATATTACTGTTTGTACAGTAAATTAAAATAACTTCGGCCTTGGTGAGCATAAGATCATTCTTTCAAAAACCTTAAACTACAAGGCATTTTTGGTGAACTGACCCCATAAAAGACAGTTTCTTCTGTACTTCCTTCTACACAGGTAAACTTTGGTCTCGGAGCATCAAAGTAGCGTACAACATCCTCCACAAACTGGGCACAAAACAGGAACCAATGGTCCGACCAGGAGACCGGGTGAGTGTGACTGAACCTATTAGAACCAGTTCCACTCATTAGAGGAAAATTGCAAGTTCAATACAAGTTAACGTCTACATGCTGTCGATTACCACAGAACATTGGTTTGTCTTGTTCCTTAATTTTCAAATATACATATATTGTGTGTACACTAATGCATGTCTATGAGGCAAGGTTAGAGTGCTAAAATACACCTTTTTTGTTAAATTAACTAGTTAAATGTTAAAACGAATACAATTTTGAATATGAAAAGTAACTTTTAAATCTGCCTGTATTCACTTTTTACGGTGTAAATAGTAGCCTACACTAGTACACTGGATGATTTAGACAACTTAATAACAAAAAAAAACCTGAATTAAAGCGCTTTAACAAAATGACACAAAATTCGAGCTGCTTTGAAACCCTCTGGAATGACTTGCCACATAGACTTCCATTATATCGACGGATGTGCAATTTTGTCTGTTTTAACATAACGAGGGACGAATCAAAATGATTGTGGTAATCGTCAACATGCTGCAGATGCTGAACATAGAGCGTAACTTGTTTTGAATCCAGAACATTCCTTTAATGACAGTGTCGTTTCCTGCCGCATGCCTCGGTTTTAAAGCATGTCCCTGTCAGATTAGCATACGCTCGTGTCTGAAGTCTGACACCTTTCCTCTCTTATCACTCCACGAGCAGGTGGCTCTTGTGTTCCCCAACAACGACCCCGCCGCCTTTATGGTCGCCTTTTACGGCTGCCTTCTGGCAGAGGTGGTGCCAGTACCTATCGAAGTGCCACTTACCCGAAAGGTGAGACTAAATATACCACCATGAGAGTCCATGAATGACTGTCACGTTTCTTAAAGCCTTCAGGTCTGCTTTTTTGACAACGTAACAAGTTATAGTTCCTACCTACACACAATCCTCCCATGCAGATCTTTCTTCTCAGCATGGATTCACACTATCGAGTGCCAACCTAACAGTCTTTACCGTGCAAAATATTAATATTTGTTTATTATTCATGTTTAATGGTAACGTATTACAAAGGCCTTCTGGAAACATGACCTTGTAAATATTGCAGTGTCTCGCTCTCCAGTTCTCTGTCTATTTTGAGATCCGTTATCTTTTCAGTATGTCAGGCTGAATGTATCAGCGCAGACCCCTTGAGGTTGAGGTATTGCCTCAGATATGTATGCCGAATTTTAGTGGTCGAAGTAGAGGAGGAGAGCAGCTTTGGCAAGAGTCAACCTGATCATCAGTCCAAAAATTCCAGGAAAGGACCTGGAAACTGGCAGAACACTCTCTGGCTTCCTCTGCATGCAGTGCACTTAGGAAACCAATAAACTTCTGTCCAGTCCAATAGCAGCTGTGTGTTTTTCTGCATACAGATGCTTTTATCCAAAGCCACTTACATTTCATTCAAGCTAGGCATTTTATAAGGAAATCGAACCAATGACCTTGGCATTGCTAATGCCATGACACTAATGATTACCATATTCAAATACCATGGTATTTGCATGGTTATCCATCAAAGATAAAAGAGATATTCAGGTGTAATGGGTAAACATCATTTCTCAGTGTGCTGTCTGTAATAAGTAGGCCGTCACCTCCCCTGCAGTGTATTTTGCTGCTGTACTGATGATGGATGTTAGTTGGTCTTAGCCTATTTCTCTCTCTCTCTGTGTGTGTGTGTGTTGTGTGTATTAGGATGCAGGAAGTCAGCAGATCGGTTTTCTCCTGGGCAGTTGTGGGGTTACCGTGGCTCTGACCAGTGACGCTTGCCACAAAGGCCTTCCGAAAGGCCCCACTGGGGAAATACCACAGTTCAAAGGTCAGTGCGTTAATACACAACTCCAAAAGTGATGTATAGTGGCATGTAGCCAGAATATAAGCATAAAGTCCTCTTTTCAGCTTAATATGGCCAAGAACCACCGACTTAGACAGGAAGAGACCATCTGATTGACATGTAAACCACCAACCACAGTTTGCAAACATTGTTTCTAAAAAAGAATTCCGTATAAAATATATGCTGTTTTTCAACTTTCTATTCATCAAAGAATCCTGAAAAAATTATGAGTAGCACAAGTTTTTTCAACATTGATAATAATATTAATGTTTCTTGAGAACCAAATCAGCATAGTAGAATGATTTTTGAAGGATCATGTGACACTGAAGACTGGAGTAATGATGCAGAAAATTCATCTTTGCCATCACAGGAATAAATTAAAAATTTAAATATATTAAAATAGTGAGAATCTGCGTGGACCGGCGAGCAAACATCAAGAGCATGATGGGCCGTATCATGCGTGTGATGATATATGAGCCAGACTGCTTGCAGTCAGCATTTTATGCCCTGTCTGGGCCGCAGTAAGACGAGAGAAGGTATAAATAGAAAATGTAGAAGTAAAGACTCTGTGATATTGTTGTAATGATTAAGAAGTCCCGAGAGGATAGTCATTCACCCCAAGACAGAGAAAAGACGGACTTACTCTCATCCTGACGCACATAGTCATTTAGCCAGTCACCCTAATTACTCACTATCATTCTTTTGAATGATAATCTCTACTAATAATGGTAATGATAGTCATGGTTGACTCATCAAGCTGCATGAATATTAATAGATTGGTATGAATATTTATGTGTTCTCTCTGTTTGGTCCCACCCACTCATCAGGATGGCCAAAGCTGCTATGGTTCGTCACAGAATCCAAACACCTGTCCAAGCCACCACGTGATTGGTTCCCTCACATCAAGGATGCAAATAACGACACCGCCTACATAGAGGTGAGCTAACCCATGGAATTACGACCGTTATGGAAATATCAGTTTATTCAAATTATTTTACCGGCCGTACACACACAAACATTTTCCCGAAGTGGAAACCAACAGTCTGGGATTGTTTTTCCATATGCTGCACCCACCAGCCACTTTAATTGTTTTATGATATCTGATTGGTAGATATTCTATGTCTCGAGCCACAGAAATCAATATTTCCTATCAGCATGCCCGAGCACAGCTGCCTCCATTAGAGAGTCGCTGGATAATGGATGATAAATGATTAATGTTTGTTTAATTGTGAATCGGGACTCTTGTAGGAGATGCTGGTTGATGGAGTGGGGCTGGTCTCATGTTATTGAACCATTTTTGAGTGAGCTGTCTCAATGTTCCTCACCAGATCCCAGAAATCTGAGAGTCTGTGCAAAGTGGCTGGGTGTCAGATGTCCACGGTGCTGGGCCGATGTTTGATTTCTGTTTTACTGCACGCCTTTTCAGTACAGTATGACAAACGTACAGAAGAAGACACTTCACTACTAAAATCAAAAGAAAAATATGAAATTATATTTTACTTAAAGGAAACTAAGCCTTTATTGGACCATTAAGATTTTGGCATAGTGAACGTAATCTTTATGACAATACAGCACATTTTCTCCTCAATTCTTATTACTGTAAAGCAAAAAAACTCATTAATTCTGTAATTTTTTTCTGATTAATTCTGTAATTCTCATTAATTAATTGTTTATATACATAAGATGAAAAAAGTATTATTAAAATTGAAAAAAATATATTATTCCAAAAAAACACATTTTTACCCATTTATAATTACTGGGAAGAAAAAAAAGCTCATTTTTATATAGATAATATGGAAAAGGTATTATTATGAAAATGAGCACATTTTCTCCAATTACCATTATCAATTAGCACATTTTTTGATTATATAGTATGAAAAAAGCATTATTAAAAGTGCAAAAAAACTGTAATTTAATGTATTACAGTAATGAGAATCTAATGAAAATAATAAAAACCTCAAAAGTTAAATGTCTAAAAAGAAAAAAAAGAAGAAGAATTGGGGGGGAAGATGTCATGAAATTGTCCTAAAAGTTGAAATACAGACTTGGACAAGTTCTACACAGGTATCTTTACATTCACTCTTACAGTAGTGCGTTAACGGCCATGCAAACAGTGTTTGTAAGGGATTTGATGCATTAATTGTTGTTAATGATTGCCCTGTATGACACTGTTTATTGTTTTACAGTATAAGACCTGTAAAGATGGGAGTGTTTTGGGCGTGACAGTGACACGGATTGCACTTCTTACACACTGCCAGGCCCTAACGCAGTCTTGTGGATACACAGAAGGTGAGTCCCACAAGAACAAACGCACATCATATTATACCTCTAGGTCAGTCCCCGGTCCTTCTCGGACAATAATATTGTAAATTTATCTTCTCTTTTTGTGTTTCAGCTGAAATCATAGTGAATGTATTGGATTTTAAAAAGGATGTGGGTTTGTGGCATGGAATCCTAACTGTAAGTCATAACTTCTGGAAAAAATAATGTAAACAATACATCATATGTTACACATTCAGGGTAGTAATATGCACTTCCTGTTTCCCCAGAGTGTCATGAACATGATGCATGTAATCAGCATCCCATACTCACTGATGAAAGTCAACCCTCTGTCCTGGATCCAGAAAGTGTGTCAATATAAAGGTTTGTCAGAAAATATATATGGTTTTTTTTTTACACCAAATCCAAATTTTACACCAAAACTATTTACACCCGGTCAGATATGACTGATTTTTATCACCAATTTTTTTTATTCCAAGTCCTTATAACAACATATTATTACACAAATTGTGCGGACATAATTTTTGGCCAGACAGTCATACAAAGAAATTATAAACGCATGCAAAAACTAACTGATTATATTGTAGTCAATGTACTGTATCTGGTTTCCTGTGAACTTTTTGTTTTTCTATACTTTTTTTTCCTTTTTTTTTTCTTTTTTTTAAATACCTTAACCAAGTTTATTGTTATGTTCTTCCCTCATACGTTTAAAAAATATTAAATATTTTCCTCATATTTTGATGATTTAATCGAGCTTGAAGGGTCATTAAAAACAAATATTCCCTCTGGGAATCACTTTTGACCACTTTTTTTTTTCAACTTTATGTTGAGAAATATGTGTATGCATTGTTTTGTTTTAAAATATATATATATATTTGTGCTTAGACTTGATACGAATAGACTTCAGTCTTAATCTTTAATCTTACTGGTAGTTTTTCATGAAACATGAACGGGAAAAATTTCTGAATAAATCAGTAGTAAAAACCCTCATTGGGACCATTTAAAGGTTTACTCAGAAGAAATTTGTTCTGCTCATGTTTTGTGAATTAAGTCATGTTGACGTGACAATGCTCTTTGACACAGTTTTGTATGTGTCTAATATGGCCATTCCTGTGATTTGTGTAGTAAATATGTGTGGTTGTGTGTAGGTAAAGTGGCTTGTGTCAAGTCCAGGGATATGCACTGGGCTCTAGTCGCTCACCGAGATCAGAGAGACATCAACCTGAGCTCCCTGCGCATGCTGGTGGTGGCAGACGGATCCAACCCATGTGAGCTTTCTCTCTTTCTCTCCTTTTATTAACTCTTCCTTTCCCTTCCACCTTTAACCTTCCTCTCACACCTGTGTGTTTCTTGAAATACTCCTCTGACTGGAAACAATCTGAGGTTTAAGTAGCTGTTTACATACCCAGCAACCTGAAAAAAGCTAAAAGGATTATTCATAAGTGTGTAATATAAATGTATGCACTCATATATGCCCTCTGGGATTATAACTCACAGAAGAGATGAGTCAGGATAGATGATGCCCAGAAGCCATTTTCCTGACATATACAGACACATAATACACAAATGGACACACTGAAGGACAAAACATACTTCTACTGCCTGTTTCGCTCAAATGCCAATGTAAATGCCCCTACAGTCGATGTGTTTCTGATGGAATATTCAAGAAGTAAAATGGATTTAAAGGGTCATATGAGGTTTTTTCTTGGTGTTTTGAGATGAATGGATTGATGTACTGTGTAGACTGTGTACTGTTTAATAACACAAGGATTCCTTTCCAGTCAAAAAACATTTGGGTGAATCTCACAAAAACTCATATTTCAATTCAAGCGAAAAAAAGAAGAAAAGGCTATAGAACAGGGGTCCGTAACCTTTTTTTTTTTTTTTTTTTTTATAAACCTTACTGTTTTACTAAAAACATGTATTTTTCAATAACATTTCAATAACAATAACTTTATTTAGGTCCATACCATGAGTAAATAAAGTTGTCGTTTCCAAACAGTGAACGTAGCCATCAAAACATAACATTGATTGATGTTGTGCACAGCACTGCAAGTTGGTCGAAACATCTTGAAATATTATCGTGAAATGACTTTTTATTAACTTCTGTAGGCTGTAAAACAAAGGAGTTTTCTGCAGGAAACTGATCTCTAGTGATGTGAAGTTTTTATGATCATATACTGGTAAATGGTGAGAAACCTGGCGAGCCACAAGTTCCTGACCACGACTATAGATGGACAAAAAAAAAAAAAAATCAGAAGAAAAAAGGTGAAAATATATCTAAAAAAGAAAATAAAGCCTATTTTTTATCACTAACTGTTTTAATGAAAAATATCATATATAAATCATAGTCCTTTTTGTCGTACTTAATTTAACAAATATTTTACATTACTCTAATGAGAAATTAGATTTTTAATTTCTTAAATTTATTTTAATGCATAGCAATAATGATAGTTTTATAGAAAATGTGTGTGTATGTATATATGTATAATTTCCATTTATTTATTTTGTTTTAACATGAAGTATTACATTAAAACATGAACACCCAGATGTATTCTGTAATTTTACCCATTGGGTAGACAAAATGTAAACAATCACAATAGAAGTTATTTACATATAGAAATCGTAAAGGTACAATCTGTTTAATTCTAAGGCTGGTAATGAAAAACTTTTTTGGTGCAAAAAAAATGTAAACTAGCATAAGTCAGGAGGAAAACTGAAATGCTACAATACTATATGATATGGCCCCTTTAAACTGGATGTTTTTTAGTGAACTCAACCTCTAAGAGCTCTGTTCCCATTGTACCCTACAATGTTAGGATACTTCTAAAAGTATGAACTGTTTAAAATGTTATATGAGACAGGCCTCACATTATAGTACGTAATGTTCTCTTCCTTTCTCTGCAGGGTCCATCTCATCATGTGACGCGTTCCTCAATGTCTTCCAGAGTAAAGGACTACGTCCAGAGGTCATCTGTCCATGTGCCAGCTCAGCTGAAGCCCTAACCGTGGCCATCAGGAGGTGAGAGGAGTGCTGACACATTGACCACTCACTCACCCTGTAAACTTCCTTCCAGAACATTTAGATCTTTCTGTCCCTTTTATGAGTTTCGTATTCCAAAAGATTCTGAAAAAAGATGGAAATATGGACACAAACATTTTCCTGTTGGTTAGACAGACAGATTGAAGTTAATGGTTCATCGAGAGAGCTTTACCGAAGTCTGTGTATGTCTTCAATGCAATTTTCCCAAACCATTTACAAGAAAATAATGTTTTTTTTAGGCTGCCTCCATAATTACAGCCCTGAATAGTCCTGACATCTTTGCTTTGTGACCGAATCAAACTCGTGACAGAACTCAGAGCATATGGTTTTCATTCCACAGGATTAACTCCATCGCTGGACGTTTTAACAGACCTTCTCTCTCTCTCATGACAAATTTGAGGATGAGAACAGCTTGTATGAATTTGAACAAAAAGTGAAACGAATTGAAAGCTAATAAAAGAGCCTGGTGTCATAAAAGAAAACTTCACCTTATAGTGAAGTCAGAGGAAAAAGTTATTTCAATGGCAACCAACAAAACGTAATTCCGCTGTTTTTGTCATCAAAGAAGTTTAGGTCATTGTCATTTGTGGATTTACTGAGCAACTTGTAGTAGTAACCTCATTTTTCACCCTTTGCACTCATTTGGTTTGGGCAATGTGGTTCACAGAATATTTCTCACTCTGGTAATAATTTCCTTCCTCGTTCTCATTTTCATTTCAAAGCTCTAGATGATTGGTCCAACATTTCTGCACTTTTGCTCTGTTCCAAAACTTACACAGCTTTTTAAAGAGTTAGACATTATGCACACACCCGACATGACGGTTGTTTGGGGGGGGAAAAGTCACATTCTAAGATACCTAATTTTGACTGAATGTCCTTTACAGAGGCAATCCCTGAGGCTCTGTGGGGGGAAAAATCACTCAAGATGCAAGACATGTTGATTATAAATATACTTACATTATATTCGAAACTACTAAATTTAAAAAATAGAATGGTGAATCAAATGCTGTTGGAACCAATTCCAAGTTCCCCATCAGTTTCTTGTAAGGTCCCTTAGTTGGCACCCTATGTAGTGTGGAGACAGCAAAGCAGCACACTAGGTTTTGGAACAGAGCTATTATTACCAGCACACCCTGTTTTATGTGTTTTGCTCAAATAAAGCCTGCTGTACTTTTCCAAACATATCTGTTAGCTCAGACGAGTGTCTTTCAGAGGACATTATATGTGGGTGGGGCTTAAGGTTGTCCATCAAAACAAGTTAGACCAATCAGCTTCCTTTTCAGGTTTACATTGCATTAGAGTCACTGTTAAGCGTGATCCACAACCGTGATTCTATATATTGCTCTGATCTTGCATTTTATTTCTCGTTTTAGGCCTACAGATGACAGTAACCAGCCGCCGGGTCGAGGAGTTCTGTCTATGCAGGGTCTGAGCTACGGTGTCATCAGAGTGGACTCAGAGGAGCGCCTGTCCGTACTCACCGTACAGGACGTGGGCACTGTGATGCCAGGAGGTACACATATGTACATGCACAAATGGTTCTGAGAAAGTCTCGAATGTGCCTATGTAAATATTGTTGTATGTTTAGCATTAAAGAAGAGCCATCAAAGACGGCCGTTGTGTAATGCGTACGCCTCTCTCTGTGTGCTGTATTTACTGCTTCATAAAGTGTGTAATCTGTTTATTGATGTTGTGTATGTGCAGCTCTGATGTGTGTGGTCAAACCAGAGGGAGTTCCTCAGCTGTGCCGAACAGATGAGATCGGAGAGCTGTGTGTGTGTTCCATCGCCACGGGAATGTCATATTATGGGCTTTCGGGCATGACAAAAAACACCTTTGAGGTTTGTGTCCTATCAGAGCGAGATCGATTTGGCTGTAGATTCTCCTTCCAACAATCCCTAGACCTCTGCTTGAACTGATGTTAAAATGCTCCGATCACAGTCTTTTCTTTGGCTTGTTTGTTAAATTGCTCGGAAATAATGAGTAGAGCATTTTCACATAAAGTCTGATATCTGAAGCCTGATTTCACCTCATTGAGTATAAAAATAAAACAGGTGATTGTGAGATATTAAAATGAAAATGTGTGAGATAAAATGTCACAATTATGAGAAATAAAATTTAAATTGTGAAATATAAAGTTGCAACTGTGAGATATAAAATCGCAATTGTAAGATATAAAGTTGCAATCAGAAATGAAGTCGCAATTATAATATATAAATTCACAATTGTGAGATACATATAAATACGGTATAATATTGTGAGATACACTATAAAGTTGCAATTACAAAAAAAAGTCTCAGTTTTGAGAACTTTTTTTTTTATTATTATTTTTTACTCTGAGGTGAAAAAATTGTGTGACCAAATGACACAAAAGTAAAAAATATTCACAATCCAAAACCATTTTGGTACCTATTTTCTCAAAAGAATTTCATAGACTTAATTGAATTGTTTTAAACTTCACCTTTGCCTCCAAATAAAATAATGCCAGATCATTGAAATGCATTTTGGACTCAGCCAGTGATATACGGCAAATATCTGGGTATTTGTAGCTAATCTTTCTAGATTTCTGTCATTTAGTACTGTAAATCTGTTGAGCCTACATTAAGTCCACAAGTTTAAATCTAAATGTAAAGTTTAAATGTTCAACCTATCAGTTATCATTTCACTGTAATGTTAAATGGGGGAGAAGTGACTCTATAATAGAGGCTTGCACAGGATGGATTTTTCAATCCCGCTACCATAAGTAGCTAACTAAAACATTGTGTTATATTTTATCCCGTTCCCGCCCTAAACTTTCACATTTCGTCCCACTCCCGCCCACAAAAGCCCATAGGAAAAGGTCTATGTGGATTTTTCACTCCAGGTCCTTGTTGGATTCTGTCTAGTTCTATTGTCTCTAGGCTATTTTTTTCCAATTTCCACAGACATGACACTTCAGATCTCCAGTGACAGACTTCTATGTGCTGTTGTTATTAGATAATTATATTTTGTGGGAGCCCACGAGTCATTTCTTTCTCCCCATTCTCACGCACATATCAGTATCTTCCCTCACGTATCCACACTCAGCACACTCCACACTTGTCCTGCGCCACTGTTGTGTCAGATCCCATGGTCGTGCACACCTCTACTCTATAGTCATCGAGTGAACTTCCACATTTGTATGCTGTATTAAATTTACAAATGTATAGTTTGATCTTGATGTAATTTTTGTCTTTTGTTTTGTTGGCTGTCAGGTTTTTCCCATGAGCAGCTCTGGGGCTCCTATCAGCGAGTACCCCTTCACTCGTACAGGGCTGCTGGGTTTCATAGGCCCGGGAGGGCTGGTGTTCGTGTCTGGAAAGATGGATGGTCTGATGGTGGTGAGTGGACGGAGACACAACGCTGACGATATTGTCGCCACAGCGCTAGCGGTGGAGCCCATGAAGTTTGTGTACAGGGGCAGGTGAGAACACATTAAAAACAAACAAACATAGCATATTCTTCTTGGTCATCAAAGACCGTGTGGTATATATAGCGCATGAGCTTGTTTGCTTTGGACATGCTGAGTGCAAATTAAATGGATTTAACACCTGCTGGGGCGGCAAGAGCGTGTGCTCTGCGTGTTGTGGTGGAGTTGTTCTGTTTCAGTTGCCTCTGTGAAATTACCTCAGGTTTTGTTCATCAGTTTTCTTAAAGCTTTATGCTGTGTGGAAAATCAGATGTGTTACAGTAATAATATAATATAGCGCGTCAAGCCATAAAAATACATTTTCATTACTTGAAACAAAATAAACATTGTTTATTTTGTTACTTTGTTAATTAGCTAGTTGCCAAGGCAACAATTCTCATTTTCGTTTAGTTGAAGTACTAAAATAAGTAAGGAATAATTGACAACAGGTCGTTGATTTATTTGAAAATAATGCACACCTGAGGTGGTAATGCGGCCACGACGCAAAGCGGAGTTACAAACGTCATTTTAAAGCTAGTAACAGAGGCTTGAGCCAGAGATAGCAGACTAATGCAGTTATCAGAGAGAGAGAGAGAGATTAAGCGTGTGTGATTTACCAGTTTTTATCCTATTATTCACTATATTTATTTGTTTGGTCAGTATCAGTTTTGGTTATTTTGCCGTTGTAGGCTGTAAGGACCTTTGAAATAACTGAAAACATTTTGCAAAGTGGAACTGTAATGTGGTCAAGACCTGCCTGGAACTACTTTAGCCGTGCGTTTCCCTGAAAATAATTGCACAACTTAGAACGTTTGCAATCAGATTCAAGATTCAACCAATCAGATTCAAGCATTATGAATGTACGTAGTGTAACTAAAACTAAATAAACTAATTCTTAATAAAAACTATATTGACATATAAAAAAAAATGGCAAAACACCCAAATGACCTAAACTTAAATTAAAGTAAAAACACGAAATAAAATGTAATTCAAATGTAATGAAAACAATTACTCACAGGTGCCCTAAAATCCTTTTGCTACACTTTACATTTTTGTAGATTTAAAATAAATGTTTTAATTAAATTCTGCTGTTTATCACTTCAGCTTTGTTTTGTGATTTGAATGAATTCTAATTCATTATTGTGAATTATGATTATTATTCATTATCAAACATTATAATTATTAACTATTACTATTTTTGTATTAATTGTTATTATAAGAATTAATAAATGTAAATGTAATTATTAATATTACAATTATTTATTTATTTTGTTTTTTAAATATGAATTTTAATAATGTAAAATTAAATTCGATTCTGGCCACTAGTTCCTGGTTCGAGATGTTTTAGGGGTCGGTCTGATATCTCCTGTCTGTATCTCCATCTTCAGGATAGCGGTATTTTCTGTGACGGTCCTGCATGACGAGAGAATTGTGGTCGTAGCCGAGCAGCGGCCGGACTCCACAGAAGAGGACAGCTTCCAGTGGATGAGCCGTGTACTGCAGGTATTTGTCCTTTTTATACACACCCCTCGCCGATCGATTCGGGCAGCGGCGACTTGCTATTCCCGTCCAGTCTGGCGGGAGTCACCTTAATCGCTGCGTAACCCCAGTCACCATCCAAACTGAATTAGATATTGCGCTATTGCTGACTTGTGTACTTTCTGTCAGCACTTTACGAGTCCTTACCGGCATGTAAAAATAACAAGATGCATTCAGGCACGGAGGTTGGCCTTCACTTCCACCCACCCACCCAGACGGTTCCATTCCACTCTTTTGTTGTAGGTCATTAATCTTGCAAATATGGTATTTTTTCCTTCCACTTCCTGAATTCCTGTTTGGTAATTTGGTTCTCCCCAAGGCATCAGTAAAGGTCAGCGGCTGCATCAGATCTCAGCTGGCAGCCTCTTCTCGGCTTCTTACGAAGTCTATTTTTAAACCTCACCTGACAATCGAATGTGTTTCTTTCTGCAGGCGATAGACAGCATCCACAACGTGGGGGTGTTTTGTTTGGCTTTGGTGCCCGCTAACACCCTTCCCAAGACTCCGCTGGGAGGGATCCACCTGTCGGAGACCAAGCAGCTGTTTTTGGAAGGCTCCCTGCATCCCTGTAACGTCCTAATGTGCCCTCACACCTGCGTCACTAACCTGCCAAAACCCAGACAGAAACAGCCAGGTCTGTCTGCGGCAAGGTCACCTCAGATGTCGTACGAAATTAGAAGTGCCAGAAATTGTGTGTGTGTGTTGTCGTCTGCTTGTTTGTGATGTGCTTCCTCTGCTCGGTCCTGCAGAGATTGGACCCGCCTCTGTGATGGTGGGAAACCTGGTCTCAGGGAAGAGGATCGCTCAGGCCAGTGGCAGAGATCTGGGCCAGATCGAAGACAATGATCAGGCAAGAAAGGTGTGTGTGTGGTACCATGGGGCCTCGATTTTCATCTGTCACTCCATTCACTCTCCCTCCCCTCTCATTCATTCCTCACCTCCAGCAAACCATCCAGTCCCATCCAGCCAAGAATATGCACAGAAATTGGCATATATTTGTCTTCAATACCAGCGTTGCAATACATTAAACTGCCTCAGGGTGCTTTATAATTGCTTTTAGAGGAGATGTAGCATCTGAGTCAAAAAATGTGTATTAGAATATAAAAAATATCCAGTTAAAAAAACTATATTTTGCATATTCATTCAAATATTTTTTTATTAAATATGTAGTTCCAATTCTTATATATATATATATATATATATATATATATATATATATATATATATATATATATGTATATATATGTATGTGTGTGTGTGTGTGTGTGTGTGTACATATATATCTTTGCAGTTTTACTGATTTAAAATGTGTATGAATAAAAAACATATATTTTTTATATATATTTTTTTTTCTTTTGCTACGTTTTCTTTTTCAAAATATTTATATATATATATATATATTTACATATATATACATACATACATACATATATATATATATATATATATATATATATATATATATATATATAATAAAAAGTAATACAAATAAATTATTTTATTATAATAAAAGTAATACTTTTAAAAAATAAAAATAAACAATAAAATGTATTTTTTTTTACAAACTGTTTTTTTTTGTTTTTTTTTTGGGTCATTTTCTCAGCATGAAATATATGAGATGATTAATTCTCCTGCATCTGTCACAAACTTGAAGACAGATTGGGATTTTCTTCCCTGTGTTTTCATTTTGGTGGCTTAATGTTTGGAATATTCCACACGTGTCACCACATGGATAACTTTAGGCCTCTGATGGTAAATTTTCCACGTTTTTTGACGATGGGTGATTCGCAACAGATGTTTTGTATTTAATAGCTGGTGTGGATTTGAATCGCTTGTGTCACTTACATCAGCAGGAGTCAGATGATCAATATTACAATTTGACTTAAACAAGTTGCAGCCTCTTATAAAGTTACCGGCCAACTTATTACACACATTTGGCGCTCTCCGAGCATTCATTTTGGACACTGTGGCACGCAGTAATTATCCCAACTGGATTTGTGGTAGGGGAACTGACCCCTGACGGCTTGTCAGACCTCTTCCTCTCAGCCAGAGTCGTTTCAAACCCAACCCCTACAGACAGCATTCTGGGAAACTGTTAAAACATTATGTCACCAAACCAGAACTTGACAGTTTTATGCTTCTAAAACGTTCTCTCTTTTTTTTTCTTTTTTTTTAAGTAAGGATTTAAAAAAAGCTGTTTTTGTGGAAAACCGAGTACTCCATTAGAATGAGTATTGCACGCTGGGCTCTGTTTGGGAGGGCTGGTTTGGTTGTTTTTTGTGCTGTTAGTGTTGAGTTGATGTCTTTGGTTTTGCTGTGCTGTCAGTCAACCACCTCAACGCGAATACAATCCATTACACTGCCCTCTCAGGCTGAAAGATGGCAACCATTATTCCGTCAGCCTGTCTGCTGTGCACAACACCATAACCTTAACACACTCATACACCGCAGCACAGCTGTCGGCCTCACACACGAACCACATATGCTCACACACATTCGAACAAACATGTGCACAGGCTTAAATATGCACACACATACACAGTGCTGCAACAGTTGTTGGCTGCTGTCTCTTGCATGCCTTCCTCATCCTCTCTCTTTCGCTCATTCCTTCACACCCTTCCAGCCCTGCATGGGTATGCTCTGTCTGACACCAACAAATGTGACCTCCGCCATCTGCGCCGCTCAAGGAGTCACAGCCGTACATGACTATTTTCCATTTTTACACCGCAAAGCTTGTGTTTGTTGTTTTCTCATTGCTTCTATCCATTCATACCTATGAAAATCAGGCCCGCTGAGTGAATGAAAATAGTTTTATTTCATGCTTTTAAGAGGAGGAATGTGATCCGATGTGAGAATAACACTGGGAGATGAGGTAACACATGACTGCATTCACTTGCAACCTTAAGATAACACCAGCACCGCTTACTAATGACTTTAACAGGTCTTGCTGATTGCAAAAAAAGCATCCTTTGTTTTAACAGTTACAGTCAAATGTCATGTCTCTTTTATAATATTGCATTTGGCAAAACAATAGATTGAATCAGGTTAATTAGACTTGTTAACACCCACCTGTTTGTCCTACTCGTATGTGAACATTTTAATAAACTGTTATATAACTGTTATATAATATAACTTTGTGTATTAATATTTTCTGATTTAATGATAATCAGATTTTGGCAATATCATGTAATCTCCCTTAAATACTTAAATATCTTGGATTTTGTAATAATCATCACAGGCTTCCTTTTTCCACCCATAGTTCCTTTTCCTGTCTGAGGTGTTGCAGTGGAGAGCCCAGACAACCCCGGATCATGTGCTCTTCACCCTCCTCAGCTCAAGGGTATGACATGTTATAAGTAAGATACTGTACATACTCTACTGTTCAAAAGTTTGGGGTCAATAATTATAATTTTTTGGTCTGTTTTTGAAAGAAGTCTCTTATGCTGACCGAAGGTCATATATATATATATATATATATATATATATATTTATTTTTATTTTTATTTTTTTATTAAAGAAAACCACTTTTTATTCCATTCTGGTGCTTTTATTCCACTTTTATTCCATATACCATTCTGGTGCTAAATTCTTCTGTGCATGTGGTAATAAAGAAGAAGAAAGAAATATCTCTGTTTCTGCACCATTTCCCCCCTCTAGGGAGCAGGAATTGGAATCATAAATGATTTTGGCCTGGTTTGCAAGGGATACGTTTTTTATATAAACTAAAACTGCAACCATTTGTCATCGCAGGCTATTTTGAACACCACATGCCCTCCATAGAAAAGTTGTGATAACTCATCCTGAGTTGAGAACTGTGAGGAAACTGTATCGTTGACATGTTTGTGTATGTGTGTGAATGCAGGGAACAGTCCTGAGCTCACTGACGTGTCTTCAGTTGCATAAGCGGGCGGAGAAGATAGCAACCATGTTGATGGAGCGAGGCCACCTGCAGGACGGTGATCACGTTGCGCTGGTGTACCCACCTGGTACGACACCATCAGTTACAAATCTACAGCTCTAAATCTGTGATCAGTCCCACTATATTCACATTATTATCATACTCTAAACCAGGGGTCTCAAATTATCGCAGTAAATGTGACAAAGATTATATTCCCTGACAATGTCCGAGGTAGGCCACCCAGAAACATTACAGTCTGGTTTTGATATAATGGTCAAAATGTATTTAAAGAGGGTGTATTGTGCTTTTTTACATTTTCAACTTTCTTTAATGTGTATTGCAAAGTTACAAAGCACAAAGTCCACTCCAAAGGGAGTTAATCTCTATCTACATCAATGCGAACGATTGTAGTCTTGAGTTTTCTTCTGGGAACGTACACGTCACAATATTTGGTATGCGCAAAATAAATAGGGAGAGGCCTGGTTGAGTTGCATTCGTACTGTGTTAAAACTCACAGTTATGGTAAGGGCCATGATATTTTCAAACATGCACAAAGTGGTTGACCAATCAAAACACACTGATTCAACCGACCAATCAGAGCACATTACGCTTTTTGAAAGGAAGGTCTTCATAGAGACAGGAACTAAACAGAGTGTTGCTGACAGAATGGGAAGAGAGATGCTGCAACAATTAAAAATATGTGAAAAAATTGTTTTAGACTTCTTATCTAGGATAAAAAATCTACACAAATACCACTCATTTATGAATATGTGTTTATAATTTACAGGTATAGATCTGATTGCTGCCTTTTACGGATGCCTGTATGCCGGCTGTGTACCAATTACAGTGAGACCACCACACCCCCAGAACATCGCCACCACCCTGCCCACTGTGAAAATGATTGTGGAGGTGAGTGTTGACCTGAGATCCTTCCATATGTACCGGTAGTATATGAATTGTGAAAGAAAAAACAAATAACGCTAATAAATGAATTTGTGTTCAGGTGAGCCGATCAGCATGTGTGATGACCTCACAGATCATATCCAAGCTCCTGAAGTCGAAGGAGGCGTCTGCCGCAGTGGACGTCAGGTCGTGGCCTCCTGTTCTGGACACAGGTGAGAGTGGGTCAAAGGTCAGATGGCTTCTTCAAATTATGTAAAGTCTAAACATTAATTTAATATCTAACGTTTTCAAGATGATCTGCCAAAGAAGAAACCCCCTCAGCTCTACAAACCCTCCAATCCAGACACGCTGGCTTACTTGGACTTCAGCGTCTCCACTACAGGGATGCTTGCAGGAGTAAAGGTGAAACCCCTGCTCTTTACTTCTCCAATACAAAAAAACCCGGAAAGAAAACGTTTGAAAACCCTCTCAGTTTACAATAGGTGAGATCAGGTGTCATGGGCTCAGAGGAACTTTTTTGTTTCATTGTTAAGAGATGAAAACCAGCTTTTGAACAGACCACTGCTCTTTTGTCATAGGAGCCATGAGTGTTTGCGACGACCACCCAGTATTGTGTAGTTCTTCAGTCCTTTGACCAAGAACTGATCTTTTCAGGCCCCTGAAAATCCTATACAACACTACACTTTTATGTTTGATAGCATTTCCACTTCAAACATGGCAGCCCAGTTGCATTCCTCAAAAAATAACTCATCATTCCTCATGGTCTCAGTATAGGCCAGTTCACTCTGCACAGGCAAGCATGTTTGTTGGGTTTTGTCTGATCAGTGTGCTACCCCTGCCGACGTCTGTTGGCATTGGTCAGGGTTTGTTTTCACCCGACTGAACATGTTCAATCGGTGTTTGATGATAACATGAAAGTTATTTTTCATAAAATTCTAAATCCAACTGCCAACTGCTTGTTGGTGTTTGTTGCCGTTTGTCTGTGCAGTGTGAATTGACTTAATGAATAAAATAAAGCACAATCATGATAAATGCATTTAAGCCGACTATTCTGTATGTATATAATCATTTTTTTTATGTAATAACAAAAAAATAATGGAATCTTTTTATACATCATCTCAGATGTCCCACACAGCCACCAGTGCCTTTTGCCGCTCTATAAAGCTCCAGTGTGAGTTGTATCCCTCTCGTGAGGTGGCCATCTGCCTGGATCCATACTGTGGCCTCGGATTTGTCCTCTGGTGCCTCTGCAGGTGAGAGACCACCACGTTAATGCCTGGATTTACAATTTGAAAAACAAGATTCATACTTGAAACAATGCATCTTTATGAACTCATGCACACTGTGTCTGCAATATTGCTTATTTTAAAGGAATGGTCAGGTTTCAATATTCAGTCTACGCAGAAAATAATTTCCATATGCCTCAGTTTGTAAAAATGTTGTATTATTTCTTCATTATATATTTATTTTGTTATGTATTTTAGTTTTATATCATTTTAATTGCCAATGATTTTTTTTATTCTTTTGAACTCATTTACAAGACTTGTGGTTTAATAACTTAATAATCTTCACAATCACATTCTTGCTTTTAAAGGTTCACAATTTAGAACAATTCTTTGAATTTTTTGGATATCTAACAATTCAATCATCCATGTACAATTTACCATCAGAGTATTTTTTTAACACTCTGCACACTGACGAGCCACACAAGTACTGAACCAGTTTCTCAGTTGACTGCTGCCTTGAAAAATCTTCGTTTTGTGCTGCGTTCACACAAGTGTGTGTGTTTTTATGCTGTGCTGTGTCTTTTCTAGCGTAAAGTGTACTCAGCTCCTGTCTCGCTTGACTGATGTGTTGTTTTCCCGATGTGTCTTATTTGTCAGGGTGAGCAGGTTCCTCTGCTCTTGTGTTGTGTGGTGGTAACGTTGCGTTCTCCTCTGTCTCTTCCTACTGGGTGAAGTGTGTATTCAGGGCATCAGTCCATCTTGATTCCCCCGTCCGAGCTGGAGGTGAACCCCGCTCTCTGGCTGCTGGCTGTCAGTCAGTTCCGGGTCAGAGACACGTTCTGTTCGTACTCCGTCATGGAGCTTTGCACCAAGGGCTTGGGCCTGCAGACAGAATCCCTCAAGGTACCTGATTCTCTCTAAAGTGTCAATCTTTCGCTTCCTTTCCTTCTTGAGGAAGCTCTAAATCATTTTTCGTTAGATTTCATGTTATATTTGCTGCAGTGACAGAAGGCGATTGTTGGTGGCCTTGCGTGTGTGAGTGTTCTGTGTTCAGGAGGTGTGACTGTGTAATTAACGTCTGTTCTGAGTTAGTGAAGGAAAGGCCGCCCGTGCCTCCTGGCGAGCCTGTCTTGTAAAATCTTGTTTTATTTACTCTGATTTAGTCATTGAGATTGCCATAGTTACTAACCGCAGTCTGGACCGGAGTACAGTTTATTAACATCACGACAATCAATGAGGAGGAAAAATGAGTCCCGGCCGAAAGACATTTTTTGGTATAATGAGGTAGAACTGGGAAAATGTTTTCTCTTACCCAGACTTGTCTTTCTGCCATCTTCAGTTATTCTTTAAATAAAGATGAAAGAAAAATATTAGATATACACTGATCCTATTTACTTTTTATTTACTTTCTTAAAAATATGCTTTTTCCATTTAAAGCATGTTAATCATTATATTATATTATATTATATTATATTATATTATATTATATTATATTATATTATATTATATTATATTATATTATATTGGTTGATTTATAGTTATGATTAAGAATATTATGTATTGAATTCATGATAATGACACATCCTTGACATCAACTGATAAGAAAGAATAATTGAAAATGGTTATATTTAAAATGTATTAATGTTACATTAATAATAAGTAATAATACATTATTATTTAAAATATAAGTAATATATAAATAATAATTTTATCAGCTGATGTCAACAATGCAGTGTGGGCTGGAAAAAATAATATCAACCAATAATGTCATATTAGCATAACATCCACAATCCAGTCCTAATAAGTAAAATCAATCCTGTGCGTCGTTTCCCTCTGAATATTATGTTTGTTCAAAATATATATATTTTTTGTAGAATTGAAGTAATATTATATCATCTATTATAATAATAAGACAGCCTTTGTGACATCAGCTATTAGGAAAGAATCATTATTACATTTAAATAAAAATAATTCATTTTAAAATATATTTATATATTATGTATTATATATGTTAAATATGTTATAATATAATAAGTTGATGTCATTAAGAGTAAAATCAACCAAAATAATTAGCAGAACATCCACAATCTAATCCTGTACTACTTTATTTACCTCTGAATAAAAAAATTACTTGGAAATGTCACACTATAGAAGTGCAAAATACAGTTTCATGTTGATTTGAAGTGTTTTTTAATGATAAATGTTCTTGTTGTTTTAACTACACTTGATCAAATTTAAAGGTTGATCTTTCTCTCTCTCTCTTCAGTCCCGTGGACTTGACCTGTCTCGAGTGAGGACGTGTGTGGTGGTCGCTGAGGAGAGGCCCAGGATAGCCCTCACCCAGTCCTTCTCCAAACTCTTTAAAGACCTGGGCCTGCACCCGCGAGCCGTCAGCACTTCCTTTGGATGTAGAGTGAACCTGGCCATCTGCCTGCAGGTTAGTTGTGCCTGACTGCGCACGTGGCCGCTGAAAGTACGCCAGACGTTAATCTGCTGCTGACCAGAATACACGAGGCAGAGATTCTGCCGTAATCCCAGTCCCAGCGTTGTTTTAGCAAGCCGACCGCAGCCGGGATTAGTGTTCGGAGTTTGCAGAGAGGATTTCACTGTGACTTTAGTTTTGTGTTCTGAGTGAGAGTAACACAGCATTATAGGATGTCATTATGTTGTAGAGGTAAAACCAGGTCACCACTTAAGTAAACATATAGCACGCAATGTCAAAAATAGTACTAGTCATCTGATATGGGGTTTTCCCTAAGCTGCTGCTGAGTAGAGTGGCCAATTGACAGTATGATGATGGGATATTATACGGCTCTTTAGAATACTTGATTCTGATTAGTCAGTCGCAGCATTCTGTGGTCAAATACTTTTTTATAGTGACTGCTTAACTAAATTATCAACCATTGGCCCAGACACATACAACCCCATTCAAAAGTTTGGGGTCAGTAAGATTTTTGGTACAAAAAAAAAAAACTTTATACCGCGACGACACATTATGTTGATCAAATGTTACAAAATATTTCTGTTTAAATAAATGCTCTTCATTTGGACTTTCTATTCATAAAATAATCCTGAAAAGAGCAGCAAATCAACATATTAGAATGATTTCTAAAGGATCATGTGACACTGAAGACTGGAGTAATGATGCTGAAAATTCAGCTTAGCCATCACAGGAATAAATTACATTTTAAAATAAGGAAAGTTATTTTAAATTGTAATTATATTTCTCAATATTACTGTTTTTACTGTATTTCTGATCAAATAAATGCAGCCTTGGTGAGCATAAGAGACTTTTAAAACCTTCCTGACCCCAAACTTGTAAACAGTAGTGTATATAATATAATAAAATAAATGATAATCAGCATTTCATGGCCATTAATGTATTTATTTATTTACCTTCTTATTGTAAGACTCCGCTGTGAACTCTGGTGTTTATTGGGCAATAAGAGCTGTTTTAACTTCCACCCACCTGCTTTCATGAATATTTTTGGATTATTTTTTGTTTCCCAGCAAAAAACACCACAAAACTTTTTCATACTACAGATCTTACATACTAGAAAGATTAATTATTGTACATTTAGGAGCCTAATGTCTATTAAATCATAAGATACTCTTAAGTTATCATAAATTATCATATATTGTGGGATGGACAGAAATTTGACTTTAGACTATATATGAAGAGTTCAGATGCAAAAGCCTCTAAGTGCCATCTGAAATTTTCTTCTATAATGATCATTTTTATCAAGCTTGTGTATTTAAGTTCAGTAATTTCACTTAAATGACAATTAATAGGTAATTTTCATCGCCATTTAAGTGAAATTACTGAACTTAAATATACAAGCTTGATAAAAATGATCATTCTAGAAGAAAATTTCAGATGGCACTTAGAGGCTTTTGCATCTGAACTCTTCATATATATATATATATATACATATATATATATATATATATACATACTTTATTTATGCAAACAATATTACAACAAAGAAAAACAAAGCAGAAATCATCATCTTAAAGACAAAATCATCTTAAATTATAATACCCAGAAAGAAAAAAAAGTGTGGCTTTACAATACAATGAAAGTGCAATCAAATGCATGATTAAAGAAAATGTAACAGAAAATAAATGCGGGAAAAAAATTCAGTCTAGGTCAGACAATAAAACATGTTCCCTGACATATTGCTTAAAAGGGTCCCAAGCTTTATTAAACTGGTGGGAAGAGCCTCTTATAGAGTGTTTAATGTTTTCTAACTTTAAGAAAAAGAGGACATCTCGAATCCATTGTGTTGGAGTTGGAGGCCTACGATCCTTCCATCTCAGCAATATTAATCGTTTGGCTAAGAGCATGAGAAAAGCTGTACAATCAGAATGTATCTTTGTAAGATTATATGATTCAGAAGTGATTCCAAAAATAGCTATCAGTGGGCAAGGGGAGATCAATCTACCTAAAAAAACAGAGATGGTCTCAAAGATAGTGACCCAGAAGCTCCTAAGCTTTGTACAGAACCAAAACGTATGTGCATGAGAGGCTGGGGTAAAGCTAAAGCGATCACAAGCAGGATCTATATGCTGGAAGTGCTTGGATAGTTTCAGTTTTGTCCAGTGTTTACAGTGCATAATTTGTCACTGCAGAAGCCCATGTCTTGCGCAAACTGACGATTTGTGTATTCTGCACAAGACTTTTCCCAATCCTCATCCGAAATAACCATACCTAAATCATCTTCCCATAAAGCTTTTATATGAGAGAGGGATGTATGAAGAGGGGCCAACATTTTACAGTATAATGTTGATATAGTGCCTTTCAATTTTGGAGGGTCCTCCAATAAATGATCAAATGGAGAGCAGGGAGGTGGAGCAGGAGACTGAGGAAACATTTTACGTATAAAATCACGAATTTGTAGGTAACGGAAAAAATTATTCTTAGGGATATTAAACTGCTCACACATCTACAGAAAGCCCCCTCATAATATAAGTCATTAATTTCCCTAATGCCATTTGCCTGCCAAGATGTAAAAGACTTATCAATTATTGAGGGATTAAAAACATGATTAGAATGAATAGGGGACATAGTTTGACAGCCAAAATGACGTCTCCCCTGCTTCCAAATTTTAAGTGTAGATCTTACAAGTAGGTTTTCATCAGCCCCGGGATCTTCATAGAGCCAGTGCAGTATAGGGTGAATATTTGAAGCCCAATATTAACATTGAAAATTAGGCAAAGACATTCCACCCAGTGGCTTAGGACGCTGTAGAAGACTTTTACTCATTCTAGCAGGTTTACCATTCTATATGAATGAGGTGAGAGCACTATCCAGCCTTCGGGAAAAAAAGTTGGGAATAAATACAGGGATGCACTGAAACGCATAGGTAAACTTGGGCAGCAGAAATTAGACTTTGAGAGGACTTAAGTTCAAATGAAGTCAAAATGAACCACAAAATCTTCCCATATTATTGTATAACATGATATGTAACTATAATTGTATTATTTAATATTATATAATCTATTATGATAAAAACAGCCTTGGTGACATCAGCTGATAACAAACATATATATATTTATATATTACTGCTTAATAATATTAGATATTGATTGTTAAATTTATATAGAAGTAGTAATATATAAATAATACATTTCCATATTTTTTTTCCTGTCAGCTAATGTCAATAAGTGGGGGGAAATAATAAACAACCAATAAAATCTTCTCTTATTATTATTTTGACACTCTGCATGTTGTTTTTTGTTCTTTTGCCCCACATTGTTCTTATATCATCCTTTTATATTATTTCATTTATTCCTTTTCTTTGTCACATCCACAAATCTTTACCCCGTTTTCCTCTTTCCTCACTCTCTCCCTGTCTCTCATCTGCTCACTGGCTGTTGTAGCCTCACAGGCTCGGGAAGCTTGCGGATCAGGTAGGGAAGTCCAAACGCTCCCCGCTCGATCTGGCACTGGGTGTGGAATGGGGTCCGACTAAGCTTCTTTTTTTTACCCTTCGGCTGCTGGGCTTTTGCTAATGTAGTGGAAGTGAACAGCCGGATCCATCTGAATCAGTGTGACTAATTTATCAGACTAATGGCTGACCTAAAGGGCTGCTTTCCTGGACTTTTGAACAGGAAAGACACCCTCAGTTTGATCTTACCGGTGAGCGGCGAGATCCAACCCTCCTCCAGTGAGATTGCCGCTCACCTGGACTTACACCGGGGTCAAGAGTTGTGTGTTTCTGTGCAGCTGCAGTCATTAGTAGTGTTCCCGTAGCGTAGAGCTCTATAATCACAGCCATTAGGTGGAATCGTACTTCCCCTCCCTTGTCCGCCACATTGTTTTACCGTGACATCACAAACACAAGGGGCTTTGTTCGGAACATGAGTGCCTACACATGAAATATCACAGACTCCAGCTCTGTGTGAGTCAGTAATCTGAAATGTGTCTCTAAGGACCGTGTCTTGTCGACAGAGCCAGTTGTTGTGCTTCAGACTCAGAGAGACCTCTGCTGGCCCGGTTAGGTTTGTGAACTGCAATTGCAGATATTTTCTCATTTAGATTGAATTGGGGCATCCGAGTGCCTCGTAATAAACAGTCATTGCAAGTTCAGTAATGATCAGTCATGAAAAATAATTGCATTCATTTGATCAAGATGATGAGTGTTCATTTGAAGCTTGCACTCAAAGGCAGCAGTTGTTTGTATTTTGTCTGTTCATTTCTCATTTGCATTGTCTCATAAAGGCCGTTTCACATGACTCATGTCGACAGTCCCCAAATGCATCAAAAAGGAGCGACGCATTATGCGCAGTTCAAATGCTATAGTTACACTCTCAGACAGTCCGTTTGCTGCTGACCTTGCAAAATGCGGCCATTGAATACAGGACAGTTCGTCTGACATTACATAAATCTGAACAAGAATAAAGAGAGAATTATGCTGTACGATATATCGTTAAAGGCACTTTATGACATTCAATCAGGCATGTAACCGTTCTCCTTTGCTGTACTGATAAATACTCAATACTATGTGATCAATACTATTTTGTGTAAAAGAATAAAACCTAAATCAATCCTTTTAAATGCTACAAGTGAATTTAGACATTTATGTATAGTATGAAGAATGGATATTCATTTAACAGTGTTTTTAAATTACAAGTGAGTATAAGATTACGTAATCTAAATGTAAAAAAAAAAAATAAGAGTAATGAACATGCCATGTCATGTCACACAATCTAAAAAGTCAGCAAGCTGTTTGTGGTGTCAATTATTGTGCCTTTAGCCCCAACAAAGGGCTGCGTTTTACCCAAAATGCCATGCTTTTACATATTCGTCAGTTGTTTAATTTTTTTAATTTAATTACTATGAACAAAACTGGAAATCATTAACAAGACCTTTGTCTCCAAATATTTTTGGTCATTTTATCAATTCTGATTTGCTGCATAAATAAATACAAAATTATCACATTTCTTAGTGCATAATGAACGCAGATGTATAGAAAAGTGCTGCGATGAGTTTTTGTGCCATCTAGTGGTTTTATTGAAAATCTAATCAAATGCGTCTTTTACCCTTAACATAACTATAACATAAAGGCAACAAGCCCCAAATTTGTCCATCTGTGACACTATCTGCAGCACTTCTCTTGTGTAGGTCAAAGCATCGTGTTACGCTTGTTTTGAAAGGTGCATTGAAGCTCTGATGGGAGTCTGAAAGAGCCTTAAGGCAGATCTAAGTTTATAAAGCTCTCCCGCTCACCCAGTGGCAAAAGATCTGCAATACTGGGGCGCTTTCACCTCAAGCAGACATTCAGATCTTTGAAGGTTCCGTCAGCTTTCATCTGCGGCCGTCTTTTTCTTGCTTCACAAACACCCACACATTTGTCATCCCGGCTTCATAAACGATTCCTATTTTTCGCTCTGCTCTCTAAAACGCCTCCATTCACGGCATCATTTATAACCATGTGCCTTTCAGGGTGATTGTTCAAGTTTTGGGTTGTTTCTTCCTCAGTTTGCTGCTTGTCTTGCCCTTTTTTTTACCCCCAAACCCCTCATCTTTTCCACCATTTTCAGTCTGTGATGTCTAGGCTCTGCTACTAACTAGTTAACAGCTGAAGTAGGTTAACCCTGAGGAAATTGACCAGTTGAACCCTTCCCCTAGAAAAACACTCATAGTTTTCTGTACAGTAGGAACTGTATTAGTGTGGATCTCCTGGTTAACTCATTCATGGTGTGCGTTTCAGGGGACATCGGGACCGGACCCGACTACTGTGTACGTGGACATGAGAGCTCTGCGACACGACAGGTGAGAAATTAATAACAAAAAGCTTTGTGGAGAAATCTGCAAAATACTGATAATGGAAATGACTCCAGTGAGCTGTGATTTATGGTCAAACAATATGGGTTTAATATTGGCCAATGCTGCTGGTGATATTTTAGAGAGATATTGTAGAGTGAATTGTGTCTGATAAAATGCTGGAATAATGATATCATTTATCATATAATAACAAACTAGCTGTTCTTTTTTCTTTATACGGAGGTGTTAGATTTTTGTTGTGGTGCTGCCAGACTGCATATATTTGTTATGAATATTTGTTATGGTTTGTGTGCATCAAGCACAATTAAGAGGAAGTAGAGCATTACCACATGGTTATTGAAGTCAATATATATTAATTTGTTGTATTTTTTGTTGAATTTATTTGTTATGTTTAATTTTTTTTTTTTTTTTTTTTTTTTTCCATCATGTATATACATATATTGTGATGTATACCAGGGATTTTCAAACATTGTGAAAAATGTTAAATCGGATATTATAAAGGTTACATGTTTTTACTAAATAAATAATTGGCTTTTATATTGTCATTGTACTAAAGTATTTAAAATATTATCTGGAGAATATTTACTTTATTACTTTGACAGTGTATTGTTTTTAACCCAAACCTTAATTAATGTTAGTTGTATAAAACATTTTTTTTTTCTTACTGTCTGTCAATAGAATAAAATAACTATGAATAATGTAATGATTTCTAAACTGTAATTGTAATAATATGAAATTCAGTAAATGTTTTAAAAAATGTATTGTTAAACATTTCATTAATATTTTAACTACATTCATTAAATAGATATCAACTAAGGTCTATTTCGTTAAATCTTTAAAACTTTATAAATATAATAATAAATTCTCCTCATTATAATAATAAATAAATATGTAAGTTTTTACGGATCCTGCACATGACATGAGGACAAAAATATATAATTTGTGGCCACAAATTAAAAAATTGTTCTCTCGTTTTAGTAAATCCTGAAGATTTGTTCCCACGACTTATTCATTTGTTACTTTGTTTTAGTAAATCATGGCCACGTTAAAGTAATTCGTCCCCTCGTTTTTAGTAAATAAAAACAAGCGAACGAATTAGTTCAGCGTGGGAATGAGTAAAACGTGCTGATGTATTACTAAGTCGTGGGAATGAATTCTTAATTTGTGGCCACAATATAACTCTTTTTCCCTGCATGTCATATGACAGAATAAAAAAATAAAAAAATACTCTGATATATAAAGTTAACATGATAAAAGGTTTTGGTCATGCCGCCCACTCATAACACAGGGAGGGATCTAATACCCATGATAATCAGCTAATCTGGTCTGGTTTTTGGTCGTTAACCTCAAAATGGCGAAGTATCGAGCAAGTTTCCAACTCTGGCAAAAAGAAGTTTGTGTGATTGCTGTTTTTGTGCACATTTGTTTGTACTGTGTGCATATGTATATTACTCCTGCTCACTCTGAAATATAATTTTGTGTTTATTTACTCATGAGTGTCAGGATCTGTTCTTGAAAATCAGGCATGTGTACGCTTGTTTATGAGCTGGTAGTTGAGAGTTTGTCAGGAAAGCAACAGTGTGCTTGTTTCTTCTCAGAGTGCGGCTGGTCGAGCGAGGCTCCCCACACAGTCTCCCCCTCATGGAGTCTGGAAAGGTACCTGCAAACAACTTCACTTTGAGTCTATCTAGCTGTGTGTTTCTCAATTATTACATTACTGAATCTCAATTTCATCCTCTACCAGATTTTACCAGGAGTTCGAATCATCATCGCCAATCCTGAAACCAAGGGCCCTCTGGGAGACTCCCATCTAGGGGAGGTGAGTTCATTCTGCAGGATAAAGGTCAAGTGGAAATCATCTGTGGCTCTTTACGACTTCACGTGTTCCTGGTCTGTTTTGTGTCGCTAGATCTGGGTTCACTGTTCTCATAATGGCAGCGGTTACTTCACGGTGTATGGAGACGAGGCCCTGCAGTCCGATCACTTCAACTCTCACTTGAGCTTCGGAGATACGCAGACGGTGTGGGCACGTACCGGCTACCTGGGCTTCCTCCGCAGGACCGAACTTACAGATGCAAGTGGAGGTAATTATGCACCTTTGATTTTCAGTTTAATTTGAGGTCTAAGAATGACGCTAACATCCTCTGTGTTTCCAGAGCGGCATGACGCTCTGTATGTAGTGGGTGCTCTGGATGAAGCCATGGAGTTGAGAGGAATGAGGTATCATCCCATCGACATAGAGACCTCTGTGATACGCACACACAAGAGCATCATGGAATGGTATGACCTTTCACACTTGCAATCCAAGTACCTTATTTATGAATTTTTTTGTTTAATTGTTTTTTAGGGATGCACTGGCCATTTATTTATTTAGACTTTAAAACGTGTACTATTTATACTATTTTATCTAAATAAATGAAAAATAAAACACTCAAATAAAACTCAAATTGTATTCATCAAATTGTACAATCTGTGTTTATTTTGATATTAAAATGTATACTATTTATACTATTTTGTCTAAATAAGTTAAAACTTAAAATCAGTCATTTTACATTCTGCAAGTGAATATTGTGAATATAGTATGAAAAGTGGAAAATTTGTAAAGATTACATTTAAAGGTAATATTTTTTTAATAACAAAAAATGACCATACATTTTTGTTCTAATCAGTCGCCATCATGAGGCATCATAAAGGCGGCCGCACACCGGACGCGCAGCTCAGCGCCGCGCCGCGCCACGTCTAGGACAACTGTCACCTGAAAATCCGATAACATCAGCAATTTTCTGATTTCTGTAAATAAATATAAAACTAAATGTATATTGCAGCACAGGGTGAGGTCCGTATATACATTAACTACGATTTGAGACACATACATGTAAATTTAATATAAAACTATGTAAATGGCGCTCTGTGGCGCGGCAGGACTTTGAACACGGTCCTGAGCCGCCGCGGACAGACGCCGAAAGGTGCCGCCGGTGTGTGTACTCTCATAGAGAATAATGTGTTCGAATTTAAAAGACGTGGCGCTACGCGGCGCGCCGCCGAGCTGCGCGTCCGGTGTGCGACCCCCTTAAGGCATCTTGTCAGTTGATTATTTTAATTTCATTATAGATTTCTTGATCTGAAATCCAAATCAGCAGTTGTATTTTAAACATCACTTAAGATATATTTTGCCTCCTCAAATCACCAATTGCCCCAAAAAATGAATGACTTCCTGTCAATTTGTTGGTTGCTACCCACTGTCAGTGTGAACGGGCCGTCAGAAAGGACGTGTTTTAAATGAACTGATGTGTGTTTGTTTCAGTGCTGTGTTTCCCTGGACCAACCTGTTGGTTGTGGTCGTGGAGCTGGAAGGTTCGGAACAGGAAGCTTTGGACCTGGTTCCTTTAGTGACCAACGCGGTCCTGGAGGAGCACTACCTGATCGTGGGAGTGGTGGTCGTGGTGGACATCGGCGTCATTCCCATCAACTCTCGCGGAGAGAAGCAGAGGATGCACCTGCGAGACGGCTTTCTGGCCGACCAGTTGGACCCCATCTACGTGGCATATAACATGTAGCATGAGTGTACGCGTGGATGCTGTCGCCTGTATGTTTGCGTGCGCGTGTTTTGCCGACTGACGGTGACCGGTTGGGCGATCTTCAGCGAATGAACACTTACTGGGAGAAACTTAGAGATGCGTTGACAAAGCCAAACGGAAACTCTGATTGGCGGAAGGATTCTGTCTCCTGATGGGAAGAAGAATCGCCTCTGCTTCTGCTTGTGTGCGTGTCGCTTTTTCACGTGAGGTGTTGCGACATCATTCATTTTTATTCCACCCTACTATGAGCGAAGGGTATTTTTAAATATCTGCATACTGTGGCGAAATGTGCATTTTAAGTTTCCCAATGATTTGGAGTAACTCGTTGAAAGTACACGTGATATCAGACACTCTGGACGCCATTTCTGTTTGTTTGTTTAAAAAAAAAAAGGTAAAACGACAACTTAAAGTTACATTTGTACGCACGTCGCAGCCGTCCTTCAGCAATTTGCCGGTTTCGTTTTTCAACCTTTGTAAATGTTCTCGAGCAGCAGGAAGCAAAAAAGAAGAAAAAACATCCCCTGCTTTTTCGATTCCTCCATGTTTAATATCATTGTACAAAACTGAAGGTGAACACAAAGTCGGTTGATATTGTGTAATTATGTACAGATAATAGTTCTTATTTATTTTGCTCTTTTTAGAATTGGTGAGCGAAGACATTTGGAAATGTTTTCCTCATTAAATAATATTGCTGATATAAAACATTGTATCATCTTGAGTGAGTAGTATCACATCAAGTCTATGTAAAAATATAAATATACATACAAATATATATAAAAAAAAGAAATATATATATAAAATAAGATCTACGAATCACCAATGAAACATTTCTAATGCAGTACTTCCCACTTGCATGGTGTCTGTTGTAGAAAGAATCAACTGACCGATCGAACGTTACCCACACGTTTAATAATAAAAATTCAAACTCATAGGACTTTCAAGATGATGTCAAATGTGCGTGAACAAACGCTTCGGTTTTTCTAATTGAAACTAAAACGCTACACCCTTACTGAGAGAAAACGAACCCTAAAAATGTGCCTGGAATTTTGTTTACATTTGCTTTACGACTCAAATCTTCACCGCAATTTGTTCCGCTGTGGTTTTTTATTTGCTTGAATTGACTTTTTAACTTGTTTTTTTATCGTTTTTCTGTGTGATTTCATTATTATTTATTGACACAAGCTTTTTACACATGCATTTTTGTTTACCGCTCAAACATCAACGAAGTGTTTTGATTTATAATGCATCAATCAGACTGTCACAAGGACTTATTTCAAGGAGGTATTTCCATGAATCATTTACGTTAATGACTCGCAGTTTACTTTCAACCCCAATCAGCTCACGTGAAATGGATTAAGCTCTTGTTTTAAATCGGTTTACGTGGGAAATACATGCTAAATGAATGCCGGCACATTGTTGGCACTTGCAATATGGGCAAAGCATGAAACACGACCGACTGGCTATAATAATGCAAACAAAAGTGAACCATGACGTTATTTTACCATTGTACCAGCTGCATTAAAAGAGACGTGTTTTCTGAACTTAGTGCTGGCAATCCGTTAAATCGCCATGACAAAACTGAGTATTCAGGATTTTCTTCTTTTCTTTGCCACATCCTGCCTCACCAGGCAGACGTCAGATGAAAATCGTGGAGATCTACTGCAATCAGATATCAGCACTCTGGCCTCATTGAGGCCTTAGTTTTAATGCAAACTTTTATTTGATTTTTTTGGAAACGGTGTCATAGACGTCAATACTGTGTATGGGAACTGAGTTTACACTTGTTCAGAGAGTGACGATGCAATGTTTTTTTTCTTGTTTTTTCTCTCGTCTGTTTGTTTTTAAAAAATGAAGGAAAGAAGTCTTAACCCGTTCAGAAGCTTTAGTGTTGCCTTTCCCATACAAGCAGAAACGTTTCCCCATTTAAAAAAAAGAAAGAAATGTGCACATAACTTTCAATCTGTGAAGTTATTTCCCTTTTTTTTTGTTGGAAATCTGGACTTACGTGAGAGAGTCTGCATGGTGTATGTAAATATTGTTGGTTAGAGAAAAAAAAGACAAAAAACAAAATTTATTTTGTATGGTGCAGGTGTGTTTGAAATTCTGTTTTGTACACATGATTAAAAGTATTAAATGACACTTTTATAGAAGCCTGCTTTGGCCTACATTCACAAAATATGGTGCAATAAAGTGCTTTGATTGGTAAATTTGTCATTTTTAAATTTGAAAAAGAGCAAAAATAACACCGGTTGATATGTTTTATTTATACATAGTACTGTTACATAATGTAATGCAAGAAAGGGGAAAACGTTTACACCACATTAATTCGTATGCACATGAAAGACAGGTGTTTGTTTACCAGACTTCTCGCTGGGTGTCGGAAATTCTCAGTAGTCATTACTCTGTCCGCATAAATATAAATTAAAAATACATTTCAAAAAGGGTTACTTGCAATTACAAAGTGGTGTCAAATTACCCTAGAAAACAAAAAAGGAGACATACTGCATCACTGATGATTAACGTAGAGTCCAAAATAAGGTTCACACAACCTGGTTTCATGCACACTGGAATGGAACAAATTACCGTTATATCACAAATATTTTTTTTTTTCCTTTACAGTTCGACTTTATCAAATACATAGTTAATGCGCTCATGAAATGTACATATGCTAACGTGCAAACGTCATCAGTCACGGTTAGCGGCAAACAGTTATTTACATGTAGTGCAACAGTGAGGTTGGGAAGGGAGCGAGAGAGAGAAAGAGAAACAGGCCAGGACAGAAACCTGGATGTATTAGACGTGATTTAAGACGCATCCAGAACTTCAGAGAGAGACCGAATACAGGTGCACGCACATATGGATCTGTGCAAAAACACTAAAGAAGGACCTCACGTTCCCCTACATCCTTCAGCTGATTGATTCTCCTTCCCAAAAGCACTGTAGAAACATTGCTTTTGGGAAACGCAGCCCTATGGTCGACATCTCAAAAACTCTCTAAAGATAGATCTTACCTCATTTTTACTTAATTTTTGTTATTGCAATATTTAAAAGGACAATAATTCACCTAAATTTTGTCATTTATTCAGCCTCATGTCATTCCATACGCGTTTAACTGAAAAATATAAAATGAGATGTTTAAGTGTCCAAGCTGCTCTTTTCTATAAAGTGAAAGTGGATGGAGACCAAGTCAAGCCATTTACTTTCGTTGAGCAGCACATAAGAGGTTTGGAACAACTTGAAGGCGAGTAAATTATGGTTGAATTTAAATGTAAACTATCCTTTTAACTTCTCCCTCAGGTCAGAAAGTGCCATGAAAAGTCATCCTCGATGATAAAACCCTAAAGCGATCATTTCTGATTGTTTCATTTACTCTGATCTCTGTACAATCTTAAGGATCTTGACATGAAATCATCAGGTTTTGTTCACACTTATGAACCTCACTAAAGATCCCACTTGGCAAACATTTAGTACACTTAAGCTACCGCAATGGACCCCAAAATTAGCACATAATTTAGTTTTTTGTGTGTTTTTTGTTAAAAATTTAAAGTTCTATTTTAAAGTGTGACCATGAAATGTGCATATTGATTAATGGAAGATTGTATCATTCAGACAGACATGACCTGCCATCTTTAAACCCTGTTCCCCAAAAAAGACATCACAACCACTGATAAAACCAACCGTCGAGTTTAAAAGCACCAACTTCACTCAATGCAGGAGGCAGACATGATTCGCTCATATAAAAATTCAAATATCTACATAGCTTCAGATTAAGTTGTTTAAAAAGATTACTAGTACTTCACATTTCAGCTAGTCTGTATGCAAGCAAGGCTGATTTCCGTCGTACAGCAAATAAAAGGGTAAAAAAAAGAAGGATATGTAAAGAGATACCGTTAAAATCCAAACAAAAAACCCATCTCTACGAGGAATACGTGAAATCCCGTGCTCACTTGTCCTGTTAGCGTCCACCGCAACTCAGTAAAATGTCCAGGTAAGTGTCTTTAGGAGCTGGGGTTTAAAATGCTGGCTAAAAATCAAGAATCCATGATCTATCCAATAGCGTGGCTTGCAGATGGGTGGAGTCGAGAGGAGGGGCGTGGCCAGCTCATCTCTTCCGGCGACAGGTACGTTTGTGATCCGCGTGCCAGTGCTCCTGCTGACATTTGATGGAGCAGTACGACGTGTTCCAGCAGCAGTGGTACATCGCCTCTTCTTCACAGTTATAACACTGAAAAATAAAATAAAGAGGATACTGAGATGCAAAGAGTTGCCAAGAAATGAATTCCTGGTTCAACATTCATATTGGTGCATTTCCTAATGAAACAGGACGTTTGGGTTGGACATAATCAAAGTGCTTTTCCCTTTCAAAAAAAAGTAAATCAGTTTAAATTTACATCATAGCAATCATCACGATTGGCTAAATTTAAGTCTGTTGAAGGAGGAGGGATATTTTCATTCTAGAGAGCATTTGATTGGACAAGAATCTGTGTGGTGCAGAATGAGTCATCAATATCTTTGGTTTGTTTTCCCAGAAGGACTAAATTGTGTGTTAGTCTGAGTTTCTCACTGTTTAGGAGCACAGCCTCAAAGCGTATGTGGACTAAAAGGCACAAAATTCTCATTTTGATTATGGTTAGAACTGGGGTGAGCGGTATGACCTAAATCTTGTATCACAAGATGAGTAATTTCACAATATGTTATAGTTATTTTTGCTAGAAATAAGTTTTACAGTACCAAGTAACAATTTGTTGAATTAATGTAAGGAAAAAGTTAAATTTTAATTTTAAAGTAAAATTATATAAAATAAGAACAAATCTACAAAATCACATGCAATAGGACAAATAAATGCAACAAGTTTGTTTTTCAAGTAGGTCTTGTGAATTAAATATACAGTGATTTTTATTAAAGCTACAAAAGTTATTAAAATCAAGACTGAGTGATTCTATCTTTTTCTTTTGTTGATTGATAACATAGAAAGCATCAGGTATTTTAGGCTGCAGACCTAATGCACAGATTTAATGTGTTAAACAACCGATTTTCCCAACTGCTAACGTTCACTTGAGATATAACCATAACCAATAGTGTTTGCGTACCGGTAAATACTCGCCAAGACGGATTTTATAACATCATTGTGTGTTTTCGACAGTTCTAGCGTGAAACGACGGTAGTCGCGCGCTCTGACAGGCGGTAAAGCGCGCGCGCGCACGGGAAGTTAAACGTGCGAGTGCCGAAAGTTCTTTTTCGGAACATATAGCAGTGTTAACGCTTTTTTAAATAACTATTTTTAATATCAAGCACATACCCCTCTTTATTTTCTTATACATTGGTATTTCTTTATCGCTCGAACGCCCTTGCTTCCAATGAAAGATGGACGGATATTTATGCAAACATACGTGCGATTGAGACTTTATATTATCAGCACGCAATATCACATCGCAGTGTTAACAGTAACATTGCACCACCAACAAAAGATAAGGTTCCAGGGAAGGGACACGATCTACTGGACAACATCGTTTGAACCCAAACACAAGGTAACAAAATGCGCGGGTGCTGGTAGTTTCTCAATAGCCTCATTATTCAGGTTAACCAACTAAACCCGACTCTTCATCTACAGAATAACAACACAGTATTGATTTAGTCAGGCAGTAATTGATCTTCATTTCCTAACTCTGCCCTCAGAGCTGAAACATTTCCCAGAAGAGAATTTTGAAGCTCAGGTGTATAATATGCTGAAGAACCATTTCTCGTCTCCTAGCCACAGGTAGAAGCTATAAATAGACTGTAAATACAAGGCGGGCAAATTAGGACTTCTGGGGAAAACAAGTTCTAAGACGAAAAATAATTACGTTCACATACTGATGCCAGGAGGAAATGCTCTTCAACAGATCATGATAACTTTGCCTGATTCAAACACTCAGGACTATTTTTTTTATTAATTAGCTCGCATAATGCATTCAAAATCTGGTGGAACATAAGCTTATAAATCATAAAAAATGTTTTAAACTAAAACCATATTGTAACTGATCAGTAACTTCTCAGCTTTTGAATATTGCAGTTATCATTACTATATTTATTACCCCCTTTTATTAATTAAAAAGTCAGGAAATTCTTTGGAATTTCAAATTTTACTTGAACTACAGAAAAACCACTGTGATGCAAGTCTGTTAAAAAACCTACATATTAATTTTCCAACAAAACAACATCAATATTACTCTGGAATGTTTTTTTAATTTTAATTTTTGCATAACTTTCACTTTCAGATGAAAAAGATGACCATATTCATGTTTCTCAATAAAATATAAAACAGGCTAAATATATTTGACAAAAGTATTTGAGACAAATCTAACTAACTAGTCTGAACAACATAATTTAAAACCTCTGGCAAAAAAAAATAATAAATTGGCCCAGTTGCAAAAGGTGTACTTTCTTTTATTTTTATGGTTATATCTTTTAAAATATTTTAAAAAAAAATTAAATAAAAGGCATGGTTTTTTAAAAAGGGACCCACACTTTTAAAATGTGTCCAGAATATCAAACTCATTTAATTTTTAATGTATCTCTTTCGGGTGAAAACAGACTCAAAAGCATTATTGCATTTTTGACTATTTGGTGGTTTTAACGGTTTGTATGAAACCAAAAGATGTTCTGAAGGTTCACTCACCCACTGCTTCTTCTTGGTCTGGGAAAGAAGTTGTTTATGCTGAGCTACCATCTTCTTCATCTCCTCCATGAGCTCCTCTTTGCACTTCTCCTTCACCTGTTTGCACTTTCTCTCCATCTCAGCCTGCGTGCTGGACACCGCTTTGTTCACCGCCTGCCGTTTCTCCTCTTCCATCTCCCCTCGCAACTGTAAGGACGACCACATTGCTGAGTTTGCTGCGATTTTCCCCCCCTTTCCACCAACAGTGTGGCTTTCTTGGAGGAAAAGGGGTATCTTTAAATCTGGCCACAAGAGGGAGCCAAATGCAAGTCTGAAATGAAAAAACCTTCCTCACCTTGTCCAGAGCCTCTTTCAGGACGCGTTCGGTCTCCCGCTTGTTCTCCGCTTTCATCATTTCTTTAACGTCGCTGAAGATCTTGGTGTATTTGTCGTGGCACATGTTTTGGCAGTTGCCCTCGTTGAGCGTCTGTGTGCCTCGGTGTACCATGCGGGCGGCCGGTGAGGAGGAGGAGGAAGGCGAGCCGGACTTCTTGGTCTGGGTGTAGACGGACATACGCTCCGGCTGATGTGGAACAGCTGTTGGGATCTCTTGGCTGGAGCTGACGGCTTCCATCTCGGGCTCTGGTTCCTGATATAACAGCAAGGAGATGGTAAAGGATAACATGAACTCAATGCCACATCTCACTCAATAAACATGATGCATTACAAACCTCTTCTTTGGGCTCTGCGACTTGGGAACGGCGGCTCTTTTTAGCTTTGGGCTCCTGGTTGCCTTTTGACTGCTGTAAAGATCAGAACAAGATACCAAATAAAGCAAATGTGAATTCGGCACATTGTGAATTTTGACATTTCTGTGCCACCAAAGTTCTAACCTGCTCGTTGGATGTGGAAGAGATGCTTGACTCCGCCTCTTCCTGTCTGTCTTCTTGTCTTTCGTGCCTCTCCGACCGGTCATGCTTCTCTTCCGGCTTCCCCTTCCAGGTTCGGCCCTCCCTCACGAAGCGCTGGTGGAGCTCCAGCTCATCACATGCCTTTTTCCAGCCCGAGCTGCGCTTCACCTGCAGCTGCTGCACACTGACCGTGATCTCCTGGATGTTGTCAGAAGGAATCCATGCCCTGCAGCGAGACAGACACGAGCCTGCTAGTTTCACAAGATGGTTTCTCCACATACAGATTTACACCAGGTCTACACTTGTGTACACACAAAAGCCCAAAAATATAAATACATGGGGTTGTGAAATTATAATAAAAAACTACTTAAAATCACACTTAAAGCTGCAGTCGGCAAGATTGTTTTGATCATATTCACTGAAACCGACACTATGCTCCGACAGAACAACATAAATCAGCCGATTTTAGAAAAAAACCTGCGCTTCTACCGCCCCCTGGAGACTGTTATTTGTTTTGCAAAAATCCACTGCTCCCGGTTCTTCTGGTCCAATCAGCGCAGGGCTGTGTGAGATCTGACTGTCAATCACAGTTTGTGCACACGCCACAGATCCCCCTCCCCCGCGCACGTTACAATATCACATGCACACGCCTGAAGTTCGCAGCTTCCAATTCCTCGGTTATTGCTATCTATGGGTAGATTAGCCAGGGCAGCCTACCTCCGAGTCCATGGTGTTGATCGATGCTGAAGAGACGGACGCGTTCACAGAAAATCTGGTGCACACGCACTGACGAGCACGAACTCGATGAGAGGGTGCTCGCTGGTAGTGGGGGAGGGGCATGAGGGTTGTAAATATTCAACATTTTGGCTAAGTCGACCCAATCTGCCAGACTTGCCGACTGCAGCTTTAATTAGCAAATAATTAATCAGATAAATAAAAAAAAAAGATTAATTAAATAATAATATTTATTATAATAATTGCTATAAATAATAAATGTTATAACTTAAAATCATACATTTAGTTAAGCCTTAAATCTCCAAATTATCATACATATATAAAGGTTAAAATAATTAGAATTTATAAATTATAACTTGCATTAAACATCAATAGAAATTTAATCTAATTGTTTTCAACACTGTATGAACAGAATTTTGTTTACATGAACCAAAGTAATATCAATATTTACCTACATAGTTTACTAAAACGTTCTAATATTTGAAACATAGTCACTTCTGTGAAGATTGTGAATAATGACGCAAACAAATCCATGAATCAATTTTGAATTGATTTAATGAAATGGACAATTTGAACTCTTTACTTACCAGTGCTATTAGAACATCCTAATGAGCATCACAAGTCATAAGACAAGGGATGATAGCAAAACTAGTCTATCTTAGTAAACTTAAATAAAAAAACTTTTTACACATTAAGGCCTGGTTTCACACTCAGGGCTCAGACTAAGCCAAAATTAGGTCTAAGTTCAATTAGGATATTTAAGTAGCTTTTATAAACATGCCTTTGAAAGAAAAACTACTGGTGTGCATCTTGAGATAAAACAATGGCACTGACGTATTTTAAGATCAGTTAACCTGAGGCTCACCTTTGATGCTGGTGACCAAAGAACCGAACGTCCACCTGGTTTCCCTCCCTCTTCATCACCTTTGCAGGCCAGTAACCAAAGCCCTTCATCCTGGCCCACACCAGCTCATGATTCGGACTCTGATCACAGACAAACATTGTTTTATACACTCACAAATCACACAGAAATCTGCAGAAATGAGTGTGTGTCTGTGCTTACACAAGGGAAACAGAACCAGTTGTCGGGTCGTGCATTCGAGAGATAGAAGCAGTGTCTGCACAACATTAACTCGTTCAGCTGGAACAAACAAATAATTGCACAATTCATTGTTCATAAAGGGTACAAAATCGTGCTTAAACAAGCTTAAAATTACAACTGTTTGCTCAGTCTGACCTCGTGGCATGTGTCGTTGTAAAGAAGTCTCGCAATTTCCGTCTGATCGCTGTTGACTGTTGACAGAGAATGTGGAATTGGTTAAGTTGACACTAGAGTTCTGTCATAAATCACACTGATGACTGCGGTACAGAAGAACTCACCTCCGTGCAGAATGGCTGTGTTGTGAACTATAAGCTGAGCGTCGGCCCTGAACTCCTCAAAGCTCTTGTACTTCCCCTCTGAGATGTTCTGTAGGGGAACAGAAGACACATGAGAACGTGCCGAGGCTGATGGAACATGTTTCTACTAGTGTACCTCTTGTATGTTCTCCACATCCAGAGGTGTGTGGATCAGTCTTCTGTACACGGGTTGCTTTGTTTCCTTTCCTTTCTTGTGCAGGTCCACAGCCTGAAAGAAGAAATCTGCTTCACATCTCAACAGAAAAATGAATGTAGAGAAAAAGCTTCATTTCTACGTGATTTAGTGTGAAAAAGTATGAAGCAAAACTGTGAAACGCACCCTTTCCTTCATGCGTCCAAGAATGAACTTCAGGTATGTCATCATTTCCTGTTTGTTCAAATTCTTCCTTTTACTGCCCTGTTAGTAAACATCACCACAAGAAACGATGACTCATTAACCACATAATTATTTATGTTTACTTACTTTAAAAATGCATTTGGGCGTTTAACAGTCACAAAACCAACACAATATTGTGTATGCACAATATTGTTTCCATGGGCACTTCAAAATACTGTGAACAAGCCTAGATACCATATTAGCATAATTGTTTTAATTTCTCTGAACTTAGAGTAGCTTAATTTCCATCAACGAGTCAAGATTCAGAACGTTCTTCTAATGCAACCCTAGAAACTTTTACTTTCAGCCTGCGAACCTCAGTCAAGTTAGATTTTTGCTCTTTTGTTGTAAAAAGTTTGGCCACATCCGTTCTGTACCCACCCTGCAGATGCCGCACTGCCAGTGGGAGGTTGAGTCCCGTGGCCGGTGGTCTTCAGACAAACAACGGAGGTGGTAGACTCGGAAACAGCCGTCACACTCCATCACGTCTCCGGGAAGGTGACACTCAAAGCAGTACCAGTCGTGACTTTCTGCTTCCCAGTCCTGAAACACACACAAGTATAGTAATGCACATCCCCGCCCACCTGGGCCACCACCAAGCTCCCGGGAACAACACCACTGATCCAGGAAAGCTTTGTCCTGCAAATAACCTGCAAATACAATCTTGGGAAATAGATTTAAGATCAGCCCTCTTACTTTGAAATGCTTTTAAGATGTAGACTCTGGGGTTTCTGTCAAATTAGTGACCAGAGCCCTGAGAGGCAAATAGTAATAGTAATAGTAATAAATAATAAATATGTAGTCTAGGTAAAATCACTAGAAACATTACTTTCACATTCATTATATACAAGTATGTATATTAATCAAGTTTGAAGCCGAGAAAATGCAGAGTATGAGAGCTGTTCTTATATGATTATCAGTAAAGGACAGAGAGAGCAAAAGTATAAAACCCCACTAATTAGTTATAATAAAGAAACAATCAATCAAAAGATTGTAGGTGTATATGTTTATATTATGAGAGGAACACAAGCATGTTACATTTTTACTTTTTGGATCCATTTAAATGGCCATTTTTTCATGTTTTTACAATGCTTCTGAACAATACGTGTAGTAGTAAAGACTTAAAGCCTGTTCTACATGGATTAAACACTTTCAAAGACTAAGAAAGCTACAGATTTAAAACAAAGAAAATAGCACTATATACTTTCAATCAAATGGCCATTTAAATCAAACCTCGAATATGACAAAATATTCTTTGAATGAAACGGTGAGCAATCACATTCTCACATGCCACGATCACATCCACCATGTGTTAACACTATCCTCTAAAAATATCATCCATCTATAGTACATTTCTCAAAACACACCAACACACACCAGAGACAATCCACCATTTTCACTGATCTGGTTACAGAACAAAATCTCAAGGTTTTACTTTGGAAAATGCTGGTACTGTCTACAAATCGTTTTTTTATTCTTACCTTTAAAATGGGGCTAAACCAGTGTAAGATGTTAACAGGGGTTTAAAGCAAAAATGCCAAAAAAAAATCACCTTAATGCATAATATTTAAAAATATGAGTTAATTTAATTTTACAGGTAATAGATTTCCATCCTGAAAAGGAAAAGCTAACTTCTGACACTGGTCTTAGCCCTAGTAAACAGCTCAGCAAACACAGGTCTAACTGGTTCTGACATTGAACTGGTCTTGACATTGACATAAAAATCTCGCAAAAACAAAATCTTGATTTGTAAAACATGTAAGATTAATATGTGAAGCATACGCACATCTTGAAAAAGAGCATCAGTAGGCAAAGAGGGCTAGAGAAGAGAGAAATCACTAAAAATGAGCATTCATTGGCAAAACAAGGCGCACAAAACCTCACACAGAACAGCACTGAAGTGACATAAAGCTTGTTGATGCCAGTATAGCCGCAGATACCAGTATAAAAAGTGCGTATTATCATAATATTTAGATTGATACTTAAATAGAATGATTCAGATTTCATGGAAAGTTTCAGATTTGGAGGCAAAAGTCTAAAGGCCACATAGAAGCTTCTTTCAGTTCAGTTGCTGTCCCATGCGCAGGTTACACATACTATTAACTAAAGGGCAGATTATGTTGTTAATTAAAGAAATCACAGCAACTGGACGTGAACATACCTTGCTTCCTTCTGACATCTGCTCCTGCGATTGCAAGTGATCCAAAAAACATTGTTTAAAATCCTAATCTGAGAGCTGGGATTGGCTGAAACTAACCACAGGCGCTCCGTGTTAGGGACTCGCAGGTGGGTGTTTGGTGTGAGAAGTACCGGAATTCAGCAGTTACAACATGAACATTAATAACACTGCTATCATATTCATAAATATGCTTTTTTTTACATTCACTAACATTCAAAAATTTGGGGTCAGTAAGATTATGTTTTTTAAAGCCGCTTATTATGCTCCAAAACTTCATTTATTTGGTCAAAAATACAGTCAAAATAGTAATAATGTGAAATATTACAACAATTTCAAATAACTTGTCTATTTTAAAATATTTAAAACATTCCTGTGGTGAGGTGACTTAATTTTCAGCATCATTACTCCAGTCTTCAGTGTCACATGATCCTTCAGAAATCATTCTAATACACTGATCTGGTGCTCAAAGAACATTTTCTATTTTTATCAATGTTAAAACAGTTTTGCTACTTAATATTTCGCATGTTAATATAATATATAACATGTCTTCTGGATTATTTGATGTATAAAAAGTTCAAAAGAACTGCATTTATTGGGAAAAAAATGTTTAACAATGTAAATGTCTTTACTGTCACATTTGATAAAATGTAATTAATTTCTTTATTTTAAAAAATTACTGACCCAAACTTTTGAACGGTAGTGTGCATGTAGTCTTTCATGCAAAAAAAAAGCCAAGACTTGGGTTTTTTTTTTAATGAAGACGACACGTATGGCTGATGAAGACTGGGATGAATGCATCTATTCCTATCTGTAAGCCATTCCCCAAAAACAAACAGTGCTTCTTCCTTCAAACATGCTCTCTCACACAGCAGAGGAATGTCTCTATGTGCTGGTGAAGGCACTGAAACATCTGCATCTACCATTACAAGTGCATATGGAGGAAGTTTACAGCTGAAAACTCACTATTGAACATTAAAGTCATGAACTTTATCAACTGATTTTTTGGTCCATATAAGCTAAGCAACTAATCAAATATTTGCTGATGGACTTCAGAGGTTCATGACTGTGTTGGAGCCAGCAGCGTATCTACATTTTGAGCTCTTTATTTCATTTGATTAATGCGTAGTAAAACCAAGCCATGTTTACCTTTCGCATTTTTATCTAAGAGGCATGTAGATAAAAGTATGTTGTTTAAAATAGACATGCTCTGGTATATGTCTCACCATCTCGTCTCCTGGGAGCCAGTATCCCTCTTGTTCGATCCCGGCTTTGGAGCCTTTGCAGCCGACGGTGAGCGTCTCCACCACCAGACCGTCTTTCACAGCCAGAACCAGCTGCCTGGCCGTTTCTTTAGGGTGCATCCCATACACACGACTTAAATATCTGCATGAAAACAAGGCCATCTCTTAAGATATTTTAAATTAATGCATAAAAGGTATAGGTCGCCCAAAAATGAAAATTCTGTCATCATTTACTCTAGGAGTGTAACGGTTCAAATTACTCACGGTTCGGTTTTTGTATCACGGTTTTAGGGTCACGGTTTCGGTACGGTTCGGTATGTGCTATGTTCAGGGAAAAAAGGACTACTGTCAAATAACAATAAAGAAAATAAGAACAAATAATCAAACTACAAGCAACAGCACAAATAAATACAATAGACCAAAGATACAACTAAAATAAACAGTGCTTTTTTGAGGGTTTTCAGGTAAAGAAATTGCATAATCAAATGTAAAATAGAATAGCATATTTCACTGTATAAATTATGTAGTAATCCTTATTAAAGTTACAAAAGTCAAGAGCAGTGAGTGATTTCCTTGTCTTTTGTTGTTTGATTAACATTGAAAACAGACAGCAGGAATATTAAGCTGCTGTCACTTTAAGACATAAAGCACTGATCCAATACACTGATGCTGAACACATGCGTCGTCTTTCTCGACTGTTTACGTTCACTTAAGACATAATCGACTATATTTGCTAGGAATAGGATACTCGACAAGACGGGCACGTTGACATCATTTTTGTGTGAATTTGTCCGTTCAAACACAAGATTTTTCACAAAGAACTCAATATTTGTGTGCTGCCTGATGCAAGGTTCAGATGAGTGCGCACTTTCGCGTCTTCTTGCGCTTGAATGTTTAAATTGACTGGTCATATTAGGGCATACAGCACTCGCATTGAACAAAGTTTACAAAGAGTGACTGTTTTGTCACTATTTTGTAAAGTATTGGGAAGCCAGAATGTGTATCCATCAACAGAAACATACATTAGCCGAACTCTGTCTGTCTGTTTTACACATTATTTTCAACAAACCATATTATATATGCGTCGTCAGATTTGAGATGAACCGCGGTGCAAGTGCTTGCTGAACCGTGGGTGGAGAACGGTATGGTTTGATTTTTTACCGAGAACCGTTACACCCCTAATTTACTCACCCTAAAGTTGTTCCAAACCTGTATAAAATGTCTTTGTTCTTTGTATTTTTAAGAACAGTTGTCGGGCACCATTGACTTTTATAGGATTGTTTTCCCATACTGTGGAAGTCAATGGTGCCCTACAACTGTTTGGTTACAAACATTCTTCAAAATATCTTCTTTTGTATTCAGCAGAAGAAAGAAATTCATACAGGTTTGGAACAACTTGAGGGTGAGTAAATGAGGACAGAATTTTCATGTTTGGGTGAACTATCCCTTTAAAATGCGATAGTGTTATTAAAGGGAGTCGAGTTAAAGCAATTACTTTGAGATTCTGTCCATGTTTGCGATTTGTTTCTGATTGCGGATGACTTCAATGGCCGACCAGACATACTGAACCACCTTAGGGTCCGCTTGCCTCTTCTTCACCACCCTTGACATTGTGGCCAGTTCCAACCTAGGACGAATACCAAAACCCTTGAACAAAAACTCACGCTTCCCACAATAAACAAAGTACTGGCTTAAGAGCCTAGGTGCTTGCATATAAGCAAAATGTTAATATTTGTTAGTCATATCAGAGAGAGCATTAAATTGCACCATTTCTCTAAACGGTGCCATCTCATGAATGATTACCCTTTTCATCGTTGTGGACAAACGATAGATCTTCTCAGAAAATGGCACCAAAATAAACATAACTTCTTCATTAAGTCTCCATCTAAATGGACTCTAAACTCTATGTTCTCTTTATAAAGAGCTCTTGCAAATAACCACGCGTGGTTAAACATTAAGCTTTCTTATAAAACTCCTCAGAACAGTGCTGTTAATGTCGAAGGATATCAAAGTCAACAACAAGAAAATCTAAATATAGTCCTTCCCATCATCATAACAGAACAGCAGAGATTTACAGTCAAAATGACATGTAGAGTGCAAAACCAGTTCTATAAAAAACCTCAATAGTATTCACTCTGCAAACTAAGTGCCCGCAGTATTTTAGGTCTCCATGTGGCATGAGGAACAGATAAAAACGACTGTCACATTTAATGCTGTTGTGCATACTGTAAGTTACAGCTTCTCCATTCAACTGCCAGATGGTTCTGAAACTCCTTCTGTACGCTGCAATTTATTAATGAAAGTGTGTTCTAATGAGTTTCCAGGAATAAGAACAACAAGACACGCTCATTAATTAAATTACGGAAATAACAGTTTTCGAGGTACAAGACATTAATCTAACAATGTTGGAAAGCCTTAGCTGATAAATGTTGTTTCCATTTCAATAAACAAATAATGTCTGGAAAGAACAGACGTAGAATGATATGCAACACCATGACATTATTCATGTGGGGGTAAAAAACTTTTAGCCATTTGCATTTTACAACATTCAAAACTCCACTCAGTTTTCTCATGTCTAGTGCTTTTTGTTGCGGTTAACTGACTCCTATTGGTCTGGATGCATGAAGTTTGAATACTAAATACTGCTGATCACAACACAGCTGTCTATCATATACTTTGTTGTAAAACACCTTGGTCATGCCTGAAACTGTTATATGTAGGTAAAACATTGGGTAAATTCCAACTGGCATTTTTGCATCCTTGAAGGGCACTTTGGGAAGGAGACGCCATTTGTAGGGGCGATCCAAACGAAAGTGAACAACTAATCCCTTCGCGAAGGGCCCAGTCTGTTAGCGAAGGGAGCTAACATGTGTTACCATGCTAAAATGGTCAATTCAAGGAAGTGATTTAATTGTTTATTGTCATGTGACCCAGGGTGGCAAATCCTCACAATTCATTTAGATTTAGATATGGCCGAAGTTTACGTATAAACAATAATTCAAGTTGTTTTGTTGTTATATAGACACATTTTTGTCATGCATTTCATATTTAGTTTAAAAAAGTTTCATAGGCAAGAAATGTTTTTAATGCTTCGTGTTTAATAACTTATAAAGTTAAGAGCAGATCGGGAACACACATATAAAGCATATTTTAAAAACATCATTATAAATGTACATTTATTTGTATACTGTGTGTGGTAAGATTCCATGTGAAGCTAATGAGGAAACTACGTTGTCTTGCTTTGACACAAGTGCCCTGCTCCCTCCAAAGTCCCCACTTCAAGGGCTCTGCCCTTCTGAGTGAGTAGGGCATAGGGATGCTCATTCTGATTGGAATTTACCCATTTGCTGAATTCGGAACCGCATACTAGTGCATTACTCGTACTACTTTTACCATACAGTATCTTTCTATGGCAGAAATACTAAGTAGTATGCGGTTCCGAATTTAGCATTATCATCATCACTACTAGCAACATGGTCATTTGCATGGCTGGTCACGTGACATCAACATAGCAGCACCTATGAAGTGGCGACCCGCTCCATGTACAATCAAAACGCCTTTGTGGAAGACCGATATACTTCTACATTCTTAATCATGCGTATTTTAATTGTATTTATTTATGTGTAGTAAAAAAAAAAAAAAAAGTAACTAAAAATTAGTTAGCAAAATTCACTGAGTGCTTCTTTGATGTCACCAGCGAGACCTGTCGCTTTATTGCGCAATACATTTGCAGAAAGGATGAGAACAGATCGCTTCCTGATCGAATATTACCACAACAACGTTATGTTTTGTAACAATCTTAACTTTTATTCACACTATTACAGTCTACAAATGTTGCCAGTGTTTTTTTAAACCGCCCACAGATGGCTACAGTAGCAACAGCAGCTCATGTGATCCACAGCCCGAGTGCTGGAATGTATGGCGCAAAAGCATTAAGAACACGTTTATATTAACGAAGCGACCAAAATAATGTCATTTCAAAAACCATGATGACTTTAACAGCTGCCTGTCTCATTTATGATCAATCAAATCCAGCGCAAATCCCGCTTTTCGGTCACAGTGCCTAAAAGAAACAACATACGGATGTCTAAGAGTCGCAAAACTACAAACGTTAGGACATCGTAAACGCGCGAGCTGTTTTTGTCACGCGCTTCATATAACCAAACCGCAAGGAATCACTATTAATAATCAAATCAAATTGCAAATGGAGGGAAAACCTTCATCGGTGCCTAGACATTCTTGTTGGTTGGTTGGTTGGTGAGCTACACGGACGCCATGTTGATATCCCTCCCTCGTTTCTAGACAAAACCAACCAGTTGGGAGTGGATTTTTTTGTTCTTCTTTGCCGTGAATGTCATGAAATTGATCCGGTTTATGCGCTTACTTACCGCTGTCCGACAGCTGATCAAACGCCTCGCCGTTCAGTCGCACTTTAGGATGTAACGCAGCGCTGGTTACATTTGTGTTTCCGGAGTTAAATGTCAGAATTGTGGTTGGTTGGAGGAGCCCGGCCACAGTTGAGAGCTCGGAGGGGGTAAACAGACACACAGTACAGGCTGTGGGAGAACTCTAGTGGCAGGACGCAGGAGTTGCGCGCTTTACTTTGCACGTCTCACCTTCAAGCTTTTTTCACTTTTACTTAGCCTAGCCTACTACATTTCCCCCGGTTTCACAGACAAGGTTTAAGTCTAGTCCCAGTTTAAAATGCAAATTTGAGTTTTAACTGAAAGCAACTTGCACTGACATATCTTAAAATATGTCAGTGCCATTGTTTTGTCTCAAGATCGCACACCAGTAATGTTTTCTTTTTCTTTCTAAGGCTCGTTTTTAAAAGCTAGCCTACTTAAATGTCCTAATTAAAACTAAGACCTAATCCTGGCTTAGTCTAAGCCCTGTGTGTGAAACCGGGCCTTATTTTACTAGTTTTTGTATTCATAAATGTAAATTCCCAGTAAAACTTCTCTTTTCTTAACTTTTATATTTGGTAATGATTCATCAGACCTCTGTTAGATACAATGAGCACATCATCTAAAAAATGCATGCATTTATTATTATGATTCTGCAATATTATATGTTTTGAGACTTTGCTGGAACATGTCATCAAATATTAAATGAGCTGTTTCATTTTTCAATTCAGTTTATATTAAGTTTGTTACTGTTAGTGTGGAACATGTCTGAATACAAACTACCTTTATGTTTTCTGGAAACAAACTAAATGAAGTTAAATTAAAAACAAATTAAATAAGATATATTAAATAAACACAAAATAAAAGGTTGCAAATTTAGCCTGCAGAATATCAGGGCTGGCTATGGGCTGGCTAACGAATATAGACTAGAGTAATAGAATGATGAATACTAATAATCTTTCTAAATGTGTCAACTAAATACTACTTTTTTTAATAATAGAAATAAGTTCATAAAATAAGTTTTACTTCAAAACCTTCACATTGAAGGTTACTGTATGCATAAATATGTATTAACCTCACTTTATGTTGTGAATGTTAATTAAAAAGTAATGCTAATAATACTAATAAAGCATCAATTGCAACTCTAAATATATTATAAGAGCTATTTCTTTGGACTGGAGTAAATAGGATGATCAGGTTTTCCCCAAATAATTCTCATTGCCCTTAAAGGGATAGTTCACCCAAAAATAAAAATTCAATCATTTACTCAGCCTCAAGTTGTTATAAACCTGTATGAGTTTCTTTCTTCTGTTGAACACAAAAGAAGATATTTTGTAGAATGTTGGTAACCGAACAGTTGCTGGACCCTATAGTATCCATAGTATTTTAAATTTTTCATATTATGGACGTTAATGGGGGCCAGCAACTGTTCGGTTAGCAACATTGACTTCCATAGTATTTTTAAAAATTCATATTATATAAGTCACTGGGGACCAGCAACTGTTTTTTAACCAACATTCTTCAAAATATCTTATTTTGTGTTCAACAGAACAAATAAAGTCATGCCGGTTTAGATCAACTTGAGGGAGTAAATGATAACAGAATTTTTATTTTGTGGTGAACTATCCCTTTAAGAAGAAGCTCCAGCAGATGGTGCTAAATTAACACACATAGACTGACACTAAAATGTCTGCAACCCATAAAAAAGATGAATATATTACTGCTTCATGTCGCCTGTCCCATGTCGGTTTAAAGTTGTTGGTGAAAGTCGTTTTCCAATTTCTTTTCCCTTTAGGTTTTTATTGTCAATGTGTATTTGTCAAGCACTAATATTACATTGCTTAACATGAATAGAACAACTTCAGTTTTGGTACTTAAAATAGTATGTTACAAGGATGCGCAGCGTTTGTATAGTCTGAACTTTTATTAGCCATGTCCCTCTAAAAGCTGTGTCACTATGTGCTCATAGTCATAGGTAATTTCCTAGAAATGGAAAGTATTCAGTTGTTTTACCATTTGCTTGACCAAATTTATTTGGATCTGTGTGTGCTTACATTTTCCCTCACTTTAATATCACAACAAAAAATTAAAAAGTCTAAACACATCTCAACGGTTGACACAATGTTTGTCATTATTTCTATTACTCTGCTTATATGTCCTTTTTAAAAGAGAGAATTTGCCAGGAATGAGAACACTCAGAAGACACTAAATAATTTTGTTCCATGTGTATACATCACTACATAAATCATATTTTCTTATGTAAAGACTAATTTTTATTGTTGATGCTTAAGCATAATGCATGCGTTACCTGCAGTCAGACATATTCCTTTCAATATTAATATTTCTGTAATATTGTATACTCTTAAAAAATAAAGGTTCCAAAATGTTTTCACAGCGATGCCATATAAGAACCATTTTTCAGTGAACAGTTCTTAAAATAACCTTTTTTTTCTTAGTGTGAATAACATTTGAATCCACTTTAAAGAAGCTTTTGTGGGTTGAATGTTAAAGTATCTTCATGAAACCATTGATGCCAATGAAGAACCTTTGTTTTTTAAAAGTGAGCAGTGTTCGTCTTGTTGCTAGGCGGATTGTTTTGTACGATGTAATAGATTTTTTTTTTTTCTCAGCAAAAGCTTTAGAACAGAGTATACATAACAAAAGCCCTGTGTGTGAAACCGGGCATTATTTTACTAGTTTATGTATTCATAAATGTAAATTCCAAGTAAAACTTCACTTTTATATTTGGTAATGATTCATCTGACCTCTGTTAGATACGATGAGCACATCATCTAAAAAATGCATGCATTTATTATTATGATTCTGCAATATTATATGTTTTGAGACTTTGCTGGAACATGTCATCAAATATTAAATGAGCTATTTCATTTTTCAATTCAGTTTATATTAAGTTTGTTACTGTTAGTGTGGAACATGTCTGAATACAAACTACCTTTATGTTTTCTGGCAACAAACTAAATTAAGTTAAATTAAAATTAAATTAAATAAGAGACATTAAATAAAAACTAAATAAAAGTTTGCAAGTAACACGGTTGCAAATTTAGCCTGCAGAATATCAGGGCTGATGGGAACAAATATTGGTTTGTCGTAGTTGATAAACATATATTTCCTATAAATTAAAGAAAAATATATTTTGTGTGATCATTTTCCAAGTGGGTTGAATGTTAAAGTATCTTCATGGAACCATTGATGCCAATGAATAACCTTTGTTTTTTATAAGTGAGCAGTGTTCGTCTTGTTGCTAGGCGGATTGTTTTGTACGATGTAATAGATTTTTTATTTTTTTTTCTCAGCAAAAGCTTTAGAACAGAGTATACATAACAAAAACAAAATATTAATTTTTTTCCCCCCTCAACCCATGAAATATGTGAGACTACCAGTCTAATATCAGATTACAGATTCCTGTCTGAACTGAATCCCTTCATAATGACATGGATCAGTCCACTATCTGTAGGAACTATCAGTACAGGCATTAATCTAGACTCTACTCAGTGCACTCTTTTCATTTTTCCCTTTCAGACTTTTTTTGGGGAAATGATAAAATAGAATCTCCATAGAAGGAGAAATCCCGTCTGGGTTTTATTTTAATATACGCATCTGACGCAAAGTGCATTTTTTTGGAAACGTAAAAGTATCAGAAGCCATAAATGATGATGAACATGTCAGTATTTTCCTTTGTGAAATGTTCCAGTGCAGATGGTCTTGATTTGAGAGAGTAATGTCTTCTGTTCATCTTTCCATATCCAGCTTACTGCAAAATAAAACCTGCTACTCATATTTTAGGGAAATGCATTTATTCAAGCCGCATGAAATCCTGCGTAGTTTGACAGATCTCAAAATATACTGATTCAATTGTGTTTTAATCTGTCTGGCTAATGTCTGGTTTGCACTGCGTTTGAAATGCTTTCTCAAACATCACATTTTGATTTATAATGTGTCACACTAGCCTTAGGACAACCAGAAGAGGTCACTGTCATGTCAAATCCCAGCCATGCAATATTAATGAGCAAATTTTCACACTAGTCTGTTTCTTTTTAAACATTATCCTCAAGTAAAGGTATGCATGAGCTGTTCTTTAACCCTTAAACAGGCAAGAGTGGAAAATGATAAGCAAAAAATTATTTCATGTAATTTTTTTATATCATCTGGACTTAAGTAAAACATATCCAAAATAATTTTTGAAATATTTTTAATATTTTGGATTTTATGAGTTGTGACTGTTTTGAAATCGGACCTTGCGTTACCATAAAAATGGTACTTTAACCCCTTAAAAAAATGAAAGTATGAAAAAGTTATGGAAGTTTAAATTTACAGTAAATCAAATATAGGCTACTGTACTTAATATTCTTTTATATAAAATATATATTTTACTAAATATTTTTTACTCTAAAATTAATATAAAATCAAAGCCATATATCTAACCAAGTTGTGTTCCAAATTTGAAGTTGATATCACAAAACTTGAAGTTCCCATGAGATTTTGTTTAGGCGTAATACCAAAAAATAGCCACCGGGTGACATACATTCCATTGAATTTAATTGCATGCATTCTGCCGTAACAAATTAATAAATTTCTATCCAAATATCACTTCTGTAACAAAATATCGAACCTTGAGACTCAGACCTTTCTGACAATATTTTGTCAAGATTAGAAAAGGTTTTGATCATAAATTATGAAACATGATTACGCCCAAAAGGGGTGGAGCCAGATAAAATAATTTAGAGTACCGTTTCTATGGTAACGCAACGTCCAATTTCAAAACGGTTTTCACAGGATGAATTCTGAGTTTGTAAGCTTTCAAATGATACCTAATTTATGATAACTACTAAAATATGTGATGTAATAAAAAAGGCGATAAAAAGATAATATTATATTTTAGAGGATAATATATTATACTTTTTAGAGGATAATATTATTTTATCATTTTTTTATTGACAAATACTAGATTATATGTTTTATTATGAACTTTTAGCATGAAAACTTTTAGAAATCAACTTTTTGTGACAAACGCCAGAACTCCTGTAAATGTAAATTCATCTATTACTGTTCCTACATAATTTGTAACAAAGAACAGTGCTAAAATATCTATTTAGGAGTCTTAGACCTTTCCAAAGATATATAGTTTGTCATGATTAGATTAGGATTTAATTGTAATATAGTGAATTAAAAACTCAAAATACAAAGATGGTCAAAATTAGGGTTAATCCCTTTTTTACACCCTAAAAAGGCAATGACTCAGGAGTCACATATATTTCAAAACGTGCTAAATAACAACATGAACAACATATTCATTAATTTACTTCTTCAGCACCTTAAGACAATGTTCACAATTAATGTTAGCAGTTTAATATATATTTACTTTCCTCAAAATCTGAATGTCTTCCACCACCGGTAGCCATGTTGGATTTAGGTCAGGCTGACTAATTTATCACACAAAAATTGAAGCAAATCATGTGACCAGCATACTCAAGACAGACCAGACTGTGATAAATGATAAAAGGATTTGATGCAAAAATCGTTCTTATGCCCCAAAAAAAGACTATGTGACTCCCAGGTCACGTTGCCTGTTAATACCTCGCCTTTTTTGTATATTTTTTGTATATTTTTTTGTATACTTTTCAGCTCTTTTTTGTATATTTCTGTTTGATACACTCTATACCATCAGCTCAGGCAGTGGAAAGTCAATGGCTGCTCTCTGATTTCCACATCTGTCTCCAAACTCCATCACATGATGTTCACAAAGTCACATTAACTGACCAAGAACAAACACAATGCTAAATGAAGTGATTTCCTGGAACGGCACTTTATAGTGCTGAGAAAGTTATTATTCATTAAGCTGCCGTTTAGCTCAACTGACTTCTGCATTTGACAGTTTTATCAATGATTACTCATAAAATGTATCAAGTGCATCCAATTATAAAGTGTGAAACAAATGAATTGCAGTGTGAGTTGAAAAAAACAAACAGTAAAACTAGGCACAAAAAGGTGCAATGTTTCCTCTATACACTTTTTGTTGTATGTGGTCACTCTATCTATTGTATCACGTCTATGACCTACCTTGTGGTTTGACATTATAGATAAAAGAGTCTCAGCAGTTTATTCACAGTTTCGCCCACAAGACTTCCTCTTTAAGGAGTCAGAAGGACGTTTATTTTCTGAAGTTAATGGTAAACTAATCAGCAAAGTCTTTGGAGTTATAATAATAATTAAAGAAGTGAAAAGATCCATTGCGACTTCTTCTGCCTGTTAGAATCCAAGAGAGACTTCACACTTACATCTTATTTTCACACTCATTTTCATGCTTGTTATCCAAATGTTCTTCTCTCCAGAGATCTAATTTAGAATTGTGCTTTTTCAATCCCAGATGTTGTTTAGTTTCATAGAATTGAGCTTAAAGTTTAAATGGGTTATAGTCAAAAGTACACAAATGTAAGTGCAGGGCCATCCTTAGGGCGATGGAACTACTTGCGTCTGCATCAGGCCCCGCGCTTTAGGGGCCCCGCGGCGTATGCGAACGGACCGACCGAGGGTGGCCCCCGTTTCCTCGAACTTGCACTGGGCCCCGCCCCATGAGTGGTTTTGTATGTTGGTTTTAAATTATAATATAATTATCAATTCTGTCTTTACAATAGAACATTATTTTTCATAAATGTCAAGTTGATACAGGTTGTAATACAAACAAAGGTTGCTTCCTTAATTTTTTTTATATAATCAACCTGAATGTTTCAGTCATTTCAACTTTGATTGCATTGATTGTTTTTTTTTTTTTTACATTTCTTAACTTATTTTGATGAGTTAAAGCAATGTAAAAGACATGTTGTCATAAAAAAATGTTTTTACAGTGAACGTGTTTTCAGTATTATAAATGTATTAAATGCAATGTTTGTTGACTAAAACAATGGTTTGATATTTTTGTACCTTTTACATTTTGCCGTTTCATGAAGTCTTTTATTTCAAACAATTATTTACTATTTAAATGTTGCTGAAAAGCCAGTAAAGGCTGATTCTATTGGGACAACTTAAATTAGGGCATGTTGGCTCAAAAGCCCAACATGTGTTCAGTGACCCAAAAAATTTTTTCCTGGGCAGTGGAAATGTTCGATCAATTTTTTGGTGGCCAGTGATTTAGTGATTTTGACTTTAAAAACAAAACCTCGAAACCAGAAAAAGTGTAACAGCTAGCCCCATCATAGCCCACAATCAGCAAAATCACCCCAATTTGAGTGACCTCAAAGCAGATAAACACTCAAAGTGTTTGAAATGAATGCCAGTGAAATATCCATCCAAGTGCTGGCAGTGTAAGATGTGTGGCGCTTCTGATGATCAAGAGAGGAGGAGGAGGAGGAACAGAATCAACAGCCTCCCCTCAGCGCGCGCGCACGCACTCACGCGCTCATCCATTCTGCACTCTACACACAAATTTTGCGCGCTCAGAAGTGTTTTCACCGGACGTCTTGGCGCAAGTGGCTTGTTTTCTTCTGTCCTCCAGCATGACTTCTCACTCTTGATACTGAGGACTGGCTGGAATTTATGCTAACGAGATATTATTTATGAAACCAGCAAGAAATGAACATGAACCTCGTGAACTGTTTGGCTCTTCTCTTAGTTTGGCACGCGCACTCGGTAAGTACCTGCACCGGTAGTTATGAGTTTTTCCGCCTCAGGTGTGCGGGTTTCAACTGTCAAAATGTTTTCAGTAAATATGGGATTTAGAGTAAAAAAAAATCAAATTCGACTTTTCTTTAGTTGTGATTTTGCATGCTGGTTTCAAACCATTTCCATCTTCACAACCGTTAACAATCACAATGTCTGTGAATTGTGTCAGCAAATCTATCATATTTAGCTACAGCTTCTAGTAAACAACAGTAAAACCAAGCTAGCGTGTTTCAGACAAGAGCTAATGATAGAATATTTAAATTAAGAGGTTGAACTATACTGTTCTCAGGACATGTTTATCAATTGTCACGTGTTTAGTTAGCATATATTTATAGTTGTATGCAAATTATGGTCACACTTTAGATTATGGTCAAATTCTCAGTATTAACTAACCATTAACTACGACTTTTGCCTGAATAAACTCCTAATTACTGTTATTCAGAAAGGTAGTTGTTAAGTTTAGGTACTGGGTAGGATTAAGGGATGTAGAATATCGTCGTGCAGAACAAGGTATTAATATGTGATTTATAAGTACTAATAAACAGCCAATATCCTAGTAATATGCATGCTTTAAGCAGCTAGTAGTGAGAATTGGATCCTAAACTAAAGTGTTACCCAAACTGTGAATTATATAGATATATTAAATAAATACAGTTATGACATATCAAATGTATTTGATGCGATTAAAATGGTACAAAAAACTTTTCTGCTCTAAAACTGATGAAATTTTGTCAACTTGCATATCAGCTTATGGTGGTTAAGCTGGTTTAAGAACATAATTGATGGTTTGTTATTGGTACCAGGTTGATCTCAGACCTGCTGGACTGCCAGTTGAGCCATTATTGAAAAATGCTTGGTCAGACCAACCTGACCACAAATGACAAGCTTGGACTAGATAGAAACCACGTCAAAGCCAGCTACTATCAAAAGAATAACAAACAGGCTACCTTTAACACTAACTGTTTCATGAATCATTTTGGGGTAAATGCTTTAATTTTTAAAAAGCTTAAAATAGGCTGTTTAAAGTCAAGCTATGATGTGACAATAAACCCCATTACGACATCCCCAGTTATTGGGGGGACAACATGATTTCAATAAACTGTATCTTTTTTTTCTTGGGCACCAACGATAAAAATATTCAATATTCACCAAGTAATCAATAGTTTTTTTAGTACGGTATGTTTATAATGTATAAACATATACCTGAGAAATATTCAAAAGTGTGAAGCCACAGTCTCCTCTTAATGCAAAAAAAAAACTGAGGTAACTCAGAAAATGCCAGCCATTAGTGTTAAAAGTGCTTAATTTCTATTGGCTTATTGATCTTCACTTTGCATCAACCTTCAGTCTCTTAACCTTCAGTCATTCAGACCTTCAGCTCTCAGTTCTGCTTGTACTGGACACTCTTATACAGATTTCAATTAAATTACAATTTAAATTAGTCTTTTAAATATGCTAAAAAGAGAACATAACAATGTTTTGAAGAGAAGTGGGTCAGGGCTATTCTAGACAGGCTCTCTGTGGTGATTCAGGTGTTTTGCCCAAAGGGGTTTCACGAAAAGATTCATCGGGGCAAGAGCTACTCAATTTCTTGCTGTGCAGTGTAAAGCTGGTGGCTTGCAGACAAATTAAAAGCTATATGCTTTTTTGAGCAGCTACAGTTATAATTGTTTTCCTCAAACATTTTAAGATTATAAGTACTTTTTAAACATTGGTCTCCTAATGCACTTTTACAGTTATAAAGTCGAAGAAAAAAAAACACATAACACAAAGTTTAAACTTTGGATATATGGCAAAAAAATGGCAGTCTGCAGTCTTATGCAGTTGTATTTCTAAGGTAAATTCATCTTGTTTTAAGGCTGCGTAGATATTTTTTCTGGAAAAGATACTGATCAAAAATAGGATTTTTTTCCCCAGCGTAAATACCAATGTCAAAGATAAATAGTTTGGATATTGCTGGAAAAGCGATGCACCATATTAACTTATATAAGCTATTATTTACAAGCCCTGTTTTTAATCTCATTTTAAATAAGCTTAAGCTTATCTATTGAAAAGTCCATTTATCAGTTGCTTATCCTGTAGATCAGCGAGCATCTCTTTATGACCTTAATTAAAGATCAACACTCTGTGTCCATATGGCTGCATCCCCAGAGGCACAGATACACACAAACTCAATCTTAGTATATGCTGCAGAAATGTTCAATTGTAGCATATATGTATCTGTGTCTTCCACAGGGATTACGATACAAGATGACTGTCCTTGATGTGTTTTCCACTACAGTCTTTGTCATGGATTAGTATTGGGAATGCACATAAGCGTAATTGTTTCGTGTGCTGCAATGTTTATATTTATACAAAATAAAAAAAAATCTTGTTGTAGCCTACTACTTTTTTTTTAATTTGCAGTGATTTGTAAAGCTCATGCAATATCTGCCCCCAAAAGCCACTAAAACTAGGTTTTCAATCCGTGGATCAAGAGGTATCTTCAGATACTGAAGACATATTACACAGAGATCCTATCAAAGCTCGGAGAGGAAGTTGTGTGTGGTTGTGCTCTATTAGAATTCAATCCATTCAATCCCTGACCAATTTCATGCAACAACATTTAATGTTTTTTTTTTTTTTTTCACTACTCCTTGTCCTCCTGGGGTTTGATGGTATTGTATCGTATTTATGTGACAGGCTTTTGTGGTGATGAAAAATTTAGTGGCAGAAAGAACAGTATTTTCTTTCAGTCTAACCTTTTCCCCAAACCTGTGCTAGGCAAAAAATGACAATAATCCAGAAGATATTTTTCTACTAAATACTTTGAGTAATCATTTGAGCAGTCATTTTCAAAAAAAATTCCACATTGTTTATGATAGCAATAACACAGCTTTTTGTGTGGAGCACAACTGTTTAAACAAAGCAATAAAATCTCAGAACGCTTTTGACCTTGAAATGCATTTCTTATTCTCGTTAATTACTTTAAGTGTGAGAAATGGAAAGTTGGCTTCCAAACTGATAACAGTTGCACAACTGCTTTTCACCGTAAGCATGAAACCACACGTTCTCACTTAATCAGATGATGACATTTGCAAAGTTTCATGCTTTCCAGCTGACCCACTTCAGTTCACTAAAGGACTGCCAGAATCCAGATTCACTTCTTGCAGATTAAATCATCTTGACTCTGTCAGAAGAGAAACATAGTAGCACGAAAGCAAATTGTCAAGCAAAGAAGAGATAGTAATGATGTTCGTCATGTTAGGTTTAAACTTGAACGGTCACACCACTTTTGTGTAACATTTCAGTGCATTTTATTCACTAACCACCCGCAATCCAGACGCTATCTGTGCTGTGATTCGTCATCGTTTTCCGTGAACATAAATGACCAGCGACTACGTTTCATTTAAAGGAAATTTCCTCCATAACCTTCAAATAAATCTGTAGTCTAAGTCTAAAACAACTTATGGAAATGAGTTTGTGTTTGCAGTAACTCCAGTGGGATTTAAACATGAGCGAGCAGGAAAGTGTGTCACACATGCACAGTATTACAGCAGGGTGCAAAAGGATGTTGCAAACAGAATAGTGTGACTGAGTGACATTACTGACACTGAAATTCAAGATCACTTTTATTAAAAATGAAAATGCACTGGATATGCTGCCGCTTCAACCTCTGCCTCTATATATATGAGACAGACCGGGGCAAATCACAAGGGCTATAATATAATTTAGATATTATAACCCACATTTTTGGGTTCTCTATGGGTAGTTGTTTTTGTTAGTTTCAAATGGTTAAAAATCCTCAAGTTGGGGGAAATTTTTTACATTGTAAATGTTTATTTAAGTTGTATTATGGCTTTTAAATGTTTTTGTTGATTAATTACAATATTTGTTGGTCAAAACAAATAGAATGATATTTTTAATTTATTGTTTTTTGTTTCATAAATGTTTTACTGTTTAAATATTGCTGAAAAACCAATAATAGGCTGTTTAATAGCAGGTTTCATTGTGACAGCTTATCCCATGTAATAACCCCATTATAGGAAGTGGTCTGTTATTAGAAAATGTCAACTTATGATCATTTTTACAGAAAAAAGAAAAAGAAATTCATACTTTATTCAGCAAGGACACATTAAATTGATTACAAGGTATAGTAAAGACATTTACATTATTACAAATATATATATATATATATATATATATATATATATATATATATATATATTCAAATAAATTCAGTTATTTTGGACTTTCTATTCGTCAACAAAATATTAATCAGAACAACAATTTTCTAATATTTATAGTAATAAGAAATATTTCTTTAGCAGAAAATCAAGCATATTATAATGATTTCTGAATGATCATGTGACACTTAAGACTGGAGTAATAATGCTGAAAAAAAGATTAAAATATAAAACAGTTCTTTTTTTAAAATTGTAATAATATTCAAATGTTTTACTGTATTTTTAACAAATAAATGCAGATTTGGTGAGCAAACCTTTGAATAGTAGTGAATGTGTCAATAGAGAAATTAACTTGAAAAAATAATAATAAACTAGCAGTATTGACTATATGGTATTTAAAATGACCTTTTCATATAAATGTTAGTCATATTTTGAAACATCCTTTAGAACTCTGATAAGTGTCATTTATCTTATTATCTGAACTATTCATCTCATTTTGACATTTTTGCATCCCCGTCACTTAGTTTAGAAAGCATCATTCTCAGGTGGAAGTGTTTTACATGTTTATTGCACCAGATGCTCCCCTTTCAACTACAAAGCCTCTATTCGTTTTCCCAACAAATTATTTTCGAAAAACATGTCAATTCCCATGAAGCAGAAGGATGAGTCAGATATGTGCCCTGGCGACCGACTGCTGTCGAGACTCAGTCTGCTAAACCGGAACAATACACTATCAGGATACATATGATGCACTTTTCTCACAAATGTCATTAAAATAAGAAGTGCAAAAGGAACACTCTTGAAGCTCATTTGGATATTTTTAGTAATGCTGAGATGTTTTGGATTCAGACTTTTGGTAATCCACATATTGAATCCATTCTTTCTCAGTGGAAGCTGAGAAATCTGCAGAAAAAAAGAAGTGAGAATGTCAAATCTGTTTTGGACTGTAATTGCTCTCAGCCTGAGTTAATCTCAGCCAGCGTGCGTTTGCTCTGACTGTCATGATCCAGAATAATCCTGATACAATCACTCATATCATTAGCTTGTGTGGCAATCGTTCTAGTTGTGATACAGAATGGAAAACTCTGCTCAGCTGAGGACTCTCGTCAAAGATGTAGCTGAAGATTTTGAAAGAGATGAGCAATGACAGACTTAAAGTTTAGGCTTATGTCCTGTTCTGATTTGTCTCTGTGCTGTTCACTTGAAAAAACCCAAAGCCAAAGTGACTAAGAGTTCACACGCAGCGCAAACACGTAAGATGTACAAGGTGACCTTGTGTTTGAAACATTTGAGTTTAAAAATTATTTTATCAAAATACATATTCTTACGATCTTTCATGTCAAATAGAATGTATTAGATTGTATTTTTTTTTAATTCAGATTTTAAATTCTAACAGCCTGTGCTTTCAGAATGATTTTAGAGCATTTCCCTCCACATTTATAAAGCAAAAACTATCCATGACTGAGCACCAGCCGTTGAGATCTTTAACCGAAGACTTCATGTGACTCTGGTTAATTCCCTTGATATCATTACAGTTCTTATAATAGAGGATTTTTAGTCCATCAGTTGAACAGGCTTTGTGACCGCTCTTTGATCACGCTAGCTTTGAATCCAACTGTGTTGATCAGTCATTTCAGATGATGTCACCAGAAAGCCATCTCAACTGAGTAAGCAATTCAGCACTGCCTTCAGGTGACAAACCTCATGATGTCTATGTAGATCCCAATAAGCTGGAGGGTGCATGTCTATGCAAATATATATTGTCACCGAGACCAGGGTTATTGTAGTTTACTAAAGCTAAAACAATAAAAAAAAAACATTATCTGCAACATTTCTCATACTAATTTGTTTTTATTTAATGTACAAAAATAACTTAAACTGAAAAATTACTAAATATTATATTTATATATAATATTTAATAATTTTCAGTTTAAGTTATTTTTGTACATTAAATTAAACTAAATTAATATGAGAAATGTTGCAGTAATATATATATATATATATATATATATATATATATATTACTGAGTAGATATATATATATATATATATATATATATATATATATATATATATATATATATATATATATTACTGAGTAGATTTAAGTTGTCCTACTTTTAAATGTTTTTTATTAATTGCAATATTTGTTGGTCAAAATAAATATTTTGGTATTTTTGCTGTTTAATTTATTGTTTTATGTTTCATAAATGCTTTACTGTATTGCTGTAAAACCTATAATCGGCTGTTTATAGCAGGTTTCATTGTGACATCTTACCCCATAATGATCCCTAAAGCTGAAATAAAAAGGAATAAAAACTAGACATTCAAAAAAAGAAAAAAAGGGAAAAAAAAAGAGGCAAAAACACAACTAAATTGCTAAAACTTTAAAAGTAAAAGTAAAAAGTAAAATATAAAAATAAAAACTAATTTAAAATCGTATTATAAACTATTATAATATATCTCAACGATACAAAAACAACACTGCCTGAGACGTTTTTCACTTCTTGGATGACAGTAGCATTGAGATCATACGGTTGATTTTCTTTCCTTTGCCCCTGAAGGTCAGCGGGAGACATGCAAACTGTCACTTTCTATATGAGCTGCAGATGGCCGAGAAGGAATGTTTGGGCATACTGGCTGACGACTTTCCTGCAAACACCAAAGGTAATGTATTAGGTAATGTATACACGTTACATCATCTTCTAAATCCACTTACAGCATCTGTTGTGTACAGTATGTTGGATGGCCAGAAGGTGAAACTGCATTTCACTAGTAGGCAAACATTGTAAGATGAAAGTGTCATGTGTGTTTGTATCATGTTCCCCACAAACATTACAGTGAAAGAAATCTGAATGAGCTCTCGCCACATTGTTTGTCCTACATAATCAGTTAATGTCTCATTGTTTTTCTGTTGGTGTGTAGCAATGCTCTGGCAGATGTAGAATCACATTTACTGTTGGCTGATAGTGGTTGAGTTGCTTTTGGCTCCAGCTTTTAAGGTCAATGTTAAATGTGATATTTATATTGTCTGGATAGTTTGGTGCAGGGATGACATATTTTTGTAGGCATATTTTCTAATTTCATTAATAATATCATCATTTGTGTTCCAAAGATGAACGAATGTGTAACGTGTTTGGAACAACATGAGGATGAGTAATTAATGACAGAATTTTCATTTTTGGGTGAACAACCCTTTTAAGTGAGTCTGGATGGGGTAACATAAGATATCTCTCTTTTTTTAATGGAATAAAGATACTCATAGTTTTATGATGAGGGCTTTCAGATCCTACTTTGAAGCTTTTACGATCCCAGATGTTTTAGTGATGACTTGTGTTACTGATGCCTATGCTTCAAAGGGCCTTTAAATATTTTCTTCTGCATTTTCCCAGCTTGTATCATCCCTGGTCATTGGCCGTAATCATACAGCCCGCGGTCAATAACCGTCAGGGACCATATTTGGCATTTGTTTATTTATGTGACAATTCTGATGTTAAACACAAAAGAAGCCTAAATCGGTGTAATCAATGTGCAATCATAGACAATCTGTTCTTTATTTTTGCATGTTGGTTTTGCGTTGTTCTACATGCTTTGCATCCACTTTAGAACAAAATCAGAAGTGTGGGAACAACACTGCTTTGTTTGCCTTGATGACAGCTGTATGGTGTCCATCAACGGACAGATGTTCCAATTAATGGTAATTATTTGGCAATAAATACACACAGGTCTTGACCAATGAATGGGTGAAATGAGTGACGAGTCCCTCTGGAGATGATTGCAAAAAAAAACCCGAAACGGTTTGGGCCACTTAATATATCCCAGATTTCTGATTGTTCATAAAAGGGCAAAGTGGACTGAGCACCGACCCTGAGAAGCAATGTTTACTGTGTCTTAAACAATGCTTGGTGAGTGACCTGTTTTCTCTTAGTTTAGACTTCTTATTTTCCCTCAGAACCGACCAGCTGTTTCAGAGATGACACAGCTGTTTAAATGAACTGTTCCTAAAAATGAAAATTCTGTCATTATTTACTTGCCCTCAAGCTGTTCCAAACCTGTGTGCCTGACTCTTCTATTGAACACAAAAGCGTTTTTTTTTTACATACACACAATACTGTTAAAAGGATTTGGGGTCAGTGAGATTAGTTTTTAAAAGAAAATAATACTTTTATTCAACAAGGATGCATCAAAAATGTAAAGAGTAAAGATTTGTTTTTACATTGATTCAAATAAATGCTTTCTCTTCATCAAAGAATCGAAGTTTCGAAGTTTTTTACGAAAAATATTAAGCAGCAAAACTGTTTTCAGCATTGATAATAATAATAAATGTAATAATGTAAAATATTTTATTTTGGTTACTCTTTTCCATATATAGATTAAGCAATTGGCATCTCAAGTTCCAAATTGACAAAAAGTGCCATGAAATTGTTATAAAAGTATTACTCATGCATTATATTTCAAGTTCAAGTGCTATATAGTATTCCAGTATACCATTTTTTTAGGTTAAATATCCCTTTAGTGCACAGAAAGAACTACATGCCCTCATTGCTGTGCCGTTTCTGAAAGTGTTTGGAGTTGTAGATGACGATGGATGGGGGTGGGATGTCATTTTCAAACCTCTTTGACCATCTTTCTATTTATGTCTAGACCTTCACAAAACATTAATTTGACCAAATATGCTGGAATTTGTCCCGTCCCTGTGGGCTGGTCTCAAGAGATTCAATGACTTTCTCCTTTTTTGTATATTTTTTGGTTGTACTGTACCTTTACTGCTAAATGAAAGGCAAATTAAATGCATGTTCCATGCAGTGTTTGTGGTGTGTAAGGTTACAAGAGAAAAAATGGCCAGATACACTCAACTCATAAAAGACTGTCAAGAACATTGGTAAATGAATGCGGATCTTATCTTAACCTAAATGTTTCCAGATTCCTGTCAAACACATGTCAAGTTTCTCACGTGCAGTGTTGCGGTAACTTTTGTTGAAAGTTCTGCTATTTCAGCATATTTTTCACAAAATGTTTGGAGCTTTTATTTTGTTTTCTATGTCTACGTCCTTACAGGTTGCAAGGGGATGTGGGACAATATTTCTTGCTGGCACCATGCCGATTTTGGAGAGGTGGTCGTCAATACCTGCCCCGCTGCCCTAAAAAGTTTGTTCACCAGAGATGGTAATTTTTACTTTAATATTTGCAAACTGTCATTTATACATTTTAACATGATACGGAGATCCAAAATCGGTTGATACTAATAATTAACAAAAAAAGTGTAATATTGGTCTTTACAAAGTCAGAACCATATTTGGAGAACCACTAGATGTCCTTTTGAAGATACCTCATAGATCTCATTATGTATTAAAGGAACTTCAATATATATTTAAAGACTTTCTCTTTTGGGGTTACGTTTGGGGCAACATATGGTACGTTGACAGTCTTTCAAGAGAGGAACTTTATGAAGAGGTGTAAAGATTTTCTCCAAAGGGTCTCATCAGTGTATATAGGAACCTAAACAGATTCTCTAATGGCATTAGGCTGTAAACCCCTATTTTGAACCTTAAGTTCAGTTCAGCTCTCAAGTGCACAAAGCAGATATGACAATAATATGCTGCTATTATTTTCAATTTGAGGGCTAGTCTTTTGTAAAGTAATAGAGTGAATTGTGCTGACGTGATTGTGAGTGTGAGTAAATGAATGAGTAAGGGAGTAAACTGAAGGCTGGATTGAGTGAATCATGTCTTTCCCCTTCTGCTCGGACATGCTCATTGACCCGTGGACCCAAGCCGAGGGCACAGAACCAGCACACTCGTTCTACCCCACAGAGAAGTTGCCCGTCAAGCTCCAGAGTGTGGGAGTATATGTACAGCCCATGATTCCCCAATCAGTCTATTTCCAGCCCTTTCTAACCTGCTGGCACAGAGAGGTCATGCAGGAATACATGAACACATGGTGCCGCTGGATATCCACAGAGGATATCCACAGAGCCAAATTAGCTCAGAACATCTGGAAACACATGCTGACCTGTGGTTTTATAGCACACGATTATCATTTCCAATCAAGCTTTCTAATGTATGGCTGAACTTTTCACAGATGAATCACTGTCATCATCATCAGCATCATTTATGCTCCATTAGCTGTTACCCCAGATATTATCAGCTGTTTTTTTCCTCCGCAAAGTAGCTCTCAAAAAAGCAACGCATTGCACTTTCTCAACCCAGTGTTCAGAGGGATATATTTTTAATCGTTTGACAGAGGTTAATGGATTGTTCGTAAATCATATATATATATATATCATTTCAGGTGCATTGGGGTTGTGTGGGCAGTAAATGGTTCATCTTCCCATTTCTTTCCTCAGCGGAGCTCATGTACTCATCAGGGCTTTTCAATCTGGGGTCCAGTTTTAGGGAGAGAAAGTGCAAACACATGTTTTACTCTTCATTATTTTACATTTTTTGACGTAATAATTTCATGTTTCAGGAGATTCAGAAATCATGAGATAATCAAGAGGGTTTTTAACAGTATAAAGACAAGTAAGCATATTTTGTGTAAAAAGTATTTATTTACATAAAGAGAGAGATGAACATTCCAGATGAATCCTTTCCCTTTGAAACATCACTTATCAGGCTTATGCTACTCTGAATAATACCTGAACTTCGTATTTTGAGCACTTCCTGCGTTGTTGTTGCTTTTGCCTCTTTATGATGACTCGCTGAACTTAGTCCTAATTTGTAAGTCGCTTTGGATAAGGGCGTCTGCTAAATGACTAAATGTAAATGTAAATGTAATGAACAGTAAGAAATGAACAAGTAAATGAATACCTTTCTTTGCAAAATGTCTTTGTCACCTTCAGCTTTACCTTAACACTTAAGGTTGTACAGCTATATTATCTTTAAAATGGCTTTAGAGTAATATATTGTGAAATTACCATTTCTAAAATTTTCAAAAATTCTATATTTATAATAAATGAACTATAAAATGTTCTTGTTTTTGAAAGAAGTGTCTTGTGCTCATCAAGGCTCCATTAGATCAAAAATTTTAATATACTTTGACATGTAATTTACTCCTGTGATTTTAAAGCTGAATTTTCAGCACCCATTATTCCAGTGTCACATGATCCTATATGTTTATGTGTGTGTGTGTATATAAATATGTGTGTGTATACATGAGCCGTTTGCAAAAAAAAAGTGCATTGTACAGAAAGAAAGCCTGTTACATTACTGCAGTACACCTGTCATTTCTACGGTAGCCTTTTGGAGGACGAACAAAATTACTCCACATGTAGCATTCTTCTTGTCTTAGTTGCTGATGTCATGTTAGATATGAGGGTTTTGGACTGATGTGCCATGCACAAAATGGAAAGTAGCTGTCTGTCAGGCTTTTGCCAGCACAAAGCTCTGCGCCTTTGCATTTGTGTCCCTGAATGGCAGTGAGAAGGAGCAAAGCAGTCCCGCTTTGTGCTCCCGCAAAGCACTTATGCTTCTGGACAATTACATGTTTGATTACCCTTCTGACATTTTGAATTCAAGATAAGAGCTCACCTGATGACGTAAATTAGCAGATGCCTGTGAATAGGACGAGTAAGGTGGACCAGGTTTTCAAAGATGGGTTAGTTAGCACCTTTATAAAGCCTGAATCTGTCTGTTTGTACAGACAGACCCTTTTGTTAGGCACATAATGTGTGTGTGTGTGTGTTTGAGTGCCTGTACGCACGTATGTTCAGATCTGCATGGCTGGGTGTGTGTGAGCATGTGTGGGTGTGTGTTTGGGGGATTTGTTTCAGGCTGGACATGGACAAAAATAAATCTCCATGTTGATACATGTCAGCAGAGTTTACATTCTCTCTCTCTCGCAAAGTGCTCTGCAGTGATGTAGTTGTGCTCTCCCGCATATTCGGCCACATGAAATGCCATTAAATATTCATTCTGCTTTCCTGTCAGTCCTAAAATATACATAGAACATACGCATGTCGCTCTGAGTAACACATCAGAAGTCGTTTCACTTGAAGTGTTTTTAGAATCACATACTATTGATGCTAGTAAATATACAGTATTATCTAGCTCAGTTGTCTTTTGTAGGTCAATGATCTACTGATAGAGTCCAATGTCTGTTGGTTGAAGTGAGGAAGTCCTCTCTCTGTTTTTTAATCCATTCAATTTGCATAAAACCAAGGCCATTTTTTTTGCCTTTCTCTGAAAAAGTAGTTTGAATACTTTGAATTTTTAATCACAAAAAAGAAAAAAACTAAGAAAAAAATAGCTTCCAAATTAAGATGGATCACCGTTAAATATTGTTTAGAAATGATTCATGCTAGAAAAATGAGTGTGAATGTTCTCTGTATATACATATATATACGCACACACACACACATTTTTTTTTATTACATAACCAAATTGCAAAAAAAAATTGTAAATTGCTATTTTATTATAATAAATACAATAACAAATGTACATAATTTTTTACAGTAGTTTTCAGGTAAATCAACCTACAGTTTGTTAACTTAGTCTCTGCATATTCAACTGGGATAGAGTAAAGTATTTTAACATGCATTATCTTTAAAGTACTTTATTCAGATGGTCTTCACTCTAGTACTATTTTTAAATCAGATGTTCCAAAATATATCTTTCAGCCTACTTATTTTCTTGGAAAGGACTTGGGTGTTATAATATTTGGTTGATGTGTAAATGTGTTCATGTACACTTTGTTAGCCTGCCAGCTGCTCTTCTCCAGGTGTAATGGTGGTCATTGATGCCGTGCAATGTGTAGGAGGCTGTTATCGCTACTGAGAGGATTAACAAGCCTACACGCAGATACTTTAGTGCATGAAACACAAATATACTGTATTTATACCTCTGCCTCTCAGCCTTGACTGAATGCATCAGTGATGTGCAAAACTATTCCATTATCGCCGGTGCCATATGGATTTACAAGTATAATGATGAGTGAGTGCAGCTCATGTTGATGGAAATGTAAAGGTAATTGCACCTAAAGATAAAGGCTGGACACGATGATGTATTTCAGAATCTTTTCACTCTATAATCAAAAGGAAAATGTAAGTCATCATAGTTTCCTTTAAGAAAGATTTTTTTTTTTGGACCAATAATTTATTGCATGCAAGGTTATCATCATTACATTTAAGCACATTTAAACTCCTTGTTCTCATTATCAAAATACTAATAAAAGTTCATATTCTCATTAACATAACTTAAGTAGTTATATAGTAGTAATTATAAAAGTAGTAAGTATATATATATATATGAAAGTATTCATCGTGGTAATATTTGTTGTTACTGCTGATTTTAATTGAAGTGTTTTTAGTAAACACAACTGAGAAATGGAAATCTTCTGTAACAATCTAAATATTTTTTACTTTTACTGTCACTGCATGCATTCTACGCTGAATAATAGAATTAATCTTACTGATCCCAAACTTTTGAATGGTAGTGTACATTATTTTTGGTTCAAATATAAGAAAATAATTGTAGAAAACTAAGTGAGAGAATGCATTTAATTATCATAAAACGATGCAAATTTTTAATTTTTTTTAATGCAAAATATTGTGTATTTTTTTCTTTTGATTTTGGGTGAAATATTTCTTGGCAAGCTTTGTTGAGCTTCACTCGATTCTTGAATAATCAACTTTATAAGCTTTCTCAGATATCTCTGGACTTTCTGCGATGTGCAATGCTGCGAAGCGTTACCTACCAAAACACTCACTAATGCTCGTTGTCAGACTAAATTGCCATTAATCAGTCTGATAAATTGGCTGTTAACGAAGCAATGTCTGTTTGTTCTAGGGATCATTAGCAGGAACTGCACTACGGAAGGCTGGTCCGACGTGTATCCCAGCATCCACAGCGTTTGCTTTGAGCCCAGCCCGAATGCAACCAAGGTGAGTGACTGAATTTATGCAGTCAGATCTTTCCCAGAATTACGTTACAGTCATTTGTCCTGAAAACAGATTGCCATCAGAATGGGACTTTTGATTGTACACAGTATTTAGGATCATTGCGCTAACTATCCTGAAGGAGCTATGCATGAATGGCAGCGGTAAAGGAAGATATTTTGCCTGAAAGGCACTGTTGTTCCCTCTCCACATGTGCTATAACCACTGTGTGTGGACACTGAGGACATTTCGGGACCCTGAACCTTTTAGTGCCTGCATCCCTGCCAGCTGGGACTACCGTTGGGGCAGAGACCGTGTTTGTGTGCATTTGGAGATGCGAGTGCGTACATTAATGCATGTGTGTGTTCATGCGTGTGTCTGACAGAGGCAAACAGTCGTGGAAAGCACTAGAGTTTTAAAAGAAAGCGAGCAGCTGGCTCTAGTGTATTTTCATAGGCTTTCAACCAAATTGCTCTCAGTATTATATTTCTTATCAGGATCCCAAATTTGGAGACAAATGATTTTAGATGCGTTTGAAGTTGAAAAGAGTGCCAGAAAGCCAAAAAAATAAATACATGAGATGATAAAAGAATCAGAGCAGAATGATGCTTTTGTTCTTTTATGGCAGAATAAAAAAATATACATATATAAATGTCCAGTAACATACAGTGGGTACGGAAAGTATTCAGACCCCCTTAAATTTTTCACTCTTTGTTATATTGCAGCCATTTGCTAAAATCATTTAAGTTCTTTTTTTTTTCCTCATTATTGTACACACAGCACCCCATATTGACAGAAAAACACAGAATTGTTGACATTTTTGCACATTTATTAAAAAAGAAAAACTGAAATATCACATTGTAATGATGCAGCGGACGAGGAGGGATCCATTTGCAGCTTTTATTAGAGTGGTCAGACAGGCAGGGTTAAACAACAGCAGACAGGGCAAAGCAGGCTAGGCAGAGACAAACCAGGTGAACAGGCAAGGGTCGAGGCAGGCAGCAAGAATCAGGAATCAATAGACAATCCAGGTCAAGGCAGGCAGAGAACAATCAGGAGTCGAGATACACAGTCCAAGGTCAGTAAATGAGAACAGCAAACACAGGCATAAACGCTCGGAATTGAAAGCCAGGGCAATGCAATACTTCGCAATGAACTTGAGAGTGAACAGGGTTTATATGGGTGAGTGTGGATGAGCTGCAGGTGTTTGTGTAATCAGTCCCAGGTAAGCGGCATGATGGGATATGTAGTTTGTGAGGAAGTGATCCTAGTCTATTGTGGAGCGCCCTCTGGTGGCTCTGGAGGGCACTCCAGCTGGTGATCGTTACATAGCCCCCCCCCAAAGAGCGGCTTCCAGACGCTCCAAAACTGACCGGGTGGGAGGTGGCACGGAGGCGGATCTGGGGGCGGGATGGTGGGCCAGGTCCCTGGAGCAGAAGAGGACCAAGAGACTGCAGCAGGACTGAAGGCCAGGGCGGAGCAGGCTGTGCCGGCGACCAGGGCGGAGCAGGCTGGGGCGGAGCAGGCTGTACCGGCGACCAGGGCGGAGCAGGCTGTGCCGGCGACCAGGGCGGCCACGGGAAAAGAACAGGCACCCGCTCAGGAACAGACACCGGAACAGGAACAGAAACAGACACCGGCTCAGGAACAGACACCGTGGCAACGGCTATCTCTGCTGAGGCCTCAGGCAACGTGGCAGTGGCCATCTCGTCCGGAGACACTGGCTCGGTGGCGGTCCTCCTGTCCGAAGACACAGGCGTGGATTCGACCATCTTGTCCAAAGACACAGGCGTGGAGTCGGCCATCTTGTCCGAAGACACAGGCGTGGAGTCGGCCATCTTGTCCGAGGACACAGGCGTGGAGTCGGCCATCTTGTCCGAAGACACAGGCGTGGAGTCGGCCATCTTGTCCGAAGACACAGGCGTGGAGTCGGCCATCTTGTCCGAAGACACAGGCGTGGAGTCGGCCATCTTGTCCGAAGACACAGGCGTGGAGTCGGCCATCTTGTCCGAAGACACAGGCGTGGAGTCGGCCATCTTGTCCGAAGACACAGGCGTGGAGTCGGCCATCTTGTCCGAAGACACAGGCGTGGAGTCGGCCATCTTGTCCGAAGACACAGGCGCAGAAAGAGGAAGAGGAACAGATTCAGGCTCAGTATCAGGATCAGATTCAGGCTCAGTATCAGGCTCAGGCTCAGGAACAGATTCAGTCTCGGCGGGACGAGACTCTGGACGGGCGGACGTGACGTGAAGCTCTGGCTCTGGCTCGGCAGGACTGACGTGAAGCTCTGGCTCTGGCTCGGCAGGACTGACGTGAAGCTCTGGCTCTGGCTCGGCAGGACTGACGTGAAGCTCTGGCTCTGGCTCGGCAGGACTGACGTGAAGCTCTGGCTCTGGCTCGGCAGGACTGACGTGAAGCTCTGGCTCTGGCTCGGCAGGACTGACGTGAAGCTCTGGCTCTGGCTCGGCAGGACTGACGTGAAGCTCTGGCTCTGGATCAGGATCAGGATCAGTGCGCTCTGAGCTTGACGGGACCAGCGGCAGCGAGGGCTTTGAGCTGGGTAGGACCAGCGGCGAAGAGGGCTTTGAACTGGACAGGACCAGCAGCGAAGAGGGCTCTGAGCTGGGCAGGACCAGCGGTGAACACAGCTCTGGACTGGCGTGAAGTGCAGGCTCGACTGGACTGGCGTGAAGTGCAGGCTCGGCTGGACTGGCGTGAAGTGCAGGCTCGGCAGGAAGATACTCAGGCAGGAAGGTCTCGGTGAAACATGATTTATGCAGGATAGTCTCGGCGGGACGAGACTCCTGCACGATGGCCCTTATGGCAACACGTACTGACCTCAGCGGGGAATCAGCCACACTGGATACCAGTCCTGGACGATAATAGACCGATCCGGTGACTAGCTTGATGGCTGGCGTGACGGGGACGGTCTCTGGAAACGCCCCCTCAACAGTAGGGGGCTCGGGGAATTCTGCTAAGACGTAACGAGGCTCTGGACGGTCTGCTAAAACGTGACGGGGCTCTGGACGATCTGCTGAGACGTGACGGGGCTCTGAACGATCTGCTGAGAAGTGACAGGGCTCTGGAAATTCTGCTAAGAAGTGAGAGGGCTCTGGAAGATCTGTTGAGACGTGACAAGACTCTGGTGCGGCTGCCATTATAGGCACGGAAGTAATGGTGCATTCCTCCGTGCCCCCCACGGTGAACGCTGAACCAATAGTCAACAAGGCATAATCCATAAACTGACTGAGCGATGAACGGGGACCCTCACGGATTAAACGTGATCTAAGCGGCTGATTAATGCCGTCACAAAAGAAATCTATGAGCACACAGTCCGGCATATCAGAACAGTAGGCGAGATCTAAATACTCTTGGATATAATCCTCAAGCGATCGAGAGCCCTGCTTAAGGGTTAATAACATTAGTGAATTGTCCAAACCTGGCCGATATTCACAGGGAAAGCCGCTGGATCCTTGTAGTGGCGAAGTATTCTGTAATGATGCAGCGGACGAGGAGGGATCCATTTGCAGCTTTTATTAGAGTGGTCAGACAGGCAGGGTTAAACAACAGCAGACAGGGCAAAGCAGGCTAGGCAGAGACAAACCAGGTGAACAGGCAAGGGTCGAGGCAGGCAGCAAGAATCAGGAATCAATAGACAATCCAGGTCAAGGCAGGCAGAGAACAATCAGGAGTCGAGATACACAGTCCAAGGTCAGTAAATGAGAACAGCAAACACAAGCATAAACGCTCGGAATTGAAAGCCAGGGCAATGCAATACTTCGCAATGAACTTGAGAGTGAACAGGGTTTATATGGGTGAGTGTGGATGAGCTGCAGGTGTTTGTGTAATCAGTCCCAGGTAAGCGGCATGATGGGATATGTAGTTTGTGAGGAAGTGATCCTAGTCTATTGTGGAGCGCCCTCTGGTGGCTCTGGAGGGCACTCCAGCTGGTGATCGTTACACACATGGTCCTAAGTATTCAGACCCTTTGCTCAGTATTTAGTAGAAGCACCCTTTTGATCTAATACAGCCATGAGTCTTTTTGGGAAAGATGCAACAAGTTTTTCACTCCTGGATTTGGGTATCCTCTGCCATTCCTCCTTGCAGATCCTCTCCAGTCATGTCAGGTTGGATGGTAAATGTTGGTGGACAGCCATTTTCAGCCATTCCAGAGATGCTCAATTGGGTTTAAGTCAGGGCTCTGGCTGGGCCATTCAAGAACAGTCACGGAGTTGTTGTGAAGCCACTCCTTCGTTATTTTAGCTGTGTGCTTAGGGTCATTGTCTTGTTGGAAGGTGAACCTTCGGCCCAGTCTGAGGTCCAGAGCACTCTGGAGAAGGTTTTCGTCCAGGATATCCCTGTACTTGACCGCATTCATCTTTCCCTCGATTGCAACCAGTCGTCCTGTCCCTGCAGCTGAAAAACACCCCCACAGCATGATGCTGCCACCACCATGCTTCACTGTTGAGACTGTATTGGACAGGTGATGAGCAGTGCCTGGTTTTCTCCACACATACCGCTTAGAATTAAGGCCAAAAAGTTCTATCTTGGTTTCATCAGACCAGAGAATCTTATTTATCACCATCTTGGATTCCTTCAGGTGTTTTTTTTAGCAAACTCCATGCGGGCTTTCATGTGTCTTGCACTGAGGAGAGGCTATCATCGGGCCACGCTGCCATAAAGCCCCGACTGGTGGATGGCTGCAGTGATGGTTGACTTACTACAACTTTCTCCCATCTCCTGACTGTATCTCTGGAGCTCAGCCACAGTGATCTTTGGGTTCTTCTTTACCTCTCTCACCAAGGCTCTTCTCCCCCGATAGCTCAGTTTGGCCGGACGGCCAGCTCTACGAAGGGTTCTGGTCGTCCCAAACGTCTTCCATTTAAGGATTATGGAGGCCACTGTGCTCTTAGGAACCTTAAGTGCAGCAGATTTATTTTTGTAACCTTGGCCAGATCTGTGCCTTGCCACAATTCTGTCTCTGAGCTCTTCAGGCAGTTCCTTTGACCTCATGATTCTCATTTGCTCTGACATGCACTGTGAGCTGTAAGGTCTTATATAGACAGGTGTGTGGCTTTCCTAATCAAGTTCAATCAGTATAGTCAAACACAGCTGGACTCAAATGAAGGTGTAGAACCATCTCAAGGATGATCAGAAGAAATGGACAGCACCTGAGTTAAATATATGAGTGTCACAGCAAAGGGTCTGAATACTTAGGACCATGTGATATTTCAGTTTTTCTTTTTTAATAAATGTGCAAAATGTCAACAATTCTGTGTTTTTCTGTCAATATGGGGTGCTGTGTGTACAATAATGAGAAAAAAAAAAGAACTTAAATGATTTTAGCAAATGGCTGCAATATAACAAAGAGTGAAAAATTTAAGGGGGTCTGAATACTTTCCGTACCCACTGTATAACGATTCTCTCAGTCCATTAAATAGCTTGTCGTGAACAGCAGTCGCCTGTGAAATTTACAGTTTCATCCTGTGATTGTGCTTTAGTGATATGAATAATCATGAGCAACTGGAATGGAGAGAATCTCTGCAGGAAGTGAACCATGGCAATGCCAGTGTCAAGACAGACTGCCAGAGCGGAGGAGTGAACTGAATCATTAGGAGTTTTCATTCATTAGGTCTGCAAGTGTTCTATCTTGGGTGGTTAGATGGTCTTTTTTTTTTCTCTAGAGTTGTACCTTATTAATTCACAAAATACAGGGTCCGTAATTAACACTCACCAAGCACCAAATGTGAGTTAAAAATTGGCGGATGACTTTTTTAAGGAGTTATGACATAAAACATGATTGTCAGAATTACAGGCTGACCCTCACTGATGTAAGTCAAGTTAGTTATTCAAATCAAATCAAATCATGTAATAAAGAAAACATCAGTCATGATGTGCATAATCTAAAGCTTCCTAAAACGTATGAGGCCTCCATAACTCATGTAGTGACACATAAACACAATCTTCCTCAGATTAAACCACCAAATTGAAAATATCAGTAACTGATTTTCCTATTAATGAACTAATGAGGTGAACTGTAACTGAGCTTACTGTGGCTTATTTTACATTTATTCATAAGCTGTAACTAGTGAAACACCTGACAATGTTATTATGTTCTCTCTTTATTGCCATTACAGAGGCATCAGGGAACATCCCACAAACTTAACTCTCCCTAATAAAAATGAAAAATGAAACATTTTATCCCCATCTAATTTTTGTAACCTTTAGTCAAAACACAAGTCATGAGATGTTTTTAACTCGTACCCATGACCTGTTTTGCCTTAAGATTTGCAGCATCATTAATTCTTCATGGCATTGTTTATCAAATAAGTGCTTTTAATAGATCTGTGCTGTTTTATAGGGGTAGGGAGCCTTGGGAATGCAGGGAACGATAGGAACGTTGGGAACCTTAAGCTTAAGTTATTGTATGTTTGAGGCCATATGGAAAAACTTTCATTTTGACAAAAAAAGAAATGTCTCCAACATAATCAGATGAAACCTCCCCTGCATTCTAACTTAAACAGCCGTCTGAGGGAAAGAAAAGCATTTAACACAAAAACCAAATAAGGATTTCAATGCAAATGATAAGTATCTTATACTCCGTTAAAGTTATTATGACGAATAAATGTCCTATTAAGTATTAAAATGTCCCAGATTAACATATAAGTCAGTTGGCAAGAGCGAATGTTCAGCCAAAGCATTTTGAATGTAAGATTGTACGATTTAATAAATTATGATGCTGAAATGTTAGTCTTGGTTATACACCAAACTGACATTAAACTGCACCCAGAGGAATACTGTATTTCAGTGAAAACGAATACTTGAAGATGACAGGGCTCAAAGCTGCTATAACTCGAGAAAGTTGAAACGAAATCCGCTTTTATTAGAGGGATTTTCTATAAAAATGTCAGCAAATGTGTTGTGTGTTTTATATTGCTTTAACCTGTCATGACCGTGTGGTTTTGAGTGTTTGTGGACAAGCGTGGTCTCCAGCAGCGAGGGCAAACGCCTCTTATGGCTGGATAATCAGCCCTCTGAAGCGCAGTGAGTTGTCAGAGAGACTTGAGGTGATACCAAGGATCAGAGCAGGCATGCTGACACATCGGCCTGCTCTGATTGGCTAAATGTTGAAAGGAGATGCATGCAGTGACTGAAGCAGCCTTGAAATGGTGCAAATCAGCCTGTCTGAGGCTATAGACACAAAAACGGGATGATCCAGCATATAAATTGGATTTGAACTGGATTTCATTAGAACCTGTTTGACATCTAAGCAATGGTTTGATTCACGTTTAGTTGACTGAAGTAAAAAAAAAAAAAAAAAGCACACCGCTAACCCGGACATCGAGGTCTCTTCAGTGATTTGGGAAAATCCCGTAAAAGTCCTGGTAGAAAGCGATGCATAAGGATCGCTTTCTGCCAGGACTTTTACGTGCTTTTCCCAAATCACTGAAGAGACCTCGATGTCCGGGTTAGCGGTAGCATGAGCCATCAGGCAAGTGTTATTTAAATAAACTCCTGATGTACTTACAAACTTTCCAATGCCTCGTTTTATGAGTACAGAACCTATTGTACTACTGTAGAAGTTTGGTACCATTCTGGGCATTATTAGTGGGGTAATTTACGAGATACAGCCTAGGATTCATTAGCGCCTGCACTAAGCCATTCGGCTGATATCTCTAAATAATCTCTAACTTTAATAATGTTCGACCAAGGGAAAAAAGGCTTCTGGGGAGGTGTTTGGCTCGAGGTCATGGTGCAAAGGACCCTAGGTTGAATTTACTCCAAACCATCCCTCTAATGCATCCTTGCTGAATAAAAGAAAACATTTAAACTGTGTATATTTGTCTACAGTAATATAATGGTTTAAATAAATGAGAAGTTTGATTTACTTAAGGCTTTTCTACACTTTATAGCAAGTCTTATGTTAGTAAAGTTTTTTTTTTGCACAAAAAACCCCATAATTTTCCACTGTTTTTCTAAACCACAAGGTTAAACAGGATGTTTTTGCTACTGCACCTTTAACACTAAATGTAAATGAGCTCTGTTATCATTGGCTAACCTCTTTCATGTGATAAACACCCTCATTTATCAGAGTGGGCCATACAATCACTTTAATTTCAAAAGAGTTGGGAAAATCTTGTTTTATTGTACTTGCGTATTGTTCTTTAATGTTTAGAGAGGCAGTACGTCTCCCTAGAAATGTTTTCCATTACAACTATGGACAATGGACTTTCGACATCACCCAGAGTTCAGCACGTGTTCCGCGGTAAGATGGTTGGCAGCGGTGTGGTTTGGGATGGTGCCCAGTTGACTCTGCGCTGCTCGTTTGAGCGATGAGGGGACAGTTCGCTGTTTTTCATTCTGATCCTGTGTCAGGGGAAATGAAACATTAAAGCAATTTCCTGAAGGGTAGAGAGACAGTAGCAGAGGGCACATTCCCATCCTCGCAGAGTTCTCTCGTGGAAATTAGCAGAGATGACTGAAGTCGTCCTCCTAAGGCGTTAGTAAGAACACTGATCGACCTTGAGTCAAACCTGTCTGAAACCTGATTTCTTGAGCCCCATTCTGCTTCGCTTCAAAGAAGTCCTGCCCTGGGCACCTTCAAAGAAATTAAAACAAGCCCATTGACGAATTAAATTGGACATTGATCTTCTAAACTTGGGGAATTGATTCTCTTTAAAAGGACACCTGCTATTCCTTTAGGGTTGCCTGATTGATGTACGGATAGACCGGATTGTCTTTCACCCTTAAATTAGTACTTTAGACTGAAGGTTGTATTCAAATGTAATCATTTACTAATCACTTTAGAGGAGACAGAGGCTTATAAAAGCATCTGGATTTGATTTGTTGTGTAATTTCTGCATCACTTTATAATTAAAGTAATGATTATTAAAGAATTTAATTAAAGAATTTTTAAATTAATGACTGTTTTCAAACAGTTTTCAAACATCATCTGCTATTGGTCAGAAAATCTGATAATCCCGCCCTTGAAACTCATGTCATTGGTTGAGCCAGCATTGCTATGTGGGATGAAATATTGCAGAGCACTGTTTGATAATGCACTTTTCAAGATAATCAACCTAGTATAAACATAAAAAAATGACACACATCCCCTTTAAGTCTAAATAGACTACTTAGACATCGTCTAAACAATGCTCACCTTTTCCTAGGCCTTGCACCGCATGTTGAGGTCCAAGTGCCATATTAGTGTCACTTTTAATCTGAAGTTCTCCAGAAGTTTTCCATGGGCATTCCCTGAAACACAAATCACATCCAACAATAAATAAGAGACTGTCTGAAGAAGGAAACAATCCCTCATCTCATCTAAAGCCAGCACAGAGGCTGGTTTCTGTCTCCTCCTTTTAACTGCTACAGCAGTTAACCTGCAGGCCTGAAAAGAAAGATAGCAAAACAAAAGAAATGTCAACCAATAGATTTATGGGCGTTTTTCCCAACACATTTTTTTCCAACATTTTTGTTTTTTGTTTAAACAAACTCTCTTGGAAACTTGTTAACATGCCTTCATTCTTTTTTTTTTTTTTTTTTTTTAATGCCTTTTATTTATACATTTTATATTTTAATCCTTGTTCCAAAAAATATAAATAAATAAGTATAAACCATTTCAATATTATTTAAATGCATTATACTTTGCTTATAAATTTGTAAACAGAATTTTTTTGTCTTTTCCAATAATTTTGTCAAATTATTCAAAGAGTGCAAACTTTTTATTTATGACACATAAAATGCTAACTATGAACTATCAAATACACAAAATATACACTACAAATACATTTTTATTTTTGTAATTAAATGTCATACAGTCACGAATGTATCACTGCTCTGAAACCAAAGCAAAAATGCGCACACAGACAAAAACATTCTTAACCGGTGAATTTGTGAGATTTCGCTGAATGTTTCTTTCAGCTTTATGTTTAAAGTAGTGCAGGAGGAATGTTCCTGGTGTTGTTAATGTTGATGAGTGGGTGCTCTGGCTCCAGTGTGCCATGTAGTAAGTCAGACTGAAAGAATGCTGTTTATGGGGGATGAATCTGTCTGAGCTTCATCACACTCTTCCACCGCCAAGCAGCTGCCTGTCCAACAAGCCATGTCCATGGTTATTATTCACCCTGTCATCCTTGTTATGTGATGTTATTTTACAAAAGCGTATTTTTTCATCTTAAAGTGTATTTCAGACATTCCTGTCTGAAAATTTTGTCCCAATCATATCCCTAACACTAACCCTACCCAAAACTTATCCCTAAAATCAGAGGAAAATAAAGGGGAATAACACTGATGTAGAAGCACCTAACCCTGGTTGCAGGCCTAAATGTGACATAAACATTGGTTGATTGGAATGTTGTTTCAGAATCAACAAAGATGTTGATCCAGGAACATGTTGCACTTGGTGAAATCTGGTTCACTGTGTAAAATGGGATAGTCTTGATTAGGCAACTTGAAATTGTTCATGTTGCCTAATATTATTTTAATATATTCATTTTAGATTTTAATTTTTTCATGTAAAGCCGGGTGCTCACTGTGCGATTTATAATAGTCCTTTTATTGTTCCTTGTCAGACTGTACGAACATGATCCCCGCTGTAAGCCATGTCACACTGTACGATATCAGTTGTCATTAATGTCAGACTGTACGACAGTCAAGACGCGTTAAAAAGGGACGCACACAAGAACACTCAGACGGAGTTTTACATCATCAATCAATGACATGTTCGGTGACAGTGAGTTGCATTACACGAAGGATTGAAATGGTGGCTACAAAGAAATCTCTAACATTAATTTTGGTCATGGCTTGTCTTGAAAAACAATTTGACAGTCATCGTAGGAGAAGTCAAATCTTCTGACTCTGCCAGAATTTTATCAGAGGTCAACTTTGATCGCAACGGTCAGTGTTCACAGTGTGAACCCGGCTTAAGTAAAATGATCATACAGAATACCTTTTTAATAAACCAAGTGAAATTGCAACTGGACAGCCAGTGTTAATCATGCATTTCTGTTATGTGGAAATGGCAGCTTTGACATTTTGTTCTACTGGGAAAAAAAGAATGATTTTTATGCATCATGAGCGTAGGTGGGTGATGGCAGAATTTAAATGTTCTGGAAAATGTGCAACATGAACTAGACAAATGTAGACATACTTTTATACTGTAAAACCTACACTCATCTTTTTTTCTTTTTTTTTTTGCTTACAATAATCAGGCAACTTAAAAAGTTATTTGAAATCATTTAAAAGCACTTAAAATCCACTTGAATCAAAAACAGAGTTCCTTTTTTTCAGACAAATGTATAATGGTGTACATGCCTTGGAGTGAATGGAGTGCAAATACAAGTGTTTCTCATACTCTGTTTCTCTCTCTGTCCAGCTTGTTTTCTACACAGTGATGAAGGCCCTTTACACACTCGGACACAGCCTCTCTCTCATCGCACTTATCACCGGCAGCACCATCCTCTGTCTGTTCAGGTTTGAAACAGAGTCTTAAATAGTTCCAGTAGTTGAGTCTGCTTTATATTACAGCACACTTTGTATGGATGGATGAGCCTGCCTTATATTAATTGTGATCATTTGGCAGGCTTCTGAACGACTATATTTTAAACTTTTTGACATTGAGGATAAACATTATGCTTGGCGCACGACTTTAACCCGATAGTGATTATCTTGCTGAAATGAAGTTATTAATTTAAGAAGTTGTCTGGAGATGTGATGAATGGAACAGTGCTTAAGACGTCTTCGCATTTTTTCTCACAAACTAACCATAAGCACAATTAAAATAGAAAGAGGCCATGTTTATTTACAGCACTGTCATGCTCCAACAGAAAACTCCACTGCACCAGGAACTACATCCATCTGAACCTGTTCTTCTCCTTCATACTGAGGGCCATCGCTGTGCTGGTCAAAGATGCCATTCTGTTTTCCCACGAGAACGTAGAATGTACAAAGCAGCCATCACTGGTGAGTGACTCCATCCATACAGAAGCTCCACAAGAAAATTCATGGAATTAAGGGTACGTTTACATGACAACAATATACCAAAAACGGAAAAGTCTTTCCTTTGCTTTTTTTGCGTACAGGCGACAACGTTGTCAAAATGATCCCCATTCACATAGATCCGCGTAAACGACTAAAAACGCTGTTTTATGCATTCCAGGCCAGTAGTTGGCGATGTCACTTTGAAAAGAAGCACTACGTGCCTATAGACTGAACACGTAGTACGCATGCGCATGACATCACCGTTTCACAAATTCACAAAAATCTTACCAGCCCCAAACTTTTGAACAGTACTGTCTGTGTAATTTCTGCACAACTAGTGACACTAAACAACTAAAAATACTAATTGTTTCCCAACACCACATCACCCCATAATCCCAACCTCAATCTCAAAGCATTAAACCAGAAGTTGGCATACCAGGCAGATCAAACAAACATTGCAATGTTTGAAAGGGCTAATACTTTTCAGGAAGCCAACCTTACAAATGGTTTACTTTCAGCTGTCTGAGCACATTAAACTGAGATATGAGACAGTATTTTAACATCGAAAAAATTACACACTTCACCTTTAAGGGTCTGAACAGAGCTAAGCCAAAACATGCATAGTCAACTAAACACATTTTATGCTTCATCCGTTTTAAAAGGTGGTTATTTCTGTCACTGCAGACCCTACAACCCCAAATCTTTACACAGGTTTGCTTCAGAGATATGTAGTACACAATGCAGATCTCTGTGCTTGTGTTTAGATTGGTTGCAAGGCCAGCCTGATCATCTTCAACTACTTCATCATGGCAAACTTCTACTGGTTGCTGGTGGAAGGTCTGTACCTACATACCCTACTGATGGTCATCTTCTCCGAGAACAGACACTTCATCATCTATCTCCTCATTGGATGGGGTGAGTCTTCATTAGAAACACTGACACTGACCTTTATGAGCTGTTTCCTTTTTCCAAAATCATTTGTTAACCTTTAGAATAAATTCAAAATTACTTTTCAGTCTTTTAATGCTATTCATGTCAGTGATTTCAAGCAGGTATTTGAGTAAATAAAGGATCATTTGAGTCTGAAGCCTAGAAAAGTTCCACTTCCCACTGCATTTAATGCGTTTGCTTTCATCCTGTCTGACATGAACAGATGCGTGCATAGAAAATAATTTGAGAACACACACCTCTTCACGGTGTAGCACTGAATGTCTCTTCCTTAATTCATTCAAACACTTCTGAATAGATGTCGCCCACTACTCAGAGGAAAAACAGCAAAGGGAACAACATGACGTGTCTTGTTCGGGCTGTTTGTCTTGCATTATGTATTAGTATGTCTTTGTAGTTTGTTGCGTCCCTGGAGTTTCCAGGCGAGAGAAAGGAGAGCAGGATCTTCATTCACTTCTAGAGGACAGGCTTGGGCGTGGCTTGCTAGACTCATCATATCAACACCTCATTAAGCTTCTCTTTCATCATGACAGTGACGACTAACATGGCCTCTTTAATCATGTTCTGTTTACCAGCATTTCCTCTCCAGCTCTTCTTCTGTCTAGAGATAGTGGCCCACCTCCCAACAGGAAACTCAACTAACAGATTTTTCAGCAGGTGTCCGAGCAGAGATGCTATTTTCTAACATCACATTATCTGTCTGTTTGTCTGTCTCATTATCTGCCTGTCTGTTTGTCTGTCTTTCTGTCTGTCTGTCTATTTGTCTGTCTCATTATCTGCCTAACTGTTTGTCCATCTCATTGTCTGCCTGTCTGTTTGTCTGTCTTTCCATCTGCCTGTCGGTCTTTTCATCTATCTATCTCTCTATCTATCTCTCTATCTATCTATCTATCTATCTATCTATCTATCTATCTATCTATCTATCTATCTATCTATCTATCTATCTATCTATCTATCTATCTATCTGTCTATCTGTCTGTCTGTCTGTCTGTCTGTCTGTCTGTCTGTCTATCTATCTATCTATCTATCTATCTATCTATCTATCTATCTGTCTGTCTGTCTGTCTGTCTGTCTGTCTGTCTCTCTCTCTCTCTCTCTCTCTCTCTCTCTCTCTCTCTCTCTGTAGCCTATATTTACATTGATTACACAAAGGAATGTCAGCACAAAGTCTCTTGATATTTTATCATTCCCTCTCCTTCCCCCAGGATTCCCCACCGTGTTTGTGATTCCATGGATTGTGTGTAGGATTTACCTCGAGGACACAGGGTGAGCAGTTGAGCACAGCATAATCAGACGGTGACAGAACTCACATGAGACTCTTAATAGCGGATATTTAAACCTGAGAGATTAAAATGAGGCAAAAGAAGATGAAACGCATTCCCATTTGCTACTCCTGTTATGAAAGCACTTGTAACTCTTTGATGTCTTCTCTTAATAGATGCTGGGAGAGAAATGACGCTCCGATTCCCTGGCGGGTGATCAACTGGCCAATTATGGCATCTGTCATTGTGAGTATAACCTCACACCAGTACTTATAAACACACTGAAACCAGCCTCATACTGTATGCATTATGTCAGGCAGGGAGGGATTCTGCCAGCAAAGCAGACACTGGGATGTGCTGAGTCTCACGGACAGTTTCCATGTCCTGAATGAGACGTGAGCGCAGGCATGTCAGGAAGAGCGAGCAAACATGCTGTCACAAGTGCCTCTCTCAGCACACGTGCCAGGGCTCTCTCTTGTGTCCACTGTGCCATTTCCATTTTGTAAACCCTCACCTGCAAAAGATCAAATGTCTTTGGACAGCATGATGGCTGTGTTTGACAGCTTTGCCCGAACGCATCCAGGTCAAAATGTTCCTCAGCCCTCTGGAGCCTAGGAATGCAATAATTATAAAAAACGTCATATGTTTTTCTGGCAAACACTGGTTTGGTTCTGGTAATTCATGTGTTTAGATAAGTCTCACAGAGCACCATCTACCATGTATCTACGTCTCTCTTATCCAGAATCCCACTGGTCGATGAAGCTTTGGCCAAGATGTTCTGTTTGTTTTGGTTTGGGTTTTTATGGCGGGATTAATTATGAGGAACAGAAACAGGTGCCCTCTTTTGTTTTTACTATCTGTCTGATGGATTTACTGTAAGCAAGATGGAAATTGGAGATGATCATTTTACATTTGAAGTTATGCATTTGGCAGACCAAATCCCAATTTTTTTGGTGCTTTCAATGTTTTCTTTAAGAATCAAACACATGATATTATTTTTGTAGTGTTATTTTAAAGGCCAGATCAAGTCCTTAAAGGGACAGTTCAGCCAAAATTGATAGTTCTGTCATAATTTTCCCACCCTCATGTCATTCCAAACCTGTCTGACTACTGTGGATAAGATATATAAATATATTTTTGTCAATGGGGTCAACACTGGAGCACTGAGGCATTTTTTACACAGAAGAAAGAAAGTCATATTGGATTAGAACGGCTTGAGAATGAGTAAATGGTGGCAGAATTATAATTTTTTGGGATGAACTGTTCCTTTAAGGCAGAAACTGCACGTTTTCACGTGTTACAGTGTGTGCAATAATCCTGTAATCTGGTTCAAGTCTTACAGAATGTTTTGAGATCTTCTTGTGTCAGATCCAGTGAACAGGATTCAGTGGTAATGTTTAGTCTGGAGAATGTCATTGTATAAAAGAGGAATGATATAAAATCTTGTTCTCTTCCTTTCTGTGTTCTACAGTTCAACTTTATTCTGTTCATCAGCATCATTCGAATCCTGGTCCAGAAACTGAGGTGTCCTGATGTTGGTGGAAACGATCAGTCTCAGTACAGGTATTGCAAATGGATGCCAACTAATACTCTATTTTGCAAACATGGCATCGGCCACCATGTTTGAATCCTCTTATGGCCTATTCAGGTCATAGCTGAGATCTCCCTTTTACATTTACCAGGAGTTGCATTCTAGCATGAATCTCTGAAAAATAGATGGAAATGGATGACTGCTTTCCATTTTTATCCAAGGCTTCCACTATCTCTTGTGCAGTGCTAAATATATTTGCATTGAAATGGGGGTGAAATATTTATGTTGCGATTTTTGCAATCTGAGTTTTTGTTCTGCTGAGAGTGGCACATTCTGTGTTTGAATGCCCTGTCGCTAATGCATGAGAGGCTGTTGTCTATTTGATGGTTCTCCCAGATGCACTTTTCCCTTTTTGTTCTTCTAAAGATTTCGGTTTGGAGCTTTCCATTGTATGCTTGGTAATAACTCTCGATTTGACAAAAATTGCCATGCTATCATAACAGAGGTCCCTCCTTATCACTCCGTCCAAATCCTGTTACTTTCTGTTTTCAGGAGGTTGGCCAAATCCACACTTCTCTTAATCCCTCTCTTTGGCATCAACTATGTTGTTTTCGTTTACATCATAGAAGAAAATGGAGAGATGGAAAACTACAAAATATTCTTTGACCTTGGCCTGGGATCGTTTCAGGTGAGGAGTATGCCTGAGTGTTCACTTTGAAATAATCAAAAGTAACAGTAAAGACATTTATAATGTTACAAAAGATTTCTATTTCAAATACAGGCTATTCTTTTGAACTTTCTATTAATAATAATAAAATATGTTTCTTGCAACTGGAAATTCAGCTTTGCCATCACAGGAATAAGTTATATTATAAAGTATATAATATACGGTGACCGGGAGGGGACATGTTCGGTTCACTTATTTTTGTCGTGGCCACAACATATAAACTTGTGGGAACGTGATATTAATTCGTGGGAACGTCATATTAAGTCGTGGCCACGAGATCATTTTGTTGAGGTAACGACATCATTATGTCGTGGCCACGCGATGCAAAGTCGTAGCCTCGAGATCATATGTTGAGGGAATGGTATATTTTTCTCGTGGCCACGACTTCATATTTTGAGAGAACGACATCTATTTGTCGTGGCCACGAGTTGAGGGAGCCACAGCGGCCAATACTGTAACCGTATAGCATAGACTGGGCTACAGCAGAGATGGAGATGACAGAAGAAATAACATTTTACTTTAAATTAGGAATGTCATATAAAGATATAGTGCGGTCTTTGGCATTAAGACATAGGTACGTTATAAGTGAAAGACACGCATATTTAGGGACCGTCTCAAAATTACATGCGACATTGGCATAAACGTTTCTAACTTCAATAGAATTTGAAGACAATGACTTACAGTCATAAAACCAACTGTACATTGTTCACCCAGGTCTCATGTATGATGCACACCTTTTAGATTTTTGATATTTATGACAATAAACTGCTAAATCATATGCAAATATTGCTATATAGGCCTATTTCACTACTGTATGGGATCATACACAAAATATGACCATATTTAAAGCTCAATAGCATTTGAAGACAATGACTTACAGTCATAAAACCAACTGTACATTGTTCATCTAGGTGTCAGGTATGTGACAGTAGTGAAATACATAGCAATATTTGCATATGATTTAGCAGTTTATTGTCATAAATATCAAAAATCTAAAAGGTGTGCATCATACATGAGACCTGGGTGAACAATGTACAGTTGGTTTTATGACTGTAAATCATTGTCTTCAAATGCTATTGCTATTCGCATGTAATTTTAAGACGGTCCCTAAATATGCGAATATCGAACGTCCAACGTCAAACCAACTTCATGCCAGTGAAAAAGTGCGACAAAAAAGCCCATCCCATAAGAATGCCAAAGACCGCACTATATCTTTATATGACATTCCTAATTTAAAGTAAAATGTTATTTCTTCTGTCATCTCCATCTCTGCTGTAGCCCAGTCTATGCTATACGGTTACAGTATTGGCCGCTGTGGCTCCCTCAACATAACTCGTGGCCACGACAAATAGATGTCGTTCTCTCAAAATATGAAGTCGTGGCCACGAGAAAAATATATAGTTCCCTCAACATATGATCTCGAGGCTACGACTTTGCATCGCGTGGCCACGACATAATGATGTCGTTACCTCAACAAAATGATCTCGTGGCCACGACTTATAATCACGTTCCCACGACTTAATATGACGTTCCCACAAGATATTATGACGTTCCCACGACTTAATATCACGTTCCCACGAGTTTATATGTTGTGGCCACGACAAAAATAAGTGAACCAAACATGTCCCCTCCCGGTCACCGTAATAATAAAGTAGAAAGCTGGTCTACTTTATTAATGCTTCTTTCAAAAACATTTTATCTTACCGACTCCACATTTTTAAATGGGATATGATGCTTTATTAATGTTGTACCACATTAACTCTCTATGTTCCTTTCACAGGGCTTGGTGGTTGCAATTTTGTATTGTTTTTTGAATAGTGAGGTCAGTGTGCAATCTTATCAATCTTATCGACATATCACTTCGGTTCTTTTCCAAAACCTAGAAGTGAGCGACTTGGAACACTTTACTTAAGCAGCAACACAAATAGCTCTAGACTTTGATGTTCGCATGTAGCTAAGATAAGCAATATATTCTAATAAGCATTACAATGCATATAGCACACACACATTATTGGGATAAATAAATACATTTTAATTACACTGAACGTTTTTAGCAATGCTTTTTTATATCAAATGAAACATTCTTTATTTATAATCAACATTTCTCTCACCTTGGACACCATTTTTATTAGTTTGTAGCAATGCATTCTAGGATTGGCTTTTGCCTTTGAATTTGGTCAAAACAAAGTATCTTAAAAAGCAATATGATTAAGTCACAGCACCCTTCATTTCCGTGCCTATGATGCCTTAAAATGCTCTCTCCTCCTCAGGCAGCTCACTAGGTTTTGGAACAGAGCCGTAGTATTCCTTCCTAGTTAAAGTCAATATGAAACATTCACAACCCATAGGTGTCTGTTTCACAGACAGGGCTTAGGTTATTTTAATATATGTCAGTGCAAGTTGCTTACAGTTAAAACAGCTCAAACATGCATTTTAGTCTGGGACTAGCTTAAGCAGTGTCTGTGAAACCAGCCAATTATGTAATAAATGTCTGACATAAAGGAAAAAATGCAAGCTGGACCCTATATTACAGGTTTTTTTATTCGCTTTGGTACTATTTTCACAAGTTAGGTGTACATTTTCAGAACTCTTAGTACAAAAATCCAAACTGATCACTCTTGTAACACAGCTAGTCATTCTTTCAAAACCTGATCTCATGCTTTCATTACAGTTATACACTTTTCAGTCCACATAATCATTGTTTCAAACACAAGATTATTGAAATATGTAATGAAAACATTTGGTTTAATCACAGAAACACAACAGTATGATCTTCTTTCAATTTAGTACTTTTAACAATCAGTTCATTCAATAGCAAACAATGCAAGATACATGTTTCAAATCACAGTTGTTGCTGAAATAATTACAGTAATACAGGCTACAGTTGCCACATTAGAAGTAATTGAATCCATAATGTTTGTAATAGTATCTATCCAGTGTGTTATCAAAAGGTGCGATGAAGTGCATGAGGTTCTGTGCTAACAGAGTTTGCTGGCAATACAGTAAATGATTTCACTCTATAGGCTACCATTTGACTGAATCTATACTGTAGTGGACCTTTACAGATGAAGGTTGAGTTACAGTAATTCGGCAGTCTCTACCATGGTAATCTGTTTACAGTATTGCATACTGTAATGTAAAATGCTGTATTTGATGCCATCTGTCTCCCTTCTACTGATGCATCTCTGATCAATCTGATGTTCTGACTGTTTCCTCTCCCTTATACTCTATTCTGCTTTACAGTATTTGCACAAATGGCAAATTTCTCTGTATCTCTCTCTCTCTCTCTCTCTCTCTCTCTCTCTCTCTCTCTCTCTCTCTCTCTCTCTCTCTCTCTCTCTCTCTCTCTCTCTCTCCTCTCCCTCCCTCCCTCCCTCTCTCTCTCTCTCTCTCTCTCTCTCTCACACACACACACACACACATGCGTGTGCACACACTTTGAACATTGTGGGGGTTATTATCTATAAATCACTTATGTAAAAAGCATTCATTACATTTGGTTATCCATATCAGAAATTGCAAACAAGTTCTATAGTGTATTGAATCAATATCTATAGAAATCTATAGGTGTACCAAATGATTCATTGATTAACCATTAAGATCAGTTGGATTAAATAATAGACAAATGTATTAAACTGAACAAGAAGAGATGCAAATCAAAAGTTTGATAGTAAGAACTTTATGAAAGGCAGTTACTGTGAATGAAACATTTATGTAGATGAAACACTTATTTTGAGTTGTGAAAAGGATACTTTGTAATTTTGTGTATTGTGCTAACACAATTGAAAACATGATGAAATGTTTGAAAAAAGTGCACTTTTGATGATCTTTTGTGATATTAGCGCTATGAGTTTTGAAAATGTACACCTAACTTGTGAAAATAGTACCAAAGCGAATACAAAAAACTGTATCAATTTGGGATTGATTGAATCATGAAAAGTTGTCTAAATTATGTTGTTAGACGTGAGGGCTTAAAAAATAAGAGGGATAGGTGACAGTTTTTTCAAAGGTGGAGCAGCAAGTAATTACATTGTGATGAATAAATTACAAAGACAAGTATTTTTGTTTGAAATAACTGCACTGATAAATTAATTACAATGAGTCGAGGAATGTGTATTGAGTACATAAATTTCAATTTTATGTTGACTTACCAGGCTGTGTATGGCTGTGCTAATGATAATGGCTTTTATATTTGACTGCTCTGCAGGTCCAGAGCGAACTCAAGAGAAAGTGGCGGAGTTTGCGTTTAAAGCGTTACATCGGCCGTGACTACCGTCTGCACAGTTCGTCCATATCCAGAAATGGCACGGAAAACATGGCCCAATTCCATCGTAACTCCAGAGCCCAGTCTTTCCTACAGACTGAGACCACCGTGGTGTGAGACATCCCAAGAACAGAAGTGGCGCTATATGAATCATGCTCTTAGTTCACTGCCCCTCGGCTAACAACTTGTTTTCTATTTCAAAAGCTTTACGCTGAAGAGGACGAGGCTTTCTGAAGCATGATATTGACATGCAGGAGACATGATGAGGATTCAGCATCTCCATGAGGCATGAGTGTGTTGTCAGTTCAATGCAAAATCTTGCTTGCCAACCAAAATAACGTTAAACCAAACGTCTGTGAGTGAGAGTATTGGTGCATTAAAAACTATCATTCTGATCACAATATATATTGTTTTTTTGTAAACACTTTCATAGCATTAGGGTCATATTATATAATAGTGTTATGTAAATGCTACTTAAGACCCACAGGAAATTTCTTTGACTCATGGAGACGCTGTGCCATGCTATCAACACATGAAAACACAGCCGCCACCCCAAGAACATTGGTCTTGGATGAATTCAAGAAGTGGGTCACCTCTATACCAAACTCAAATGTGAGGTTTTCACAAAGAGGACATTACCGCTGGAGGCGTCCAGATTAGCCTCGGACTTATTTCAGGAGAATATGTCTTTCTTCAGATACACACGGACACTGACCTACACTGAAAAGACAGTCGTTCACTCAAACAAAAAGTGGTGATTGTAAGAAAAAGCAAAAATTCTTGCTCTGATATTGAACTGTTCTTTTGTCATTATACGACCCCTGGGATTTGTTTTATACTTTCTGGAGAAAAGCCACAGTATGAGCTCTCTCAGATATAAGATTATACTTTTTCCAGGATATATATATTCTAGCATGTGAATGTAATTCATTTCTTCGTTATTATGCGAGGAGATTCAGTAAAGTCTTATGAATGAGATGAGTTTTATCGACGAGTATGTGGCATAAATATTTAGTTGGCCTACAAAAAGATCCAGCGATAAACCAAATGCGACTCACTGTTATTACTTCGCAAACTCTTTTATTTCATATCCCACTGATCAGGCATTTCAATGGAAGGTGTTGACGGCGTTTCTGATTATTTCACTTTTGTGTTGCTCTGCCTCACATTGTCAGGGGGGTTGGGGAATTGTTCACTGCAATGAATCCTGCTGCCTGTGCTCTTTTCATTCAACTGAAAAACAGATAATTAATCTAGCAGACAGTTGGACGCAGATTTAGGTCAAGTGAGCTGACAAAACACAGCGTGTATGAAAGTGACATTTCAGTGCGAGCTGCGTTCTGCGTTATTGTCGCAAACAGATTCTGGGAAGTGCGGTCCACAGACTGCACAATGGCTCGGAGAGGAGATCGGATCTCTTACAGCCGGGCCTGAAGAGTGAAAGGTCCCCGGGACACCACGTGCGAGCTTGCGTTCATCTAAAGTGACACAGATGCCATGGGCAGGGGCATTCAGCATCATTATCAGACTGTCAGAGGAAGAAGAAAAGATGGAGCTTTAATTAGACCTGGCAGAAAGGAATTGTGTGTTGTCTAAACGAAATATTGAAGGAGGGTTTCCGTTGTTTATTGTGGAGGACAGTATGCCTCTGTGAAGAATCTAGCGTGTTTGACATGATGTAAATAACGTTGTGCACTTCTCTTTTACAGTTTTTCTCAGTCGCTTTGGTGCATTTCTCACATCACTATTTACATTTGCACAACAGTAAGTTCAACCTCCACAACATTTAGTCATTTGTGCACATCATAGTAGCAGTTTCACATTCCTTCTAACAAATTGCAAATGCTTTTGGACATGCATCAATTGCTTTCATACAACTCTCTGCTGTTTTATAACATTATCATTTGCTTATGTCATGTCAGTCAAAATTAACTATACTTGTGAATGCTGAATAGTCATTCCATATAAAACTAATAGTCCTCATTTTATTGCTTGAGTCATTACATACAAAAATGTTGAACTAGTTGTCAAAATCTGTCAAGCAAATTTGACCATTTTTTTAAAAAAAAATTTTTTTTTTTTGAAAATGTCTCCTAAATTGAACAATTTCTCTCAGGTGAATCTCAGCTTTCACTGATGAGAAGGGGTGTGTGAAGCATTAGTTGCAACCAATGATCTGGATGTGCATGAATGATTACAGTACTATGTATGTTGTATGTTCAGTTCCAATATGTACTGCAATATTGTTCACAGTTGTGCACAGCTCTACCCAAAGGGAGTTTATGTTTGTTGTAAATAAGGGTGTATTTTTTCTTTTGCACAATGCTGTGAACAAATTAGAATTGCAAAGAGCATATGCAGTAAAAATGGGAAACATACAAATTCAGTGTCTTGTACTCAGTTACCTCACTAAATACAGTAATGTGTAACTTTACTGTATTTTTCAAATGGCTGTGCAAATATTATACAGTGCTGTCTTGAGCATTTTCAGGTAGTGTCACCAAGATCTGACTTTTTTGCTTTGGAAAACACAGAGTAAACTGTCATAATGAAAACATGACAAAGCCATTTGACTATCTTGTTCATAAACAATGGTGTCAGGACTTTTCATCTTGATGACACTGACACTTTCATTGACATGAATACTTGCTTTTGAGGAATGAGCTATCCATTTTGAGCAAGTGACACGCTTTTGCAGGTTATCAACTAGGTTTTGCAGTTTGTACTAATTGTTTTGAGAACTGCATTAACTGTTGTGCAAATGTAAATAGTGATGTGAGAAATGCACCAAAGCGACTGAGAAAAACTGTATTATATTTAACCGTCTGCAATGTTTTCTTTGAAAAGTTGTTCCAAGTTTTTGCAATTGTTATATTTTTGCTGAATGTTTCTTGTAAACTGTATTGAGATTTTTCATTAAATGTGGACGTTTTTAAACTGTATTCAGTCACTGTTTTAATCACTATTTAATCACTATTTAGCTGATTTGATTTGAAATGAATTTTCACCACTTATTCTAACTCTACCAGCGATTCATACTGCCGTAATTGATATCTACTTAATACGGCAAAATAATTTAGACGTGCGATGTCGATATTGTAGATAAGGTTGTTTTTATGATCCTGGTTTGTGAAGGGAACGATAAATGGGATGCTAAAAAAGGAGCAGTGAAATACGATTACACTTCTCCCTTGCCGATCAACAAATCAGCTTCACCATCAACACAGATTATATCAAACACAGATGATGTTGTTTTGACTCATTTCCTGTTCTATTGCCGTCTGTTGTCTTATCGCCTTCCTGTATACTCAAAAAGGAGTGAACATGCTCCTCCTTGAAGACAGAGAAAAGTAAAAGTGAATAACAGCTCTCATTTTCAGACCGCCGACTTCCACACTGACATCCACACTGTTTCTTCATGCAACACCCTAGCAGAATGTTATTTCACTATTTTTCCTAAGCAGATCCGTTTAGATGTGCCATCAACTCTGTAAAAACAATTGAACTGACAGAATGTCACAAATGAAATTTCACGGTAATTCACGCAGCCTGATTATGGAGTTTCGCAGCCTTTAGTGTAATGAAGATTAGGGAATAAAGGATGGCACACTGCCATGGCAGAGATGTTTCAGGCCTCCTGCCCTCTGCTCATTAGCAGTGTTTGCAAGCAATTTCCTGCAATTAACTAATCATTTTTGCTCAATCCAACCAGAAAATCCAACCAGTCCAATCCAACCAGTGTTATTTTCAGTGTTGGGCAGTAATGCGTTAGTAAAGTGTTACAGTAATGTTATTACTTTTTGCAGTAACTAGTAGTGTAACTAATTAAAGAGTAATGCCACAACTTACATTTGACAACAGTGTTCTTGCATGGTGATCTAGGAATGATTGGATTGTTTGATTTCAAGTCACTAGGGGTTGCAGCAACAAAAGTTATGTTGTAACCAGCTATTTTTTGGATGGTAACTAATATTACTGAAATCTTAAATAGTTACACTACTAGTTACTGCAAAAAGTCATTGTATTACTGTATTGCATCACTAGTAATGCATTACTGCAATATTATTACTGAAATCGTGTTACTGCGTAATATAACTTTCCCATCCACTTTGATCCAGATATACATACCCACCATTTTCAAAATACTTTCTAGAAATCAAAACATTGTCTTATGACCTTATGTGAATTCTTTTGACAACATACATAATGAAATATAATCGTGTCTGGTAACAGGTGGATTATAGCTACAATTAGCATCAAGCTAATCCCATGACAATTCCTGGGATTAATGCTACGCTTTTACTCATAACCCACTTTAAACCATCATCGAGTGTTTGTAATAACTTATGATTGCAATCTGCTAATGGGGATTTTGGTCATATGATGAAGCAGAAATATGATGTTTGTAGCATTTTAGAATAAGCTAATCGCTACAACAGCTTAGCATTTCTCATGAAAGCAGCCCAAATCACACGAAAAACACAAACAATATGCTGTTGTAATTGTGATTAGCTTTATGTTCAGTTTTAATTTAAGTTAAGCTTGTGCTTTTGTCATTTTTTGTTATTTTTGTTGTTGTAAATATTTCGATTTAGCTTTCATTTATTATTATTTTCAGTGAGTTTCGCATAGGCAAACGCAACTTACATTTTCTTGATAAAGTTTAAAATAAGCCAGTTGATAGCCACAGTTATGCCAATGGAATTTGTAAATGTTGTGCTAATGTATTCCTGTCACAACTTTAAGAAAATGAGCAAAGTGAAAGTTATTTGCCTACATTAGACAACATCAAATGCTTCTGACTTGCTAATGAACACCTGTGCCTGATCCCTTCACCCAAAAAATCTCCAGATGCTTCACACTGGCAGTGATCCATCACGATTCGTCCCAACTTATCACCGCTGTTGACCTCTGTGCCTCAGCTAACTCATTTGACATGGGTATTAGGCTGAAATGACATGCATCCAATCCTGTGACAAGAGCTGAGTTGTCAGCCTGTGGATGTGGCAACAGTTAGAACTGTGGCTCAAAAGCCAGTGAAGTGGAAACCTCCACACACTATACTCTTGGGAACTGCGAATCTGCTCTCAGAATCCTTGCATCGGATGGAAATAGACAGGCATTTCAAATGTACACATGGAAATTGCTGACTGGTATCCGTAATTGGGTGGCATAGGCTTTAGAAGGATAGAAATGGCCCTTTGGGATGCCATGACCGGTCATTGACCCCTGTTCACACATACAATGTCTGGGAGTCTTTGAAAACATGTTGTCCACTAGGAACAGCTGTACTTTTGCATTTGCCCCCTGCTTGTCAATGCCGCCACACAGCAAGGAGTTCCTTCTGTTCTGTCCTGTTCTCCTCTGGAGCTCAGGCTGGCCTCATCGATATCTCCTGCTGTAAGCAGAAACCTCTCACTGAGAAACTGGTCTTTTCTGAGTGGACGTTCGTGCCCAGGTGAGTCAGGAGTTTATATGCTGATATTGATGCCTAAAAAAAAGCCAAATCCAAAAACAACAAATATTTTTCACCAACTATGTACATACTATTTTAAATTGAAGATGGATTTTGTTTACCATTACATTACAGTACATTAAAGAATCAGACGATAATACTATGATTCCATGATATACCATACTACAGAAATTGTGGTATTAGCTTGGTACATTTAAAAAAGCATGGCATTGTCATCATACACAAAACTACAGTATTAAAATGTTAAATTATCAAAAAAACAACAAAAAACATGGCATTAATCTTGATTCCTATTGAAAAACCATGGTACTACATGTCATGACATTACAAATATCAGATCAACAACAGGTGATGTTGAATTTATGAAGGTGTGTGCTGTTTGTGGCACTGCTACAGTGAGGTGATGGAGTCAAACATTTCCACTGGCTCAGATGGACAGCGTATAAGCCAGACAGGCAGCAGATGGGGGGTTTATACACCTTGAATAATGAATTTCCTGACCAGGAAAAAAAAAAAGAACACTCTGAACTCCGTCTCCAGGGACGGGTCTAAAATATCCATGAGGTAGAGAGTAAACGGGCTGTTGATGTTTCTTAAATGCTTAACACAAATTAGGAGCTTTGGTGTGGAGCAATGATAGATGTTCTATTAGATTAGATGTTGTAATAATCCACAAGAGACGATTGTTCTTATAGTGCCAGGTAAAAAAAGACTCTATGTCACCACACAGATTAATGACACGACAAATGATGTGTAGTTTGATTTTCTTGTCTACCACTTTGTTCTTGGCATTGCTTGTGAAGTTTGGGTGGGCGAGTGTCTGTACTATAAATGGATCACAGCAGCAGATGGAACAGAATTCACTCCAGACCATAGCATGTTTTTGAGAATATTCCTGTATCAGAAGGTTGCTATGTATGAATTATGAGATTTGCCAAGGACAATAGCAATGGTGTTGGTGTAAATACAATTTGTATGTATCATTCAATTAACTGATGTATTCTGAGAATATTATTCCTACTTTAAACTATACAAGAGCTATTTTTAATCAAATATTTACATGATGTGTTACTGAGTATTGGCTTTAATCTGCTGATTAAAAGTTCCTGAAAGGCAGATATGAATGGCACAAAAAGTCCTGAGACAGGAATACCTCAAGCCAGAGGGAATAAGGTCTTGTTCTGTTATTGAATCTGTTATCTGTTAAGGAAGAAAAGCAAAGGAGAACAGCAAGATGCTCACAAGAAGTCTATGACTTTATTCTGTGTTCTCTGCCCCCCTCTAATGGTATTACAGTATATATCTGCATGTCAATTTACCATACTCAAAGCACCCTACTGGAATTTTTAATTCCAACACGTTTTGTGTTAAAGTCCCCCTGTGGTGAAAATATCCCTGCAGTATGTGTGTTTTTGTGTAATTTTCTATCATATTTTTTCACATACTGGGTGCATTTAATATTTCATATCACATCAGCAAGAGTGCCGTTTTCCGTGCACAACTGCAAATGTGATATTTATTTTATATAACAGTTAAATTAACAATAAATGAACATTGTGAGTTATTGAACGAATCAATTTAATGATTCAATGAACAATCACTTCTTTCCTGAATGAATCGTTTGAACAAATCGGTTGAATTAATGACTCCCTCAGCTCACTTATTAAGACAGTGACTTGCCGCCACCTACTGGCAGTTTTAGTTTCACATTCAAAGTACCCTTTAATTAGAACGTTAAAATGAGAAATTAGTTCATATTTAAATATTGAATAAAAAACAACAACAACAATATCATAGCTTTATTTATGCAATTGTAAATGCAGTGTAAATATATTAATGCCAGATCTGATGCCGCTTCTGTGTCACCTCTGCACTGCAAAGATGGATTTTGATTTAATGATTTAATTTGACTGTAAACAGTGGTATTATGTTATTATTCTAATCAAATTTAATTTGAATGTTAGAATTTGACATAAAAGGTGATGCATACATCTACAAATGTCCATATATAGGTGAAAATGCCCCTGGAAATAAATTTAAGGTGGCAAATATTACCCCTTAATAAAAAATAATAATTTCTGTCACTGTTGTGAACTGACCACTGCATAGAATATAAAAAATATGAATATCTTCAGTCAGCTGTCAACAACAGGCCTAAACCAGCCATGGCACCAAGCACAAAAACACAATCAGTAAAATATTATCTAATGATTATCAACAAAACTTTGAAAATATCGAGACATATTTGGTCAATATTGCACACCCCTAATGCACGGTATTAATTTTGATTTCTTCGTGTCTTAAAAAGGTCTTAAAAAGCCTTAAATCTGACTTTACAAAGTGTGCAGAAACCCTGTTTAGATACATCAGTTTGTTCAAGGAGCCTACACATGGGTTTGTTCATTTATACAACAGTTTGTTCAAGTATAGGCTACATTAGTTTCCTCGAGTAGGCTACGCAATGGTTTCCTCAAGTACATATTGGTTTGTTCAAGTATATATTTGTTTGTTCTACTAAATATTCGTTTAGACACATCGGTTTGCTCAAGTATTTATTGGTTTGTTCGAGCATATATATTTTTTTCTTTTCCAAGTATACATTCACATTGTTTTGTTCAAGTATATTGGTTTCTTAAGTAGGCTATTGGTGTCTTCAAGTATTGGTTTGATCATTGGTTTGATTAGTTATTGTCATGATAGGTTGCAGGAACACACACAACGATGAAGAATCAGATTCAAAGCAGCCTTTAATGGTATCCACAGGTAACTTAACACAAAGGCAGGCAAGGAAACACAACCGTATAACGAGACCGGACAATTCACAAATGAAACACAAGGCCTTAAATACAAGGAACAAACAAAGGGAACTAATTAGGACACAGAACAGAATGAACAGAATGACTAATCAAATACTAACCATAGAAACTAATAACGAACTCAGGCAGGAAGGAAAACAGCAATGACATAAACCAAACTCAAGCAGAGCATAACTGTGACAGTAATGTTGACAGTGCTTAGTAAGTAAAATAACTTAAAAAAAACAAAAAAACATATGTATCCATGTGAAAGATGTGTCCTATCTTTCTTTTTAATCTCCTTTTCATTTATTCAACTAGTTCCAGATTATTTTGGAATTAACTCTTGCTGGTTCATTTATCCCTATGCCTTAGCTTTTCTGAGTATCTTTACCACCTTGTTCCTTAACATAAAATGTTGGCTATCATGACTTAACTTTGATTTATTAGTTTTTAAAGCAAGATCCGTTCTTTCATCAGTTTTAAAATATCAGAATTTATCCAGTGGACAGTATGTTTGTTTGTTTTTTATGACTAAATTTGCAACTAAAATCTTTAGTGTGCTCTAATACTTTGGAGAATATTAGTCTGTCTTAGTCTTCACTTCTGAAGTCATCTAGTTTATGTTTTGGGATTCCATAAGAATCATATTTCATTAATCAATCACACTGTTTAAGTAATTGTTTCAAATTTTCATAAAAACTACTATTTGAAGAGGGAGGACTATAAATTACAATTAATACAAAGGACATTTGTGGTGATAGAATAAGATCCAGGCCAATACATTCCAAATCCATACAATTTGACCAAGCGATTTCATTACACTGGATACCAGTTTTCACATAGATCATAACTCCACCCCCCTTAGAACCAACTCTATTTTTCTCATGCAGTTTAAAAGCAGGCACTTCTAATGCTGCTGACGGGGAGTATACATGAAGCCATGTCTCAGATAAACAAAGGACATCTAAATTAGAGTCCAGTAAAAGATGATGAATTTGTTTTCAAATGATTTCAATTCAATTCAAATTAATTTGTATAGCGCTTTTCACAATACATATTGTTTCATAGCAGCTTCACAGAAAGTGCATTTCAGAAATGTACATCGAAAAATCCAGTTAGTTAATCATGTATTTATTTAGGGCATAACATATCGCCAGCGTCGAGTCGTCTCTTCACGGGCGTCGAGTCGTCTCTTCACGGGCGTCGAGTCGTCTCTTCACGGGCGTCGCGTCGTCTCTTCACGGGCGTCGAGTCGTCTCTTCACGGGCGTCGAGTCATCTCTTCACGGGCGTCGCGTCATTTCTTCACGGGCCTCGAGTCGTCTCTTCACGGGCGTCGAGTCGTCTCTTCACGGGCGTCGAGTCGTCTCTTCACGGGCGTCGAGTCGTCTCTTCACGGGCGTCGCGTCATTTCTTCACGGGCGTCGAGTCGTCTCTTCACGGGCGTCGAGTCGTCTCTTCACGGGCGTCGAGTCGTCTCTTCACGGGCGTCGCGTCGTCTCTTCACGGGCGTCGCGTCGTCTCTTCACGGGCGTCGCGTCGTCTCTTCACGGGCGTCGCGTCATTTCTTCACGGGCGTCGAGTCGTCTCTTCACGGGCGTCGCGTCGTCTCTTCACGGGCGTCGAGTCGTCTCTTCACGGGCATCGAGTCGTCTCTTCACGGGCGTCGCGTCGTCTCTTCACGGGCGTCGCGTCGTCTCTTCACGGGTGTTGGGGCATCTGAAGTTTCCATGAGAGGCTGGATACAAACTGGAGCTGACGAACTCTATTTACCTCGGGACTAGCGTCCCGAGATAACAACAGAAAAGTAGATGGGAAATAATTAGCATAGCTGCTGTTCATAATATTAATGCATTCGATCTGATTCAACTGTAGTATAAAAGGTAAGTATTATGTGAATGCTTAGCTAAAGAGATGCGTCTTTAATCTAGTTTTAAAATCATCAGAACAGAAACTACAAACCTCCAGATCATCCGTCTGAGTGGAAGCAGCTCCTCTGGATCTGGAGTGGCCTGAGGCTGGAATATTTCAGACATCACATAGTTAGTTATGTTTTGATCATAATCAATGATCAATGTCAGTGGTCAATTACAAATTGTTACAATAGTTACTCATAATTGAATTCATAATCGCGTCGCTATATCAACTAAAATTCGAATCATCATCGCATGCACATCTGAAGTCGGCATCAATTAATCTACTTGTACTTGCAAAACACCCCGATGTACATGCGAAAATGTCATCATTCAAAACAAATAAAACTATCCGGACATAAATACAAAAGATGGAGTATTTGCATGCTGATGATGACTATAGTGACGTTTAAAGCCCGACACGCCGCTGTGACTCAGATAAACAAAGAACATCTAAACTAGAGTCCAGTAAAAGATGATGAATTTATTTTCAAATGATCACCTAAGAGACCCTTTGGCTTTCCTTTATTCCCTGTCCGAAAGATCCTCCATGTTGAGTGACTCTGAGCTAAAGAACTCCACCAAGGTCAGCAACTTGACGGCTGGGTGATCTGGCTCAGGCTCTGGGTCCAGATCTGCTGGAGGGACGAAAGGCTCCACAACATCCACAGCACTACTGTGACAACAGCAGCCGAAGTGTTGTTTCATAGCCTTCCACACTCTCATGAGGAAAGAACGAATTCCTTTCCTCTTCCGACGTTCTGTAGGTTTTTCTGAAATCACACAATTGAAAAGACATCTATTAGAAACATCTCTGACCTCAAATTAAGCAGTGACTCAATGACACTTATATTTACTGTTCAATTATTATCTGTAATGTTACAAATCAAGTAATGCAAATATATTATACGACGGCCCTGCTTCTGCTTAATGCCTGCATAAATGCCCCAAAGTCTTATTTCACAATATTAAGCATTGACATCCAGTAAACATCCTTTTAAACATGTTTTTTCTCGGTTATACAAATGTTCAGGGAACATTCTGTTTTATAATTTTGCAAACATTATGGGATGGTTACTTTTGAATGTTCTGTCAATGTTCTGAAAAATATGTTAGACAATGTCCGACTAAAATATTTTGGAAATCATTTCGGAAAGAAAATTTCAGCTAAATTTTGCTGAGCAACGGTAAATATGACTAGACCTTAACCTGTTAAAAGCTTGAAGCAGTCTTATGCACGAAATCTCTATCCGTACACTTTACACGCCCCAGCCTTATTTCAATCTCACCTGTTGAGTTCTTGTTCGCAGGAGAAGCCTCCACGGCACCCTGAGCTGTTCGGCGAGTCGAGGTCACTGTTGGCTCCACAGGAACTTGACCTGGCAGTGGAGGGCACATCATCTCTTGGAGGCGGTCGGAGCTCCACTCGACGCTGTACGTCCCTCCATCTGGGCTCTCCTGGCTGCCGCTCTGCCTCTCCCCGTAAGCCTGACCTGTGAACACAGAGACAGAAAACTCAGAAGGCAGAGGAGCGAAATCATCAGAACAGAAACTACAAACCTCCAGATCATCCATCTGGGTGGAAGCAGCTCCTCCGGATCTGGAGTGGCCTGAGGCTGCAATATTTCAGACATCACATAGTTAGTTATGTTTTGATAATAATCAATGATCAATGTCAGTGGTCAATTACAAATTGTTACAATTGTTACTCAAATTGAAAGGTTTATTTCACATGCAAGGAATCAAATACATGTGATAACTTAGCTGGGAAAATTGGTGGATCAAATGGGTTAACGTTACCTCGCACAAGTTTCTGCACATTAATTTAGTCCATCATCATACCATAAGTGGGGACGTTCTGGGAACATCACATTTCCAAATAAAACATGGTCCCCTAAACATTCCGATAACGTCCTGAATGAGCCGTCGCATAGACTGTGCGAACTGTGCAACCGCACAGGACCTCGCGCCACTAGGGGGCCTCGCAATCCTGCTGTTTTTTTTGTTTTTTTTACCACTTTTTAAAACATCTCGCTGCACGAATGTAACAATTCTACAAATAAATAAAACATCTCCAGTTAACTGGCCAGTTAACTATTTTTTAAATAAGAGACGATCTAGCGCTGATATGTTTTTTATCAAGTGATCAAAGTGCTCCTTGCAGCTGCGATCAGTGGCGCGGATACAGTGTTTTCTCGTGTGGCTCGCGCACACGCCGCACTGTCTTCCTTTGGACGCGCGCTTCAATCCGTTGCGGATACTCTAACATAATGCACACAAATGTGTCCCTGCTTGATATACAACCACTGATGAACATAATCGGTTTTGATAATTTTTTTTGTTTTAAAACTAACGTTATACGAGAAAAATTAAATTAAAATATATACGAGCACAGATTCGAACCCAGAACCTCTGACACTCTTAGTGAAAGTTCTACCACTGGACCATTAAGATATACGTTAGTTAAGTAGGCGGATCTATGTATGTATTCGGACAAATTCTCGAGCTGACTTTATGTAAAGGACTCGTTGCACAGTTGATTTTTTTCCCTTTGAAATAAATAGCAAAAAGTCATAGCTGAGACTATGTGCATGATTATGCTGTATTATTCTACTTGATAAAAACGTATTGCAGCGAGATTATGCGTGCAATAGAACTAGAACAGCTACGTCCGTGTGACTGTTATTCATGCTCAATTGAGCATCCACATCAAAGAGCAGGGCCTCGCATTTCAAGTTCACATAGGGGCTCGCACCCCACCTGCGACGGCGCTGCCTACAATATCACATCAGCAAGAGTGCCGTTTTCCGTGCACAACTGCAAATGTGATATTTATTTTATATAACAGTTAAATTAACAATAAATGAACATTGTGAGTTATTGAACGAATCAATTTAATATGTTAGACAAACGTCAGACTAAAATATTTTGGAAATCATCTCGGAAAGAAAATTTCAGCTAAATTTTGCTGAGCAACGGTAAATATGAAGCAGTCTTATGCACGAAATCTGCATCCGTACACTTTACACCCCCCAGCCTTATTTCAATCTCACCTGTTGAGTTCTTGTTCGCAGGAGAAGCCTCCACGGCACCCTGAGCTGTTCGGCGAGTCGAGGTCACTGTTGGCTCCACAGGAACTTGACCTGGCAGCGGAGGGCACATCATCTCTTGGAGGCGGTCGGAGCTCCACTCGACGCTGTACGTCCCTCCATCTGGGCTCTGCTGGCTGCCGCTCTGCCTCTTCCCGGAAGCCTGACCTGTGAACACAGAGACATCATCAAAACAAACAAAATCACCAGAACAGAAACTACAAACCTCCAGATCATCCGTCTGAGTGGAAGCAGCTCCTCCGGATCTGGAGCGGCCTGAAGCTGCAATATTTCAGACATCACATAGTTAGTTATGTTTTGATAATAATCAATGATCAATATCAGTGGTGTTGTATATGGGGAAAGTTATCTCTGTCATATTAGAATTGTTCCCTAGGTGGCAGTATTAGTTCACTTAAAACAGAATGTGGTACATAGCAGAGCTAGAGTCTTAGCTAGCTGTGTCGAGGGACGGACATGTTATGGATTGCATCCAAGTGTTCAGTAAAGTTTCAGATAAACGTTACCCCGCTGTGCGTGTCCTTCTTACTAGTACTTAGAATACTACAGTGGTCAATTACAAATTGTTACAATTGTTACTCAAATTGAAAGGTTTATTTCACATGCAAGGAATCAAATACATGTGATCACTTAGCTGGGAAAATTGGCGGATCAAATGGGTTAACGTTCCCTCGCACAAGTTTCTGCACATTAATTTAGTCCATCATCATACCATAACAAACCATAAACAAATGAAAAACTAGAGCACTCACCTCCTCTTTCACCCATGTGAGCCATCAACGTCCTCCTCCAACCTGCAATAGAAATAATCCAAAATACAATACAAAAACAATAATACAAGACAACCCTCCTCTGAAATACTACCAAAAAAAGTCAAATAATAAATAAATAAATAAAACAAAAATAATCAAATTAAACACAAAATTAAATAAAACTACAAACTCCTAGTTTAGGCCTAACTCCCAAATAATAACAATTAGATAAAAGCGTCCTCAGAAATAATATGAATATGAAAAAAAGGAAAATATTTATCCTCCGATCTGCTCCTTCTAGAATATAATAGGTTTTCTCTCAGGAATTCTCCGAATAGCTTCAAAATCGCAAGATCTGCACAGAAAATACTCGGCAAAAGTCAATCTGAATTTGCCTCGTCTCAATCAACAGACAGCGATGTTTGAGTGTAGATTTTAGATTTTTGAAGTCAGAATTAATATCATATCACGCGTCGCTAATAGCAACTAAAATTCGAATCATAATCGCACGCACATCTGAAGTCGGCATCAATTAATTTACTACGCAACCAATCGCAGCGTTCGGGAGGAATCACATGACCTCCAGTCAGCTGATCATCAAATCCTGCGTCCTGTAGCTCGGGTCATAGCGATGGTATTATTTATAATCATTTAATCGTGATATTACTTGCAAAACAACCCGATGTACATGCGAAAATGTCATCATTCAAAACAAATAAAACTATCCGGACATAAATACAAAAGATGGAGTATTTGCATGCTGATGATGACTATATAGTGACGTTTAAAGCCCGACACGCTTCTGAAAGGATTGTTGTGTGTGAGAGAACGTCGTGTGTGTGTGTGTGTGTGTGCCTGCCTCCAGGTATGTTAGGTCAGCATATCTTCAGAAGGCCACCTTCAAAGTTCTACCACTGGACCATTAAGATATACGTTAGTTAAGTAGGCGGATCTATGTATGTATTCGGACAAATTCTCGAGCTGACTTTATGTACAGGATTCGTTGCACAGTTGATTTTTTCCGTCTGAAATAAATAGCAAAAAGTCATAGCTGAGACTATGTGCATGAATCATGATTATGCTGTATTATTCTACTTGATAAAAACGTATTGCAGCGAGATTATGCGTGCAATAGAACTAGAACAGCTACGTCCGTGTGACTGTTATTCATGCGCAATTGAGCATCCACATCAAAGAGCAGGGCCTCGCATTTCAAGTTCACACAGGGCCTCGCACCCCACCTGCGACGGCGCTGATTTCAAATAGCCTACATAAATATTGACAATTTGTAGGCTAGCCTTTATGTATTTACTTATTGCATGCCAGTGGCGGGTGAAGATGTTTTAGGGTGGGGGTGCTGCTTTTGTATAAGAAACAATATCAAGTCTATAAAACTCGTCAAAACTCTGCGAATCACAACATGCGAATCGGTGGGTTTTGACATTGTTGATGCTTTCAATCGAGTTGCGTGTCCTCCTGGATGAACTTTCACCGATGATCCTTCAGTGACAAGCACTAAAACACTGTAACGAGATGAATAATTGTGATTTCATGACCAAATGTTTTGATGGAAATCACTTGACTTGGCAATCACAATCATGATCTGGATCAATGTGATCATTTGCATTTAATCATTTAACACATGCTTTTATCCAAAGCAACTTACAAGTGATGAACATCACAATGTTATCATAAAGTGACAACTGATTTTGATTTCTGAAGCTTGAATATGTTTATGGGCCAGAATCTAAACCAGAGCCCTGTGTGGAAAAACTCGAAATTGAGAGATATAAACTCGCAATTCTGACTTTTTTTCTCGCAATTGCGAGTTTAGGCTAGCCTATATCTCGCTTCTCGCAATTCTGAAATCTTTTCTCAGAAGTGATACACTGTAAAATCTAATTAGTTGGACTTACTTAAAAAAAAGCATGCAAACCTATTGCCTTAAAAAAAAAAAAAAAAAGTAAAGTGAAATAGGAATAGTATGTGGTACTGACAAATGCTTAGTTAGTATAGTTCACTTACACAAGAGTTCTAGTAACTAAACAAGAACTGTAGAGAGTACTTGATAATTTACTTTAAATAAAATATAATTGTTAACATTGTTGTGTTTTGCTTGCTGAATGTTGAAGTCTGTGTGACTCAAGTATGATCAATTGCAAGATTGTCACAAATATAGAGGGATTATATCAACACAATTAAAAGTTTCACAAGATGTGTAGGACATAAGTGTTAGCAACAAAATTACAAAAGATCATTAATTGACATGAAATATGTTATACATCATTCATTCATACATATACATACATACATACATAACTTCTCTTCATTTGAAACCAAATAACTGATTTCTTGTTGCAATCACTGCATCAATGGGAAGATAATTAAATAGTATAAATAAAGTTCCAAGTGTCCAACCAAAGGGATCACTAATTGCCATAATGGTGACTAAAAACATTTTAGGAAAATCAACATCAATTTATGAAGTCAGCTTATGTGATGTTCTCTCAAATAGTCACCTTCCTAAAATATTTATTTTTATTTTTTTTGCATAAGTCATCTTCTCATGATGCTGGCCACCTCTGGTAAAATCACCCACATCATCAGTTGAACAGATCATGCAATTCTACCCCTGTATAATGGCCTATGTCAAGAGTTTGCCTTAGGCTGTTTTATTTTGCCTTCAAAAGACAATGAGACTTAGGCAATTTTACAAGCTTTACAAGATGGCAGTTGCATCAAGAAGAACGAAAATCTACTCGGCCTCTGAAGTTAGGTTCAGTTTTTTGTGTTTTCTGAGAAACCTGAAAAAATGACTTGGGCAATTATTTTAGGAAGGTGACGAAATGTATCAGTTGTATTCAAATTTCATCATTCAAGATGACTTTGGGAAATGAGTGAATGCAAACAGAGTCCATTAAGTGAAAAATTCATTAAGATTTTCCCTGCCTCAAAAACCACACTCAAACTAATCAATTAATCTGAACTTGGGTTTTCTTAGTAAACAAAGCTTAGTATGTGAATAGTACAGATTACTAGATTTTTACAATTAAGTTAAGACATTAAGTAAAGTTAACTAAAAAGTGTTAGTTAGAATCACTGGTGGATTTTACAGTGTATAAAGTCGCAATTGCGAGTTATAAAGTCCAATTGCAAGTTATATCTCACAATTCTGACTTTATAACATGCAATCACGACTTTATGTCAGTGTCACGCAATTCTGACTTTATAACACACAATTGCGACTATATCACAAAATTCTGACTTTAAAACTTGCAATTGTGACTTAATATCTCGCAGTTCTATAAAAAAAAAAATTAGAGATGAAAAAACAGAATTGCGAGATAAAAAGTCACAATTACCTTTTTTATTTTTTATTCTGTGGAGGAAACAAGCTTCCATAGGCTCCGTAGAATAGTTATTGTGGTGAAAAGAAAACAATACATTTAAAACAGTGCCATCTAGTGGCCATTAGTTCAAACAGGTAAGGTACTGTGAAGGTAGGATTCCAATCCGTTTATTAAACTGGCCTGAACTGTCAATCTACAAGTTCTAAATGTAAACGGACATCCTGAAGTGACATTCAATTGTAACTGACATCATCCTCTACTGCAGTTTCCTGTGTTAACACCGTGACTGTGATGTTATGTTTATTGTATTTCTACAAACCACAAAGAGAGAGAGAGAGAGAGAGAGAGAGAGAGAGAGAGAGAGAGAGAGAGAGAGAGAGAGAGAGAGAGAGAGAGACAGAGAAAATGATCCTAAGACAGTTTTTAAGCGAGTATGTGAAATTATATTTGATAAGCAAACATAGAACTGCAAATACTCTAATTTGACATATTTTTGACTATGGAATGGTAAAATACTTGTCATAAATATGTATGTAAGAGCTCCTGAAAAAAATCAAACAAATTCCTTGTGTGTTTGCGCACACTTGGCGAATAAAGCTCATTCTGACTCTGATTTTGATTCAGTTATCTTTAAGCTGATCACATTCTCGTTCTTTTTGCTTTCCAGGGTGAAATAAAGTTCGGTCATTTTATGATGAGACGTGAGGAATGGACACTGACTGAAGTTATTTATACACCACTGAATAATATTTGTTAAATCATAATTTCAAAATTCTTTATACACTTAACATGTTTTGCACTCACACACATTAACAAGTTATGGAATTTGCATTGAATATGTTAAAACAAATTATCTTGTTGTGATTATGTGGCATCATAAAGCACCAATTTCTGACTAAACTTTAAACAACATTGGCTTGATGGATACATTTATTATCAATGTGTTTTCTATTTGTAATTTTTGATGAGATTTACAAACAGTTAAAAAGCAACACTTCTAAAGAAGTGCATACAAACAAAGAAGTAAAACTTTTGGATGCATTTGCTTGTGGGTGATGTCTAGGTAATAACTTTTGAACATCCTAAATGTTTTTAATGCCATATAGTTTAGTGACCGTCAACCACATCTTGTTTTTCATAGTTGTCAGTCACACTGGACATTTATAACCACATATAGCGCTTTACCACAGTGAACCACTAATGTGAAATGTGCTGTTGTATCTGAGCTACAGACCACAGCCGGTCCAGAAAGTGTGTGATCATTTCAGAGAACAACAGATGGAAATTCTCACCACAAGACTGCAAATGAGTTTATATCTTCTTATTTTAATGCATGATGATTGGGCATTAGAGTGGATTGGTTCAGTAAATCAACATTTAATTAGTTAAAAAACAAACAGTGTTTGAATAAACCCTTTTAGAAACAATCAGTTTGTTAAAGGGGTCATGAACTGGATTATGTTATTATTTTATAATGTTTCCTGGGGTGCCCCTATAATGTTAGTATGATTTTTTACATCAAAAACCGTCACAATTTCTAAATAAAAGGCATTTTTTCTAGCCTGGGCGGTTTTCAGTTTGGGCGATTGGAAATGGAGCGTTCTTTGATCGCATTCTGTATATAATTTAAACAGTTTAAATACGATTATTTTCATCCTACTAAGAGAAACGATGTGAAGTTGATCTTTTAGTCACTGGCTTGATTTACTGATGCATAAACAGTATTGAACGATTTTGAGAGAAAGATAATCTGTCTGAACTTGAATAATTACACATCAGAAATCACTGACTACAGATCAGGCATTAGAATAAACATGGTTACTTACATGTGGCGTAACCCCCTCGAAAATGAGATGATTCATCTCAAGGGGTTAATCCTAATAAATTAATTTCTAATAATGTGTTCTCATTACGAGTTTGCTTTTAGACATTCATGATTCATGATCTGTCAGTTGATTGGGAAGATCCTCCCACAGGAGTGAGTTTACTGATAGATGATGCTGGTGGTGGCGTGGAAGTCAGGCGTTTGTTTCTTTGAGCTCTGCTGTAAAACAAAAGAAAAACAAAAAAAACAACGTGAAAACAAGAATACTATGCTAGATATGCAACACTTTATAAGATTATGTTGTTACAAAGTCAGGTATGTTTCACCACACTTGTTGGGTTTAACTTACAAAAGCTTAACTTCCTCCTGCACCCATTGTTGTCTCGGATCAAGACAGAACTCTCCTCGTTCAGTCTTAAAGCTGTTAAAGAGAAGACAAAGTTAAAACAGATATCTAGCATCAGATGCTGTTGATCTCTAATCATGACATGTTTTCTTTAGAGAAGAACTGGGATTCTTACACGACGGCCTTCCAACATGGAGGATTTGATTTTAGCAGCCTGAAACTGATGATAGGATCAGTCAACTTTATTTTGGAGACGACTTTACAGCAGTCGATCACCTTCTGATTATCACCTGAGACTGAAGAACAAGGTAATCCTCAATATTCTGCACCGTTCCATCAGATATAATAATATACAAACAGTTTCAAGCACTTTACCTGTTATAGTCCAGATCACAGATGCAAAAACCACAACATCCTCATGAGGATCCTTTGTGTCTCCATTGTCACAGTCGATCTTCAACTTTCACTGCTTGTGTCTGAGAGAATATATTCAAGACTCTTACTAGTTCGCCTTAAAAATAGTCAATAAAGCAGAACTTAACCCTTGTGCTTTGTTGAAAACCCTGTAACACCTTTTGTGTACTCGTTAAAAAATTACCGGCCTTTTAAAAATTGCTTGTAAATTGTTTGCTATGCTATATTATCACCAAATATAGGATTCAATCTTTTTTATCATGATTGTTGTCTGTCAATTGGCAAAGGTTTTCTATTTCTTTTTGGAACTGATTGATCATAGGCGTATAGACCTCATCGATCTGAGCTCATGCACCTTTTTGAGTAATGAAAGCCTGATTTGTGGATAAATTTGTCAATATTCAACAAAATATGACAGAAGTGTGCTTTAATATTTAACTAGGAAGTTTGTTTTGAAATGCTTTTATTTTGTACAAAATGTAACAAAGTCACACTTGTGGAGTTCACGGTCAAAAATAAATTACAAAAAATTGCTTGTAAATCGCTCGTTATGATATATCACCAAATATTGGATTCAATGTTTTTGACAACTTGTTTTGTTTCAATTAGGACAGGTTTCATATTTATTTTTGAAACTGATTGATTGTAGGCCTCATTGATCTGATGATAAGATAAAGTGATCTGTGAGAAAGAAAGCCTGTAATACTCAAAATAGTTTGTTTGTGTACATGAATGTGTGTGTGTGTGTGTGTGTGTGTGTGTGTGTGTGTGTGTGTGTGTGTGTGTGTGTGTACGGTAGTGTGAGTGTGCATATCCATGCATGCACAGGTCCGAGGCCTCCGAGATCACACATGTAATTATGTGAACATGAACATGATGCTCCTGAACACTAAATGTTTGAAAACATATATCTGATGTATTTTCGATCTCACCATTCATTTTCAATGGATGTTCATTTTTTACCAATATAAGCTCAGATTAATGAGGCTTACAATCAGTCAGTTTAAAAAATAAACAAAACACTAAAAAAAAAAAAAAAAAAACTAATTTAAAGAAGTAAAATTTGAAGAACAAGTTGACAAAAAGATTGAATCCAATTAATATTTGGTGATAATATAGCATAATGAGAGATTCAAAAGGTACTTTTTGTAGGCTGTTCATTTTTGACCGGGAGAACCACAAGTCTGACTTTGTTCCATTTGTACAAAATAAAAGCATTTCAAAACTAAATTCCTGGTAAAGCACACTATGTGATACAGTGTATTCAGAATAATTTTACATTTTATGCAATATTGCTAAAATTACACAAGAATAATGTTTTTTTGGTCAAAAAATGAGGTGCATAAGGTCAGATAAAGAGGTCCACAATCAATCAGATCTAAAAAAAAAAAAAAAAATTAAAAACCTGTCCTAATTGAAATAAAACAAGTTGACAAAAAGATTGAATCCAATATTTGAATATACATTCCGAAGGGAATGTAACGTTTTATTAATCTTTATATTAATCTTTGCAAATCGCTTGCACGCTTCACGGTGAATGCGGCTAAGGTTTACACTCAGGGTACGTTACGGCATATTTTCTATGTACGACGTTCTCAATATAATTCATAATCCCACGTTTATAATGAACAACGCGTTATGGTTATTGTGTTATTATTACAAACGGTGTACGCACAGAACAGAGGGGCGGGGTGAGCAAAGCTCATTATCATTTAAAGACACATGCACTTGAACGGCGTGCTGAAAACAGAGCTGTTTTTGACCAGGTAAAATTTGTGTTTTCTTACAATACTAATGAGAATTTTGAAATAAAGTATATTACAAACTTTTAATTTAGACCCTAAAGAATCATATTAGCTTGTACAAAAATGGCATTATATGACCCCTTTAAGGCAAAAGTTAGAATGAAGGATAAACTGAAATTCACAGCATTTAAACACAACTTCTGCTCATGTATTTGAAGGCTACTACTGGGCCATTGAGGGTAAACGTCATATTATGCGACTACGGATTACTTTACGGAGAGCTTACGATCCACTAACTACATTCTGCATTAGAGAAATAGTTCACTTAAAAATGAAAATTCTGTCATCAATTACTCGCCCTCAAGTTGTTTCAAACCTGTATTTTCAGTTTTAAAGGAGAAGTTCACTTTTAAAAAAACTTTTGCTGATAATTTACTCACCCCCATGTCATCCAAGATGTCCATGTCTTTCTTTCTTCAGTCGAAAAGAAATTAAGGTTTTTGATGAAAACATTCCAGGATTTTTTCACATATTATGGATTCCATTGGGACCCAAACGGTTCAAGGTCCAAATGACAGTTTCATTGCCGCTTCAAAGGGCTTTAAACGATACCAGACGATGAATAAGGGTCTTATCTAGCGAAACGATCGGTCATTTCAAAAATAAAATAAAAAGTTGACGTTTTATAAGCACAAATGTTCGGCTTGCTCTGTTCTGTGATGCGCGTTCGTGACGTCACGTAATACGCAATTACGTTGAAAAGGTCACGCTTGAAAAATTGAAGAAAATGTTCTTTTTGGCTTTTTAATATTAAAACACTCAGGATGCGCACACGAAATGGGCATTTTAAACGATAAACTGACACAAATACATTTGAAAATGTTTATATGGTCCTCCTTCCGCACATTTGTAAACACATCAAACTTGACCTTTTCAACGTAATTGCGTATTACGTGACGTCACGAACGCGCATCACAGAACAGAGCAAGGCGAACATTTGTGCTTATAAAACGTCAACTTTTTATTTTATTTTTGAAATGACCGATCGTTTCGCTAGATAAGACCCTTATTCATCGTCTGGTATCGTTTAAAGCCCTTTGAAGCGGCAATGAAACTGTCATTTGGACCTTGAACCGTTTGGGTCCCAATGGAATCCATAATATGTGGAAAAATCCTGGAATGTTTTCATCAAAAACCTTAATTTCTTTTCGACTGAAGAAAGAAAGACATGGACATCTTGGATGACATGGGGGTGAGTAAATTATCAGCAAAAGTTTTTTCAAAAGTGAACTTCTCCTTTAAGTGAACTAGGCTGTTCCTTTAAGAACAAAATAAAGTACAGATCTAGTTTTAAAGAAAACATCTCACCACAATGTTATTTTTGTAATCTTAAATCTGAAACTCTCACACGTTTATTTTGTAATTGTAAATACTCTGAAGACTTTTGGAAGCAAGTAGCCTATCTATGATGGTTTTTGATAAATTCCTAAAATCAAAATAGATGAGTCTATAAGACTTAATACGGGCTCCAGAATTGATAACACATTAAAGGTAATAATTCTTCTTGAGACGTTTCATGTAGCCTACATAGAGCTTAAGTAATGTAAATTACACCCTCCTTTAAGTTTTCCCTAAAGATCTTAAAATATGACTCATTGAATTCAATTAGGCCTACTAAAAATAATAAGTGTATAAAAACATCTCTTACTAAAAAAAAAGAAAATAAAGTAATTTGTAGAATTTAAAGGTATAGCGGAGGATGTTTTACTTCCTGGTGGGTAGTCTAAACTATTGGTCCTCCTAATTGTCAATCATTCTGGTGAATCAATCAAACTTTTCAAAAAGTGGAAATTTGGAAAGATCCTCCGCTATACCTTTAATGTTTTACTCTGTACGATGTAAGATACATGTGTCCCCCAATTTCAGTTTTGGCTTCTGTTTGATGTTAAATGTCATTGTATGTTTTTCTGAAAATTGAATAAAAAAAAAAAGGACTGAGCTAGTTACAAATTAGCTAACAGTTACTAAGTTTCTAGTGTGGACTTTACGTTCCAATTTAAGTAAGAAATTGTGAATGGCTGGTGCAACCCTAACTGTTACCCTGTTCAGGACCGTTAGTTTGATGAGAATAACCGAGGTCTGACATCTGAAAGAGTTTGTTTTTTTCTCCTTATCACTAACATTTAGATATCTTAAATCAAAATAAACACCAGCAATAAAAACAACAAACATAAGCTAGGTTAGCTGATTACCTTAAAAGTCCATAGCAATCAAGTCGTAGGCTACTTTATCAGATGAGCGGATGCAATGAGACCTCGAACTTTTCCTGTTTGTTCATGTGAGTGTTAAAGGGATAGTTCAGGATTTTAGACATGAATCTCTATAGCTTCCCCATAAGCAGTGTGGTGCATTGACCATGACTTACCCCCGACAGCGTCCTGTGAGCCGAGCTCCGGTCCAGTTTTGGTCAAGATGAAATTAGTCCGGCAAGATTGCTGGGGTCACGGCAATAAAGCTTTTTTCTTCTCAAATCAATATGTGTTCAAAAGAGTGATATATTTGCGTCACTAAAACGTTGTCTATGGAGAGGTCAGACCTCGTAATGGCTTGGCACTATTTTCTCCCCTGTCATATCACTGCGCGCTGCCGCTACCTACAGCCAGCTGCGAGCTGCGCAGGCGCACACCACTTTTTCAGTTGTTCGGCAGTGTTTACAGCAGTGTTTACGTGCTCAGAACAGCTACACGAACGAGCTAACATAGCTACTCACCAAGAGCGATCAGTTTGTACAAGCTTTGTAGAAAATGGTGCGGACTTGTGACTATCCGGACTGTACAAACAAAGATGTGGCGCTTTCTCCTCACACATTTCAAAGATTTCCTGTGGCAGATGTTGCTCTGAGGCGACTTTGGCTCATTGCTCTGGGCTTCAATGTGAACACCAAACTGGCGAAGATAAAGAAGCTTCGCGTTTGCAGTGCACACTTCAGCGACGATGACTATGTTTCTTCCTGCCCAGGACAGAGGAAGCAACGTGTTTTGAAGAGTACTGCTGTCCCAGCACCCTGGGTAAGTACACTGGACAACGGCGTCAAGCCTGCTTGGCCCGATTATTTTCAATAGACCGAAGGGTAATAAAGTTTTGCCTCGATGTTATCAAGAAAACAGGCTATACACGAACAACAAGTAACGTTGTGTGCAGCAAATAGCTCAATGTGGTATTTCCAGTTACGCCTCTATAAAACATAACATTATGTAGAATATTATTACTATCATCAGCAATTACGTCGACCATGTCCATAATGTTGTCTTTGCAATCCAGGATTACAGTCAATAAAGTCAGCTGTATGCAGGGTGCTCAGTGTAAGTTTGAAATTAGTCCATAAAATGTACATGAAGATCAAGAAACGTATGCTTTATGGGAGAATATTCTTGTTAGAAAGACTGCAAAGTGGATGCAGGTATTTTTTACCCTTTAAAAGTTGTAGTTTTAGTGAAATAATTTTAAAGAAAACTTTTTGTTACTGTTACTATTTGTAGATAGTTAAATGTTGATATACTGTAACTTTTACTGGGCTTGTAAAACATGATTGAAATTATTGATATTTACAATCAAATTTTTTTTATATTTTCAAAGGCATGCACTCCTGTTGTGATGGCTGCAGCAGCCCAGTCTGGGTGCAGTACTGATTCAATCCCTGACGAAGTGGACCACGCATTCTCTGGACTCCCTCAGTCAACCCCTCTGAAGTGCAGATTTGACCATGAACACTTGAAGCTGGTTCTCACCAGCCCACCAGAAACCGTTCCAAAAACAAAGCCATCAACATCTGGTACATACTTGGCCCTACCTCCCACCTGTGAACAGTCACAGGTTAGCAAAAAAATATAATTTTATTTTACACACACTTTAAAAAATCGAACAATTTCATAAAGTTAAATCTTGAAGATGAGCCTTATTGCATATCCTAAATGAGGTCCTTATAAATGCTGTCAGTCAGCCACTTTACTTTGACTAACACTTCACTGTTTTTCTTTTTCCTCATTTAGTCAGGGAACCCGAGCTCAACAGTTGCATCTGAGACACTGGATACAAGCATGAGTTCCATAGAGGCACCTTGTGTAGGGGATGACTGCACATTTCTTCCTCTGAGTAGTGAATGTACATCCACAAGATCATCTTCCTCAGACGTGAGCATTGTGGGAGCAGAAAGGAGAGGGGATTGGTCTGAGAGGAAGTGGATTGTGAACGAGTCGGCCCTTATGGAACTGTTTTCAACTTGTCACACATGTGGTGTATCCATTACTGACAAGAAAATCACCAGCTGTGGATCAAAGATCAAAATAGAATGGACTTGTCTCAATCACCATACAGGAGTGTGGCAGTCATGTCCAGATGTCCGTGGAATCCCTGAGAATAACCTAGTGTCCTCAGCAGCCATTATTTTCACTGGAACAACACAAAATGAAATTGCAGAGTGGGCCGATCTTCTGAATTTACAGCTTCCAAAGAAGACATCGTACTACTCACTACAGTCCACTTATATGATACCTGTAATTCACAAAGCCTACACTGACATGCAAGAAAAAAATATCGCCGAACTCCAGGAAGCAGCGTCTCATGGTGGACACACAGATATTGGTGGTGATGCAAGGTAAATATTTCCGTTAAATATCATACAGTATATGTGCTCATTACTGTTACAATATTATGTCTTATATTATAATTCAGTCAAATCACGATTGCCTTCAGCCCACAAGTAACTTCCTTACTTGTCATCTGCAGATCTGACTCCCCAGGCTACAGTGCCAAGTACACCTGTTACAGCTTCATGGATGATGCAACAAAGAAGATAATTATGTCAGACCTAATTCAGGTAAAATATATCCAGTATTGTCCTTTTACTGAGTGTCCCTGATCCCTATGTTCTACTTTTATAAGCCTCCCCGCACTTCTTTTCTTCAATGAACAATTTAGGTATCTGAGACTACGAGTTCACCAGCAATGGAGTCTGTTGGTTTCCGGAGGGGTCTGGATCGTCTGCTGGACTCTGGAGTTAGTGTTGATGTTGTTACGACTGACCGGGCTCCATCAATACGGAAGATCATGAGGGAGTCTTATCCGGAGCTCAGACATCAGTTTGACCCATGGCATGTTGCTAAAGGTGGCATTGCTTACTATACACTGTGTTTTATTATAGTAATCATCATGGTTGAGCTTTTGCATATGAAAAATGAAAGCAGTGAAGCTGTTGTAGAATTCAGAGTTTACTTTCATGTTCTGATATTTAGCAAAATTATTGTTCACGTTATGATTTTTCATTTTTATCTTTGTGCATTATAGGTGTAAAGAAGAAAGCAACTGCAGCAGCAAGGAAGAAGGAAAACCGGGATCTGCAGCCTTGGATCAAGTCTCTGGGCAATCACTTCTGGTGGTCATGCAGTTCTTGTGGTGGTGATGAGAAGGTGATGCTCTTGGAATTGTTTGGTTATACATAACTAGTGATGGGCAAAATGAAGCCTCAAGAAAAAGGGAAACGTTTGAACCAAACATTTTGAGGCTTTGAACCGTGGTCATCTCCATGGTTCTTCGGTGATGAATAAAATGCACTACCACATAAAATAGATTCAGACCAGGTTTAGTCCTGGTTTAGTACTGGTTTAGTCCAGGTTCAGTCCTGGTTGAGACTAGGGGTGTGCTCAAAATATCGATTCTTAGATACATACCGATATAATAAAAAAAGATACAGTATCGATATTCTAGCCCTTAGTATCGATACTCCGCCCAGCCATTAGGCGGCGCAGCGGCGCCCGCGAGTTTCAAAAAACTCATGGAAAATGTCGAAGATTTTATTACAAGCTTTTGTTACAATCACTTCCCATTACGTTAACGAGGAGTGGGAACTGATGTCGCACGTTTTACAAACGCGAGCCATGCGGGGTCAAACATTGCAGAGTTATTGAAAGCGGCGCTGGAGGAGTGGGACCTCGTATCCAAAGACCCAGCTATTGTGACTGACAACGCCGCAAATATGAGCGTCGCAGCGGAGCTTGCCGGTATGTTGCATTTCAGGTGCTTCGCTCACACTTTAAACCTTGCCTCGCAGCGTGCATTGAAGCTTCCTGCTGTCGCTCGTTTATTGGGACGTGTTAGACGGATATCCACCTTTTTTAAGATTTAATAAGAAGTTAATAATAAGAATAAGAATAATAAGAAGATTTTGTGCTTGTGTGAGCTCAGACTGTACCCTTGGAAAGTTAAATGTTGACTTGTGGTAATTTCCAGATTAATACAATTTGTGTACAATTAATCAGAGCACTTAAAGTTGCAAATATTTAAGCAAAATGCACTTTGTTATAATGCACTTTTGTCTTTAATAAATTTTTGTTGAGTAAATGTGTTCAGCATTAACTAATTGGCTCTGGCCCATGTATTTTTATTGAATCGTATCGAATCGTGTCACATTGTATCAAATCGTATCGAGACAGCTCTGTATCGAGGTACGTATCGAATCGTGACCTGTGTATCGAGGTATGTATCGTATCGCCAGGTTCTCCAAGGTATACAGCCCTAGTTGAGACCAGGTTTAGTCCGCGTTTGTTCTACGGGTATTGTAATTTCTTGCAACGGGTCTGGTCCTTATTTATTGATGATTATGTAAATTATTTTTGTTACACAATGAGCATACTTTGTGGCAAAGATTTAATTTGTGAAATTTGCTAAGCGGTGTCTAAATGTCCTCAAAAAGGAGTTGAGACGCCGGTGGACCTCTATCCTGTATCATGTGTGTGGTGTTCACCGATGGGAAGAAAATGGGCAGGAGTACAGGTGTTACCATGACGACCTCAGCGATGACCAACAAATAAGAAAGAAATGGTTGAAGAAGGGGTCTGCTGCCTGGAATGCTCTCAAGGCTGTCGTACTAGATAAAAATCTCTTGAGGGTCTTCAGTCAGTTGACTTTATTCAAGCATACCGGTAAGTTTGCATAATTAGAACAAATAGCCATAAACACTTCTAAGGGCAACACGAGTTATTGAATTGTTCACTTGTCCTTTGAGAAATCAACATCTTACAGCTATGAAAGTAAAACTTTTTTTTACCAAAAAATATAAAAAATGAAATGGCGATCATACTAATAATTGTAGGATGTTTTGAAGACATGTAACGTTGAAAATGTGTAAATCCTTGTTTTTTTACTTCAGGGAACCTTGAAGTGTTCCACAGCTCTATGCTGAAGTACGCAGAGAAGAGGCGTACTTCAAAGGAAAGTAGCTAACGCCTGTCGCCTTCCCTAAAAGTCACTAAATGTCACTAGATGACGTCATACGTCAATTAGCATATTCATGACGTCATCGCGTCGTACTTGCGTTCTGCCTGCCTAATGTGTTTTCTCTCTAATGAATGCTCACATTTTGTATATAAATATAGCCGAATGTCAAATAAAGCTGTTCTCATTTCCTATATATATATATATATATAAAAAAAACGAAAAATCAAGCCAAAATCTCATTTTTCGTTTTTTAAACTAAACTAAAAAACGAATACAAATTTCATCTCTCGTTATTCCATTCCAAACAGGAAATGAAATGATCAAAAAGTACACGGACCTATATAACTTCCCAATATTACCCTTTTTGTTTTTTAACGTCTTGTTTGGGGATGTGTGTACGTACAGTCTGCAAAGTAAAAAAAAAAAAAAAAAAAAAAAAAATTCTGTTTATGCCTTTGCTTGTGAATCTATCCCATAACATGTTTCATTTGTTTATTTGCTAAGCCAAATAAACACTGGTTGAGTTTTTTGGTTGATAAATTGCATGACCTACTCTGTGCATTAGGTGCTGTTCTCCACTAGAGGGCGAAATTTCTATTACTGTAACATAATTAATTAGTATACCACATACTATGTAGAGAAATGTTTCACCCAAAAACGAAAATTCTCTTATAATATGCAAAATATTAGTATGCTGATATCTTTTTTCCCCATTCAATTACAGTAAATGGAGACTGGCTCTTTTTTTTTTAACCTCAAAAAGGACTCGGAAGCAAAAGTATCATTATAAGTGAGAAGAAGAGTGAAAGTAATTCTGATTCGTAATAACACGAGGATGTGGGTGAAGTATTTATATGTGAACCTGGACCACAAAACTAGTCACATGGGTCATTTTAAAAAAAAAAATTAGGACAAAAAGGACAATAGGACAATATTCGGCTGAGATACAACTGTTTGAAAATCTGGAATCTGAGGGTGCAAAAAATCGAAACATTGAGAAAATCACCTTTAAAGTTGACCATTTATGTTCGCGATTGTGCTGCATTCACTCACAAAAATAAATGTTTTATATATTTACAGTAGGAAATGTACAAAATACCTTCATGGTGTAATGTTGGGAAGTCATATATAAATGAGGCAATAGAGAAGCGTTGCTCCGTTTCGGTTCTTTATTCACAACTGCCCCACATCTAGCGGGGTGAACGAACACTGTGTTGACTCAATACCGTATATCTCTTATTAGCTACGCATGACACAAACAGGTATACGTTGCTCTATATATTACCGTATATAGCCTAACAGATTCTCAAGCTATCATTACATCTTCCCCTTTTCAAATATTATGTAACACGTGAGAATGTCACAACAACAAACACCAATAAAGATAATAAACAAACATCTTTCAGTGTCTTCTTTTCTTGTCTTTTAAACATCTTATTCAACAATTGTTTAGAACTTAAATCTTCTTTAGAATCATGAATGACTATCTAGGGATTCCGGGTAGACTACCGGTCACCCACATAGAAGCCGAGGATTATTCTGCCTCACGTGGCAATCTATGTACTAACTATGAAATCTTTCATGTATCCAGGCTGTTTAACAACTCTTCCTTTACGCGTAACAACCTTTTTAGGTTGTTCTGGAACTTCTTGTTCTACGTTTTTATCCTGATTACTTGGACATTGTTCAGCTTGATTTTCACAGGAGCGGTTTTCAAAAGTCCAACCGACTCACCGGGTGAACTCACATCGTCAATCCGCTGAACTAACCCCAGGGCAGCAGAAACTTCTCGACTCAGCAAATTATTAACAGACTGACCTGCTATGACAAAAACAGTAAAGCAGTACTTGTTTCCCTTGTGGTGCGTGCTTGTCTCAAATCTTCCTGAACTTCTCAATTTCCCTCCTGGACAATCCAGCGCTGCATTCACGAGCATTAAGTTAGGCCTTGTGTTGAGAGCTTTATAAGTTTGTTCCGATATAACACTAATGTCTGCACCAGTGTCTATCTTAAACTCCACGTCCGTATCTTGAATCCTCAAGGTTATGGACCATGCGTCACTTGAGTCCTTTACTGTGATTGCTCCAAGGAAAAACGAATCTTCGTGCTCTTCCTGCACTACATTTACATCACTAACATGTAGAGTACGACACACAATAGCATAATGGCCTCTCTTACCACACTTTCGACACTCTGCTCTTCTCGCTGGGCAGTTGACGCTCTTTGGATGTTGTTTGCCACAACGCATGCATTTCCCCACAATTGGGTCATTTGATCGTGTGTTTTTCTGGCTATTTGTTCTCTGTGTCCATTTTCTCTCTATGCTTTCTGGCTTGAAAGCTCCTTTTGGTCGAAATGATGCACTGTGCTTCCTCCGTACGACTTCATTTAATGCTGAGCTAGTCTGTTCGGAAACGTGACTTTTTATCTGTTCCGATTGCCGTGCGTGCCTACATGCTCTCTCAAGCGATAAGTCAGACATCATTTGTAATCTTTGGGACATATCTTTATCCAGAACACCAATCACCAGTCTGTCTCTTATATTTTCACTTTTAGCTTCTCCAAATGCGCATGTTTCAGCCAGTTCATGTAAGCTACGAATGAATTCTTCCACGCTTTCACCTTGCTTTTGAACACGCTGATAAAATCTCGCCCGTTCATGTATCACGTTGACTTTAGGCACAAAGTAATTGTTCAACTTCTCTAATACTATGTCGTACCTATTCTCGTCGCCTTCCGCTGCATACACAAATGTACTGACGATGTGTTCTGCCTCCTTCCCGAGAGAATACAAAAGTGTACAAACTTGAACTTCTCCCGACTCTTTGTCCAGCTTCGTGGCTATTCGGAATCTGTGGAAACGCTGCTTCCATTCAGGCCAGAGCTCGGGATGACTGAAGTCAAAACTTTCGGGTGGAGAAAACTTTGCCATGTCGTCACGTTGACTTCTGACACCATGTAATGTTGGGAAGTCATATATAAATGAGGCAATAGAGAAGCGTTGCTCCGTTTCGGTTCTTTATTCACAACTGCCCCACATCTAGCGGGGTGAACGAACACTGTGTTGACTCAATACCGTATATCTCTTATTAGCTACGCATGACACAAACAGGTATACGTTGCTCTATATATTACCGTATATAGCCTAACAGATTCTCAAGCTATCATTACACATGGAACATGATCTTTACTCAATATCCTAATGAATTTTGGCATAAAAGAAAAATCCATAATTTTGACCCATACAATGTATTGTTGGCTATTGCCACAAATACACCCGTGCGACTTGTGACTGGTTTTGTGATCCAGGGTCACATATTTCTTTAATGATTCAGCTTAAATATGATTAAATACAGTCCAAACTGTTACAGAGAAAAGGCTGGATGTAAGTAAGCAGTGTCATTTTTCCACCAAAAGTGCATTTAAAATTTAAAGGAGATAAAACAAAGCAATTAAGTGAAACTTCTTTTAACTTTCACATAAGCTAAAGGGGGTATCTAATGGCACCTTTTTTGCCTAAATAAACATATTCTCTTTGAATAAATTGATATATAGATAGATTTGCGACATCTTTAGGCCTCCATTGGCTCAGTCCTCAATCTCCTTCAGACCTGGAGGAAAGATGATCACGTTATAAGTGTTTTTTGGGGTTTTTTTCAATACACAAGCATCATATTAAGATGTCATATTAATATAGGCTCGTACCCCCTCAGTCTGAATTGAATCCAGCGTGCTGTTGGATCAGAGCAGTACTTGTCTTTCTCTGTGTAGAATCTGCAGGACAGATATACAGTACCACTGAAATGAACACAATATCAGGCATATAAAACTGTGAAATGTGTGTAGAGAGAGCTTACACCAGGGCTATTCAATTAGTTTCATTCGAGGGCCGCATTATCAAAGCGAAAAGATGAGGTGGGCCGGTGGGTTGGTTTGGGGGTTTAGCTTATTTATTGAAACATAACAGGTTCAATAAATAAGTTAAAGTAACCCTAAAAAAGTATGGTATTTACTTGGAAATGTGATTCCCAACAGTATGCAAATATATAAAACAATAATAAATAAAAACTTGATAATTTACAGCTGTGTACAACTATTTTCCTTGGAACAAATAAATTATTTATACAAACTTATAGCTGTTGGTGAGAAATAATAATAATTTTATTTATAATAGTTATGCTTAAATGAAAATATTCTGACAGCGAGACTTGATAACCACAGGCTACTCACTCCCACTGTATAAAAAATGCCTAAACACAAGTTAAAAACTATACGCACCTTTACAAAGAAACTGACATAATTTCATAACAAACATTAATTATAAATTCCTCTACCCACCTAATAAATCTAATGCAATATAAATCACTATATTTACTATTATATAATATTATAGTATATATATATTTACAATATTTATTTATTACTACATAGTATTCAATATAAATATTGCACATTTCTGCCCAACCCATGGTAAATTACTACAGTACATTCATGGTAAATGTCTGTAAGGGTGATTAGGGGATTTAAAGACTTCTAATTTCGTTCATGCCACAATGTTTCTCCTGCTTTCCTCATCAGTCTTGTTGGGAATGTTGAGACTGTTTCATCCGATTTAATACTAATTAAATCAATGAGTGATTTGTGGTTTGTAACAGAGAGGTTTCTGTCGAACTGAAACGCTTCCCACTGGTTGTCGCAACGCTGTTTAATATAGTGACCGGGAGTAAACGCAACTCCGTGCTGGGCCGTGTTGAAACAACTAGAAACAACTGAAAACATCGCTTTTTGTTGTTACTGTACTGAACGAGAACCCGCTTCAGATGATTCAGTGACGGAGCGGTCTGAATGAATCCGAATTTTAGACCGTTATGCAAGCGCGTTTAGAATCAAACCAAAAGAATGATTCATTCACGAATTGGTATCGCTGGTTCAGTCGACATACATTCGGGACACATAGAATAAACTGCTGAAATATTCGCACGTAAAGCGTTTCTCAGGTCAATTGGAGCGAGTATCAAACTGAATTAGCCGCATCGCCAGGAAAAGAGGAGGAGGGAGGTTGGTGCCGTCGGGCCGCATGGAGATGATTGGCGGGCCGCATTTGGCCCGCGGGCCGCCAATTGAATAGCCCTGGCTTACACTATAGCATCCACACACGGACTCAGAGCATTCTGATGCCTGTATCCAATCAGTTTAACTTCAGGAGGGATTCTTCCCTTCGACACTTCTTTACAGCAAGTCACTCCAACTCTAGTGGCTTCAATTATCTTGAAATAAACATCTCTGAGAACTTGACCTGGTCTGTACATGTACAAGCCAACTTCCCAGGTGAATAAAGCCAGACAACAACTGTACCATCTACGACAGCTGAGGAAATTCAGGGTCTCGCAAGCAATCCTGAAAACTTTCTATTCAGCAACAATAGAAAGCGTATAAACTCAATGTATTTCAGTGTGTTATGGGAACTGCACTAACTAGGACTGTAAAGCTCTGCAGAGTATATAGTGAACTTAGCTGAGTACATCACAGGGTCTGCTCTCCCCTTTCTGCATGACATCTATCTCAGAAATAGCTGTCACAGTTTTTCTTGATTGCTTAAATACTATAACCAGGCTTTTGAACTAAAATTTCAAAACCATAACGCCATTTATCAAAAATCACACCCATTTCCCGAAACTATAAACACTATTCCCTGTTTTGACACATGAGTCAGATTTGTTGCACTGTCACTGCAGAACTCTACACACAAATCCCTTCATTTCTTATTGCCTAGACCATGTTGTCATTTAGAAAGCACTAGCATTCAATATCAGATGTAGATGGGAGTGGAGGAAGAGGTGAAGGAAGAGGAAAGGGAAGGGCAAGGGCAAGGAGACAAGACACTCTAGTTGCCCATGTCTTTGTCCATGGTGTGACTATGAGGGAGGCTGGGATACGAGTAAGGCCAAATTTGAGTCGCTTCACCGTCGCCTCGATCATAAGAACCTTCCGGGAGAAAAACAGGTACAGTAGATGTACTTCAGACTGCTCTGTAACTTTTGAGAGCTGTACTATGTGCTGTTACAACACATACATGTACTGTCGCTGTTGCACTATACTTTAATAAAAATTAATGCATCAAATTGCAAAAAAGATTCTTCCCACGTTGCCTTGCAAATTAAAATATAGCCTGTGATGTTGACAAGGCCCTGTGGCCAGATCCAGCTAGGCGGAGAGATGTTTAGGTTTGTTTAATTTTTTTTATTCGGTACTGAACTTGATTTTTATTTGTATGTAACAGTATTACTGTAAGCTTACAGTACAAGGGTGTGTTCGGTAATGTATGAAAACTGGAAAATGTTTTGTTATGAACGTTTTGTTGAAATGTTCAGTATTGGCTGACTTGAGTACATGAAAATAAATAAATATTTTCATTAGTCTGCACAATGCATGTCATGTGGTATTGTATTGGTGAATATATTTTTACACTCTCTCTGTGTAAATGCTAAAAGTGTTTTAGGTTGAGCACAGGAGTGTGTAACTGATTCAAACAGAATTAGATCATATGATGGTTGTGTTTATGTTATGACAACAAAATAAGGTTTTCTAAGACATTGTATAGTTTTGACGAAAGTGTTCCATTTTGCACACGATCTGAGGTGTTGTGCTACTTTGGTGTAGTGTTGTGCTAATTGTGTGAAGGGGTTTGAAAAACCGGGCCCTGTTTTCAAAATTGTGCTTAAGCAATTGAAAAAAAACCAGTAACCTCCCTCAGTATTAGTCCGTGGTTTATTACATGGTCCACAATTGTTTCCAAAAACAACTATTGTCAAATGTATACAAGTGTGTTTATTGTTTTGCAAATCACTGTGTGTAATGTTTTGCAAAAAGTGTGAAGCGGACCATGTGCTTACAATCGTGCAAATCTAGGCCGGTGTTTTGCTCCGTGAGTGTAAGGTTTTGCTAATTGTGGGAAAGTTTTCATTTTAGTGTGTAAGCAATTGAAAAAAACTGTAAATGGATCATTAATGCAAAATCTGATTATAAATGTAAAAAAAAAAAATCATTAAAATCAGTAGATCCATTAGCCTGGATGCCAGTTGAACTTAGCCCTGCCCACAACATTTGAGTATTCTGACTAGAATCTGAGTATGATGACGTCAGGCTATAGATCCATAATAATGAATAACAAAGGCTCTTATAAAAATACATATCCAATGATAAAAAAATCCTCATCCTCAAAATCCTAAAACTCATATCTGATGAGTTAGTAATCCACTCAACACAGAAAAAGCAAATTTTCTAATTGTTCACACAGCTGTCTTAATTACAACAACTACAAAAGGGGAAGAGAAAAACAACAAAGAAGACGAATGAGGAGAAAAGAAAAAGCAGAATGAGCAGTGGAAAAGGAAGAGGTGTAAGAGTGAGAGGTGGTGGACGGGGTAGAGGGAGAAGAAGAGGAAGAGGAGATGGAGAAAGAGCAAGAAGAGCTGAAGATGTAGAAGAAGGAGCAAGAAGAGCTGAAGATGTAGGAGAAAGAGAAAGAATAGCTGAGGATGAAGCAGCAAGAGAAAGAAGAGCTGAGGATGTAGGAGAAAGAGAAAGAAGAGCTGAGGATGTAGGAAGAGATGTAGGAAGTAGAGGGAGAAAGAGATGGATAGATTGGAGGGCAATGGTATAGTGGAAAGAGTAGAAAATATAAGAAGAGATGGACAGAGAGGAAGAGGAGCGCAAGGTGTAAGAGGAGGGCAAGGTGTAAGAGGAGGGAGGAGAAGTAGAAGGATAGGGTACACACTTGTTTCAAATGAAATCAGAGCCACACTTATTGACCATGTCATATATCATGGTCTCTCACTGAGAGAAGCTGGGCAGAGAGTTCAGTCCAATATAAACAGATCCACAGTGGCTTCAATTATCCGCACATTTCAGAGGGAAAACCGGTAAGTAACTATATCATTCTACTTCTACAATGAGAGTCCATGTAGTCTTGTTTGACACAGGTCTAGATTTCTACAGTAAATGTTCCTGCTTGTCCAAACATTTTTCAGAATTGAAGTTAGAGAACATTCAGGTGGACTAACAAGACTCCTTTCAATTGAACAAGAGCATGCCATTGTTGACATGGTGGTCCAGAACAACACCCTCCGCCTCAAAGAAATTCAGCAAAGAATAACACAGGACAATTAACTGTTTCACAATATCCACCAATGCAGTCTCTCCACAACTGATCGTGTTCTAAGGAGAAATGCAATCCGAATGAAACAAGTATACAAAGTGCCCTTTGAGAGGAACTCCATTAGAGTGAAGGAGTTGCGATTCCAGTTTGTTCAAGTGCAACCCAATTACTGCACTTTTACTGTCAACACAAAGATATATATTTCCTGAATTTTAAGTATGTGTCCATAAACTATTCCATGCTACTGTAAGTGAAAAGATTTAAGCATATCTATGTATACTGCTGCTTCAAAGTGTGAACTCAAACTTCAGCAACAGTTTCACAGTAGTATTGACTGCAATCAATGCCATTACTGTGAAACACTAACTTACTGTATTGTACCTTGTGTTCTTTTTACTCTAGAGAATCTTGGAGTTGGATAGCAGTGCAACTCCTTATACCTGTATATTGATGAAGCAGGCTTCAATCTTCACAAAAAAAGGAGAAGAGGGAGAAATGTGATTGGCCATCGGGCTACAGTCAATGTCCCTGGACAACGAGGAGGCAACATCATTCTCTGTGCCGCAACTTCTACAATTGGTGTTGTGGGACACAATGCTGTCTTGGGACCATACAACACGGCAAGGCTCCTACATTTTTTTTTAAACCTCCTCAATGAAATCCTCTTTCCGCAGGGTGATCAGGAGCAAATGGTGCGGAATTTTGTAGTTGTTTGGGACAATGTCCAATTCCACCATTCAGCACTAGTGCAAGAGTGGTTTGAGAATCACCCACATTTCAGGATGGTGTTCCTTCCACCATATTCTCCTTTCTTGAATCCAATTGAGGAATTCTTCTCCTCTTGGAGATGGAAGGTACATGACCACAACCCTTACAACCAATTACAGTTTTTCTCGATTGTTTACACACATTTTCTGAAAGCATGCCTCATATTCTCAGAACTCTACACACAAATCCAAAAAAACACACACAATGGGCAAAACCCCTCAATTCTCCTGCAAAATGAAACTTTACATTCAAAACACTGTTATTTCTTCTCAAAATGGTATTTTGTTTTCAAATGACACACACAAACCATCATATGAATAGACATTTATAAGAACCAGTTGAACACTGATGTGCTCAATGTAAAACACTATGATGAATGGAAAACACTTCTTCTCCATTCATCATAATGACTTAGGCCTTTTTTTGTTCAGTGTTACACTTGCTACAGACAGTACATACATAAGTGTGCTGTAAAATATTTGAGAATATTGTTTTTATACTTGAACACACAAATACAGGGTAACAAATATATTTTATTTTTCCCACAAAAACATTGTACACAGTGTACATCCCAAACCAACACAAAGTTGTACATACAGTGGTCTACATACAAAACAACAGAAGAATTGACTGTATACAGTTACAGTAAAAAAAAAAAAAATCCATTGTTGGCATCCATTGCTCCATTGAAGAGCTCACCTGTTGCTCTTTTATGCTAAAGCTCTGATTGCTAATTGTAAAACTGTGTGACGGGTGTTTGCCCATGTGATGAGTCAGTGTGCATATTTGAATGGCAGTGTGTTCCTTGTGAAAACAAGAGATTTTCTGCATGAAAATTGTGCCAAAAGCAGAGAATTGTGTGTAGTGTTTTGAAAAAAGTGTGTTTTAGAACTGCAATTTGAGTGTAAAGCAGGAATTGTGCTTGTAGTTTAGCAGAATTGGCTCAGGGGGTTGGTGAATGAGTTACATGTTGTGGTCATTGTGTCTCAAGTACCAGAAAATGTGTGTAAACAATCAAGAAAAACTGTAAGTCTTCAAGTGATGGAAGAGGCCAGTGGAGATATTGGGGCACAAGCATGTCAAGGATGGATACAGCATTCAAGGCGTTTTTTCCCACGATGCATGACTCGTGAAAATATTTGCTGTGATGTTGATGAAATTCTCTCGCCAGATGTAATTGAGAGGCATTATCAATAAATTAATTGATTCAATGAATGCAGTAAATTTTATTTATTATGTACTTATTTGCATAATTTTTTTTGTGGGGTGACAACTCATTGTTATACACCTGAACTCCTCATTAAAGAACTTAATGAAAAACATGTATTTTCATTTATTTCTTTGTGTATCTTCAGCTGAATTTGTTATCAAATGAACAGAGAACACACTTTTAGTTTTGATGTTAATATTGAATTTTAATAAATGCATTACTAGAATAAAATGCTGTGTTTCATTGTGCAGTGAATACTTAACTGTTTCGCCAACATAAGAGTGTATTTAGTTTGTGTTAACTGTTTTGAGAGCAGTTACCTGAGTTTGGAGAAATGTACCAAATCGATTGAGAAAAACAAACTCAAAAGCCCTTACTTGGAATTGTTTTATACCAACACTAACAAAGTTGTGTTAAATTCAATTCCTAATTCTGTCTTAAAAATTTAAGAATACATACCTGGTAAAAAAAAAACCTGACATAAACAGCAACCTCCGTGTGATCATCTCCTGAAACAGACACTCATCAAAACCAGTGTCCACTTGGAAAATGATAGGGCCTATCATTTTCACATGGGGGCATGGGGGCATGTCTCCACCACTTTTAAAACAAAATGCACTCAAACGTGTCCCTGCTTGATATACAACCACTGATAAACATAATCGATTTTGATGAGGAAAATATTTTTTGCGGAATAGATCCCAGAACCTCTGACACGCTTGGCAAAAGTTATACCACTGGTCCTGGACCATTAAAGTACAACAGTCGGATCTATGTATTTATTCACGTGAAAATTCTTGCCACTAACAACATATTAGATCTCATTAAACACCAAATTAAACCCAATGTACTATTTATCGATTACTGGACATCGTAATGTCATTGTACATACATCTGATTTATGATTTAGCACTGTAACCCCCCTCACATACACCTGTCCCACCCACTTTTTAAAACAAAGTTACCCCACTTAATATAATTACAGTCTTTTTTCATGAGCTTCAACAGTAAGCTACTGCCTTAATCACATTATAGGGTTCATGTTAACGTAGTAGATAGCCTACTGTTCTTTGCAATATGTGCCTCTAGAGAGCAGCACAGTATGTGTTATGTATATTATGTGCACTACAGTGCTGTTTTGCAGATGATTAATATTGAGGGATGGATAAAATTTTGGAAAGCATCACATAATGTTAATTTAATAATAAAAAAAAACTTTCAAACAGCCAGTGTGAATATTAATATTTGTTCAGTATGGGACACTCCTGATGGAGTAATATTTTTACACTAAAAAATTGTGTTGGTTCAACAACAATTCTAATAAAATAACACAACTGTTTGTATCAACCTTTTTTTAGTCATGGCTCTAATGAAATTGTTAAATCTACAAACTAAACCGAGTTAGAAGAACTTGATCATTTTTAGCTACTCCTATTTAGTTACTCCAACTAATGGAGTTGTGGCCCTGGAACGAATTAATTGGATCTTTTTCAGTTAAAATCAGCAGCTAGCATAAGCACTCTTGTTAATGCAACTTATTAAGCGTGTAAATTTAATGAACAAGTAAGATATCTGCCTCTGGCATTAGCACAGTCATTGCTCAGTCATTTACCTGCAAGTATCGACTCTTCAGCACAATGGTAAACATACAAAAACTTAAACTCATCATAACAGAAACTATTTTAAATGTCGAACATAACAGAATTTAACACTAACAGGCATTTTCATTTACCTAAAAACACATAAAATAACACTTAATTTCAACATTTATTCTCCTTATTCAGTCCTATGCAAAGCATATGCAAATAAATCTACTGCCCAATTTCGAAGTTAACAAGAAGATTTTATTAAGTTACTTCAACTTATTTTTTTAAGAAAATAAGTTAACATAGACATTTGAGTTTACATTATGCAATATTAACTTAATGTAATGATCAACATTATTATCTCAACAGAACTAGTTCTGTTTGTTGTTGTTCAAGATTTTGATTGACCTTTTACACCTTAAAGTTACTAGAATAAAATGCTGTGTTTCATTGTGCAGTGAATACTTAACTGTTTCGCCAACATAAGAGTGTGTTTAGTTTGTGTTAACTGTTTTGAGAGCAGTTACCTGAGTTTGGAGAAATGTACCAAATCGATTGAGAAAAACTGTAACTCAAAAGCCCTTACTTGGAATTGTTTTATACCAACACTAACAAAGTTGTGTTAAATTAAATTCCTAATTCGGTCTTAAAAATGTAATACAACATATCTGGTAAAAAAAAACAAAAAACTATATAAACAGCAACCTCTGTGTGATCATCTCCTGAAACAGACACTCATCAAAACCAGTGTCCTGTATGAAAATCTCTCTATAAATCTTGCATGGCAGGCAACACGTGCAATATTGTGACAGCTACGGTTGAGCTAGATGCCACATTTTACATTTCGGTTAAAATATTTAAAGTTATGAAAACTACAGTTGATCCCTAAATGTGTAAATTAATATCAGGTATAGAGTGCTGTTATTAGGCTACAACCTACAGTAATGGGGTGCGTTGTAACAGTATTTTAGATAAATATGAAAATCATGCCTATATTTGCTTATTCAAATAAGCGTAGCGTTAGTTCTGGCAGGTCACGTTAGTCAAGCTCGCATCAGCTGACTATCAGCTGATCCACATCTACCTATAGGAATTCGACGCCTATCACCGTATACATATATAAGCTCCTTCAGTATTATCAGCAACTATCGCGTTTCTCAGGAGCGAATTACCCTCCTCCCTCCCCAGCTCCTCCTCTCGTCAGTCAGGATTTGGCATTCTGATTCCCTTCGAATCAGAATAAATTCTCGAATTATGTCGTACTTTAAAATCTTGAATTAATGATATCTGCAATACATTCATGTTGGTTCAGTTCTGTTTACCCCAAGGGGGGTTATTGCTGCTCTCCCTGCTCTTATCCATGCTAGGCTGCATGGATGCACAGGGAGTTCTCGCCCAGAACGGAACCATACCGCCTATCCAAATTGTATGCTAATTGTCAATCATATTTGACGGTAGTGGTCCTGACAGAAACAACCTTAATTAAAAGAAATAGGTAAGTAGCCTTTTATTCTAAAATTACTAAGTAATTTGACTATCTTATCCGTACACAATGACACAAGGACTTGTCATTCTGATGGCACTGACATGTTCATTGACACAGATATTTACTTCTGAGAGACGAACTAAGGATTATGAGCAAGAGACTGGCTTTTTGCAGGTAATCCATGGTGTTTTGCTATTTGTATGAATTGTTTTGAGAAATGCCCTTACTGTTTTGCAAATGTCGAGGATGATTCGAGAAATGGACCAAAGCGACTGAGAAAAACTGTAAAGGCCCCAAAACATCCTTTCTTAGAGTGCACTTTAAGCTTTGTAACCTTGCAGATCTTTTTCAAAAACACAACACTGACTAAAGTTGAAAAAGTGAAAAAGCATAAGAGGACCCCTTTAAAATGAGAGAATGGAACGGTCGACAAAAAAGAAAGAAATTAACCACATAGAAAATATATTGTCTGATATATTTATTCAATTAACTTTTACTATTATTAATATTATTATTATTATAAAATAGGCCTAGCGAAGCACCACCCATCGGCTCTCCCGCGAAAGTGACGTCAGAGCGCTTTGTAAGCACAAATGGAGAGTGGCCTCTGCAGGAGAAGCATCAGTAGGGGTTCAGCGAAAAATCGGCAGCTGGCAGCAGGAAGTAGCTGCCACTGGCAGCAGCCGGAAGCCCTGCCATATTAGGAGGGACCTGCTATTTCGTGACAGCCAATCAGTATCGTCCAAAGTAGTAGCAACCAATCACATTTAACTGGAAGTCAAGCGATAGCAGCCAATGGTGTCGCCGGCGAATCTTCAGTAATGGCGGCGGTATTTGGCTCGGTAAGTTCGTATATTAATTATCAGATTAAAAAATAATTGTTGCTCTGTAAGTTAGATTTGAACTTTTATGTTAGAGACAGTGTATCTGTGAGCACTTAAAGGAGCTGTATGCAAGAAATGTATTTCAATTAATAATAAAATGGCCCTGATATGTCACTAGACATTAAGAAATCATGTTCATTTCAAATACTTACATCACTGACAACAGTAGTCCGGCCAGGATATTGTCATTTAAAAAGTGAAGTTTCAGCCCTCAACTGATGTTGATGTTGTCATCTTGTGTTTTGGCCTGAAGCTCCACCCTCCACCTATCTACTAATCACGAAGTCAGTAGTGTTTCGGCATCGGGGTTGCCAGCTCTGCTCTAGTTACCACAGCTACGTAGCAGCCTACGTTCCTGCTGGATCCTACAGCCTATCTGGCAGACTTGCCGCCACCTGCTGGCAGTTTTAGTTTCACATTCAAAGTACCCTTTAATTAGAACGTTAAAATGAGAAATTAGTTCATATTTAAATATTGAATAAAAAACAACAACAACAATCTCATAGCTTTATTTATGCAATTGTAAATGCAGTGTAAATATATTAATACCAGATCTGATGCCGCTTCTGTGTCACCTCTGCACTGCAAAGATGGATTTTGATTTAAAGGTCCCATTCCATGGATTATTTTTATTATTTTATCATGTTTCCAGGGGTGCCCTTATAATGTTAGTATGTTTTTTAGATCAAAAATTGTTATAATTTAGAAATAAAAGGCATATTTCCTAGCCTGATTTCATTCCCTGGTTTGAACACTCTGTTTGAAGGGGCGTGTCTGCTGAGAGACTTCAGCGTAAACGCCCTCTGCTGTGATTGGCTGAAATGCTTGCATATGAAATATCTGGCATTACATGTGAAACTATCTGGAAAACTTTTACTATTACAGCTATTATACGTTTTTACTATTACAGCTATCGGGATTAACGAATCGTGAGAAGTTTTTTAAGTATTTAGATCTATTTCAATCACATAAAAAATTGCAGTGACGAGCATTGAGCAGATGACAGCCTGTTGATCGCGTGAAAAAAGATCTTATCATTGCAACGCAGTTTCAGCACTCACTAATGATTTCACCAATGCAAACATGAGGTATATAAATACAGTAAGAGCTTCGTTGTGCAGTGTAACAGCGTCATTGATTTCATAACGAGTTTTGGCAAGTGTCCATATTAAACTCGCGCTGTGTGATTGACAGCTTGGACGATTGGAAAGGGGTTGTTCTTTGATCGCTTTCTGTATATTAATCACAGTTTAAGTAAGATTATTTTCATCCTACTAAGAGAAACGATGTGAAGTTGATCGCTACTTCCATATTAAATCACTACTTGTACTTACCGCTTGCTGGAATATAGTTGCAATTTCCCCCTTCGTCAATATGAAACGCTGAGAGAAGCCTGCTTGATATTATCCCAGGTTAGAAAAACAGTCCGTGGTGAAAAGGACAGAGCAAACTAACAACTTCGAATTAAACTTTTGCGGTATCCGATTATAGGTAAACATCAACCGTCTGTTGACATTTCGCCATCAATACGCCTGTGTTCCTGTGGGCGGAGGTTAGTCTAAACACGGTTCTGGTGATGTCATTAATGCAGGAAGTAGAGGGGTGTAGTCCAATCGAGCCGTTTTATGTAGTCAACTTCTGTTAAATAAAATATCTCGCTTGGCATTGAACTTTGAGCTTTATCATTTTACAGATATTATTTATACTCTAACAACAACATTACACACTAACTAAAGTTTGAAACATGGGATCACGAAGAACGGGACCTTTAATGATTTAATTTGACTGTTAACAGTGGTATTATGTTATTATTCTAATCAAATTTAATTTGAATGTTAGAATTTGACATAAAAGGTGATGCATACATCTACAAATGTCCATATATAGGTGAAAATGCCCCTGGAAATAAATTTAAGGTGGCAAATATTACCCCTTAATAAAAAATAATAATTTCTGTCACTGTTGTGAACTGACCACTGCATAGAATATAAAAAATATGAATATCTTCTTCAGTCAGCTGTCAACAACAGGCCTAAACCAGCCATGGCACCCAGCACAAAAACACAATCAGTAAAATATTATCTAATGATTATAAACAAAACTTTGAAAATATCGAGACATATTTGGTCAATATTGCACACCCCTAATGCACGGTATTAATTTTGATTTCTTCGTGTCTTAAAAAGGTCTTAAAAAGCCTTAAATCTGACTTTACAAAGTGTGCAGAAACCCTGTTTAGATACATCAGTTTGTTCAAGAAGCCTACACATGGGTTTGTTCATTTATACAACAGTTTGTTCAAGTATAGGCTACATTAGTTTCCTCGAGTAGGCTACGCAATGGTTTCCTCAAGTACATATTGGTTTGTTCAAGTATATATTTGTTTGTTCTACTAAATATTCGTTTAGACACATCGGTTTGCTCAAGTATTTATTGGTTTGTTCGAGTATATATATATTTTTCTTTTCCAAGTATACATTCACATTGTTTTGTTCAAGTATATTGGTGTCTTAAGTAGGCTATTGGTGTCTTCAAGTATTGGTTTGATCATTGGTTTGATTAGTTATTGTCATGATAGGTTGCAGGAAGACACACAACGATGAAGAATCAGATTCAAAGCAGCCTTTAATGGTATCCACAGGTAACTTAACACAAAGGCAGGCGAGGAAACACAACCGTAGTGTTAACGAGACCGGACAATTCACAAATGAAACACAAGGCCTTAAATACAAGGAACAAACAAAGGGAACTAATTAGGACACAGAACAGAATGAACAGAATGACTAATCAAATACTAACCATAGAAATAACGAACTCAGGCAGGAAGGAAAACAGCAATGACATAAACCAAACTCAAGCAGAGCATAACTGTGACAGTATGCCCCCCCCCCCCGGTGCATAATCTAGCATAATAACTGACTGTTTAAAAAAATAAAAATTTTAACAACCATGGAGAGGGCTGTCATGAACCTAATTTTTCTATTCTTTGAAAGAATTTATTTAAAGGGATCATGTCACACTTTTTATAATCCAACTAAGATCCACTTATAATGTTTGTCAAGATTTTTATTGAGCTGAATGATGACATCACTGTTTTCTGTAGAGCTGCTTTACAGCTGAATGAAACTCATTACATAATTGATGAACTTTACACAATTACTGAACTGAATCAACTATGAACTGACTCCAGCTGAATAATGACACTACTGTCTTAGAGCTGAATCTTAGAGAATTGAAGTGTGTTTGTATTATTGATCCTTATCTTTTAGTTTATCACTGTAAAGCTGCTTTGAAACAATATTGTATGAAGTGCTGTATAAATAAAGATGATCGTCTTAACTTTAAATGTTTTTATTTGATTTCTGTACCTTTTTTGTATTAACAAGACATAGCTGCTTATACAAAGTAAGAGACCAATGACATATATATACACACAAATATTAAAGTACAAATAAAGGGTAGGAAAAAAACTACTATATCTATACATCTACATATTTTGCTGTGTAAAATCATACTACTATACAAACATTGCTTTTAAAACAAAGCAAATATGGCTGTGATGACTTCTTTCCTGTCTTGCAGTCTCTCATGTTTATTTGTTCATAGGGACAGTGCACATTAATAAACACAAAGGATCTTATATTAATACACACACACACAAAAGAGAGAGAGAAAAAAATCACATTCTAAAAAAAACTAAAAAAAAAGTACATGATTCCATACGAAAATCAGTCTAAACATATATAGTGCTTCATAAGAGGTAAGAAAAATAGCGACAGGAGAAAGCAAATAACTAAGAGCAATTATTACAAAGAAGAATGACTAAAATCTGAATATTAAGATACTAATGTTGACAGTGCTTAGTAAGTAAAATAACTTAAAACTTAAAAGAACCATATGTATCCATGTGAAAGATGTGTCCTATCTTTCTTTTTAATCTCCTTTTCATTTATTCAACTAGTTCCAGATTATTTTGGAATGAACTCTTGCTGGTTCAATTATCCCTATGCCTTAGCTTTTCTGAGTGTCTTTACCACCTTGTTCCTTAACATAAAATGTTGGCTATCATGACTTAACTTTGATTTATTAGTTTTTAAAGCAAGATCCGTTCTTTCATCAGTTTTAAAATATCTGAATTTATCCAGGGGACAGTATGTTTTTTATTTTTATGACTAAATTTGCAACTAAAATCTTTAGTGTGCTCTAATACTTTGGAGAATATTAGTCTGTCTTAGTCTTCACTTCTGAAGTCATCTAGTTTATGTTTTGGGATGCCATAAGAATCATATTTCATTAATCAATCACACTGTTTTAGTAACATTTTCATAAAAACTACTATTTGAACAGGGAGGACTATAAATTACAATTAATACAAAGGACATTTGTGGTGATAGAATAAGATTCAGGCCAATACATTCCAAATCCATACAGTTCGACCAAGCGATTTCATTACACTGGATACCAGTTTTCACATAGATCATAACTCCACCCCCCTTAGAACCAACTCTATTTTTCTTATGCAGTTTAAAAGCAGGCACTTCTAATGCTGCTGACGGGGAGTATACATGAAGCCATGTCTCAGATAAACAAAGAACATCTAAATTAGAGTCCAGTAAAAGATGATGAATTTATTTTCCAATGATTTCAATTCAATTCAATTCAAATTAATTTGTATAGTGCTTTTCACAATACATATTGTTTCAAAGCAGCTTCACAGAAAGTGCATTTCAGAAATGTACATCTAAAAATCCAGTTAGTTAATCATGTATTCATTTAGGGCATAACATATCGCCAGCGTCGAGTCGTCTCTTCACGGGCGTCGAGTCGTCTCTTCACGGGCGTCGCGTCGTCTCTTCACGGGCGTCGCGTCGTCTCTTCACGGGCGTCGCGTCGTCTCTTCACGGGCGTCGCGTCGTCTCTTCACGGGTGTTGCGTCGTCTCTTCACGGGTGTCGCGTCGTCTCTTCACGGGCGTCGCGTCGTCTCTTCACGGGCGTCGCGTCGTCTCTTCACGGGCGTCGCGTCGTCTCTTCACGGGCGTCGCGTCGTCTCTTCACGGGCGTCGAGTCGTCTCTTCACGGGCGTCGCGTCGTCTCTTCACGGGCGTCGAGTCGTCTCTTCACGGGCGTTGCGTCGTCTCTTCAGGGGCGTCGAGTCGTCTCTTCACGGGCGTCACGTCGTCTCTTCACGGGCGTCGCGTCGTCTCTTCACGGGCGTCGAGTCGTCTCTTCACGGGCGTCGAGTCGTCTCTTCACGGGTGTTGGGGCATCTGAAGTTTCCATGAGAGGCTGGATACAAACTGGAGCTGACGAACTCTATTTACCTCGGGACTAACGTCCCAAGATAACAACAGAAAAGTAGATGGGAAATAATTAGCATAGCTGCTGTTCATAATATTAATGCATTCGATCTGATTCAACTGTAGTATAAAAGGTAAGTATTATGTGAATGCTTGGCTAAAGAGATGCGTCTTTAATCTAGTTTTAAACTGGGACAGCGAGTCTGAGCCTCGAACAATATCAGGAAGGCCATTCCAGAGTTTAGGAGCTAAATGTGAAAACGCCCTCCCTCCTTTAGTGGACTTAGATATCCTAGGAATGACCAGAAGCCTCGAATTTAGTGATCTTAAACAGCGCAATGGATTGTAGGGCGATAGAAGTTCCGTTAAATACCCAGGAGCTAAACCATTTAGGGCTTTATAGGTCAGTAGTAATACTTTGTAATTGATACGGAACTTAATAGGTGTAGAGATGATAGAATTGGTGTTATATGATCATATTTTCTTGACCTAGTAAGAACTCTAGCAGCTGCATTTTGGACTAACTGTAGCTTGTTTATTGAGGATGCAGGACAACCAGCTAATAAAGCATTACAGTAATCTAGTCTCGAGGTCATGAATGCATGAACTAACTTTTCTGCATCAGAAACAGATAGCATGTTACGTAGCTTAGCAATGTTTCTAAGGTGGAAAAAGGCTGTTCTTGTAACATGAAATATGATTTTCGAAAGACAAGTTGCGGTCTAGTATAACACCCAGGTCATTTACTGTAGTGGATAAAGTAAGGAACTTGACCTGGCAGCGGAGGGCACATCATCTCTTGGAGGCGGTCGGAGCTCCACTCGACGCTGTACATCCCTCTGCTGCTGAGGCTCAACTCTCCACACGACCGCCTGGACGGACATCCATCATCTGGGCTCTGCTGGCTGCCGATCTGCCTCTTCCTCTTCCCGTAAGCCTGACCTGTGAACACAGAGAAAGAAAACTCAGAAGACAGAGGAGCTAAATCATCAGAACTGAGACTCCAAACCTCCAGACCAGCCGTCTGAGTGGAAGCAGCTCCTCTGGATCTGGAGAGGCCTGAGGCTGGAATATTTCAGACATCACATAGTTAGTTATGTTTTGATAATAATCAATGATCAATGTCAGTGGTCAATTACAAATTGTTACAATAGTTACTCATAATCGAATTCATAATCGCGTCGCTATATCAACTAAAATTCGAATCATCATCGCACGCACATCTGAAGTCGGCATCAATTAATCTACTTGTACTTGCAAAACACCCCGATGTACATGCGAAAATGTCATCATTCAAAACAAATAAAACTATCCGGACATAAATACAAAAGATGGAGTATTTGCATGCTGATGATGACTATAGTGACGTTTAAAGCCCGACACGCGCGCTTTGACTCAGATAAACAAAGAACATCTAAATTAGAGTCCAGTGAAAGATGATGAATTTATTTTCAAATGATCACCTAAGAGACCCTTTGGCTTACCTTTATTCCCTGTCCGAAAGATCCTCCATGTTGAGTGACTCTGAGCTAAAGAACTCCACCAAGGTCAGCAACTTGACGGCTGGGTGATCTGGCTCAGGCTCTGGGTCCAGATCTGCTGGAGGGACGAAAGGCTCCACAACATCCACAGCACTACTGTGACAACAGCAGCCGAAGTGTTGTTTCATAGCCTTCCACACTCTCATGAGGAAAGAACGAATTCCTTTCCTCTTCCGACGTTCTGTAGGTTTTTCTGAAATCACACAATTGAAAAGACATCTATTAGAAACATCTCTGACCTCAAATTAAACAGTGACACAATGACACTTATATTTACTGTTCAATTATTATCTGTAATGTTACAAATCAAGTAATGCAAATATATTATACGACGGCCCTGCTTCTGCTTAATGCCTGCATAAATGCCCCAAAGTCTTATTTCACAATATTAAGCATTGACATCCAGTAAACATCCTTTTAAACATGTTTTTTCTCGGTTATACAAATGTTCAGGGAACATTCTGTTTTATAATTTTGCAAACATTATGGGATGGTTACTGTTAGGATCCTGAGATATTTTGTGTGTTTGTATCAATTGTCCTTGTGTGTGGGTGTGTCTTGCTCGCTCTCTCTCTCTGTGTGTACACAAGTTTGTGTTTCAGATGGGCGTTACCTCTGGTAATCTGTGGAGGACTGTGATTGGACCAGCTACGCACCTGACCTGGATATAAGGACCGGCCCTGACACACCATGGTTGCCTTTGAGCCTCGTTGACTTTGTGCTTTGCGTTTGTACCATTGATTGTGCTTCTCTTCAACTTTGTTCGTTCCACCATTATTTTATTGAGTAAGAGTGTCGTGCCAGAGAGATAGTGTTTAGTGAAACTGTGATTGAAGTGTCATGCCAAAGAGATAGTGTTTAGTGAAACTGAGTGTTTGTTAAATGTAACTACTTCTGGTTTTCTCCTATATCTGACTATTGCCTGTTTGACCACTCCTTGGATTCCGATTCTAACTTGTCAACCTGATACTTTTTAAAATAAGCGTGTAAATGTTCTTGTATAAACATTGTTACCAGATTAAGGGATGTAGGGGGTTAGACGCCATTTTATTTGTATTGCTTTTTCACTTTGTTTATGGGTAAGGGAGTTAGGTAAGTTGAATTGTATTTTCATTTCTTTCTTTTGTTTAAGGTCATTTAGATCCTAAAAAAAGATTGTTTTGTTTGTTATTTTGGCCTTGTCTGCCCCTGACGCTAACCCTTCCTGGTCAATAAAAATCATGTTACACGTCATCTCTCTGGTAGTGTGACTCTCTTCCTTTTCCTGTTGCGGCTGACCCCTAGCGGTCGTAACAGAAATTGGGGGCTCGTCTTAAAAATAATTTTATTGCAAAACCAATTGGAGTTTCGTCACTGCGTGTTAGAGAAAAAAAAAAAAAAAAAAAAAAACTCATGAAATTTGCTTTGTATATTGTTGCTTGGCTAGTGGTTTTCACTTTGAGGGGGAGGGAATTTGGAATGTCTTTAAAGTTTGCACTAGAAAAATTTGCGATTCAGCCTACGTCTGAACAGTTAGATATTTGCCGTAAAAATGATCTGTTCACGATTGCGGATTTTTATCAAATCACAGTTCCTCGTGGTGCAGTTAAACAGGAGATTAAGGAGGTAATTCATAAACATTTGATGGAGCGCGGAGTTTTGCCAGAGCGGAGTGAGTCGGCGGGTGTTGCATTTCAGTTGCCGGTTTTCGCAGGTGAGGGTGAGCAACCCAAACCTGAGGAGCTGGCCAGCATAGATCCTGTCGATCTAACTTCTCCGCGGGATCCTTTACTGGCGATCAGATTGAAAGAGTTAGAGGTGGAGCTGGGCAGACAGCGTTATGAGAGTCAGCTGTTGCATGTACGCACAGTTGAGCTTGAAACCAAGCGAGATATCAAGCTCAAGGAGCTGGAGCTGGAGCTCAAAACTAAATCACCTGTTCACCCCTCAGCTGTTGATGCGCTTGGCATGAACGTGAATCTACCGTCACCCATGATTGCTTCCACTCCGAGTCCTATTCCTGCACCTCGACGCAACCCACAAGTAAGTCAACCTGAATTTGATATTAGTCGTCAAATATCACTAGTCCCACTTTTTCGAGAGACCGAGGTTGACACTTATTTCACCGTATTTGAGAGAATCGCCAGCACGTTGAAATGGCCGCGGAATGTTTGGCCGCTGTTGTTACAATGTAAACTCGTGGGTAAAGCCCAAGAAGTCTGTTCAGCGTTAACGCTTGAACAGAGCTTGGACTATGAAGTAATGAAAAACGCCGTTTTGCGTGCGTATGAATTAGTCCCCGAAGCATATCGGCAAAAGTTCCGTAATCATGTGAAAACCCCTAGTCAAACATATGTTGAGTTTGCTAGAGACAAAGCAAGTTTGTTTGAGAAGTGGTGCGCCGCAAACAAAATAGTCACGTTTGAGCAGCTTAAAGAACTAATACTTTTGGAGGAGTTTAAGAATTGTTTACCCGAGAAAATCGTGGTTTACTTAAATGAGCAGAAAGTGTCCTCTCTTTCTGCTGCTGCAGTTTTTTCAGATGAGTTTGTACTTACGCACAGAGTAGTGTTTTCACCCACAAAACGTAATTTCCCTGATTGTGTTCGCAGTTCTAAGGATGCCTCTGTGGTTCCTAAGAATGTTTTGAGGGCAGACTTCACTGAAAACCGTGAATGTTTTTACTGTCATGAGGTGGGACATCTCATTTCCGCCTGCCCTGTTCTGAAACGTAAAGCTGGCAAGAAAGCTAACACTTCCAAAAGCGTTGCGTTAGTTGAGCGACCTATCTTTTCCCCTGAGCCGGTATCTCTGGATACAGCCGCTGAATCTGCTTTTAAGCCGTTCATTTTTGATGGTGTTGTGTCGTTTAACGAAGCAGACTCGGAAACAAAACGTGTTTGCATGCTCCGTGATACTGGCGCCGCGCAATCCTTTATTTTAGAGAGTGTGTTGCCATTTTCTGAACATTCAAACTGCGGTTCCAGTGTGCTAGTGCAAGGCATTGATCTCACTGTAGTTAAAGTTCCTTTGCACAATGTTTATTTACGCTCTGGGATTATTTCAGGGAACGTTAAACTGGCAGTTCGGGCTGAATTACCGGTTAAAGGTGTATCGCTCATTCTAGGAAACGATCTGGCAGGTGATAAAGTTTTCTGTTTGCCAGAAGTGATAGACGTTCCTGATGCGCACAATGAAGATGCATTGCATAAAGAATTTCCCGATGTATTTAGTACGTGTGTAGTGACTCGAGCTCAAGCTCATAAATTTAAAGACTCTGTGGATCTGTCAAAAACCTTTTTGTGTGCTGATAATTGTGGTGAGACAGAGGAAAAAGTTGATGCAGTTGAGTTAAAAATGTGTGCACTTCCCAATGTTGACTTCCCATTTGGAAAAAACATGTTAATTGAGGCACAACGTGCCGATCAAACTCTGTGTCACTGTGTTGCAGCTGTTGTTGAGCCGAGCGTTTTGCCAGAGTGTCCAGTGGGTTACTACTTTGAAGACGGCGTTCTCATGCGTAAGTGGTCTCCAGGTCATGTTAAGGATGACTGGGGCACTGTTGTTCAAGTTGTCATTCCAAAACCCTACCGAGAACAAGTGTTGAGTGTGGCACATGACCATGAGCTTTCTGGTCATGTAGGAGTTCGAAAAACGTATGATAATCTGTTGAAACATTTCTTTTGGCCTTCCATGAAATCAGACGTTTCTAAATTCTGTAAATCTTGTCATGCGTGTCAGTTATCCGGTAAACCCAATCAAGTCATTCCTCCAGCCCCATTGAGGCCGATACCCGTGCTTGGCGAACCATTCGAGCGTATATTGATTGATTGTGTTGGGCCACTACCCAAAACAAAATCTGGAAATTCCTACTTGTTGACATTAATGTGTACATCGACCAGGTATCCTGAAGCGATACCACTACGCTCTCTTAAAGCTCATGGAGTTGTCAAAGCAATCGTTAAATTCTGCACCACTTTTGGAGTACCGAAATACATTCAGTCCGATCAAGGAACCAATTTTATGTCTAAAGTGTTCACCAAAGTAATAAAAAAATTAAACATCAAACATCAGGTATCTAGCGCCTATCATCCTCAGTCACAGGGGGCAATCGAAAGATTTCATCAAACTCTCAAGTCCATGCTCCGAACTTTCTGCGTTGATCAACAGAAAGAATGGGATGAGGAAATCCCACTATTGTTGTTCGCAATTCGTACCACGACTCAAGCTTCTCTCGGATTCAGTCCTGCTGAATTGATCTTTGGGCACACCGTGCGTGGACCCTTGAAAATTTTGCAGGAGCAGATCCTTTCTTCCAATCGTCCGTCTCCAACAACGAACGTCCTAGATTATATTAGCTCATTCCGTGAGCGACTTCATAAAGTGTGGAAGCTGGCAAAACGCTCTCTTGATTCTGCCCAAGACCAAATGAAAACTCGATACGATCAAAAAGCTGTACAGCGCTCATTCCAAATTGGAGAGAAAGTTCTTGTTTTACTTCCTGTGCCTGGTTCGGCACTTAAAGCTAAATTTACTGGACCTTATGATATTAAAGAGAAACTGAGTGTCACTGATTATGTTGTTGACACCCCAAATCGTAAGAAAAAGTCACGCGTCTGTCATATCAATATGCTGAAGGCATATGTGTCGCGCTCTAACTCTGAGAATAAGATCCCTGTTGTCACTGTTGCTCCAGTAAATGTATCACCCTCAGAATATTCACCAGAAATTGATGGTTTGAAGATGAACAGTGCTGCGTTCTCAACCGCTCGGTTGTCCAATTCAGAAACTCTATTAAACTTTGCAACAAAATTGTCGCACTTGTCCATATCTGCCCAGGCTGATATCCTAGATTTGGTAAAGACGTATCCGACTTTGTTCAGTGACTCGCCTACAACTACACACGTGCTAAAACATGACATTGATGTTGGTTCACATGCGCCCGTTAAACAAAGTGCTTATCGAGTAAATCCACTTAAGAAAGAACTGATGAAGCAAGAAACTCAGTATTTACTTAAACACAACTTGGCAGCCCCTAGTTCTAGTCCATGGTGTTCACCATGTCTTCTCGTCCCCAAGCCGGATGGTACTTCAAGGTTCTGTACAGATTACAGAAAAGTTAATGCGTTAACTAAGGCTGACTCCTTTCCACTTCCGCGAATGGAAGATTGTGTAGATCGTGTGGGTAATGCCAAATTTGTGACTAAACTCGACCTGCTAAAAGGTTATTGGCAGGTGCCGCTCACAGAGCGAGCGTCTGAAATTTCTGCCTTCGCCACCCCTGAAGCATTTCTACAATATCGGGTCATGCCTTTTGGCCTTCGAAATGCTGGAGCCACCTTTCAGCGGTTAATGTCTATTGTGTTATCCAACATATCTAATTGTGAGGTTTATTTAGATGATGTTGTGTGTCATGCTAGCACTTGGGAAGAACATCTTAAAATTTTAGAGGAAGTCTTCAAACGTCTTAGAGATGCTAATCTTACCTTAAATCTAGCAAAATGCGAATTCGGTTGTGCTACGGTCACATATTTGGGTAAGGAGGTCGGTAGTGGTCAGATTTGTCCTTTGAGCTCAAAGATTCAAGCTGTTCTTGATTTTCCCATCCCGAAAAATAGAAGAGATCTCCGTCGATTTCTCGGAATGACGGGTTATTATCGTTGCTTTTGTAAGAACTTCTCATCTGTAGCCTATCCTCTTACGGAATTACTGCGTAAAGCAGTCTCTTTCAAGTGGACTTCAGAGTGTCAATCCGCTTTTGAAGCGTTAAAAACTCTGCTCTGTAGTTCTCCTGTACTTGTTGCCCCCCGTTTTGAAAAACCGTTCCTGATAGAAGTTGATGCTAGTGGTTCTGGTGTCGGTGCGGTTTTATTGCAGACCGGTGAAGATTATTTGAATCATCCGATCAGTTTCTTTTCGAAAAAGTTTCTCAAACATCAAATGAACTACAGTACGATAGAGAAAGAGGCCCTTGCATTAATTCTCGCCTTGCAACACTTTGAAGTGTATATTGGTTCGAGTGTACAACCTGTTACCATTTTCACTGATCATAATCCTCTTACGTTTCTCCAACAAATGTCTAATAGCAATCATCGGTTAATGCGATGGTCTCTGATTTGTCAGAGCTACAATATGAAAATTTGTCATAAAAAAGGTATCGAAAATGTCATTGCTGACTCACTGTCCCGTGTCAACCAGTAAAACAGAATGTTTTATTTTATGGATGGGGGTGTTAGGATCCTGAGATATTTTGTGTGTTTGTATCAATTGTCCTTGTGTGTGGGTGTGTCTTGCTCGCTCTCTCTCTCTGTGTGTACACAAGTTTGTGTTTCAGATGGGCGTTACCTCTGGTAATCTGTGGAGGACTGTGATTGGACCAGCTACGCACCTGACCTGGATATAAGGACCGGCCCTGACACACCATGGTTGCCTTTGAGCCTCGTTGACTTTGTGCTTTGCGTTTGTACCATTGATTGTGCTTCTCTTCAACTTTGTTCGTTCCACCATTATTTTATTGAGTAAGAGTGTCGTGCCAGAGAGATAGTGTTTAGTGAAACTGTGATTGAAGTGTCATGCCAAAGAGATAGTGTTTAGTGAAACTGAGTGTTTGTTAAATGTAACTACTTCTGGTTTTCTCCTATATCTGACTATTGCCTGTTTGACCACTCCTTGGATTCCGATTCTAACTTGTCAACCTGATACTTTTTAAAATAAGCGTGTAAATGTTCTTGTATAAACATTGTTACCAGATTAAGGGATGTAGGGGGTTAGACGCCATTTTATTTGTATTGCTTTTTCACTTTGTTTATGGGTAAGGGAGTTAGGTAAGTTGAATTGTATTTTCATTTCTTTCTTTTGTTTAAGGTCATTTAGATCCTAAAAAAAGATTGTTTTGTTTGTTATTTTGGCCTTGTCTGCCCCTGACGCTAACCCTTCCTGGTCAATAAAAATCATGTTACACGTCATCTCTCTGGTAGTGTGACTCTCTTCCTTTTCCTGTTGCGGCTGACCCCTAGCGGTCGTAACATTACTTTTGAATGTTCTGTCAATGTTCTGAAAAATATGTTAGACAATGTCCGACTAAAATATTTTGGAAATCATTTCGGAAAGAAAATTTCAGCTAAATTTTGCTGAGCAACGGTAAATATGACTAGACCTTAACCTGTTAAAAGCTTGAAGCAGTCTTATGCACGAAATCTCTATCCGTACACTTTACACGCCCCAGCCTTATTTCAATCTCACCTGTTGAGTTCTTGTTCGCAGGAGAAGCCTCCACGGCACCCTGAGCTGTTCGGCGAGTCCAGGTCACTGTTGGCTCCACAGGAACTTGACCTGACAGTGGAGGGCACATCATCTCTTGGAGGCGGTCGGAGCTCCACTCGACGCTGTACGTCCCTCCATCTGGGCTCTCCTGGCTGCCGCTCTGCCTCTCCCCGTAAGCCTGACCTGTGAACACAGAGACAGAAAACTCAGAAGGCAGAGGAGCGAAATCATCAGAACAGAAACTACAAACCTCCAGATCATCCATCTGGGTGGAAGCAGCTCCTCCGGATCTGGAGTGGCCTGAGGCTGCAATATTTCAGACATCACATAGTTAGTTATGTTTTGATAATAATCAATGATCAATGTCAGTGGTCAATTACAAATTGTTACAATTGTTACTCAAATTGAAAGGTTTATTTCACATGCAAGGAATCAAATACATGTGATCACTTAGCTGGGAAAATTGGCGGATCAAATGGGTTAACGTTACCTCGCACAAGTTTCTGCACATTAATTTAGTCCATCATCATACCATAAGTGGGGACGTTCTGGGAACATCACATTTCTAAATAAAACATGGTCCCCTAAACATTCCGATAACGTCCTGAATGAGCCGTCGCATAGACTGTGCGAACTGTGCAACCGCACAGGACCTCGCGCCACTAGGGGGCCTCGCAATCCTGCTGTTTTTTTAGTTTTTTTTACCACTTTTTAAAACATCTCGCTGCACGAATGTAACAATTCTACAAATAAATAAAACATCTCCAGTTAACTGGCCAGTTAACTATTTTTTAAATAAGAGACGATCTAGCGCTGATATGTGTTTTTTATCAAGTGATCAAAGTGCTCCTTGCAGCTGCGATCAGTGGCGCGGATACAGTGTTTTCTCGTGTGGCTTGCGCACACGCCGCACTGTCTTCCTTTGGACGCGCGCTTCAATCCGTTGCGGATACTCTAACATAATGCACACAAATGTGTCCCTGCTTGATATACAACCACTGATGAACATAATCGGTTTTGATAATTTTTTTTGTTTTAAAACTAACGTTATACGAGAAAAATTAAATTAAAATATATACGAGCACAGATTCGAACCCAGAACCTCTGACACTCTTAGTGAAAGTTCTACCACTGGACCATTAAGATATACGTTAGTTAAGTAGGCGGATCTATGTATGTATTCGGACAAATTCTCGAGCTGACTTTATGTAAAGGACTCGTTGCACAGTTGATTTTTTTCCCTTTGAAATAAATAGCAAAAAGTCATAGCTGAGACTATGTGCATGAATCATGATTATGCTGTATTATTCTATTTGATAAAAACGTATTGCAGCGAGATTATGCGTGCAATAGAACTAGAACAGCTACGTCCGTGTGACTGTTATTCATGCGCAATTGAGCATCCACATCAAAGAGCAGGGCCTCGCATTTCAAGTTCACACAGGGCCTCGCACCCCACCTGCGACGGCGCTGCCTACAATATCACATCAGCAAGAGTGCCGTTTTCCGTGCACAACTGCAAATGTGATATTTATTTTATATAACAGTTAAATTAACAATAAATGAACATTGTGAGTTATTGAACGAATCAATTTAATATGTTAGACAAACGTCAGACTAAAATATTTTGGAAATCATCTCGGAAAGAAAATTTCAGCTAAATTTTGCTGAGCAACGGTAAATATGACTAGACCTTAACCTGTTAAAAGCTTGAAGCAGTCTTATGCACGAAATCTGCATCCGTACACTTTACACGCCCCAGCCTTATTTCAATCTCACCTGTTGAGTTCTTGTTCGCAGGAGAAGCCTCCACGGCACCCTGAGCTGTTCGGCGAGTCGAGGTCACTGTTGGCTCCACAGGAACTTGACCTGGCAGCGGAGGGCACATCATCTCTTGGAGGCGGTCGGAGCTCCACTCGACGCTGTACGTCCCTCCATCTGGGCTCTCCTGGCTGCCGCTCTGCCTCTCCCCGTAAGCCTGACCTGTGCACACAGAGACATCATCAAAACAAACAAAATCACCAGAACAGAAACTACAAACCTCCAGATCATCCGTCTGAGTGGAAGCAGCTCCTCCGGATCTGGAGCGGCCTGAAGCTGCAATATTTCAGACATCACATAGTTAGTTATGTTTTGATAATAATCAATGATCAATATCAGTGGTGTTGTATATGGGGAAAGTTATCTCTGTCATATTAGAATTGTTCCCTAGGTGGCAGTATTAGTTCACTTAAAACAGAATGTGGTACATAGCAGAGCTAGAGTCTTAGCTAGCTGTGTCGAGGGACGGACATGTTATGGATTGCATCCAAGTGTTCAGTAAAGTTTCAGATAAACGTTACCCCGCTGTGCGTGTCCTTCTTACTAGTACTTAGAATACTACAGTGGTCAATTACAAATTGTTACAATTGTTACTCAAATTGAAAGGTTTATTTCACATGCAAGGAATCAAATACATGTGATCACTTAGCTGGGAAAATTGGCGGATCAAATGGGTTAACGTTCCCTCGCACAAGTTTCTGCACATTAATTTAGTCCATCATCATACCATAACAAACCATAAACAAATGAAAAACTAGAGCACTCACCTCCTCTTTCACCCATGTGAGCCATCAACGTCCTCCTCCAACCTGCAATAGAAACAATCCAAAATACAATACAAAAACAATAATACAAGACAACCCTCCTCTGAAATACTACCAAAAAAAGTCAAATAATAAATAAATAAAACAAAAATAATCAAATTAAACACAAAATTAAATAAAACTACAAACTCCTAGTTTAGGCCTAACTCCCAAATAATAACAATTAGATAAAAGCGTCCTCAGAAATAATATGAATATGAAAAAAAGGAAAATATTTATCCTCCGATCTGCTCCTTCTAGAATATTATAGGTTTTCTCTCAGGAATTCTCCGAATAGCTTCAAAATCGCAAGATCTGCACAGAAAATACTCGGCAAAAGTCAATCTGAATTTGCCTCGTCTCAATCAACAGACAGCGATGTTTGAGTGTAGATTTTAGATTTTTGAAGTCAGAATTAATATCATATCACGCGTCGCTAATAGCAACTAAAATTCGAATCATAATCGCACGCACATCTGAAGTCGGCATCAATTAATTTACTACGCAACCAATCGCAGCGTTCGGGAGGAATCACATGACCTCCAGTCAGCTGATCATCAAATCCTGCGTCCTGTAGCTCGGGTCATAGCGATGGTATTATTTATAATCATTTAATCGTGATATTACTTGCAAAACAACCCGATGTACATGCGAAAATGTCATCATTCAAAACAAATAAAACTATCCGGACATAAATACAAAAGATGGAGTATTTGCATGCTGATGATGACTATATAGTGACGTTTAAAGCCCGACACGCTTCTGAAAGGATTGTTGTGTGTGAGAGAACGTCGTGTGTGTGTGTGTGTGCCTGCCTCCAGGTATGTTAGGTCAGCATATCTTCAGAAGGCCACCTTCAAAGTTCTACCACTGGACCATTAAGATATACGTTAGTTAAGTAGGCGGATCTATTTATGTATTCGGACAAATTCTCGAGCTGACTTTATGTACAGGATTCGTTGCACAGTTGATTTTTTCCGTCTGAAATAAATAGCAAAAAGTCATAGCTGAGACTATGTGCATGAATCATGATTATGCTGTATTATTCTACTTGATAAAAACGTATTGCAGCGAGATTATGCGTGCAATAGAACTAGAACAGCTACGTCCGTGTGACTGTTATTCATGCGCAATTGAGCATCCACATCAAAGAGCAGGGCCTCGCATTTCAAGTTCACACAGGGCCTCGCACCCCACCTGCGACGGCGCTGATTTCAAATACATAAATATTGACAATTTGTAGGCTAGCCTTTATGTATTTACTTATTGCATGCCAGTGGCGGGTGAAGATGTTTTAGGGTGGGGGTGCTGCTTTTGTATAAGAAACAATATCAAGTCTATAAAACTCGTCAAAACTCTGCGAATCACAACATGCGAATCGGTGGGTTTTGACATTGTTGATGCTTTCAATCGAGTTGCGTGTCCTCCTGGATGAACTTTCACTGATGATCCTTCAGTGACAAGCACTAAAACACTGTAACGAGATGAATAATTGTGATTTCATGACCAAATGTTTTGATGGAAATCACTTGACTTGGCAATCACACAATCATAATCTGGATCAATGTGATCATTTGCATTTAATCATTTAACACATGCTTTTATCCAAAGCAACTTACAAGTGATGAACATCACAATGTTATCATAAAGTGACAACTGATTTTGATTTATGAAGCTTGAATATGTTTATGGGCCAGAATCTAAACCAGAGCCCTGTGTGGAAAAACTCGAAATTGAGAGATATAAACTCGCAATTCTGACTTTTTTTTCTCGCATTTGCGAGTTTAGGCTAGCCTATATCTCGCTTCTCGCAATTCTGACATTTTTTCTCAGAAGTGATACACTGTAAAATCGAATTAGTTGGACTTACTTAAAAAAAAAGCATGCAAACCTATTGCCTTAAAAAAAAACAAGTAAAGTGAAATAGGAATAGTATGTGGTACTGACAAATGCTTAGTTAGTATAGTTCACTTACACAAGAGTTCTAGTAACTAAACAAGAACTGTAGAGAGTACTTGATAATTTACTTTAAATAAAATATAATTGTTACCATTGTTGTGTTTTGCATGCTGAATGTTGAAGTCTGTGTGACTCAAGTATGATCAATTGCAAGATTGTCACAAATATAGAGGGATTATATCAACACAATTAAAAGTTTCACAAGATGTGTAGGACATAAGTGTTAGCAACAAAATTACAAAAGATCATTAATTGACATGAAATATGTTATACATCATTCATTCATACATATACATACATACATACATACATACATACATACATAACTTCTCTTCATTTGAAACCAAATAACTGATTTCTTGTTGCAATCACTGAATCAATGGGAAGATAATTAAATAGTATAAATAAAGTTCCAAGTGTCCAACCAAAGGGATCACTAATTGCCATAATGATGACTAAAAACATTTTAGGAAAATCAACATCAATTTATGAAGTCAGCTTATGTGATGTTCTCTCAAATAGTCACCTTCCTAAAATAATTGCCTACGTAATTTTTTGATAAAAATGCTTTTTTTTTTTTTTTTTTTTGCATAAGTCATCTTCTCATGATGCTGGCCACCTCTGGTAAAATCACCCACATCCTCAGTTGAACAGATCATGCAATTCTGTAGTATAATAATGGCCTATGTCAAGAGTTTGACTTAGGCTGTTTTATTTTGCCTAAGTCAAAAGACAATGAGACTTAGGCAATTTTACAAGCTTTACAAGATGGCAGTTGCATCAAGAAGAATGAAAATCTACTCGGCCTCTGAAGTTAGGTTCAGTTTTTTGTGTTTTCTGAGAAACCTGAAAAAATGACTTGGGCAATTATTTTAGGAAGGTGACGAAATGTATCAGTTGTATTCAAATTTCATCATTCAAGATGACTTTGGGAAATGAGTGAATGCAAACAGAGTCCATTAAGTGAAAAGTCCATTAAGATTTTCCCTGCCTCAAAAACCACACTCAAACTAATCAATTAATCTGAACTTGGGTTTTCTTAGTAAACAAAGCTTAGTATGTGAATAGTACAGATTACTAGATTTTTACAATTAAGTTAAGACATTAAGTAAAGTTAACTAAAAAGTGTTAGTTAGAATCACTGGTGGATTTTACAGTGTATAAAGTCGCAATTGCGAGTTATAAAGTCCAATTGCAAGTTATATCTCACAATTCTGACTTTATAACATGCAATTACGACTTTATGTCAGTTTCACGCAATTCTGACTTTATAACACACAATTGCGACTATATCACAAAATTCTGACTTTAAAACTTGCAATTGTGACTTAATATCTCGCAGTTCTATAAAAAAAAAAAAAATAGAGATGAAAAAACAGAATTGCGAGATAAAAAGTCACAATTACCTTTTTTATTTTTTATTCTGTGGAGGAAACAAGCTTCCATAGGCTCCGTAGAATAGTTATTGTGGTGAAAAGAAAACAATACATTTAAAACAGTGCCATCTAGTGGCCATTAGTTCAAACAGCTAAGGTACTGTGAAGGTAGGATTCCAATCCGTTTATTAAACTGGCCTGAACTGTCAATCTACAAGTTCTAAATGTAAACTGACATCCTGAGGTGACATTCAATTGTAACTGACATCATCCTCTACTGCAGTTTCCTGTGTTAACACCGTGACTGTGATGTTATGTTCATTGTACGGCTACAAACCACAAAGAGAGAGAGAGAGAGAGAGAGAGAGAGAGAGAGAGAGAGACAGAGAAAATGATCCTAAGACAGTTTTTAAGCGAGTATGTGAAATTATATTTGATAAGCAAACATAGACCTGCAAATACTCTAATTTGACATATTTTTGACTATGGAATGGTAAAATACTTGTCATAAATATGTATGTAAGAGCTCCTGAAAAAAATAAAACAAATTTCTTGTGTGTTTGCGCACACTTGGCGAATAAAGCTCATTCTGACTCTGATTTTGATTCAGTTATCTTTAAGCTGATCATCACATTCTCGTTCTTTTTGCTTTCCAGGGTGAAATAAAGTTTGGTCATTTTATGATGAGACGTGAGGAATGGACACTGACTGAAGTTATTTATACACCACTGAATAATATTTGTTAAATCATAATTTCAAAATTCTTTATACACTTAACATGTTTTGCACTCACACACATTAACAAGTTATGGAATTTGCATTGAATATGTTAAAACAAATTATCTTGTTGTGATTATGTGGCATCATAAAGCAACAATTTCTGACAAAACTTTAAACAACATTGGCTTGATGGATACATTTATTATCAATGTGTTTTCTATTTGTAATTTTTGATGAGATTTACAAACAGTTTAAAAAAGCAAATAGCAACACTTCTAAAGAAGTGCATACAAACAAAGAAGTAAAACTCTTGGATGCATTTGCTTGTGGGTGATGTCTAGGTAATGACTTTTGAACATCCTAAATGTTTTTAATGCCATATAGTTTAGTGACCGTCAACCACATCTTGTTTTTCATAGTTGTCAGTCACACTGGACATTTATAACCAGATATAGCACTTTACCACAGTGAACCACTAATGTGAAATGTGCTGTTGTATCTGAGCTACAGACCACAGCCGGTCCAGAAAGTGTGTGATCATTTCAGAGAACAACAGATGGAAATTCTCCCCACAAGACTGCAAATGAGTTTATATCTTCTTATTTTAATGCATGATGATTGGGCATTAGAGTGGATTGGTTCAGTAAATCAACATTTAATTAGTTAAAAAACAAACAGTGTTTGAATAAACCCTTTTAGAAACAATCAGTTTGTTAAAGGGGTCATGAACTGGATTATGTTATTATTTTATAATGTTTCTTGGGGTGCCCGTATAATGTTAGTATGATTTTTTACATCAAAAATGGTCTAAATTTCGAAATAGAAGGCATTTTTTCTAGTCTGGGCGGTTTTCAGTTTGGCCGATTGGAAATGGAGCGTTCTTTGATCGCATTCTGTATATAATTTAAACAGTTTAAAAAATATTATTTTCATCCTAAGAGAAACGATGTGAAGTTGATCTTTTAGTCACTGGCTTGATTTACTGATGCATAAACAGTATTGAATGATTTTGAGAGAAAGATAATGAATAATTACACATCAGAAACCACTGACTACAGATCAGGCATTAGAATAAACATGGTTACTTACATGTGGCGTAACCCTCTCGAAAATTAGATGATTCATCTCAAGGGGTTAATCCTAATAAATTAATTTCTAATAATGTGTTCTCATTATGAGTTTGCTTTTAGACATTCATGATTCATGATCTGTCAGTTGATTGGGAAGATCCTGATGCTGGTGGTGGCGTGGAAGTCAGGCTTTGTTTCTTTGAGCTCTGCTGTAAAACAAAAAAACAAACAAAAAAAAACAAAACAATGTGAATACAAGAATACTATGCTAAATACTGTATGCAACACTTTATAAGATTATGTTGTTACAAATTCAGGTATGTTTCACCACACTTGTTGGATTTAACTTACAAAAGCTTCTTAACTTCCTCCCTCACCCATGGTTGTTTCCAATCAAGACAGAACTTTCCTCGTTCAGTCTCAAAGCTGTTAAAGAGAATGAAAAAGTTTAAAACAGAAATCTAGCATCAGATGCTGTTGATCTCTAATCATGACATGTTTTATTTAGAGAAGAACTGGGATTCTTACACGACGGCCTTCAGACATGGAGGATTTGATTTTAGCAGCCTGAAACCGATGATAGGATCAGTCAACTTTGCACTGGAGAAAACTGTACAGCTGCATGTGATCGGCTTCTGAATGCATGTGATCAGCCTCTGATTATCACCTGCTGAGACTGAAGAACAAGGTACACCTCAATATTCTGCACCGTTCCATCAGATATAATAATATACAAACAGTTTCAAGCACTTTACCTGTTATAGTCCAGATCACAGATGCAAAAACCACAACAGCCAAACTCCTCATGAGGATCCTTTGTGTCTCCATTGTCTCAGTCGATCTTCAACTCTCACTGCTTGTGTCTGAGAGAATATATGCAAGACTCTCACTAGTTCACCTTAAATAGTCAATAAAGCGGAGCTTAACCCTTGTGCTTTGTTGAAAACTCTGTAACACCTTTTGTGTACAAAAATGACCGGCCTTTTAAAAATTGCTTGTAAATCGCTCGTTATGCTATATCACCAAATATTGGATTCAATGTTTTTGTCAACTAATTGATTGTAGGCCTCACTGATCTGATGATAAGATAAAGAGATCTGAGAAAGAAAGCCTGTAATACTCAAAATAGTTTGTTTGTGTACATGAATGTGTGTGTGTGTGTGTGTGTGTGTGTGTGTGGTAGTGAGAGTGTGCATATCCATGCATGCACAGGTCCGAGGCCTCCGAGATCTTTGCAAGCACACATGTAATTATGTGAACATGAACATGATGCTCCTGAACACTAAATGTTTGAAAACTTATATTGTCTGAAGTATTTTCGATCTCACCACTCATTTTCAATGGATGTTCATTTTTGACCAATATAAGCTCAGATTAATGAGGCTTATTATCAGTCAGTTTAAAAAATAATCAAAACACCTTAAAAAAAAAACCTAATTTAAAGAAGTTAAATTTGAAGAACAAGCTGACAAAAAGATTGAATCCAATTAATATTTGGTGATAATATAGCATAATGAGAGATTCAAAGGGTACTTTTTGTAGGCTGTTCATTTTTGAACAGGAGCACCACAAGTCTGACTTTGTTCCATTTGTACAAAATAAAAGCATTTCAAAACAAACTTCCTGGTAAAACACACTAGTGTGATACAGTGTATACAGAATAATTTTACATTTTATGCAATATTGCTAAAATTACACAAAAATAATGTTTTTTTTGGTAAAAAAAATTAGGTGCATAAGCTCAGATAAAGAGGTCTACAATCAATCGGATCTAAAATAAAATAAAAAATTAAGATAAAAAACCTGTCCTAATTGAAATAAAACAAGTTGACAAAAAGATTGAATCCAATATTTGAATAAACATTTCGAAGGGAGTGTAACGTTTTATTAACCTTTATATTAATCTTTATATTAATCTTTGCAAATCGCTTGCACGCTTCACAATGAATGCGGCTAAGGTTTACACTCAGGGTACATTACGGCATGTTTTCTATGTACGACGTTCTCAATATAATTGATAATCCCACGTTTATAATGAACAACGCGTTATGGTTATTGTGTTATTATTACAAACGGTGTACGCACAGAACAGAGGGGCGGGGTGAGCAAAGCTCATTATCATTTAAAGACACATGCACTTAAACGGCGTGCTGAAAACAGCTGTTTTTGACCAGGTAAAATGAGTGTTTTCTTACAATACTAATGAGAATTTTTAAATAAAGTATATTACAAACTTTTCATTTAGACCCTAAAGAATCATATTAGCTTGTACAAAAATGGCATTATATGGCAAAAGTTAGAATGAAGGATAAACTGAAATTCACAGCATTTAAACAACTTCTGTTTCAAACCTGTATTTTCAGTTTTAAGTGAACTAGGCTATTCCTTTAAGAACAAAATAAAGTACAGATCTAGTTTTAAAGAAAACATCTCACCACAATGTTATTTTTGTAATCTTGAATCTGAAACTCTAATACTCTGTAAATACTCTGAAGACTTTTGGAAGCAAGTAGCCTATCTATGATGGTTTTTGATACATTCTTAAAATCAAAATAGATGAGTCCATAAGACTTAATACTGGCTCCGGAATTGATAACACATTACAGGTAATAATTCTTCTTGAGACGTTTCATGTACATAGAGCTTAAGTAATGTCTATTACACCCTCCTTTAAGTTTTTCCTAAAGATCTTAAAATATGACTCATTGAATTCAATTACTAAAAATAATAAGTGTATCATCTTACTTACATCTCTTACTAAAAAAAATATGTAGGATATAAAAGATACAAAGGATGTACATATAAAAGATGTAAGATACATGAGTCCCCCAATTTAAGTTTTGGCTTCTGTTTGATGTTATTATTATTATTTTTTTATTAATTCGTTTATTCCAGGCAATGGCACAAAAAAAGTACAAGATAAACAAAATATGGTTAAATCATATAGTGCAAAAAAAACAAAGAAAAAACAAAAACAGAATATACAGTATTCAAATATGACGATCAAATTCTGCCTGAAAGGGAGTGGGAAGAAGACAACTTATTTAATCCCACCCCAGTTACCCATTTAGTGATTAATATTTGAGCTTCCTAGTTACTTTGCTCACAGATTATTTACAAATGTTATATCATGGTGGCGTTACCATAAGTAACAAGTAATTTTTATAACAACAATTGATACCAACAATGTAATAGGAATAACAATGCCAACAATGGTAATGGACAATATACCAACGATAGTAATAGACAATATAGGCTACCAACGATGGTAATGGACAATATACCAACGATAGTAATAGACAATATAGGCTACCAACGATGGTAATGGACAATATACCAACGATGGTAAGAAAACACTGAGCACATGTTAACACTAAGAGACAGAATACAACAGCAATTTAACTACAATGTAATAGAAACAAACAATGCCAACAATTGTAATGGACAATATACCAACGATGGTAATGGACAATATACCAACGATGGTAAGGAAACACTGAGCACATGTTCACACTATGAGACTGAATACAACAGCAATTTAAATTAAAGACCCTCATCTCTGTATTTTAACCAGACCCAATGTTTATATAACAGTTTAAATTGATTAATAGTTTGACATTGCTTTTGTTGCAAGTCCAGTTTGTTCCAGAGTTTCACTCCACATACAGACACACAATAATATTTACGAGTGGTTTGGGCTCTCGGTAATGAAAAATGTCCAAAACCTCTCAAGTTATGAGCATGCACTGGAGTTTTAAAAAAACGTTGTAAGTTAGGCGGTAATAATTTGTTAAATGCTTTATATAAGACTATTGATGTATAATATTTTACAAGATCATCAAATTTTAGCAACTTTGACTGCGTAAACAGATTATGAGTATGTTCTAGAAATCCAACCTTGTGAATGATCCTCACAGCTCTTTTCTGTAATATAATCAGAGGATTTATTGTGTTCTGGTAAGTATTTCCCCACACTTCAACACAAAAAGTAAGATATGGTAGTACCAGGGTGCAGTATAAAGTACGAAGTGCATTTTCATCAAGGTATAGCTTTGCTTTATTTATAATTGAGAGGCTTTTTGAGATTTTTGTTTTTATGTATCTGACATGGGGTTTCCATGACAATTTACTGTCAATTATTACTCCCAAAAATTTATTCTCACTCACAATTTCAATTTGGATACCATCAATACTTATTCTCTGTTCAGACATTTTGTTGCAATTTCCAAACATCATTACCTTAGTTTTATTTATATTCAAGGATAATTTATTTGTGTCCATCCACTTTTTTATTATCTTTAGTTCCCTGTTTACCGTATTTACGAGCTCATTATAATCGTCACTACTGTAAAATATATTCGTGTCGTCTGCAAATAGAATGAATTTCAGTACTTTGGATGTATTAAACATATCATTTATATACACATTGAACAGTTTTGGCCCCAGTACTGACCCCTGGGGGACACCATAAACAATACCAAGAGTATCTGATAAATACTGACCCATTTTTACAAACTGTGACCTCCCTGTTAAATAACTTTTTAACCAATCCCCAGCCAATCCCCTAATTCCATATCTTTCCATCTTTTTTAATAAAATTGAGTGATTAATAGTGTCAAAGGCTTTTTTTAGATCAATAAAGATACCAACTGCATACTTCTTTTGCTCCAGTGCATTAGTGACTTCTTCCCATTCAATTACAGTCAATGGAGACTGGCTCTTTTTTAACCTCAAAAAGGACTCGGAAGCAAAAGTATCATTATAAGTGAGAAGAAGAGAGAAAGTAATTCTGATTCGTAATAACACGAGGTGGTGGGTGAAGTATTTATATGTGAACCTGGACCACAAAACCAGTCACACGGGTACATTTTTTGAATTGGACAATATTTGTCTGAGATACAACTATTTGAACATCGAATGAGGGTGCAAAAAATCGAAACATTGAGAAAATCGCCTTTAAAGTTGACCATTTATGTTTGCGATTGTGCTGCATTCACTCACAAAAATAAATGTTTTATATATTTACAGTAGGAAATGTACAAAATATCTTCATGGAACATAAAAGAAAAATCCATAATTTTGACCCATACAATGTGTTGTTGGCTATTGCCATAAATATACCCGTGCGACTTGTGACTGGTTTTGTGATCCAGGGTCACATATTTCTTTAATGATTCAGCTTAAATATGATTAAATACAGTCCAAACTGTTACAGAGAAAAGGCTGGATGTAAGTAAGCAGTGTCATTTTTCCACCAAAAGTGCATTTAAAATTTAAAGGAGATCAAACAAAGCAATTCAGTGAAACTTGAGTTTCACTGAAGAGCAAAAAAGGTCCCATTAGACCCCTTTAGCTTATGTGAAAGTTAAAAGAATTCTTTTAACTTTCACATAAGCTAAAGGGGTCTAATGGGACCTTTTTTGCTCAAATAAACATATTCTCTTTGAATAAATTGATATATATAGATTTGCGGCATCTTTAGGCCTCCATTGGCTCAGTCCTCAATCTCCTTCAGACCTGGAGGAAAGATGATCACGTTATAATTTTAATTTTTTTTAAATGTATCAATACATAAGCATCATATTAAGATTTCATATTAATATAGGCTTGTACTTTTCAGTCTGAATTGAATCCAGCGTGCTGTTGGATCAGAGCAGTACTTGTCTTTCTCTGTGTAGAATCTGCAGGACAGATATACAGTACCACTGAAATGAACACAATATCAGGCATATAAAACTGTGAAATGTGTGTAGAGAGAGCTTACACTATAGCATCCACACACGGACTCAGAGCATTCTGATGCCTGTATCCAATCAGTTTAACTTCAGGAGGGATTCTTCCCTTCGACACTTCCTTACAGCAAGTCACTCCAACTCTAGTGGGCCGACGATCTGAAAGAGAGACAGAGATTGAAATCTCCAAAGCACTTGTACTGTGCGTACTGTATACAGTATGTGTGAAAACAAGACGATCTTGATCTTGATAAGGGCTCCATCAAAGAAAACCAAACTGTGCTATAGCTAAACACAATCTATAGTAATGGATTCACCATCATTAAAGAGATAGTCCACCCAAAAATGAAAATTCTGTCAGAATTTACTCACCCTAATGTTCCAAACATGTGTGCATTTTTTTTTCTGCTGAACAAAATAATATTTTGAAAAATGTCCCATTGACTTCTATTGTATTTTTAAACAGAAACTGTTTAGCTTCTAACTCTCTTTAAAATATCTTCTTTTGTCTTCCACAGAAGAAAGAAAGTCAACAACATGAGGATGAGTAAATGATGACAGAATTTTCATCTTTGGGTGGACTATGCCTTTGGATTATGAAAGCAGGTTGGTGTGAATTAAATGGATCATAAATGCAAAATCTGAGTGTAAATATAAAAAAAGTTCATTAAAATCAGCAGATCCATAATAATCAGTACCAAAGGCTCTTATAAAAATACAAATACAATGATACAAAAAATCCCCAAACTTACAGTTGACTTGCTGCTCAGTAACACACACAAGAACCATCATCATCAGAGCTAATTTCCAGCAGAGATGCATGATGTTTGCTCAAAATATTCACAAAACCAGATGAGGAAGACGTAGATTCTGTTTTGAAGGTGCTATCTAGACTCATATCCTTTTATATGATATTGTTCAAGACAGGATATTGACTTCCTTTGCATCTCTAACCAGTAAGAGTAGCCTGCAGACCCCATGTGACAAACCAGTCGAATTCATGATCACAGCATTATGATGTCTCTTCCAAAGGTTTCTCATAATCAGCAGAAACAGTATCATTGACTGTGTGCTGCATGTTTAGTTACTTACAGTTGCCCAGTGCACCAGTGAAGCATCCAATAACAACTTATTCATACAAATGAACATTTAAGTATGGATGACATTTACATAAGTAGCACAAGGAAGGACATACATAGCCATCAACCAACTGCTAATGTAAGAATAAAGATGCTAAAGAGAAAAGGTGTCATCGTTTCTGACAGAGACCTCTTGCACACATTCAGAAACATCAACCACAAGCAAAACCAGTTGTTGCTGATCATAGTTTATTTGTAGTTTCAGATTGCACTCGTTCATTTGCATAATCAACTGACAAAAATATCTAGGTTTGTTTTCATACAAATCAGTCTTAATTTCACTCAGACTTGCGTCACCCTTCTTAACACTGTCCATTACCATTGAGCGAAATATATTTCAATGTGAAATATAATATATAAGCTAATATTGTATTTAAACACATTTGTTCTAAAGCAGTTTCCCTATAATTCAGTTTCTGAATAAAATGTATAAATTAAGAACTGTTACTGTCAAACTACATCATGTATTTGACAACATATATTGTAAATATTCAATTTAAATACACCTAATTTACTAACCGTCACTTTAAATATTTTCGAACTAAATCTCTTAACCCTCTGATATTCTTCATTTCGGGTGACACTAGTGATCTTTGGGGTCTCCAGAGACCCCAGGCAACAACATTTAATTTTATAACAGAATAATAGTGGTTTTTTTTAACAAATGTCATTTTACTCTGTTTATTAATGTTTTTACTCCACATTTGTGCAGTTTTTGGAGGATTTATGATATATTTTAAATAAAAATAAAATATATATATAGGCTACATTTTTTTTTTATACAAAAACAGCTTTTTATGTAAAATTCACTATATTAAATACCCAAATTTCCAAATTTCATTAATGGAGATAACATGGATAATTTTACATGGTTTAGTGTAAACATTTTGCCCATATTTTGGAAAATGTAGTTTTAAAAGTAATTTTTTTAAATAATTTTAGCCACTAGATGGCTATAGAGCTCCACTAAATGCTATTTGACTAACTGAAAGATAACTTTTTTTTTTCCAGTTGGATTCATATCTAAATATTATGAAATCACAATTCTAACAATAAAAAATACCTTTTTGTCAAAGTTTAGCATTTTTTGTATACTGAAATTAATTTTTTCCAATAATATTACGATTAGAATCAAACCTGAAAAAGATAAAATTTGAGTTTTTAGAGTTTATCATTTATTTCAATCTTCTTTTTTTCATATAATTGTACAAATGTAATCTACACTTCAGTTACTAACTGTAACAGAACAGATATGCATAGTTATATTATATATTGAGTACAAATACATGACATGATCATCAAAATGCAATGAACTGAACAGCATAACAAATGAGCAAATAAAGCAGTAACTTTTGTCTCTTTCTCTCTTCCTCTCTCTCTCTGTGTGTGTGTGCGTGTGTGTGTGTGTGTGTGCGTGTGTGTGTGTGTGTGTGTGTGTGTGTGTGTGTGTGTATGTGTGTGAGAGTGTTCACATTGTCGATGTGTCAGTGTCACCAAATTTATTTTTGTGGTGGTTCCGCATTTTGGACTATTTTATGTGACAAATTATAAGAGAGCAGTTTTTATAGTCTCACAAATGTATTCCTCTGTGTGTGTGTGTGTGTGTGTGTGTGCGCGCGTGTGCGAGCATGATAATTGTTTTTAGCACTGTTAGAAGTGTGCCGCTTCATTTCTGTCTATGTGTCCTGTGTTGTGTCTGATTTTGATGATGAATTTTGTCAATTTTCTAGACCACGAGTGTGACAATTTTTTTCACACTAACATAAAAACTGATATCATTACAATACTTTCTGTTTTTTTGTAGATCTAGAAAGGGTTGAGAGCCGTACAAAGTTTCATGCCATTTGGACAAAGAGAACATTTTAAAAAAATTCAGCAAAAGTCATTTGCGGGTTAAAAAGACCCAGAATAACACCAAATATTTTAATATAATAATATATCATATTTTAAAACTCATAACTACTTCAAGATGTGTTCTCATTATGAGTTTGCTTTTAGACATTCATGATTCATGATCTGTCAGTTGATTGGGAAGATCCTCCCACAGGAGTGAGTTTACTGATAGATGATGCTGGTGGTGGCGTGGAAGTCAGGCTTTGTTTCTTTGAGCTCTTCTGTAAAACAAACAAACAAAAAAAACCAACAACAATGTGAATACAAGAATACTATACTAAATATGCAACACTTTATAAGATTATGTTGTTACAAATTCAGGTATGTTTCACCACACTTGTTGGGTTTAACTTACAAAAGCTTCTTAACTTCCTCCTTCACCCATTGTTGTCTCCAATCAAGACAGAACTCTCCTCGTTCAGTCTTAAAGCTGTTAAAGAGAATGAAAAAGTTAAAACAGAAATCTAGCATCAGATTCTGTTGATTTCTAATCATGACATGTTTTCTTTAGAGAAGAACTGGGATTCTTACACGACGGCCTTCAGACATGGAGGATTTGATTTTAGCAGCCTGAAACCGATGATAGGATCAGTAAACTGTTCTCGAGTTAGTCTGGAGACGACTTTACAGCTGCAGTTGATCACCTTCTCAATAGCATCTGCTGAGACTGAAGAACAAGGTAAACCTCAATATTCTGCACCGTTCCATCAGATATAATAATATACAAACAGATTTAAGCACTTTACCTGTTATAGTCCAGATCACAGATGCAAAAACCACAACAGCCAAACTCCTCATGAGGATCCTTTGTGTCTCCATTGTCTCAGTCGATCTTCAACTTTCACTGCTTGTGTCTGAGAGAATATATGCAAGACTCTCACTAGTTTGACTTAAGTAGTCAATAAAGCGGAGCTTAACCCTTGTGCTTTGTTGAAAACTCTGAAACACCTTTTGTGTTCTCGGTCAAAAATTACCGGCCTTTTAAAAATTGCTTGTAAATCGTTTGTTATGCTATATTATCACCAAATATTGTATTCAATCTTTTTACCAACTTGTCTGTCAATTGGCACAGGTTTTGTATTTCTTTTTGGAACTGATTGATCATAGGCCTCATCGATCTGAGCTCAGCCTGATTTGTGGATACATTTGTCAATATTCAACAAAATATGGGGAATATCACACTAGTGTGCTTTAATATTTAACTAGGAAGTTTGTTTGGAAATGCTTTTATTTTGTACAAAATTTTGTGCAGCTGACACTCGGACCCTGAAGTTAGGCACGTCGTGACCTTCCAGATCGCAGATTTGGGTTGCTGGGTGCCAGCATGTCCCGAACAACAACTCAGTCAATCTCCAATAATGCCAGTGGTTCCTTAACCTGTAACCAAGAAGACTAACACACACACCGACACGGTTCCAAGGTTGGATTTGGCCAGGCTCTAACTATAAACAGGAGTCTCGTCTCAAAACATCAAGATAACAAGTTCTTTCTCTCAAGGATAGGGAACTTTAGTCTAAATGGAAAGTAAGGCTTTAACTGAGAAATGGTCCCTTAAACTATAGACTTCAATGACCCCTATTTGTTTTAACACGTTGAAGACCTTTCTCAAACACAAAACAAGTCCCTATTTCATTTCTGGAAGCCGGGCTAAATAAGCAAGCACTGTTACTGCATTCAGATATCAAATACTGACATTAAAGAATACATGAAAAGAACATTTCAGTGAACACACTGGTAACTTCTATAACAAAGTAAAATCTCCAGAAAAGTCATTCAAATCATTAGATATTTAGAAGGAAAAATATTGATTAATACCTTGAATGTTCAAAATATCTTCTTTTGTGTTCAGCAGAAGAAATAAATTCATACATGTTTGAAACAACTTGAGGGAGAGAAAATGATGACAGAATTTTCAGTTTTAGGTGAACTAGGCTATTCCTTTAAGAACAAAATAAAGTACAGATCTAGTTTTAAAGAAAACATCTCACCACAATGTAATTTTTGTAATCTTGAATCTGAAACTCTCAGACATTTATTTTGTAATTGTAAATACTCTGAAGACTTTTGGAAGCAAGTAGCCTATCTATGATGGTTTTTGATACATTCTTAAAATCAAAATAGATGAGTCCATAAGACTTAATACTGGCTCCGGAATTGATAACACATTAAAGGTAATAATTCTTCTTGAGACGTTTCATGTACATAGAGCTTAAGATGTCCATTACACCCTCCTTTAAGTTTTTCCTAAAGATCTTAAAATATGACTCATTGAATTCAATTACTAAAAATAATAAGTGTATAAAAACATCTCTTACTAAAAAAAAGAAAATAAAGTAATTTGTAGAATTTAATGTTTTACTCTGTACGATGTAAGATACATGTGTCCCCCAATTTAAGTTTTGGCTTCTGTTTGATGTTAAATGTCATTGTATGTTTTTCTGAAAGTTGAATAAAAAAAAGGGACTGAGCTAGTTACAAATTAGCTAACAGTTACTAAGTTTCTAGTGTGGACCTAAGTTTCCAATTTAAGTAAGAAATTGTGAATGGCTGGTGCAACACTAACTGTTACCCTGTTCGGGACCGTTAGTTTGATGAGAATAACCGAGGTCTGATATCTGAAAGAGTTAGTTTTTTTCTCCTTATCACTAACATTTAGATATCTAAATCAAAATAAACACCATCAATAAAAATAACAAAAATAAGCTAGGTTAGCTGATTACCTTAAAAGTCCATAGCAATCAAGTCGTAGGCTACTTTATCAGACAAGCGGATGCAATGAGACCTCGAACTTTTCCTGTTTGTTCATGTGAGTGTTGTCAACTATTTTCAAAGGAAAGTAACGCCTTCCCTAAAAGTCACTAAATGTCACTAGATGACGTCATACGTCAATTAGCATATTCATGACGCCATCGCGTCGTACTTGCGTTCTGCCTGCCTAATGTGTTTTCTCTCTAATGAATGCTCACAAAAAACGAATATACAAATTTCATCTCTCGTTATTCCATTCCAAACAGGAAATGAAATGATCAAAAAGTACACGGACCTATATAACTTCCCAATATTACCCTTTTTGTTTTTTAACGTCTCGTTTGGGGATGTGTGCGTACAGTATGCAAAGTAAAAAAAAAAATTTATTTCTGTTTATGCCTTTGCTTGTGAATCTATCCCATAACATGTTTCATTTGTTTATTTGCTAAGCCAAATAAACACTGGTTGAGAGTTTTTTGGCTGATAAATTGCATGACCTACTCTGTGCATTAGGTGCTGTTCTCCACTAGAGGGCGAACTTTCTATTACTGTAACACAATTCATTAGTACACTACATACAAATGTTTCACCCAAAAACGAAAATTCTCTTATAATCTGCAAAATATTAGTATGCTGTTATCTTTTTTCCCATTCAATTACAGTCAGTGGGGACTGGCTCTTTTTTTTTTGAACCTCAAAAAGGACTCGGAAGCAAAAGTATCATTATAAGTGAGAAGAAGAGAAAAAGTAATTCTGATTCTTAATAACACGAGGATTTATATGTGAACCTGGACCACAAAACCAGTCACATGGGTCAATTTTATTTTATTTTTTTTAATTGGGACAAAAAGGACAATAGGACAATATTTGTCTGAGAAACAACTATTTGAAAATCTGGAATCTGAGGGTGCAAAAAATCGAAACAAAATAAATGTTTTATATATTTACAGTAGGAAATTTACAAAATATCTTCATGGAACATGATCTTTACTTAATATCCTGATGATTTTTGGTATAAAAGAAAAATCCATAATTTTGACCCATACAATGTGTTGTTGGCTATTGCCACAAATATACCCGTGCGACTTGTGACTGGTTTTGTGATCCAGGGTCACATATTTCTTTAATGATTCAGCTTAAATATGATTAAATACAGTCCAAACTGTTACAGAGAAAAGGCTGGATGTAAGTAAGCAGTGTCATTTTTCCACCAAAAGTGCATTTAAAATTTAAAGGAGATCAAACAAAGCAATTAAGTGAAACTTCTTTTAACTTTCACATAAGCTAAAGGGGTCTAATGGGACCTTTTTTGCCTAAATAAAAATGTATATTCTCTTTGAATAAATTGATATATAGATAGATTTGCGGCATCTTTAGGCCTCCATTGGCTCAGTCCTCAATCTCCTTCAGACCTGAAGGAAAGATGATCATGTTATACGTTTTTTTAATTTTATTTTTTATCAATACACAAGCATCATATTAAGATGTCATATTAATATAGGCTCGTACCTTTCAGTCTGAATTGAATCCAGCGCGCTGTTGGATCAGAGCAGTACTTGTCTTTCTCTATGTAGAATCTGCAGGACAGATATACAGTACCACTGAAATGAACACAATATCAGGCATATAAAACTGTGAAATGTGTGTAGAGAGAGCTTACACTATAGCATCCACACACGGACTCAGAGCATTCTGATGCCTGTATCCAATCAGTTTACAGTTTTTCTCAATTGCTTAAACACAGTTCTTGAAACTATGCCTCGTATTCTCAAAACTGTAAACACAAATCTATAACATCTCACCCAATTCCCCAAACATCCTATTTTCAGGTCAAAATGAAGCTCTACACTCAAAACCATTCACTCTTGCTGAAAAACCAAACTTTGCCCTCAGACATCACACACACTACAACATAATCTAACACACTGGTGCAATACATTTAAAACAACATTTCCAAAACTGGTAAGTTATGCTGCTTGTGGTTGCTCTATCTCTATCTGTGTGTGAGGCAATTTGATGCATTTCTTTTTATCACAGTATAGTGCAACAGTGACAGTACATGTATGTGTTGTAACAGCACATAGTACAGCTCTCAAAAGTTACAGAGCAGTCTGAAGTACATCTACTGTACCTGTTTTTCTCCCGGAAGGTTCTTATAATTGAGGCGACGGTGAAGCGACTCAAATTTGGCCTTACTCCCAGCCTCCCTCATAGTCACACCATGGACAAAGACATGGGCAACTAGAGTGTCTTGTCTCCTTGCCCTTCCCCTTCACCTTCCTTCACCTCTTCCTCCACTCCCATCTCCTCCTCCTCCACTCCCATCTACATCTGATATTGAATGCTAATGCTTTCTAAATGACAACATGGTCTAGGGCTAGGCAATGAGAAATGAAGAGATGTGTGGTAGAGTTTTGCAGTGACAGTTCAACAAATCTGACTCATGTGTCAAAACAGGGAATATAGTTATAGTTTAGTGAAATGGGTGTGCTTTTTGATAAATGGCGTTATGGTTTTCAAATTTTTGTTAAAAAGCCTGGTTATAGTATTTAAGCAATCAAGAAAAACTGTGACAGCTATTTCTGAGATAGATGTCATGCAGAAAGGGGAGAGCAGACCCTGTGATGTACTCAGCTAAGTGCACTATATACTCTCTGCAGAGCTTTACAGTCCTGATTAGTGCAGTGTGAGAGGTGGTGGACAGGGTAGAGGGAGAAGAAGAGGAAGAGGAGATGGAGAAAGAGCAAGAAGTGCTGAGGATGTAGGAAGAGATGTAGGAAGAGATGTAGGAAGTAGAGGGAGAAAGAGATGGATAGATTGGAGGGCAATGGTATAGTGGAAAGAGAAAGAGTAGAAAATATAAGAAGAGATGGACAGAGAGGAAGAGGAGCGCAAGGTGTAAGAGGAGGGCAAGCTGTAAGAGGAGGGAGGAGAGGTAGAAGGATAGGGTACACACTTGTTTCAAATGAAATCAGAGCAACACTTATTGACCATATCATAAATCATGGTCTCTCACTGAGAGAAGCTGGGCAGAGAGTTCAGTCCAATATAAACAGATCCACAGTGGCTTCAATTATCCGCACATTTCAGAGGGAAAACCGGTAAGTAACTATATCATTCTACTTCTACAATGAGAGTCCATGTAGTCTTGTTTGACACAGGTCTAGATTTCTACAGTAAATGTTCCTGCTTGTCCAAACATTTTTCAGAATTATGGTTAGAGAACATTCAGGTGGACTAACAAGACTCCTTTCAATTGAACAAGAGCATGCCATTGTTGACATGGTGGTCCAGAACAACACCCTCCGCCTCAAAGAAATTCAGCAAAGAATAACACAGGACAATCAACTGTTTCACAATATCCACCAATGCAGTCTCTACACAATTGATCGTGTTCTAAGGAGAAATGCAATCCGAATGAATGGTGTTTTAAGCCCCCAACGGCGCCTTTCAGGCAGCGAGGGGATGGGTAGGTTTAAGGTTGAGGGTAGGGTTAGCTGCCTCTAAGGAGCCATTGGGGGCTTAAAACACCATCGAGCCTCGTTCCGCAGGGTGATCAGGAGCAAATGGTGCGGAATTTTGTAGTTGTTTGGGACAATGTCCAATTCCACCATTCAGCACTAGTGCGAGAGTGGTTTGAGAATCACCCACACCCACATTTCAGGATGGTGTTCCTTCCACCATATTCTCCTTTCTTGAATCCAATTGAGGAATTCAATGAATGCAGTAAATTTTATTTATTTACCTATGTACTTATTTGCATAATTTATTTTGTGGGGTGACAACTCATTGTTATACACCTGAACTCCTCATTAAAGTACTTAATGAAAAACATGTATTTTCATTTATTTCTTTTCTTTGTGTATCTTTAGCTGAATTTGAACACACTTTTAGTTTTGATGTTAATATTGAATTTTAATAAATGCATTACTAGAATACAATGCTGTGTTTCATTGTGCAGTGAATACTTAACTGTTTCGCCAACATAAGAGTGTGTTTAGTTTGCTGTGTTAACTGTTTTGAGAGCAGTTACCTGAGTTTGGAGAAATGTACCAAATCGATTGAGAAAAACAAACTCAAAAGCCCTTACTTGGAATTGTTTTATACCAACACTAACAAAGTTGTGTTAAATTCAATTCCTAATTCTGTCTTAAAAATTTAAGAATACATACCTGGTAAAAAAAACTAAAACAAAAAAACGATATAAACAGCAACCTCCGTGTGATCATCTCCTGAAACAGACACTCATCAAAACCAGTGTCCACTTGGAAAATGATAGGGCCTATCATTTTCCAAGTGGTAAACTAACGTTAGATGTCTTAAGTGTGACTGGACATGTCCCCACCACTTTTAAAACAAAATGCACACAAACGTGTCCCTGCTTGATATACAACCACTGATAAACATAATCGATTTTGATGACGAAAATATTTTTTGCGGAATAGAACCCAGAACCTCTGACACGCTTGGCAAAAGTTATACCACTGGTCCTGGACCATTAAAGTACAACAGTCGGATCTATGTATTTATTCACGTGAAAATTCTTGCCACTAACAACATATTAGATCTCATTAAACGCCAAATTAAACCCAATGTACTATTTATCGATTACTGGACATCGTAATGTTATTGTACATACATCTGATTTAGGATTTAGCACTGTAACCCCCCTCACATACACCTGTCCCACCCACTTTTTAAAACAAAGTTACCCCACTTAATATAATTACAGTCTTTTTTTCACGAGCTTCAACAGTAAGCTACTGCCTTAATCACACTATAGGGTTCATGTTAACGTAGTAGATAGCCTACTGTTCTTTGCAAAATGTGCCTCTAGAAAGCAGCACAGTATGTGTTATGTATATTATGTGCACTACAGTGCTGTTTTGCAGATGATTAATATTGAGGGATGGTTAAAATTTTGGAAGGCATCACTTCATGATAATTTAATAAAAAACTAAAAAAAACTTGAGTCGTTCAATCAACCAGTTCCAGTCTAAAAGCCTAGTTAATCTAACTAAATTCTAACTTTTTTTTCTAACAAATCTGTCTTTCTTACTAATCTTAAGGTTACAGGGGTTAAACACTATGTGATTTTATGTGATCTGATTCACAGAATTGTACTTTTATGTGTATTTCTTTAAAGTGAACATTATCTGTACTACTTTCTGAGGAGGGAATGTTTTATCAGTGTTTTAGTAGTCTGTTCCCTGTTTTAGTAGTCTGTTTAGTAGCTCAGGCCCTCTACAATCTTGGAGGATCTGCGATTCCCTTGTGCTTTTGTGTGTGCGTTGAATGCTCTGTGCAGGTCTAGTGATATGCAACAGCTGACCCCAAGACGCCTTTCTACGACCTCCGAGGTGATCATCGGACCAAATCTTGGACTCGGATGACAATGTCGACTTACCCTCCTATCTGTACATAAGTGTAGAATTGTTTTAACTTTGTTCTCTTGCCAATGAGAAGTAGCCAACATGTATGTACTGATGTCATTCATGCCCTTGGAAATGGTATAACTGGTGTGAGATTTTGTGTACGGTAGAGTCTCTGGCCTGCGACCCCGTGAGACTTTGACGCCTGGCTCTACCGATGAAACTATTCTTGAGTACATTTTTACTTATTTGATTGTACCTCACGACTCCTGGTCTTCTTTCATCATATCTGGTCCTGGGTCTTTAAGCTGTTATCCCCTAACACTAGAAACACTGTAAATCATGTTAAACCATGCTAGAACATTGTAAAACTTTCTCAAACTTTCTGGCTAGGCTTTTTCAAGCCAACTTAGTTTTTCTACAAACTTTACCATCTAGTCCAGAATTGTTGTTGATCATTCTGATTTCAGAACAACAAATATCAAGCCTGTTTCAAAAGTTAAAGCTGTTTTATAAAACAAAGAGAAGAATGTATTGAAATACTACAGATGTAAAACTGAACTTAAATGATAGCAAAATATGATTTTAAATAAAGGTCATTGATGAGACCATTTTCTTTTAGAAATGACTTTTCATGACTTTTTATGTACATTTAATAAATATACAATATGATTCTATAGGCATTCCTTTATGTATATATTTCATTATTTAACAAACATGTACACTCATTCATAAATTATATTTATACACGTACAAATTCATAATTTCAAGTGTAGCTTAATGTTTCTTTTTTGTAGCCTATTGTCTATGATCTTCGTTACTTGATTTATATTTGATAAACCTTTTTAAATCAAATACAAAATAATTACAAATTTATTTAAATAAGTACTAAAATTATATATAAATTGATATAATAATTTATTTGCCTTGCTAAAAGCTGCATCCACCTCCGACTTCCGGTTATTAGCGGCAGCTGACGTCAGCTGCAAGTGGCAGCTACTTCCTGCTGCCAGCTGCCGATTTTTCGCTGAACCCCCTCAGAAGCATTTTTGAGACGGAAGTCAAGTGGAAACAGCAATGGGTCTCGGCGGACCACTTGATCCCATCGTAGAAAACGCGTTTTAACCTACAGATTTTTCACGAGAAAATTTATCGGAGATTCGGACGATTGGAACACAACAATATAAAAATCAAGGAAAGCGTAAAAGGCATGTTTTGGACTATCAATGCAGTTTCATCTCGAAAAAGGATGTCGTCAGCATTGGAGCAGGGAGTAAACTATCGATCCCGGTGAGGAATTAACCCACAGTATAACCCACAGTAAAAGTATAGGGAGAGTGGGGCACAAAGTAGCCTAATGCTTTTTGACTTTCTCTGTTTGTGTACAGAGTATTTATTTTTTCCCACTTTAATTTCCCACATTTCTAGTACAATTATGTGGTTTTGTTTTATTAATACAGTAAATACTTTTTTCTTGATATAGCCTACGCCGAAAGAATGGAAGTGAAATGTGACAACATGCCCCATAGGTGGGGTACATTGTAACATGACCATATGACAGCTTAAAATGTTATCTGATCTAATAAAAAAAAAAAATACAAGACAGACTAAAATATTTTCTAAATAAAATACAATTATTAACTTTTTCATATAAAATAATGGCATTTTTAATAATTAAATATAAACTCATTTTTGAGTTTTGACTATGAACACAGGAAAACACAGCTATACAACATAGTTCAAAACAAATAAGTAATTAGTAATTTCTGAACACTCAGTCTTTATTCACCTTTTTCTCATGTTTTCTCAATAGAATTAATAAAAGTATAGAATATAGCATATTTCTAATAGGGGCACATTGTAACGCAGTGTGACTTCATTCCCCACCTGCACAACTGGGATTTAAACCCGGCTAGTGTATTCTGCTAGTTAGCCATCTTAACTGTTAAATAACATATTGGAGATTAAAATAATATCAGATTAGTCTAATTTTAAATAAACACAAAAAATAGAGATGAAAATTAACTTAAGTAAGAAATTTACTTTTGCTATATGGTATAATAAATGTCTGTGGATATCTTCAAAAAAAAAATATATATATTTTGGCGCAATTTTTTCTCTATATAGTGTCGATATGGCAACTAGTAAATACACCAAGTTTCGTCATGCTAGCATGTGTGGAAGTATTTAAAACAAGTGTTTTACAACTAGCCCCGCGTTACGTTGTGCCCCACGCTCCCCGCCGGTGTCAACAATGTTTATTGTTCTGTGCTGTTGTATACAACGATACTACTAAATATCCCCATGAATAAGCTAACAGTAGGCTAGCTATTGGTGTGCAGTAGGGACTATCATTTTCCAAGTGGTAAACTAATGTTAGATATTTTAAGTGTGACTTGACTGCAATTATGGTTACTTTAAATATGAGCCCCCCCTTACATACACCTGCCCCACCCTCTTAATATAATTACAGTATTTTTTACACGAGCTTCAACAGTAAGCTACTGCCTTAATCACATTATAGGGTTCATGTTAACGTAGTAGATAGCCTACTGTTCTTTGCGATATGTGCCTCTAGAGAGCAGCACAGTATGTGTTATGCATATTAAATACTGTTTTGCAGATGATTACAGTTTTTCTCGATTGCTTAAACACATTTCTTGAAACTATGCCTCATATTCTCAAAACTATAAACACAAATCCATAACTTCTCACCCAATTCCCCAAACTTCCCATTTTCAGGTCAAAATGAAGCTCTACACTCAAAACCATTCACTCTTGCTGAAAAACCAAACTTTGACCTCAGACATCACACACAAGCCCTCAAAATCACACACACTACAACATAGTCTAACACACTGGAGCAATAAATTCAAAACAACATTTCCAAAACAAGTTATGTTGCTTGTGGTTCCCCCCCTCACAAACCTTTTCACATGATGAACACAAAAGACACAACCAATGGATACATTGGCACATTTTTATTCATTCATGTACTACACAGTACAACACACACACCAAAAAACAAAAACATATTTTTTTTCCTGTTTTACTTTTTTAAAAATGTACTTTACTTAATTTACTTAAGATGTGTGTGACCATCATATGACAGTAAAGGAGCACACACAAACCTTATTCTAATATGGAATTGTATTGGAATGGTAAAGAGTGTTGGGACGTGACAGGAGGGCCTCCACTCAAGGAGACAATATGATGAATAAGTCTAAGAATGTTCCACATATAGTTGAAAATACCATCATTGGCCGAGAAAGATAACATTCTGGGAGTCAAGACTATAAAGGAGAAAGGATACCCTCCCTTCACTGTCACACTCTGTGTCACTCTGTGTGACTGTACGACTGCTGGCCTTTTCTTGCAAGAAAATAAACCTCATCAAAGACTATTGGAAATGTTTGTCTCTTATTGAGTGATAGAATTTTGTTTGCCACCACACCTCCCTGAAGATTCTCGAGACGACGGTAAAGCGACTCAAATTTGGCCTTACTCGTAGCCCAGCCTCCCTCATAGTCATACCATTGACTAAGACATGGGCAACTAGAGTGGCTTGAATTTCATCTGAGACTGCTTGTCTTCTTGCCCTTGCCCGTCCTCCTCCAACTTCTTTTCGTGTCTTTCTGGATCCATTGTTCCAAAACTCAATAAATTGATTCGGGCCCTTTTATCTATCTATTGAAGGATCTGCTTGATGTGTGTTAAATTTTGACTCTTAGTGTTTCCACTTGGGTAATTGTGTGTAACTGAGCTGAAGCTGTGCTGACTTGAGTGAACAATATTGAATGCTAGTGCTTTCTAAATGACAACATGGTGTAGGCAATGAGAAATGAAGGGATTTGTGTGAAGAGTTCTGCAGTGACAGTTCAACAAATCTGACTCATGTGTCAAACAGGGAATAGTGTTTATAGTTTCGGGAAATGGGTGTGCTTTTTGATAAATGGCATTATGGTTTTGAAATTTTTGTTCAAAAGCCTGGTTATAGTGTTTAAGCAATCGAGAAAAACTGTAATATTGAGGGATGGTTACAATTTTGAAAGGCATCACATCATGATAATTTAATAATAAAAAAACTTTCAAACTGCCAGTGTGAATATTAATATTTGTTCAGTATGGGACACGAGTCCTGATGTAGTAATATTTGTACACTAAAACATTGTGTTGGTTCAACAACAATTCTAATAAAATAACACAACTGTTTGCATCAACCTTTTTTTAGTCATGACAACTTCTAATGAAATTGTTAAATTTACAAACTAAACTGAATTAGAGGAACTTGATCATTTTTAGCATAAACACAAATATTTAAGTCGATTTAGTTACTCCAACTAATGGAGTTGTGGCCCTGGAACTAATTAATTGGATTTTTTTCAGTTAAAATCAGCAGCTAGCATAAGCACTTGTTAATGCAACTTATTAAGCGTGTAAATTTAATGAACAAGTAAGATATCTGCCTCTGGCATTAGCACAGTCATTGCTCAGTCATTTACCTGCAAGTATCGACTCTTCAGCACAATGGTAAACATAAAAAAACGTAAGCTCAACGTAACAGAAACTATTTTAAATGTCGAACATAACAGAATTTAACACTAACAGGCATTTTCCTTTACCTAAAAACACATAAAATAACACTTAATTTCAACATTTATTCTCCTTATCAGTCCTATGCAAAGCATATGCAAAGAAATCTACTGCCCAATTTCGAAGTTAACAAGAACATTTTAAGTTACTTCAACTTATTTTTTTAGAAAATAAGTTAACAGAGACATTTGAGTTTACATTACATGCAACATTAACTTAATGTAATGATCAACATTATTATCTCAACAGAACTAGTTCTGTTTGTTGTTGTTCAAGATTTTGATTGACCTTTTACACCTTAAAGTTTATTCAAATTAGGGGAAAATAGTATGTATGCATCAACTGAAAACATGTTTGTCTGTTCCTTTGTCTGTGGAGGGTGTGTCATGATCAAAACATTTCGAACATGAACTGGCATGCAATTTACTTGCACGCAAACAGTTGAAAGCATTCAGCGGTTTCAAATGTATGAGCAGCAGTACATACGTATTCAACTTTCGGACAGAATTCTTCTTGCAAAGTTATGGTAAACTTACCAAGACCAAAAGTATTTGGAATGTGTGTAGTAATAAAATAAATATTTTACTTGTACACTTATTGTAGTGTTGTCTATTGGGTTGAACAAAATAGAGGCTTGAGATAGACAGACATACTTTATCATCTCAGGAGTAAATTTAAATGTTTTTATTGGCTAGTCATACAACTAGCTAAGAAACAAATTTCATTAAGCCTACATCTGTAGTTAATGATTCTTCCTCTTTTTGTAACCCCATATTTCTCTCTATGCATTTAGATTTCTGCTTGTTTATATGCAAATTAAATAAGAGACCCAAGTTGAGCGCATATATATATATATATATATATATGTATATGTACGTATATATAATATGTATATAGATATAATATGCATACTGTACATAAGTGTTTGTGTGTGTATACCTCAAAGTGTAAGTAACACGTGTTGAAATCAAACAAACAAAACAAACTGAAACAAAATGTGAAATGTCCTGCTGTGACTTGTATATTTGTTTTTAATAAGTGTTGAAAGATGAAAGGCCAACTCAGCAGTCATGGGATTTACAAGAAACCACTCCCAGGCAGTTTAAGTTTCGGTTTCCAAGAAGTGGCATGCTATAAATTAATTCAGTAGTGAACTATGAGCCATTACAAAATAGCATGGATAGTGCTATTGACCTTAATCAAACTGATTCAAAGAAAACCATTATAACCTGAACCATTATATGTTAAAGTAAATGCATTCAACAACAATAAATCATGTTTGGCTTTCGTTTTACTGAATGTACTGTTTTGTTTAGACCGGTTTAACCGGACTTGGTTGACCTATCTGTTTGTTTAACGTCAAACTTTAACCTGTTCAGACGAGAGGGACAAAACATATGACCATGCTTTTTTATTTTCTAAATGCAGCCATAAATGGCATCCAATCAAAAATTCAGATTATTATATGTCATTTAAAATATCCATTACAATATACATCATTTCTGAGTATAAAAGTATAAAAACCAAATTGAATTTGTATGTTCTGTCAAGAAAACTTGATTTATGTGTTAATGCACCCATTAACACAAGCGATTGATTAGAGTTGTATATCTTTAATATCTCTCTTGCTTATGGATACAATGGAACTGGATCTTCCCGTCGGCTTCAGATTTCCAGCTCAGATCAGGATTTTTTTTTTTTTTGCTGTGCCGCACCTGGTTAAACAAATGCACTTTAAGCAAATATAAACCCAGCACCCCCCTCCATTACACACTGTATAAAAAAAAGATAGTAGACAGACTTTAGACTCATTTAACTGGTTTTAACATCATTTGTTGTTCATAGAAGTTTAACATTTCAGACAGAAACTGAACTTTTTAAGTGCATGTAAATGTACTGACGTTGCAGTGAGATATCAAACCTTATGCAACCATCACAAGGTTCAATGTGACCTCCAGCAAAACTGCATTGTACACCATAATAACCCCGTGAAAGATTGAAAGAGATACAGCAGTCACAAAACAAAGAAGTGCATTAATACATTATATATCGCTCATCTAAATTTACATGGTGAAACCAATTTTCATATGATTTTCATAAGGCATTTACATAACAGGTTTACCAGGTAGTTACACTGCACTTTTTCCAGGAAACCTATGATACCTTGTACCATGTCATTACATGAAACCAAGCAAACAGCTGATTGATGAGACATAGAATTCCATTTACTCATTTGGTTGTGCAAAACAAAATCATTGTCTGAAAAGAGTGGATTACTAGTATGTGTTTCTGCTACAGGGAAAATCATTCAGATTTTTTTTCTCATCACCTTATGGATTTTCTCCCCTTACTACAGTCACGTCTTGCTCACTGTGTTTTAAGACATTAATACATATCTCCTTAAGTTTGCTTAGTGATTGTGCTTGATGTCATACCAAACAGCTTGTCTCAACATCTTCAAGAACTTTCTCAGGTTTGTCATTTGTACAATCTTTGCATGGATACAGTACATTTTATTTATATTCAGTGATTGTTAAAAGTCCAATTCTATCCTAAATGGCCCACAAGGCCCACCCAAATTTGGGAAATACCCCCTCCCCTTGCCAAAGTGATATAACGCTTCTTCAGTATTCCATCATGATGAACCACCATGTGTAGTTTTCTACAAAGTAAAGAGAAAAACCTGGATCATGGCTGTCTTGGGTTAGTGTTGCTTTTACTTTATGTTTTGCTAAAATTGGGAATATATGAATTTATACATTCTGAATTTAATTTAGTTTGATAACTAAAGTGTGCATGTTAGGTTGGTTTTGCATCAATACAAAACTGAAACTATGGTTCAGTTTTTGAAGTTGCGTTTAAAAGAAAGATTGAAGAGAAGTGTTTTAGCGAATAAGGAAGACATTTTTAAGAGGAACTAAAACATTCTTCCTCATCAGCCTGGAACAATGAAAATGAAGTCACTGGGATTTCCTTTAGAATGTGTTAATAATTGAGTAAAAACATGCTTCTGCTGTGGAATTTACAGTAACGCCTTTGTCTTGATCATTCAGCAGTCTCACAATTAAAGAAATAATATATTGGAATATAATTTGCAAAGTGAAAACTTTTTCTATCTTGTCGTCGTAATTATGGTTTAAAATGTGCAGCTTTTGTCATATTAAGCTTCTGTGTGTGTGTTTTACTTGCCAGAGACTTATAACACTTGTTGTTACAGGTAATATTTGAGACAGTCTTGTGGGTTTGGTTCACCATAATGTGAGATCTTATACGTTTACCTCTGCACCCATGTAGTAAGTAAAACAAAAGTCAAGAATTAGACATATGTATATTTGTTTTATTAAAGAAGCTGTACAACAGCCAGTCATCATAATATACAATTTTCACAAGATAAAAATGTAAAGTAGCAGCTTGATCCCACACGTTCTGAGTAACAGGAATAATATATGCCTCCACCCAGATTAATTCCGAAAGATCATTTTTTACTTTGCTATTTAGAGCTAAAACAATATCTAATAATTCTTTCACAGTTAGAAATGATATGATGTGTGGAGTTAAGCATATGCAGATATTTACGGTTCTCATTTTACATGCTGCTGTACAGGGGCAGATGCATCCTGGAAACATGTCTGAACTACATTTGCCCATCACCCTTTTGTGTGATATGGTGTACATTTTCTTACTCTTACTGTTTGTTGTAGTATTGCCTTTGCTCTCGTCATTGGTCCTTGGGGGCCACAAGCAAAGACAATACAACCACAAACAGTTAGAGAAAGAAAATTTGCACCATATCAAAAAATATTGACTTTTCTTTGCTGACCTCAGAAGAATAATGAAAATTAATTTTATTCCTCTGGGTCTAACGCTTCGGTTCTGATGTTCACTCTTATGGTAAGCTGTTGTGTCATAATTACATTTAAAATCATGCACTGGCATAGGTACTCTGTATATCTTTGTGGAGCAGTTTAGATCCTGACTTGTCATTTTTACACGTTTTTTCTCTCGATTTGCATGCATTGACAACCAGCAAGACCATGCAGAGCCCAAGCAGGCATACTGAGGCATAAATGCCGCATTTGTAATTATTAAGCAGACTGGTTTCAGTTTGCAGGGGTTTTTCATCTGTGGAAGCTATGACAGAAAGAGGGGAAAAGCATATATTATAACGACTCTGAGGAAGCAAAGTGATGGCTCACAAAAACAATTCTTGTTTATAATATTATATACCTTGTTTTGACTTAGTAGTAAATGCAGGGCTTCTAGTTGATTGTTCTGTGGAAAGATAAAAAACTATTTTGTTCAGTGAGGCTCACTCAATTCATGAATCTTACCAAAAGCATTAAATGTGAGAGTGAGACTAATGTTAAATTAAGAAACACTACAATATTAATATATATGTGAATGAGACTCAAGTTGTTTTCAACAAACCTGTGGATGTTTTTGGTTTGCATTGTTTTGAGTCTGAAAAAAAATATTTGTAATGACACCTTTTAATTAATGACATCATACCCAATATTTTTATTAAAAAGAATAACATTCAATTGGAAACTGAGTTATTTACCTTTGACAAATAGCCTAACTTCACAGCTAGGTTTTCCATTTATGCAGAGAATGTATAGGCCTTGATCAGACTGATCACATCCATCGATGGAGAGAGATAAATTTTCACTCAAATGTACTGTCCTGTTCGTGTAAGTGTCTCCTTTTTGTCTGTGTCCATAATATGTCCAGATCACCCTTTCACCAGATCCTTTTTTCCAAAGTGCATTTATCTCCACTTTGCCCTCCGTATGATCCCTTTGCAGACAGGACAATGTTGTTTGCTCACCCTCACAATGTACTATGAAACCTTAATACAACACAGAACTTATGTCATTTGTTATAGGAACAATAAATTTGACCTGATACAGATTTTTTAAATGAAGTAACTCTGTAAGAAATCAAATGGGCATTAGTTTGTATAAGAGCTTACCACTATTTGCTGTGCAGATTGGAATCAGCAGGAGGAAGCATGAGATGCCTTTTAACCTGCAGTTAAAAAGTGTATAGACTATTTAAGTATATGTATTAAATATAGTAGTTAATGATAAACAGTTATATGGGTAATATTTGCTTGTTCTGATAATACCAAATTTTTGTTTACCAGCAAATTAAACTATGGCTTTCTTCACATTGCATGCTGCGGAAATCTGTTCTTGAGTTTTAATCACATTAACTTTACTGAATTAATTACATGATTTGTCCTGTTATATTTGCACATATGTAATTTAATTGTATTTACCAGAGGCCTATGGATCATCACATAATACGAGGCTTATTAAATTCACATTTACATCATATATTTTATATATCTTGTCGCTGTCTACGCTATCATTGTTGCCATGACAAACTTTAAAATGGAGTGTGTTGTTCTGAAACAGTTGTCACCCAGATACTGATTCACAGCGGACTATAACACAAGGCGGTATCCAACGCCAGCCCCAGTGCGAACACCAATTAGGCTATGATCTAAGAATTGTCTTATTTGAAGCGTGACTGTACATTACATGTTCTGACTTGAAGATAAACTATTGTGGAAAAATAAAGTAAAAAATAAAAAATAAAAAAATAAAATAAAAATAAAATCCCTTTTTCACAAAAGTAGAGCTTTTGTGCCTTAGTACAGAATGTATACATTCTGTACTCTATAGAGAAGTAGAGAATGTGCCTTACACATTCACAAAACTGTAAGGCAACTAAGCTCATTTTTATAAAAATTTTCTTCGATTTTAATGAATATTATCATATAAGCAAAGCTGAAAAAAGGGGTAGGGTTTACTTTGAAACAATTTTCTCTCGGAAATGAAAACATTTCACTCAAAAAATACAAAGAAATTGCAAGTAAAGTAGCCTAATATTGAATTAAACCTAAAAACAAAGTAAAAACAAAACAAAAAACGCAGTAGGAGTAGGCTATTACATGCCCACATAACTAATAAAATGCTGTGTAAGCGATGTATTAAATGCAGTTTGTTATCCAATATTCAACTCAATCCCTCAATACTGGATAAAAACGCCTCAGTGTGGTAACGTTAGATCTCGAGCTCTTCTGCACTATCCATGTAGCCTACTAATCGTGGCTGTATAGCAGCCTATACTCACAACATTTCGTGCAGTCATGAGTTCGGTCCAATTGACTGTCGTTAAATCACCACCCAATTCCTCTTCTTAACAGTATTCTCTGCCTTATTCTACAGAAAGATCTCTCTCCTATTTATCAGGAAAGTACAAAGGCGAAATGAGTAGCCTGCTATTGGATTGCGAGTGCAACGGTGGGGAGGTGGCAGCCTACGCACTCACGGGCTCCTACAAGGTCTCTTTCAAAACATAACACCGCATTGACTGTCGGGTGCTGCTGAGCTCGCAATCTCGCATCAGTGCGGGCTCGGCAAGTGCGCATCGAGGGCGCATATCGACCGCATGCGAGCACCCTTCTGAAACCTAAAACGACAAATGGGACACGGTTTCATAGGAAACGCGCACGCGGCAGCCATTGTAAGCATGATTGTAAGTCCACAAGACCGAAATAGTCCCATGAATAGTCCAGGCGTTTTAGGAAAAAAGGGTGAACAAACTGCAACAGAATCAAACTCAACTGATTTTGTATCCTCCATATGTCCTGAGTAAGGAAAAAAAAGCCCCGAAGAATCCCATTAGGGGAAATTTCCGAAAAAGACCCAAATATATCCTATTCATACGCCTGTTCATTTTTTTCTCACATGAATAGGGTAAAAAATTTAACCTTTAGATATCACCATGAAAATTACTGAGTTGATTACTTGTATCAAGACAAACAAAAAATGTATTACAAGTTTTTTTTAAGTGTTTGTTAACATGGACAAACGGTGCATAATCTAATTACAGATGTGCTAATTTGCATAAATATCACAACAGATCTAAACATTGGGTACAGCCAGGAGAAAATGTCTTGTTGAATCTTGTTGACATATAACAGTAAAAGACTAAATGTTAAGGTCTGAATGGAACCCATTTAGGCTACCCATGAGCATTAATACATAGAGGCAGGAAAAAGTACTTTAAAACAGCCTTTATTAATTATTATTGCAAAGATGGGGTTTGGGGCTGGGTCCGTGGGACTATTTCTGGGGATTCACTTTTTATTTTACCGTTACCTACCTTTTGTCTTCTGCATTCTCCTTACCATTGTCTCCTGTTCTTCCCTCAGACTCGTCCCCCAGAAACAGTCCCACAGACCCAGCCCCAAACCCAATCTCTTAAAAATTAATAAAGGCTGGTTTAAAGTACTTCTTCCTGCCTCTATGTATTAATGCTCATGGGTAGCCTAAATGGGTTCCATTCAGACCTTAACATTTAGTCTTTTACTGTTATATGTCAACAAGATTCAACAAGACATTTTCACCTGGCTATACCCAATGTTTAGATCTGTTGTGATATTTATGCAAATTAGCACATCTGTAATTAGATTATGCACCGTTTGTCCATGTTAACAAACAATTAAAAAAAACTTGTAATACATTTTTTGTTTGTCTTGATATAAGTAATCAACTCAGTAATTTTCATGGTGATATCTAAAGGTTAAATTTTTTTACCCTATTCATGTGAGAAAAATAATGAATAGGCATATGAATAGGTTATATTTGGGTCTTTTTCGGAACTTTCCCCTAATGGGATTCTTCGGGGCTTTTTTTTCCTTACTCAGGACATATGGAGGATACAAAATCATTTGAGTTTGATTCTGTTGCAATTTGTTTACGGTTGACCCCCATTTTGGCTTAAAACGCCTGGACTAAAAGTGCATATGAAGTGTGCCATCTGGGACAGGGGCAGGGGCATTTCAGGCAGAGGGTGATGTGTCGTACGTGTCACCTAGCAACAACTTACACATCACAGCATAACGCTCCTCCGATAAATTATTTGTTAGCTATTAAAGGAGCTATGTTCACAAACTGTTAATTTTAACAGAAAAGCAAGCTAGCCTACTAGTATCACCCGCGTCCTCAACATAACACTTGGACCAGTTCTAGGTGTGGAAATACATAAAACTTACACTGTGGACCAGATGTTGAATACAGAAACACTTTATTGTTACACAACAAACGTAAAGAAATAAAAAGGTAACGTTAAGTAAGTTAAGTAAAACTCACTTTTTTCTTTTTGTGTTCTAGACTGGGAATCATTTATTGTAGTAAATCCACCTGGGCTGGATGATTTGTTTAGACTAGTTAGTAGTTAAGATCAATAGGTTATACCTATTTCAGTTTTACTTTAGTGTGAGTTAACCCTTCTTTTCCTTCACAGGCAAACGAACAATTTCATTATACTCAAGGCAAGACGAAGTAAACACAATCACATATCACAACACAGAACAATATAGGGGCGTATAGCCAGTCTACAACCCCCCCCCCCCCACCCCCAAATCAATTCAGAAATATGAAATATTATATTATCTTTTATATTATGCTATGAATGATTGCTGTCTATTTATTTATTTAGCCTATACTCATTTAGACCATATTTTTTATGTGGTCGAGCCTATACTGTATGCATGATTTGGCATGGCAGCCAATAAATAACCATTACCTTACCGCTGGCAGCAGAATTCTGTGTTTGGCCCATGGCCGGTTCCTGAGAATATTTTCTTCACACTTGAACCCCTAATAATAATAACAATAGTAATATAATAAAAACAGCAGAGCGTGAACCCCTAATGAACTCCTTAATGACCAGGAGGCTTTCATCAGATCACCGTGAATATTCAAGTCCTCTTTTAAAACACCAAAAAAAAAAAAAAAACTTCGTGCTGATTTAATTTTGATGTTTATGGCATTAATGGCATAAAGTAAACATAAACAGCTATATATATAGCCTATATGTATAAGCCCATAAAGGAAGTACAATTTTTTTTACTAAAACATAAAACATAAAAAACTAAAAATATAAAAATAAAAGCTGAATCAATATCTTATTATAATATACAATTATAATAATAAAAAAAACATACTAAAGGTGAAAGGGTAGAAAAATGAAAGTAAAACAAAAAAGGATTAAAGACCTATGGGTGAAGCGGCAGTTTAACAATGCACATTATGCTTATGAAAAACAGTACAAAGATGCAAATCAGTGTTTTTTTATGCTTGAAACTTGATTTACACTTGTACAAAACTTATTTTGAGCATGCATATTTATTTTATGCTTACATAGGCCAACACTTTCCACAAATCTTACATGCACAACTTTATACCTGACACTCTGAACTTCTGTTACATTAAGTTTAAGTTTTATTTGCTGCATTTCTCTGCTTTTGGGTCCAATAAAGTTATAGACCATAAGGTTACAGTGATACAGTAATTTGTTTGTCATTGTGTATTATAGGTAGTACATTTGGTAGTGCCAAATTTCACTGTTATATCCATGGAATTTGTTATGTTTTTATTTATTTTGTACAATATAAGAGCAGAGGGGATAATGCATGTATTTTCATTTAATGCGTGCGTATACTGTGTCCTGTGTCAGCTGATGTTGTCTTCTGTTTTTTTGCATTTTGTTTATATTGACAGATGCATATGTAATTTCATCAGCTTCATTCCCCTGAAACAACAGAGATAAGTGTAAGTTACCAGAAAAAGGTTTGTAAGACTCAGTTTATCAGGCCAGGTCATTAAATACTTTAAAGCAGTGGTTTCAAACTTTTTCAAGAGCGACCCTTTTTTTATTTTTTTTTATTGACGCGACCCATAGGACTATATAGGCCTATTCTTAAGATTTCTCTTAACAACCGCTTTTGATGATGCACGTGCAGTGGCTTATCCGTGACGCGATCGCAACGCAAAGTTGATTCTGCACTCTTTTGATCTAGCTAAAGCTACAGGGATGCTAATTAACCGGTTAACCATTAACCATTGTAAGAATTTAAACCAATTAATATAGCCTACTATCGTTTGATGTATGCTTAAAAAATTCACTAAAAATATTCCACAACAAATCCTTTAAATTTAATGATATTCAGAACAGAACAAGAATGAAAAAAATATCTATAAACAAGCCAAAACGAAATAATTTAAAGCGAAAGTGAACGTAAGCGGCGTTGGGCTCGCGTAACTCTCTCATTCGAATACATTTTTTTCCATATTCGCGATTTATTTGGTTGCTAAACTATTAGTTATAGGCTTCTAAGAAAAAATGAAAATGGTTATCCCCCCAAATTTTAAATATTTATTAGGCTTCAAAAAATATAAAAACTTTTAATTTAAGTGAACTTAAAACAAACCTTACATAAACCCATTATAAATGTCATATTTAGGCTACCTGTGCCTTTCCTGTCTAACGGATATGAAATATACAGAAATTGGATAAGGTTATCAAAACATTCCGCACTGCATAAATTATCAACTAAATATAGAGAAATCCGTATTAAAGCTACACGCATTCTTTAGTCAAGAGCTGTTAATAATTTTCTCCGAGAATTAGCTGCTGCCACTTTAGGACCAGCCACAGCTGACGATCTCACGCATCCCATTCTCTCACTACATTTTACTTTCATTTAAGATTTTATTTAACTCATTTAAGACTGTTCTTGTGAGGATACTCGACAAAACGGACATTTTGGCATACATGCTAATTAGTTCGTTCTAGCGCGAAAGATAACTTGATACTGGCGCGCGTCTATGGGTCGTCTCGTGTGTATGTGTGTGTGTGTGTCAGGAGGACATTTACTGACAGCGCGTTATCTTTTGTCTTGTCGCGCATGAATGGTTTAAAAGCATTTGCATGAATAAGAGCGGGATCATATAACGATAGCTTAAAGTTAGCTGTTGTTGTTTCTGTCCCCATAGGAAATTACGGAGGAAAGTACACTTCTTTGTACTTCACTCACGTTCCAATATCGATCCCTCTTCAAAAAAAATCACCCTCTTCACATGCGCAAAATGTGCTTGGAAACATCACAGTGGAGCGGTGCTTACGCTGAATGGCATGAATTGTAGGCTACTGACTATTTAAACAGAGCAGTGTAATTTTTATGTGAGGTTGACTATTTTATTTTGATAATGAATCGGCTGCGATTGCAAGATTGCAATGCTGGAATATGTTGTGTGCGTGTGAGGCGCCACCGGCGCGATGGAATCATAAAAATATACTCCGTTATTTTGTTCATACAGGACATCATTCGAATCTGCAAAGTATTTATTTATATTTGTGTACACTCACAATAAAACACAACATTGTGCTTTTGTAAAATAAAGAAAACAAACAAACTGCCGTCTCGGTTTCCTTTCCGTCAACTTGTTTGTGAGACGCCGCGCCTCACAGAAATGAACCAAACTCAGCAGCATGCTGTCAGTTTTTTCTTTCGTTTTATTAATCTATTAATTGTTTAAATAGCCATATTTCGCGTGTTTCTTTTATATAGGCCTATAGACTATGATTTTATGAAAAAAAAATGTAAAAAAAAATGTAATTAGCTATATTTTCCTTATCATCCTGGCGACCCATTTTTTAAGTCTCGGGTCGCGACCCAGGGTTTGAAAACCACTGCTTTAAAGGGATACTCCACCGTTTTTTCATATTAAACTGTTATTCCCTTAACTAAGACGAGTTGATACATACCTCTCTCATCTCAGTGCGTGCACTTAATCACTCTGGCGCGCGGTGACACTTTGATAGCACTTAGCTTAGCCCAGTATATTCAATGGTATCTAACAGCAATGAATTTAGAAGTATTCCCAAAAGTGCTATTCCTATTCCACCATACATTATAGTTATCCTTTTTAACCCGCTTAATAAAAGCGCCACATTTTATTTTGTGTCACCATACTTGGTCGAATAACTACTCGTGTAACTGTTTTTAAATAGGGAAAACGTTGATGTGTTTGGTTACTTCTAAATTCATTGCTGTTTGGATCCTAATGAATGAACTGGGCTAAGCTAAGTGCTATCAAAGTGTCACCGCGCGCCAGAGCGATTAAGTGCACGCACTGATGAGAGAGGTATGTATCAACTCGTCTTAGTTAGGGGAATAACATAGTTTAATATGAAAAAACGGTGGAGTATCCCTTTAACTTTATATATCAAGTGTAGGCTACTTAATATTTAAAGTTTCTAACCAAATTTTTTTTTATTGAATTTAACTCCTTCAGAAGTATAAAAGATGAATACCTGTTCGTCTCGTGTACTTTTATATAATGTCTTTGATGCCTTTAAGTTTCCTGAAAAAAAGAAAAGAAAAGAAATGTGTAATTTGTACAGCTGAACAGTTAAGCTGAATTTAGGCAACATGAATTGTGATATGTGCCGCTAACCTTTTTTTGGTCTTTTTATTCTCCAGCACATGCACACATTTGACATCAGTGAGAGTAATAGAAGCACACAGATCACAGGCAGCCATATTGTGGTACTGATGTAATTACCGTAATTCCATTTTGTATTCTCTATCCTTTTTGTATTCTGCTTCTCTACATCAGGATAAGGAGAATATGGCAGGATTTTAGGATCTGAATTGTCAGTTTAGTTAGACACATAAAATGCTATATGGTCAAATATTATATAGCATTTTTACAACATGACTTAGCTAACAAATTCAATGAAATTCTCAGTGACATTCTGTTTAAATACATTGATTATTTTACTTTTTCAAATTTGCAATCATGTTCTTGTCATGTTTTTAATTGTTCACCTTTGGTCACTTATTTTAAATGAGTAGGCCTATGAACCATTAATGTTATTAATGGAAATGTCTGAAATGCTTACCTCCAAAGTCCAGTTTAGTGCAGTGAGATCGCTCAGTCTTATAGTCCATGCAGCAGTAGAGCATCAGATCAGTGTCTGTGATGTTCATCAGAAGCAGAGAGTGAGTGTTTGTAGAAGAACTGAGAGCTTTTATCCGCTCAGTGTAACTTGGGTGAATATTGGAGGGTTCTGTTTTACCTCCATACAGATATTCTAGTCTCAAAATTCTTACAAATGTTTGGTTTCCATTTGTAATGATCCATGTAATCTCTGTATCATTTTTAATGTTACAGGGGAGAGTTGTGTTTCCTCCTGGATGAACTTTCACTGATGATCCTTCAGTGAGAATCATTAAGACACTGAAACCTGGAGATGAAACAAACGTTTTCTTTAAACATTGATTGCTATCTATCAGAATAATGGTTTAAAACAGAGAATAAACAACTTGCAACAAATAAGCAACAAGTGTTTTGACAGAAATAATTGAATAGCCTTGAGCTTCAATCTCAATATAAAAAATGATTAAAACCAGCATTGTTTTTCCTAAAAAAAAGTATTTCCTAGACTGTGGAACACAATCATATCTGAGTCTTCTTCTGAATTAGTAAGTGACCCGTTTAGAGTATTGAAGGGAGGAATTATTATTGTTATTTACCATAAAAATGTCATTACACAAATGAATGATGAGTGTATTTACACCAATGTATTATTTCTTTCATTGAAATCTGCCGTTTCAAATTACATTCTAAAATATTTTTCAAATATATTTGATTTCTGGATTATTTAGAGATCCATCTTTACACACTGAGGACAATCAATCAATTGTCCTCTGTGTGAAAAGATGGATCTCAAAACCGTTCAGTCACTGTGTGACAGGGTTCAAATATGCAGAATATGTGGAAAAACCAAAGAATGTGAAAGGGACAAGAGACTCTTGAACAACCCATGAACAAATAAATAAATAATCAGTTGTGATTCATCCAGGTAATGTCATCAAAATAAAGTTCACTTCTTCCACAGCACTGTGAATGTTTAATGGGATTTGTTCAATTATAACTATTATACTATTATAATTGTTTGTGTGTTTTTAGCTTTAGCACATAGTGTTTATCTATACTTGTGACGCTATATGAACTTACCATAATGAAAGCTATATGAACTCTTCACATTCATGTACAAGACTTTAGAACTGACAGATTGTTTAGTTTCCACACTAACTTTTGAGCAAACATCATGCAATTACGGTTTTTCATTTCCATTTTTCAGTGGTCAGGAAACTGGTTTCAGAATAGATCACATGTATTCTTTGGACCTGTATTTTTGTCCAACATATTGCTATAAATGAGCACAGTGACTTCAAGCTTACCAAGAGAAAGCGTGTTCACAATCAGACTCAAATCAAGAAAAATATTACTTTCTGCTATATATTCTTAAGAAGTATTATCACATTTCACTGTGTTCAGTGTAATACTTCAGCGATATCTAGTCAGCCATGACAGACAGAAAATCTGAAAATGCATTACTATCAATCCAAAGCTATAAAGATGATGCCATATAACAATATTCCAAATTCAGCCTCTTAGTACAGAAAAAGAGGCCAGAAAAAAGAAATAGTGCTTTTTTTGTTCATTGCTAATTTTAGTTCATCATTCACAGAAAAAACCCACATATGTACAGATGATACACGTATTAAGCAAAAGGAGGACACACAAAGCATTTGGCATACTCACTTATCAATACTCTCAGCATCTTTTATTCTGGGCTTCTCTCTGTGTTGTTATCTCTTCTAATCTGGGCTTCTTCCACTTGTGGCTTTTTCTTCTTTAAAATTCACTTTTTTTTCTTTTTTTTAAACGTCATAGCCTTGACTCACCAATAGGCAATGACTCTGTGATAGGAGTAGACGCGTGCACAGAGAGATGAAAATTAATGTTCAGGCAACCTAAAGGATGGATCAGTATCTTGCCAGGTTGTTTACAGTTATTTAAGCATGGTTATACAGGAGTTCACCAAAAAATGTAAATGATGTCATTTATTTATCCTCATGTCAGTGCTAACCTGTATGACTTACTTTCTTTTGTGAAACTCAAAGATATTTTGAGAAATGGTGAAACAACAACAACAAAAAATGAAATATCTTAAATATGAATCAATATGAGGGTGAATAAATTATGACAATTATTTAGTTTTGGATGAACTATCCCTTTAATTATACAAGCTGTCATCTAGATGTTGAGTATTTTAAGAGGGTAACAAATTCCTTGGTTTTTGAAATCAACTTAATGTGATATGACAGATGTATGGTAATGATGTATCTTTAAAATAATGATATTTCCTTTGAAATGAAAACATGTAAATTATGGATGATTACAAGAACTGTTGAAAAATCAATAACAATCAAAAAAGACTGCCGATGTCATCATCACGTTACTCTGATGTCATTAAGATATCACACTTTAAGACTAAACGAGTTGTCTAAACTATTGCCATTGCTTCATTATATAATCAAATTTAGCATTTATTTTCAGCCTTAATCTTCTAGCAAAAAGAACCTGAGGACTGTACAAACCACGATTTCCATTAAAATGTACAGAGCAAAATGCAAAGCACACTGGTGAGAGCATTTGAGGTTTATACCCACAGCACGGCAGGATTAGTTCTAATACTGCATAGTGAATGTTAATGAGCATGATTAGGCTGAGTTCAATGGAAAATGTGTTTGAGTAAAAAAAGAAAAAGAAAAAGTCTTATTAAGTGGTTGTTGTGGTGAAGCTCTGTGCGCACAAAAGTGAAATGACCTCAGAGAACAAAACCGAAGGTTGACTAATGTTTCAACAACTGTAAATGCTTGCACTATACAATAAATGTTTCAGTTAAAATGCATAATAAAGCATAATAAAGCTCCACGAAGGCTTTGATCATAAAGATGATGCTTTATTATTAATTGGTTCTTTTGTTTCAAACGTATACACTTACTTTTCTCTAGTATAGTAGCTACATCCTGTGTCCCTCTGCTGTGTCAGTGAACAATAAGCACTGACAGATGGCTGGAAATATATTTTTTGTGATGTGTGTATATATATATATATATTGAATTGAAATGACAACTCAGCTACATTGCAGTCTTTTCTCAAGATCACTTGCACAATTTAAAATCTTTAAATGATAAAGTTAATAATTAATCTCAACAAACATATATTTGGAGGAGCTGTGGTCTGGGTCTTGAGAAATGTGTTAAAGCCCCTTCCTGTATCAGGAAATCCATGTGTGTAACAAGAAAACACTATGACATGACTGAGACTTCCGCAGAAGGTATTTGCTTGCCTTGTTAAGTGTCAGACATAGTCTTAGCAGTGGCATACAGAGCTTTCCCACAATTAACTTTTTTAATTATTTATTATATAATGATCCAATTAAGACTAAACATTAAAGAAGAAGAATTATGAAAGTGGAGCTAAACTGACAAAATTAAATGCAGGTGAAAATCAACTAAAAGAACATTAATTTCTTTTGAAGGAAAATAATAAATCCTACACAGTGCCACCTAGTGGCCGTTAGTTCAAACAGGTAATGTAGTGTTTGTGAAGGCATGATTAATTATTCCAATCCAATTATTAATAAATATTAAACTGGACTGGACCAACAATACACACGTTCTAAAGGTCAGTTGACTAACATTCTGAGGAGACATTCAATTGTAAATAACATCACTCATAACTTCATTAAAAAAATCACACTTTACCGTAACCCTACCCCAAAACACAACCGTCACAGAAAACATTCTGCATTTTCACAGATTCAAAAAACATAAGTTAGTGTGATTTATAAGCTGTTTTCCTCATGGGGACCAGAAAATGTTCCAGCAAGATTAATATTTTCATGTATTACTATCCTTGTGGGAACATTTGTTCCCCACAACGTAGGGAATACCTGAACCACACACATTTACTATATAAGGACATTGCATACTTTTATTATATTCATATATGGCTAGTTGCAATACTATTACCTTACTCTAAAAAGTTTTACTATGATTTACTAATTTTTTTTTTTAGAAACTTACAAATATTGATTAAATTTTAAAGCATGTGAAATCAATTACAATACACTGTATGAACTGAGTAACTGCATCTGGTACATTAACAAATACAATTGAGTAGAAATAATTGGGGGAAAACATTTAAAAAAATAATATTTAATATTGTTTTTTAATAAAATTTTCAATTTTTTAATTGTGTAATATTAACTGTTTTTATTTATGAGTAATACTAACTTTTTTATTTTCTCTAAACCTTTGTAAAATATTATTCCATACAACCACCGGTATTCATGACATTGGCCTTTATTGTCGATGAGTAATGTTATACAGTACAGCAATACAACATATTTTACACTGTTTTGACATGTATACAATTTTGCCTACATTTAAACTCATGTAACAAACATTTTAGACGTATAAATGAAACATTTAAACTAGGGATGTCCCGATCCGATCCACGGCATCGGTATCGTGCCGATACTGGCCCAAAACGCTAGATCGGATATCGGAGGGGAGAAAAAAAAATTATCCGATACCTATGATCCGATACCCATTAGGGGTGGAACGGTACGTATTCGTACTGAACGTACGTTCGGTGCATGGATTTACACAGAGAATACACGGTATAAAAATAAATAAAACTCGCGTGCACATTAATCAATGTAATACGGAACTAACTGTTAGATACGCGCATATGCGGGTTCTTTAGGGACACCTAATCTGTAGCCCCGCCTTAGCTCTGAACGCGCGTCTATATCGCTTCAAACGTTCACTTTATCATTATACGCGCGCGGCGCGTCCTATTCGCTTTGGACGCGCGAATGGATTCAAACTATGGAACGCCTAATGGGTCATATTTCGCCACTTTCCTACGTCGTTTTGTTAAAAAAAACGCCGTAAAAAGCGCCGTTTAAACGGCCAGGACGCCGCTTTTTACGGCGCCGAAAAGCGAAACGCCGTAAAAAGCGCCGATGAATTGTGTAAACAACGGCGTATTTTTCGACGTTTTGGAGGCGGCGAAAAAAACGACGCTCTAAATGCCCATGTAACGCCGCTTTTTACGGCGCACAGTGTCCCCAATGACGCGTATCATAACGCGTCACAAGACGCGTACTGTTAAATGATAATGATCTCCACCCTGTCTTTTCCAAAGCCAATAAATTTGAACTGGTATCACCCAATCAGTAAAGAACAAGAACAGACGATATTAATCCAACCCAGCACAAGGATGAGATTCGATCCATGCCTCAGCTCACTGAATGTTGCTGAAACTTAGATGAACGCAGCAAAATGAACAGGCTGCGATGTCAAGATTGCAATGCTGGTGTGTGTGTGTGTGTGTGTGTGTGTGTGTGTCAGAGAGAGAGAGGCACGGGCGCGATCGAACAGTGGAAACATAAAAACATACTCCGTCATTTTCATACAGGACATCATTAAAACTGCAAAAAGTGTTTAGCCTACTTATATTTGTGTAAAACACAACATTGTGCTTTTGTCAAACTGTAAACTCTTGTCAAACTGACTGTCACCCAAAATCACACACACACACACACACACACACACACACACACACACACACACACACACACACACACACACACACACACTTACACACACACACACACACACACACACACACACACACACACACACTGTTTAAAAGCAAAAATGATCTCATCTTTTGGACATTCATCATATTGCATTGGTTTTCATTTCTTGTCCTAAAACAGCACAAATCTGTTTATTTTTAATTTACACATTCTACATTGAATAAAACAGAAAATCAAATCATGTTTTTAATGGTAGTATTATTTTATACAGAAATAAATTATTTATAATTCAGATGAGAATAAAGTTAAAGTTAATTACAATTTTAAGGAAACAAATATATTGATCTGAAATATAGCAAATTAATTTTAAATTCATTCAGGTTACCAAACATATCTCAAGGTCTTTTGAATAAAGGGTGGCAGTCTTTCATTATCAACTGCTGTTGTGGACTATATGGAGAAGTATTTGTTCTCCATTTGAGTGAGATGTTTTTATGTGGCTAATTGTGCAAAGTGCTTCCATATATTATATTATTAGTAGTATTCGTTCAAGAATAAAATAAAAATATCGGATTGATATCGGTATCGGCAAATAGCCAAAGCTGCGGCATCGGTATCGGTATCGGAAGTGAAAAAGTGGTATCGGGACATCCCTAATTTAAACATTCAAGTAGCCTAAGTGTAATCAACCAGTCTGTTATCCAATTTCCACCGGATCAGCGCTGGTTCTCGTGCTGGAGACGGACTTGTGCTCTGCAGGTGAACTTCAATTTTTTTATTTAATACTTGTCGTAATTAATGGGGTTTTTATCCAGTATTTCCATCTCTGCATTCATTCAAACCTATAGGTTAGTTAAGTGAAACCATTCAATTTGATTTCACGGTGGTACTATTATGACAAATCTTCAATTAACATGAACAATTCAATTCTAGTTCCTGTTTCCTTTGTTCTCAGCCCCTCTTTTAATATTTGACATTTTGTGCTATACCAACTAAATTAGCAAATGTTCCATTTATTTCATATAATAACTCATCATCATCATCCAGCACATTCTAAACTTATATCTAAATATGTTAGAATTTAAAAGTAAATCCAAATTGTTCTTAAGGGGGACATCTTCCACATGTTTACCCTAAATGTTGCTATTTTTTCTTAAAGCTAATATGTAATTTCTTTCGCCGCTAGGGGTTGCTAACCTCTTACAATAACAAAGGCGTAGATTGATGACGCAGTGAATAAGCGGAATCATGGAACTTGATGTCATGCTGATGGATCTAATAATGTTTATGGATGAGTGAAAACATTGATGTTTTTTAACATGACTGAGGTATGAAGCAGGACCTCATTAGAGAGACAGATATCAGCGCCACACGCGAGTCCCGTGGAAATAAAGGAATGAGGACATTTAATTCTACCGAACTACCTGCAAGTGCTGAATTACTACTCACACAGGTCAGTTTATTTGACGAATTAAACTTGTGAAGTAACGCAGCGCTGTTTCACTTGGTCTAAAGTTACATCATACTAAACAGCATTTGAGTGTGTTGAAATGTTATTACTGTATGAGACTAGCAGTAAGCTAATAACATACTGATCATATTCTAACATTTCATCATGTTGAGCTATATAACATTGATTTGTTTTATGTACATTTGCTCACCTGTCTAATAAACAACATGCAAGAGTGTAGTTCTCAGCATCTCGAAACTCTCGGCATCTCGAAAACGCCACTCCGATATTGATCCTCGTTTTAGTTCTCCTTTTGTCCCAAAATCTGCTTGCCATGGTCCATAATGTTTGAACGAAACAACAACAGCGTGAGTGTGCCGCTAAACATAATGCAGTTGTCCACATCTGTCGCCATGGTTACTATGGCAGTACACTCGGAAACCAGGGATAATGCGTTTGGATATTATGTCATTGACAGGTGACAAGTAACAAGTAACACTATTTAAAATTGTGAATTTCTCTGAATTTACAAATTCTTGGAAACATTTAGGATAATGTAAGTACACAATTGAAAGAAATATATAACACTGTGCAAGTGGTTTTTGGATATTTTGATACAAAATTCTTACAGTATTGTACCTTTAAGGGTAGGGTTACAATTTTGTTAATTTATGTTATTTTACTTCTATAAGTTAGCTTATCACAACAATGTGCCTATCTTAACAACAATATCTGATTAAGGGAAAGGGTCTCTAAGGCTTACTCTGTTAAAACCACAACTGGCAAAAACTGCAATAACATGATCCTGAGACTATTTATATGTTAATATATTAAATTATATTTGATAAGCCAATATAGAAATGCAAATGCTCTAATTTGAACAATTCTGTGAATATGATTGACACTTGTATGATAAAATGCTTTTGCGATATTCCTCACTTGTAAGTTGCTTTGGATAAAAGCATCTGTTCAATTATTAAATGTCAATGATCACCATGAATTTTTATCATGTTCCATCGCTAGGTTTCAGTGTCTTAATGATTCTCACTAAAGGATCATCAGTGAAAGTTCATCCAGGAGGAAACCCAACACTCATCTGTAACATTAAAGATGATACAGAGATTACCTTGAAGGGTTGAGGTCAGAATCCCGTGTCTCTTCAGTATAAATATATATCCTTCTGAATGATTACCTTATTCCTATTTAAAGGTACAATATGTAAGAATTTTGCATTAAAATATCCCAAAATCTCAAGGCCAGTGTTATATATTTTGTTAAGTTGATTACTTACAATATCCCAAATGTTTCCAACTATTTTTAAATCGTGAGAAAATTGCGATTTTAACCAAGGAAACGGGGCGTTAGAGCAGGGGGGAGCTGGGAGTCGCCAGTCAATTGCGTCATATCCGCGTCACCCTCGGTTTCCGCTCGTACTGCGTGGAGTCCTGGACAAATGCGAAAGTTGTAGTTGTAGCGTCTATCAAGCTACAAACTTTAGCTTGTTTCTTGCAGTCGTTATGGGACACAATTATTCTTTACCGATTGCAGCTGGTTCTGTCGACAAAGCATGCTTAATTTTATATTTTCCAAATGTAGCATTCGGTAATAGTTATGTTTATGTAAGGAAAGTATTATTGCTTTAGATTTGTGTTTAGTTTATTGACATTGTTTATCACGTCTGGTGTTTATGGCCATGTAAATAAACATAGCATGTGTTATACATAAAGATTAATCAGTATTTTGGCAAATGATGTGGGCATGTTCGAATGTACTTTTACAACAATTGTTTAGAACATGTAAAACTGCGCAGCGTTATCACAACAATGAATTCAACAAATACAGTAACATCTATGAAGTATTAAACCTTACTTTTCTTGCGGTTAATTCATTTTAATGAAATAAAAGTGTGATGAGGTTTAAGAGTCAGGAAGGAAGAAGACGCGTCGTCGTGACTGGGACTCGTAATTTATTAAAATAAAGCAAAACAAACAAAAGCCGCGCACAACGCGCATTCACTGTGGCAACCGCGACGGCACAAAACAGTTCAAAAATGAGAGCTCGGATCCACCGGTTTTCTTCCTCTGCGTCCAATTTTCTCTCCAGTCTCTCTCTCGTTCCAGCGCGGCTTATAAGCGGTCTCTCCACGCCGATCACTGCAATAAGACACAGGTGCATTTGCACTTGACCTACTTGCTCGTCTCTTTTCTCTCCCATCACAGACCGCGCTGAACCTCGCCACTAAAAGCATGTCATTAAACGCAACATTTATAAAAACAGAACTTAGCCTCATCCATGAACATGATTTTTCGATTCCCGTCTGACTGATTTACATCCACGGTGGAGTTTAAAACGACAGTTCCCATCATTCCACGCTCCTTCACATCGTCATCAAGCTACGCCGTTGTTGTTGTTTGGAATGTAGCGCCCTCTAGCGGCAAAAATTCTTGCATATTGTACCTTTAAAAAAAATCAATAATCAAGTATATGCATGTTCACATAATCATTTCTATATTCATTGAGTGATTCAAATATATATTCATATGCTTGCTGTAAGTGTTTAACCAGTTTCTTTTAGGTGCATTCCGATGCCTCTCCCTGGGTTGTGCTCACAGGGAAGGGGCCTTGTGATAACATATCTCTTGGGATTCATAGAGCGGCAGGGAGGAAACTCTGCACACATGTGTTACATATGTACAGTATCTATATATCTATATACTGTATATATATCTTTCCAAGCTGACTAGTCAAAGTTCGAGGGTCAATCTATACATAATTTTACCTGATTTTCATAAGTGGAAATTCCTCATGTGTATTTCTCTAGGGAGTAAGGTGTATATTATCTGTCCTTCTTCCTGAGGAGTGAATGTTTTATCAGTCTGTTATGGTTGACTGTTCTTATGATAATGAGCTCAGGCCCTCTTCAGCCTTGAGGAAAACTGTTATTCGTTAGTGTTCTGTGTGTGCGTTTGATATTCTGTGCAGGTTCTGAACACTGTGATGTACAATATACAGACTCGAAGACGCCTTTCTCCGACCTGCGAGGTCACCACAGACCTTAATCTCGGAATTGGACGACAATTATTTTGACTAATGGCGATATTCCCTACATATCTGAATGAATTGTTTAGACTTTATGTTCTCTTAGCCAATCAGAAGTAGTGATGATGTAACGCATGTCCTTTGAAATGGTATAATTGGTGTAAGATTTTGTGTAAGGTAGAGTTGGCTTGCCACCTCCTCGTGAGACTTTGACGCTGGTTCTACCGATTAAACTGCAAACTATTCTTCAGTAAATTTTTACTTATTTGATTGAACTTCACGACTCCTGGTCTTCTTTCATCATATCTGGTCTTGGGTCTTACAGCTGTTACCCTAACAACCCGGATCATTACAAAATTCTGTCAGAATTCTGAAGCTTGAATATGTTCATGTTTAATAGAAAGTGTGTGTGTGTGTGACTGTATGCACACACTGTATGTTTGCTGCCCCTGAGATATAGCCCCATCGATCTAGCATGTGACTTGATTGTGATTTGGCAATAGGGGACAGCCCGCTGGTGAAAATCAGGCCGACTCCCCGAACCTTTTATGTTAGACATATTCTGTTCAGTGGCAGTCAACCACATCCTGTTTTTCATTGCTATCAGTCCCAAATGGTGACTTATAACCACATATAGTGCTTTACCACAGTGAACCACTAATGGTAGAAATGTGCTGTTGTATATTTGCTACAAGACCACAGCAGGCCAACAGAGCTTGTGATTGTTTCAGAGAACAATGAATGGAAAGATGGTCACACCACTAAAAATGCAAATGGGGTTTATATCTACTTGGTAGTCTTTAATACATTGCATGATGTTTGTTTAAAAACATTAGTGTATTAATTTAATCAAGATTTAATTACTTCTAATAAAAAACTAACAGGTGTGAATTTTAAAAACATCCATAGTTTGTTGAATAATAGGATATGTATTCAGTAGCGGCTGGTGAGAAGAATCTTAGGTAGGGCTGTGCCATATTCAGTCAGTTTCAATAGTTTGGTAACCATGGGAGGCATCTGGGCCCGTATTCATAAAGAATCTTAATGCAAAGAGTAGCTCCTAGTGACAAAATTCTAAGAAAATTCTTCGAAATGTGGGCGTTTACTCTTAAAATTAAAGAAAAATCCTAGTAAAGAAAAAAGTAATTCAGAAAGCATCTTAACCCTTAAAAGAGGTCTTAAGGTCAAAATTGTTAGGAGCACGGACGAGGACTTTTAAGAGGCTTAAGAGTTTCTTTAGCAGAGGAGAAAATGGCAGAAAGACAAAGAGGGAGAAGAAATGTGTTGCAGACAATGAATAACAGTGAGTTCATAAGACGCTATAGATTAGATCGTGCAGGGATCATGTTTGTGACTGATCTTATTAGAGACGCGCTAACATCTCCAACACAGCACAGAAATGCCATAGCGCCAGAAATGAAAGTAATCACTACATTACGATATTTGGCAACTGGGAAAATTCCATGTTTGATACATTAAAACCAACATTCAAACCACCACTTAAATAGACATGCCAGCAATCAGTGTAATTGGAAAGAGTGGAACAATTTTTATCATTCTAAGCCAATCAAATACCTTATAGGAAATTAACAGCATGGTAAAAAAAAAAAAAAAAGGATTTATATACACATATATAATGTGTGTGTGTGTGTGTGAGAACGGTCAAATAGGAAAAATTACGCATGTAATTTCAAAGTGAAGGCTTAGAATAGACCCTATACTTAAAATCACTTTTTTTTTTCCTTCTTGGACAACCAACCAATCACAGTCTATGAGGAGATTGTGTCATACATAGCAACGGGGTCAACCCCGCCTCTTACTAAGATGAAAGTTTTTGTCTTTTCCTTACTCAGAGTTGCTCTCAGATCAGTCCCGAATCGCTTTTAAGCTAAGACACCTACGTAAAAGTTTTTAAGCTAAATTAAGAGTTTTCTTAGAGGATTCTTAGAATCTTTATGAATACGGGCCCAGGTCTTTTGGGTTGTGGCATGCTCTTCCTCAAGACATCCGTCAAGCATCCACCATTCTCTCCTTCAAAAACCTCCTAAAAACATACATTTCCTCTGAATATTACTCTTCCGCTCACAGTCTGTAAATGATACCTTGTTATTGCTGCCATTTGCTTGAATCCCTCTTTGTATGTTGCCTATCTTTAACCTAACTTTGCAAGTGACCTCTGTATATTACTTTCTGCCCTTGATATGTGTATTGCTTTTAACATCCTTCTACGTAGGCTACCCCCTTCTCTGCAGTCTCACCTTTTTCAATAAGGGACAATATTTTCCCCTTTAAATCGATTTTTCCAGTGCATTTTTTACTTTTACAAATACCTTAAAAAAAAAAAAAAAAAAAAAAAGTTCAATAGAGAAATATGCAATGATGGTAAAAATTAAGTGACGCTTTTAAATATTAAAGCTACACTGTGTGATATTTTCCCCCATCTAGCGGTGAAAATGTATACGACTACCCAGTGAATATTATTTTCTGTTCCTTTCAATTTCGAGGGCGTTTTAACTCCTACGGTGGCCGTATTATTCCAAGATTAACATGGCTTCCAGTTCGACTTCGTCCAATTTAAAACTATCACCTGTGATCCGTCGCAGCACAGGTTTATTTTACAAGGTAAACAATACTTTTTCACCATTGACGTGAGGAAAAGTAACGCAAGTTATACTAGAGGTCGTTCTGGCGTTATGCACAACCGTGCTATGGTTAGACAAGCAACTATAAAACTTCGAATTTACACAAATAGGCTGAATTACCTGTCGAGAAGAAAGCAGGCAACTTCGGCGTCCGTTTTAAAACCGTTTTAAAGCGCGAAAGGCGAAGCTTGAATTTACAGGTATGTCCCTCTTTGGCTAATGTAGTTTCAAGATGGAGGGGCAACATGGCGACCGGCATTCGAACCCCTCACCCGTATGTACTTTCAATGGCAGATTATAAACTTACGAGAATACTTTATTACTTGAAAGAAGTAAATATACATTAATGGGCACTTATATTTTTGAAAGAAATAAGTGTTTTTTGCTAAGAATCAACTAAAAAAATTACACATAGCTTTAAATTAAAACCGCCAGTAGGTAGTCATTCATTCACACAGTAACGAAGCAAATGGCTGTATTTATGAATGAATAATTGACTCTCACGATTCGTTCAAAGCCGCAGATTCGTTCTCAAACAAACACTGCTATGCTGTGTGCTGCTGTTCTGCTGTGGCTTTCGTTGGATCTATTATTTTGTTGTAAAAAATTCTGACAAGACTGTGTTGAAAATGAACATCACTTAAAGGATTAGTTCACTTTCAAAAAAACGTGATGACGCAATGCGTGGCACATCTCAGAGATGGTACACAACGAGCATTTGTGGTTAAAAAGTATATATATATATATATATATATATATATATATATATATATATATATATATATATATATATATATATATATATATTGTTTTTAGAAAATGATCATTTTGCTAGATAAGACCCTTATTTCTCGACTGGGATTGTGAAGAGACTTTGAAGCTGCGATTGACATTTGAACCTTCTTTGAACATTGGTATAGTTGGCTGCCATTGAAGTCCATTCTGTGTAGAAAAATCCTGGAATGTTTTCCTCAAAAACCTTAATTTCTTTTCGACTGAAGAAAGAAAGACATGGATATCTTGGATGACATCAGGGTGAGTAAATTATCAGCAAAATCTTTTTTGAAAGTGAACTAATCCTTTAATATTTTTGTTTATTGAACGGTTGTATAAAATCAATGTCACCTACACTAGAAAGGCCTGGCTAGCTGGATGCGTCATGCTAATGCCTTATTGTGCTTTCCGTGATTACTTTTTAAAACAACGGGACAGATCCAGCATGAACAGTTAACGGAGTGAGGGATATGCACCTGTCTAAGAAAGTAACGAAACAGTTTGAGTTAAATTCCAAATGCAAATGGAAAGTTTGGTAGTATGTTTGTTTTAAGAATAGGTCTACCTCAACCTTTTAATAGTGGCATTAAATGATTAGGCCTACTGACTTTCTCCCAGAGCATTGGTATCCTGCAATTTGTGTTAAATTGTGTTTGGGTGGTTATTAACCCTTGTGTGGTGTTCATATTTTTGTTATTCAGCCAGTTTTTGTGGGTGAAAATTAGTTTTTTTTAATTCAACACAATTAAAAATGTTATGTTAAAATACTCAACAGATGTTTACTTCATCCCAATTACAAGCAATATAAACAGCATATGGTTAATATTTTCAATGTCAACCTACCAGCTCCGAAAGAAGCCTCGCACGCACTGGCTGCTTCCCTTAATTGTTAGCCTGCATATTAGAGATGGGCGCGTGCTTGGGTCGATCGCTAAAAGAATCGCCCATGGCTGACTAGATTTGAGCTCGCTGATTGGCTACAGTTAAAGCAGACATTTTTAATTTATATCATATTTTTTCACATACTGCGTGCATTTAATACATAATACATAAATATTGACAATTTGTAGGCTAGCCTACACATATGATTTATGTATGTATTTACTTATTTATTGCATGCCAGGGGCGCGGGAAGATGTTTTAGGGTGATGGTGCTGCTTTTGTATAACAATATCAAGTCTATAAAACTCGTCAAAACTCAGCGAATCACAACAAGTGTATCGGTGGGTTTTGACATTGTTGATGCTTTCAATCATATTGCAACGGACATAAATTAAGGGTTATTGGGCTGTTTACACTGTCATATAGGCTACAATAAAAGAGCCTGCACAGAGACAGTTTATTGAGATGAACACCTAAAACCTGCTTAGTTACACAACACTGACGGTGGACTTGCGCTCAGGAGTAGAGCGGCTGTGGACGATTTAAAAAAAAAAATTTGTGCGGCTGCGGACAAATTCTTTCTACGCACAGACAATATGACGTCACACTCTGCGCGTATGTTTTAAAAAACATAATTTAACATATAAATAGTCCTAACACTTTTTAAATCGAAATTTAATTTTCGCACAGGGCTCTGGTTTAGATTTTTGCCCATAAACATATTTAAGCTTCATAAATCAGAATTCTGACAAATGTTTGGTTTCCATTTGTAATGATTCATGTAATCTGTATATCTGTATTATCATCTTTAATGCTACAGGGGAGAGTTGTGTGTCCTCCTGGATGAACTTTCACGATGATCCTTCAGTGACAAGCACTAAAACTGACCAAATGTTTTGATGGAAATCACTTGACTTGGCAATCACAATCATGATCTGGATCAATGTGATCATTTGCATTTAATCATTTAACACATGCTTTTATCCAAAGCAACTTACAAGTGATGAACATCACAATGTTATCATAAAGTGACAACTGATTTTGATTTCTGAAGCTTGAATATGTTTATGGGCCAGAATCTAAACCAGAGCCCTGTGTGAAAAACTCGCAATTGAGAGATATAAACTCACAATTCTGACTTTTTTCTCGCAATTGCGAGTTTAGGTTATATCTCGCAATTCTGAAATCTATCACTTCTCAGAAGTGATATAAAGTCGCAATTGTGAGTTATAATTACCGCAATTACCTTTTTTATTTTTTATTCTGTGGAGGAAACAAGCTTCCATAGGCTCCGTAGAATAGTTATTGTGGTAAAAAAGAAAACAATACATTTAAAACAGTGCCATCTAGTGGCCATTAGTTCAAACAGGTAAGGTACTGTGAAGGTAGGATTCCAATCCGTTTATTAAACTGGCCTGAACTGTCAATCTACAAGTTCTAAATGTAAACGGACATCCTGAAGTGACATTCAATTGTAATTGAAATCCTCTGCTGCAGTTTCCTGTGTTAACACCGTGACTGTGATGTTATGTTCATTGTATTTCTACAAACCACAAAGAGAGAGAGAGAGAGAGAGAGACAGAGAAAATGATCCTAAGACAGTTTTTATGTGAGTATGTGAAATTATATTTGATAAGCAAACATAGAAATGCAAATGCTCTAATCTGACATATTTTTTACTATGGAATGGTAAAATACTTGTCATGTTCCTTATTTGTAAGTTGCTTTGGATAAAAACATCTGCTATATCAAGGGTGTCAAATCCTGGTCCTGGAGGGTCTATGCCCTGCAGTTTTTAGCTTCAACTTTTCTCAAAATACTTTCTTGGAAGTTTCTAGTAATCCTGAAGACCTTGATTACTTTGGTTCAGGTGTTAAATTGGGGTTAGACATAAATTCTGCAGGGCAGTGGCCCTCCAGGAGCAGGATTGGACGTACATGATTAAAATGTAAATGACCATGATCTAGATCGTCAAGGGATCACCGTCAAAACATTTTTGATCAACTTTTTTTTTATTGTTTCATCTCCAGGTTTTAGTGTTTTAATGCTTGTCACTGAAGGATCATCAGTGAAAGTTCATCCAGGAGGAAACACAACACTTCCCTGTAACATTAAAGATGATACAGAGATTACCTGGATCATTACAAATGGAAACCAAACATTTGTAAGAATTTTGAGACTAGAACATGTGGATGGAGGTAACCCTAAACCAGTACCCTCCAATATTCACCCAAGTTACACTGGACGGATAAGAGCTCTCAGTTCTTCTACAAACACTCACTCTCTGCTTCTGATGAACATCACGGACACTGATCTGATGCTCTACTGCTGCATGGACTATAAGACTGAGCGATCTCACTGCACTAAACTTGACTATGAAAGTAAGATTTTTCCCCCAGATTATTTCATTGAACACTTTTCTTGTGTATTTTTAATTGCTAGTTAAAACAAAGATGTGAACTTCATTTATTTTGCAACATCGTATGTATCAAACCTCAAACTGAATAAGAAATCTGTATTTTTCTGTGTCATGTGTAGATGTGAGCACTGGAGATATTTTAAAGGTCCCATGACATGAAATTTCCACTTTCTGAGGTTTTTTAACATTAATATGATTTCCCCTAGCATGTATATGGTCCCCAAGTTTCTAAAAATTTGAATCGGTGTAAATCGAGCTTTTGCTATCTTTCTCTGCCTTTGAGAAAATGGAAGCTCAACCGGGCTGATCTTGAATCTCCTCCTTATGACATCATAAGGAGAAATGTTACCTCCCCTTTCTCTGCTTTGCCCACCCAGAGAATATTTCTCGCCCATGAGAAAATGAGCTAGGAAGTAGAACGCGCGCGCGCGATTTTAGTTTGTCCACGAGAGATATCATGGCTTTTGAGCGAGCTAAGCATAATAATTGCTCAATAATTGGATGTACAAATGAACATCGAATGGTCAATACAGAGCTGGGCTTGCTGAACGTAAGTCAACAAATTATATATAAGCATAGGTGTCATTTACACTGGGGACGCTGGGGACATGTCCCCACCACTTTTTAAAATGGCTGATTTTGTCCCCACCACTTTTTGAAAGCATTTGGTTAAAATGTTCTGAAAAATCAAGCAAACCAAGAAATGTTAAAGGTTTATTTGCACAAAATAAAACATGCAATGCAGTTTAGATACAGAAAGAAACAATGTACATTGTCCAAAAAAAGTAACTTAAACAAAATAAACTATTACTGATTCTAAAATGACCCAAAAACATCCATGCGCCGATCAGTAACTTGAACAAATTCTTGACACAGTTTCTTCTTGTCCAAGTTATACATTCTCTCTCTGTGAACATGACAAACAGCCACACTGTTGAGTCGGGTTTGTGACATTGAAGAGCGCAGCCAGGTCTTCAGGTCTTCGTCATGCACTGACCGTTCTAATCACACCGGTGTGATCATACGCTCCAGGGACCAGCCTAAATGTTTAGCTAGCTAAGTTACTGCATTTTTCTACAATTGATTATCCTGTGCAGCGTTGCCATATTGGGCGGGTTTCCGTCCAATTGACCCTTCGCAAAACCACGCCCCGAACACACAGATTGGCTACTCACTGTAAAAACTAAAGGAGCCTCAAATATCCTGTCGGATACTCAAGGAACTTCAAAATGTAATTTAAGTGCCTCAAAGCTCTTTCTCCTATAGTAGGGTTACTGGAGGAGCATTGACATTCTTTGAGGTTCTTGCTGGAACTTATGGGATCCTTTAAGCACTTTGTATTTAGTTCCGAGGTTCTGGAGTCACCTTTTCATTACCATGAGACCTCGAAGTGCTTTGGGGGAAAATAGAGGAACTTGAATGCGATAAAAGGGTTATTGGAAGATCTTTTAACATTTAAGTGGTTCCTGGAAGATCTCTTATGTTAAAGCCAGCATCTGGAGGAACCCAATGGTTCTGTGAGGCCAGAATGAGAATATTATTATCCTATTATTATTATTATAGGCTACTTAAGTTTGATTCAGTATAGCCTACATACCCAGGTGAAAAAAGACGTACTATTAAAAATTTACTTGAGTGTGTTTTTAGTAGGCCTACAATACAAATATACTTTAATGCATTTTTAATACATTTAACAGTAGCCTACGTCTTTTTCACCTGGGTAGCTTACATTTATTTAGTATCTATAGGCCTATTTTGTTGATTAATTTAAACCTTAAACAACAACACTAAATTATAATAATATTAATAAGAAGAATTCATTCATTATTATTGAATAAATGATAGTAATAAAATAATCATTTTTACCTACTTCTTCATAAATTATTATTTGAAGAAGAAGAACTAGGAGGAGAAAAGTTTTATTCTGTCACGAAACTGCTGCTATTCCTCTGCTTTCGTCGCTTCAGTGATCCTCGCGCTGCTCGCGCGCAACAAAGCTCAGCTGATCGACGTCATCGGGTAACGGCTCCGTCCTCTCATCAAAGCTTCCGCCGTTTGATCGGCTCTCCGTTACAAGGTTTGTAAACTCGCCAAATAAATATAAATACAGAGTCTACTCACTATATATTCAAACACACATATATATATAAACTAAATTGATTATACATTACTACTTTTTTACAGTGTTTACCACTCGTTTATTGCACAGTATCTGGTATGAAGGTTTTAGCCGCGATGCTAACTACGTTGATCTAACGTAAGTTAATGAACAAATGGAAATTATTGACTTATTGTCTTAGATTGATTTAGTCGTTCAATTCAACATATTCTGTAAAACTGTGTCTTCAAATTGCTGAGATAGCCTAACTAATGTAGCTGATTCCTGCTGTCGTCATTGGCGTTTGTTATGAATAACAAAAGCAGGTTAATATAGTTTGGTCTGTTTTTGTTTAGCCTAACTTTACTTACTACAGGTGCCCTCATTCTCTCAAATACCATTTTAAAGCCATTTACTGGTCAATAAATATTATGTTGTGAATAATCAGCTTTGTTCTTTTGTTTCCCCAGAACAACCAGTACATTTCTAAAATAATCTGAACATTTCAGAGGCAACATTGAATTACAGTAAGTTACCTATACACCACATGCAAGTACTTTATTACTATGAACTTTCTCTGTGTGAAATTGTATTGTTTGACTGTGTACTTTTTTAATAAGTTATTCTCTGAAAATCTTCCCTCATGCTCTCAAATCTATAGGCTATACCTTAATCATATGGATTTGAATATAAGACATTTGAACCCTGAATTATAACTTAAAGTTTAGTATTTTTCGACAAAAAAAGGAAAAAGCTATTATATGACTTCAGAAGACTTACAACACAACCCATAACACATGAGTTGTGAACTCATTGACTATTTTTAGGATCTTTTCTGGGACATTTTTGGAGCTTAACCATTTTTTACATAAATTGTTGCATTGAATTGAACTAGACAAGTGTACATAAGAATAGTTTGAATGAATTACAAAAAAAATGTATGCTTGTGTTTCATGCAGTGATATTGAATGGTGACGGGTTGCATTATGCCTGAGATCTGCTTTCGGGTTCCACAGACAGAAAGTCAAACAGGTTTGGAACGTCACAAGGCTGAGGAAATTATTTAATAACTTTAATAACCTTACTAACAGTAAATTTTGTACTTTGCAGGGATCTCGGTAAGCAGAAATACAAGTTTGATCAAGAATAAAAATCCTCCTGTAGACCTGAAAATCACTGAAGTGCCTGGACCATCCACCAGAAAAGAGGAAAAGCAAACAGAAAATGAAGCTGATGCACCTTTTCACTTTTCTAACTCGTTAAGTACCTCACGTGTCCCTTGTGAAGATTTTATAATTGATTGCATTTTATGTTGCAGCGAGTAAAGGTGCATCACATTTGTGAATTTCGTGAAATTACACAGGCAAAAAGACAAAATTGCTGATCGTGTGGATTCTTATTGAAATGACTGAATTCACCAGTGAACATTCACAGAACAACAGATCATTTTACTGCACCTTAACTCTGTTAAAATGGAAAATGTTTTCTGCTTGTTGTGACATAAGGAATACTGTTTCCGGGTCGAAGCCTCTACTTCTACTTTCTCTATCTTGTTTCTAGATATTGAGAATACTCAACAACCATTTATGGGAACTGTTGATTCAAGTCACACATTTAAGCTTTTCAAAAGACATAGTGTACATTTCAGTCTCCAGTCTCACGGCATCCCAGACTTCAACATTTTATGATTCAAAATAGCTGAATAACTAACCATCTTAGATTTCGGAATAGAGATAAAGGTTAGGATCCTAATTTTCAGGAATATTACAGCACAATGAGTGCATATTAGCACTGTTTGTTGTTTGTTTTTGGCATCTGATAGAGCTTTTGGACTTGGAAACAGTGACGTCAGACTTAACAAGCGGACTGAAACACATGTTTTAAAATTAAGTGAAGATGGACATTTTTAATTAGTCAAAATTGTAATTTTTTACATTGATTTATTACATGGAACATGTGTTTTCCATGCATTTTGTTGAGATGTCTTTTCTTGTGTAGCCTATTGTATACACATGGTTGATTATTCATGTTACTTATGTATTATACTATTTTTTGTGTGTGTGTGTATTCATTGATATTAATCTATTACTAGCTTTTTTTTCAAGTGCATGGAAGTGTATGTATTAAAATGGATCTAAAATATGTAATAAACAATTCTTATTTTGTATTTGGTTCAGTTTGTTTATTATAATAGAAGTTAATGGTGGTAACCATAGTAACAACATGAAATTAATTTAATACAAATAAAATAAAATTGAAATTTGGTTCCTGGAGGCACCCACAGTGGTTCCACACAGTGCCTTTTATAAGAGTTCCTCTGGAAACCTGTGTGGTTCCTCAGAGAACCGCACCTTTTTAAAGGGTGCCTAGAGGATCTACAGACGGTTCCGCCGGTGTGGCAAAGTGAAGAACCCCAAAAGGTTCCTCCAGGCACCTTTTATTTTTACAGTGCTGACCAATGTCAGTCTTATATTGAACTCTACGTTTAGCTAGCTACACAGAGGCTGTGTGGTCTCTAAACAACAGAAGCCGGTTCTCGGCCCTCAAGCGGGAAGTTAGCTAATGTTAGTTAGAAATTTCATGGGACTACCGCTCCTTTCCAGCTTCATGGATTTGCGCTCTGGCCTGAGCAGGAATGGATGGACATGATGCGCTACGTTCAAACCTCGGAGTGTTGGGGAGGAGGTTTCATTTATCCATGTATTAGCCGGCTAACATCGTTAGTTCTTCTTGAAGTTTTAACATTTTTCAACTTTAAGAGAAGATGTTGATCAACAGTACAGGTAGGGGAGTTTTGTGATTGATTTAGTTAATTGTAGCCGATTAAGTAATTTACAGATCAATAACAAAAACTGGCTTTGTGTGTGTGTGTGTGTGTGTGTGTGTGTGTGTGTGCGTGTGCGAGTGCGAGTGTGTGCGTGCGTGTGCATGCGAGAGAGAGGGCCTGCGTGCCATCTTATAGTTTTAAAATAGTTTGGATTTTAGTGTGGTTTTTTTTGTGGCATACATAATGACAGTATTTATCACGGCACTTTATATTGGTTAGGCTGCGATGTGTGATGGCAGAGGAGGATTTCACATTTTGTGGATTTGGTTCTCTAACTGCACTGCATTCTATGTTGGTTGCAAATCCCACATTGTTTTAATTTTATCTGGTGTTATTTGATGCAGATATGTTGCGTTGTACACTGTAAAAATAAAAGGTGCCTGGAGGAACCTTTTGGGGTTCTTCACTTTGCCACACCGGCGGAACCGTCTGTAGATCCTCTAGGCACCCTTTAAAAAGGGGCGGTTCTCTGAGGAACCACACAGGTTTCCTGAGGAACTCTTATATAAGGCACTGTGTGGAACCACTGTGGGTGCCTCCAGGAACCAAATTTCAATTTTATTTTATTTGTATTAAATTAATTTCATGTTGTTACTATGGTTACCACCATTAACTTCTATTATAATAAACAAACTGAACCAAATACAAAATAAGAATTGTTTATTACATATTTTAGATCCATTTTAATACATACATGCACTTGAAAAAAAAAGCTAGTAATAGATTAATATCAATGAATACACACACACAAAAAAAATTGTATAATACATAAGTAACATGAATAATCAACCATGTGTATACAATAGGCTACACAAGAAAAGACATCTCATCAAAATGCATGGAAAACACATGTTCCCTGTAATAAATAAATGTAAAAAATTACAATTTTGACTAATTAAAAATGTCCATCTTCACTTAATTTTAAAACATGTGTTTCAGTCCGCTTGTTAAGTCTGACGTCACTGTTTCCAAGTCCAAAAGCTCTATCAGATGCCAAAAACAAACAACAAACAGTGCTAATATACACTCATTGTGCTGTAATATTGCTGAAAATTAGGATCCTAACCTTTATCTCTATTCCGAAATCTCAGATGGTTAGTTATTCAGCTATTTTGAATCATAAAATGTTGAAGTCTGGGATGCCGTGAGACTGGAGACTGAAATGTACACTATGCCTTTTGAAAAGCTTAAATGTGTGACTTGAATCAACAGTTCCCATAAATGGTTGTTGAGTATTCTCAATATCTAGAAACAAGATAGAGAAAGTAGAAGTAGAGGCTTCGACCCGGAAACAGTATTCCTTATGTCACAACAAGCAGAAAACATTTTCCATTTTAACAGAGTTAAGGTGCAGTAAAATGATCTGTTGTTCTGTGAATGTTCACTGGTGAATTCAGTCATTTCAATAAGAATCCACACGATCAGCAATTTTGTCTTTTTGCTGTGTAATTTCACGAAATTCACAAATGTGATGCACCTTTACTCGCTGCAACATAAAATGCAATCAATTATAAAATCTTCACAAGGGACACGTGAGGTACTTAACGAGTTAGAAAAGTGAAAAGGTGCATCAGCTTCATTTTCTGTTTGATTTTCCTCTTTTCTGGTGGATGGTCCAGGCACTTCAGTGATTTTCAGGTCTACAGGAGGATTTTTATTCTTGATCAAACTTGTATTTCAGCTTACCGAGATCCCTGCAAAGTACAAAATTTACTGTTAGTAAGGTTATTAAAGTTATTAAATAATTTCCTCAGCCTTGTGACATTCCAAACCTGTTTGACTTTCTGTCTGTGGAACCCGAAAGCAGATCTCAGGCATAATGCAACCCGTCACCATTCAATTTCACTGCATGAAACACAAGCATAATTTTTTTTTGTAATTCATTCAAACTATTCTTATGTACACTTGTCTAGTTCAATTCAATGCAACAATTTATGTAAAAATGGTTAAGCTCCAAAAATGTCCCAGAAAAGATCCTAAAAATAGTCAATGAGTTCACAACTCATGTGTTATGGGTTGTGTTGTAAGTCTTCTGAAGTCATATAATAGCTTTTTCCTTTTTTTTTTGTCGAAAAAGACTAAACTTTAAGTTATAATTCAGGGTTCAAATGTCTTATATTCAAATGCATATGATTAAGGTATAGCCTATAAAAAATGCATAGCATTATTAGCTCCAAACCTGTGATATTATTTTTCTGAGTAACATGAATGAGATTTGAGAGCATGAGGGAAGATTTTCAGAGAATAACTTATTAAAAAAGTACACAGTCAAACAATACAATTTCACACAGAGAAAGTTCATAGTAATAAAGTACTTGCGGTGTATAGGTAACTTACTGTAATTCAATGTTGCCTCTGAAATGTTCAGATTATTTTAGAAATGTACTGGTTGTTCTGGGGAAACAAAAGAACAAAGCTGATTATTCACAACATAATATTTATTGACCAGTAAATGGCTTTAAAATGGTATTTGAGAGAATGAGGGCACCTGTAGTAAGTAAAGTTAGGCTAAACAAAAACAGACCAAACTATATTAACCTGCTTTTGTTATTCATAACAAACGCCAATGACGACAGCAGGAATCAGCTAAATTAGTTAGGCTATATCAGCAATTTGAAGACACAGTTTTACAGAATATGTTGAATTGAATGACTAAATCAATCTAAGACAATAAGTCAATAATTTCCATTTGTTCATTAACTTACGTTAGATCAACGTAGTTAGCATCGCGGCTAAAACCTTCATACCAGATACTGTGCAATAAACTAGTGGTAAACACTGTAAAAAAGTAGTAATGTATAATCAATTTAGTTTATATATATGTGTGTTTGAATATATAGTGAGTAGACTCTGTATTTATATTTATTTGGCGAGTTTACAAACCTTGTAACGGAGAGCCGATCAAACGGCGTAAGCTTTGATGAGAGGATGGAGCCGTTACCCGATGACGTCGATCAGCTGAGCTTTGTTGCGCGCGAGCAGCGCGAGGATCACCTGAAGTGACGACAGCAGAGGAATAGCAGCAGTTTCGTGACAGAATAAAACTTTTCTCCTCCTAGTTCTTCTTCTTCAAATAATAATTTATGAAGAAGTAGGTAAAAATTATTATTTTATTACTATTATTTGCTCTATTATTATTTTTACTCTATTAATGAATTCTTCTTATTAATATTATTATAATTTAGTGTTGTTGTTTAAGGTTTAAATTAATCAACAAAATAGGCCTATAGATACTAAATAAATGTAAGCTACCCAGGTGAAAAAGACGTAGGCTACTGTTAAATGTATTAAAAATGCATTAAAGTATATTTGTATTGTAGGCCTACTAAAAACACACTCAAGTACATTTTTAATAGTACGTCTTTTTTCACCTGGGTATGTAGGCTATACTGAATCAAACTTAAGTAGCCTATAATAATAATAATAGGATAATAATATTCTCATTCTGGCCTCACAGAACCATTGGGTTCCTCCAGATGCTGGCTTTAACATAAGAGATCTTCCAGGAACCACTTAAATGTTAAAAGATCTTCCAATAACCCTTTTATCGCATTCAAGTTCCTCTATTTTCCCCCAAAGCACTTCGAGGTCTCATGGTAATGAAAAGGTGACTCCAGAACCTCTGAACTAAATACAAAGTGCTTAAAGGATCCCATAAGTTCCAGCAAGAACCTCAAAGAATGTCAATGCTCCTCCAGTAACCCTACTATAGGAGAAAGAGCTTTGAGGCACTTAAATTACATTTTGAAGTTCCTTGAGTATCCGACAGGATATTTGAGGCTCCTTTAGTTTTTACAGTGTAGGCTTATGGTGTGTTTTCTTTTACATATGTAATGAATTTCATTGTAATCATTGACTTAACGCGCTGCTGTTTTCTACAGTATGGTGCTTTGGCACTGTTCGGTTGAGCTGGTGTTGCAGGGACTGTTACAAGTGCAGTCGACATTGTTGAGTGTTTTATGCTGAGTATTTTCCTGTTGTTGACTGGCCTACGCTATGCCCATTTTTGATGCGCCGTTATTCAATATTTTTCCCGTCTACTGTAATGTTTTTTCATCTGATCTTTTGTCCCCACCACTTTTCAAAACAAACTGACGCCATATAAGTGTGTTGCTTTACTGTTTATGGTTACCTAGCTTCTTACACGTAGAATGTGGCTGTCACATTAGCTATGCAGTTACTTGCGCTAATGTAAAGGTAGACAGCATCAAGTTACACATACTGTAACGCGAGTGTTGTACATTTCTTTGTTATTTGGATAACCGTTTTCCTGTTGGTTATATGGCGCGCGCGATATCCACATTTCAAGATCGCAGAGCTTGATGTAATTGTAATAAGATAAATTACAGACGTTACAGATCTCTCATGAAAAGGCAACAGTAGGTTAGCGTTAGCTACATGATGATAACTGTAAACCATCCGAATAAAGTACCGAATCCAGACATATTATTTTAAACTAACCATTCGGAAACGTCCTGCTGGAGCCGCTGAGTTGCAACTTCTTCATCCGTTGCTTCTCCATCTGGATCAGATTCTGGGTCAAACTGAAATGCTTGAAAGACTGCGTGTCTTCGTGCCATTGCAATATATCCAACGTAAACAAACATGCATGGTACCATTGCACAAGATGGTCAAGGCCACACCCACCCTCCACCGTGCACCGCCTTTCTCCTCCTCATTAGTATTTAAAGCTACAGACACCGAAACGGCCCGTCTGAAGGAAGCTCATTCTGGGACTGGCTTGTGGTGGCTATAATTCTGCACCGAGGCTGAATTTTTGGAAAGAGATTTCAGATACAGTACTAAGGACCACTAAGGACTATATTAAAGCCTACAAAAAGTAGCATGTCATGGGACCTTTAAATCATGATTCAGTGACCCTCAGTATCAGCCCGTGGCTGCCTGTTGTCTGTGTGCTTCTGCTACTGTTACTGGTGTCAAGTGTCTGTGTGTGTTGGAGAGGAACAAGGTGAATATTACGATTTTATGATAACATCAGACAGTTTTAAAATAATCTGATTACATTCAGTTACTCTAAAATAATTAAATACTATAGCTGCTGATTACATCTTCAACAAAGTAATTAGATTACTGTACTAATTACTCTCTCTAAAAAGTACTGCATTCTCTTTTAATTCTTTTTAATAAATAATATAAAATTGCATACATTATTCTTGAAATTATTCTTCTCCCCATTTAAACAGAGGTTACGTTACATTTTAACATTAGATTTTAAATCCACTTTTGTTTATATAGAATTCTTCTAATCTATACAGTATTTGATGCAATTACATCAGTAGTAACTGTAATAAAATTTCTGAAAAACTAAGAGTAATATCTTAGAGTAATGCATTACACCCAACACTGATTACATTATATTTACTATGTTTTTGTATAATTGTTTTCTCTAAAGGTTGTGCAAGAACTAATGACCTGCACCAGGACTGGATTCACAATAGTGTTCAGGTCAGAATCTCTCATACATTAGACTGCTGTAATATAAGTTTGCAGGTTTACTAGTGGTCAGTATTTGAGAGGAAAACATTTGATATTTTATAAATACATATATATTTTATTTATATAGCTGTACATAAGTCTTCTGTTCCAGATGTATATCACTTTATTTATTTTCCTGAGTCTTATTTAAATGTTCTTTCTGTTCTTGTCATAAATGTAAATATGAGAAAAATAAAACAAATTCCTTGTGTGTTTGCGCACACTTGGCGAATAAAGCTCATTCTGACTCTGATTTTGATTCAGTTATCTGATCACATTCTCATTCTTTTTGCTTTCCAGGGTGAAATAAAGTGAGGAATGGACACTGACTGAAGTTATTTATACATCACTGAATAATATTTGTTAAATCATAATTAAAAAATTATTTATACACTTACTGTAACATGTTTTGTACTCACACACATTGACAAGTTATTGAATTTGCATTGAATATGTTAAAACAAATTATCTTGTGATTATGTGGCATCCTAAAGCACCAATTTCTGACTAAACTTTAAACAACATTGGCTTGATGGATACATTTATTATCAATGTGTTTTCTATTTGTAATTTTTGATGAGATTAGAAACAGTTTAAAAAAAGCAAATAGCAACACTTCTAAAGAAGTGCATACAAACAAAGAAGTAAAACTATTTTCATGAGTTCACACTTACATACAATTTGAGGGGGTAAAGTTTAATGCGTATTTGGCGTGCTCTCCGGAGGGAGGGCTCCGAGCTCGGAGTTCGGCCCGAACCCAGAGTACTCCCCCCGTATGTACTGTAAGTGTTTAGGACTAGAAGTGTGGAGAAGGGGTGGTGGGGGGATGCTGCAAAAACTGTCAATGGATTGAGGTGAGACTGCTGAGTGTATATATACCTCTTACCATTGATTGCTGAGTGCTCTCCACTTGTGTTAATTATCTGAACGTGCTCCTCCCGAACTTTGTTAATAAAACCTCTTTTGGATGCATTTGCTTGTGGGTGATGTCTAGGTAATGACTTTTGAACATCCTAAATGTTTTTAATGCCATATAGTTTAGTGACCGTCAACCACATCTTGTTTTTCATAGTTGTCAGTCACACTGGACATTTATAACCACATATAGCGCTTTACCACAGTGAACCACTAATGTGAAATGTGCTGTTGTATCTGAGCTACAGACCACAGCCGGTCCAGAAAGTGTGTGATCATTTCAGAGAACAACAGATGGAAATTCTCACCACAAGACTGCAAATGAGTTTATATCTTCTTATTTTAATGCATGATGGTTGTTTGAAAGGGCAATAGAGTGGATTGGTTCAGTTAATCAACATTTAATTAGTTAATAATTTCTAAATAAAAGGCATTTTTTCTAGCCTGGGCAGTTTTCAGTTTGGGCGATTGGAAATGGAGCGTTCTTTGATCGCATTCTGTATATAATTTAAACAGTTTAAATAAGATTATTTTCATCCTACTAAGAGAAACAATGTGAAGTTGATCTTTTAGTCACTGGCTTGATTTACTGATGCATAAACAGTATTGAACGATTTTGAGAGAAAGATAATCTGTCTGAACTTGAATAATTACACTAATAATGCTCAGAATGGTACCAAACTTCTACAGAAGTACAAATAGGTTCTGTACTCATAAAACAAGGCATTGGAAAGTTTGTAAGTACATCAGGAGTTTATTTAAATAACACTTGCCTGACGGCTCATGCTACCGCTAACCCGGACGTCGAGGTCTCTTCAGTGATTTTGGAAAAGCATGTAAAAGTCCTCGCAGAAAGCCATGCATAAGTATGTAGTGTAACGACGCCCAGTTCCAGGAATGCACTAATATTTTGTTGGTAGTACCAGTTTGCAACAATTATTAGTTAACACTAAGTTGTCATTTGAGTACAGAGTTTTATGAGTACAGAACCTATTTGTACTAGGGAAGTTTGGTATCATTCTGGGCATTATTAATGGGGTAATTTACAAGATACATCATAGAATTCATTAGCGCCTGCACTAAACCATCCGGCTGATATCTCTAAATAAGCTCTAACTTTAATAATGATCGACCAAGGGAAAAAAGGCTTCTGGGGAGGTGTTTAGCTCGGAGTCATGGTGCAAAGGACCCTAGGTTGATTTTAGTCCGAACCATCCCTCTAAGGCAGGAGAGTGAAATGAATACAAAACATCCATGGAATGCAAATTGGTTTATTGTTATCTGTTATATTATTGTCTTTTGTTCAACAGGGTTCATCTGTTAAAAAGTAACAAGCTGAATCCTCTGTAGGATTGACTTTAAGATTGAAAATTTTTACTTATAAGTAGACTTATAAGTTGGCACCCCAGAAAACCCAGTCAATCCACGACAGGTTTACTAATAGATGATGCTGGTGGTGGCGTGGAAGTCAGGCGTTTGTTTTGATCTCTCCTGTGAAACAAAACATAACAATACAAGAATACTATACTAAATATGCAACACTTTGTAAGATTATGTTGTTACAAATTCAGGTATGTTTCACCACACATGTTGGGTTTAACTTACAAAAGCTTAACTTCATCCTTCACCCATGGTAGTGTCCAATCAAGACAGAACTCTCCTCGTTCAGTCTTAAAGCTGTTAAAGAGAATAAAAAAATTAAAAGAAATCTAGCCACAGATGCTGTTGATCTCTAATCATGACATGTTTTCTTTAGAGAAGAACTGGGATTCTTACATGACGGCCTTCAGACATGAAGGACTTTTTTTTTGCAGCCTGAAACCGATGATAGGGTCAGTAAACTGTTCTCGAGTTAGTCTGGAGACGGCAGTACAGCATGTGATCACCCTCTGATTCCCTTCCTTCTCATCACCTTTTCCTTCTGCTGAAACTGAAGAACAAGGCAAGCCTCAATATTCTGCACCGTTCCATCAGATATAATAATATACAAACAGTTTCAAGCACTTTACCTGTTATAGTCCAGATCACAGATGCAAAAACCACAACAGCCAAACTCCTCATGAGGATCCTTTGTGTCTCCATTGTCACAGTCGATCTTCAACTCTCACTGCTTGTGTCTGAGAGAATATATGCAAGACACTTGCTAGTTTATCTTAAATAGTCAATAAAGCGGAACTATGGCTACACCCTGTCTTTTGCAAGCACATTTGTGGATGATTTCATCATTGTTCTGTTTCATGTGGGTTTCAGTATACAGTAGTTTAGTTTGGGAGTAAACTCAGTAAACGCATGATTACTGATTGAATTTAAACAAAATTGTCTGATGTATTAAATAGGAAGTATAGGGTGTGATCTCTGTTTTACCTGGTTGACATTTATTCACACGGCAGGAAAAATTGGGCTACACATGGACAGTGTGCGTGGACATCAGTGAACTGTGCTGATGAAAAAATGGTCATGCCCACTTTCAGTGAGATGGCGAAGTATGGTTTGTATTAGGTTTTGGGTTATGGTTTTGGCTTTAATTAATTAGGCCTGATTAAATGTTTCAAATTAATTCATATGGATTTGGAATGATGTGAGGGCAAATAATTTTACTTCAAAAACGAAACTTCATTTAAGGCTTTTTTCCCGACTTAAATATACCAATGAAATGAACATATTCAGCAATGTCATGCATATAATCTTTTGCATTTTCTGTATTGTTGAGTGTAGAGGAGATCACTGAATATGTGCAGCAGGATACAAATAATATCAGTCATCATGATTCAGTGATCATCAGTATCTGTCTTCTGCTACGGTTACTGGTGTCTTTGAGGAACTGGATTGCAGAAAGGTGAATTTCACTTGATTTTAGGCCGCATTAAAATAAGCATTAAAAGCCGACGACTGTAAGACCAGAGGCTTGTCCACACAACAAAGCATCAGGGGAAAAGACAAGGGGCTGAAGGGAACCAGCGAAGACGGAGCATTTTCTTCCGCTATTTTCTTCTAGATCTGCTGTACAGCAGAAACAAACGCTGTTGCATTATTTTCCTGTTATCCCTGTAAAGCTGCTTTGAAACAATCTGTATTGTAAAACGCGCTATATAAATAAAGGTGACTTGACTTGACTGAAGGACTGGCTGAATCTTGATAAGGAGATGGGAGAGGGAGGTTGAGACAACTCAGACTCTAAACAGGGCGATGAAAACGGACTTATGTTGGGCAGGACCAGCGGTAATGAAGGCACAGACGATTCAAGGATGGGCAGGACCATTGGTGATGATGGTAACACAGAAGATACAGGGTGGGGAGCACTAACTCTGTTTCCCAATTGATAAGCCATTCCTCCTCACTGTCCAACTCCACCAAAACTCCCACTGGTACGGCTGTAGCCGGCTCACACACCTGGTCAGAATTCTTTGGTGTTCAGCCTCCGAGTGATGGTCTGCGCTATCCTCCTCCACCGCGGCAGGTGTAAACTACTTGTCTGCGCTAGGCTCTGGAGTCGTGTCCGTAGTGCGGGGTGAAGGCTGGCTGGACTCTGTTTGATGACGCAGACGGTGGTGTGGACTGTGGGTAAACACTTTCCAGATGCCGGAGGATGGCCAGAAAAGTTTGAAAAGTAGGACATTACCCTCAAGTTCACAGGCCCTATGAAAGCCTGTACACACTCGAAAAACAACAACCACAAGCCAAATCAGAAGTTGCTGATCATGCTTTATTTGTAGTTACAGATTACAGTTGTTCCAGCTCACAACATCATTTCCCAATCAAAATTTCCCTTTTTTTCTCGTACAAATCAGTCACTTAGATGTACATCAGACTTCTTGTCAGGAGTTACTAATAGTAGGCTACAGTAGTTACTAATGGATGATGTTAGTGGTAGTGTAGAAGTCAGGAGCTAGAACACATGGGTTTCAGCCGGTTTATTTCTTTGAGCTCTGCTGCTGCTGCAAAAAGATACATTTACATTTACAATAGGTACATTTTCTGAAGTAACTGTGAGAGGTGTTTACTGTGGCAACACTCAATATCACAATGCCATAATCATCAGTTTTTCCCCTTGACTGTGTGATGGATTTTTTTATTAATCAACTTTAATTAATCAACTAACTTTTTTTTTTTTTTTGCAATGAAGGACTAAGCTTTTTAATAAAATGAAGAATTGCTGTGTTGTAAACCAGAAGAGACTTTTGGAAATTAAGCTGTTTAATTCTGAGTGTTCAAGATTTCAGACAGCTTCATTTAAAAGAAGGGATGACTGCAGAAAAACAAAAGAGGAAGTGGGGCCTGCAGCCACCATCCTGAAAGAGGAAGTTGACACTTCTGAGAGGGGTCAGCATGGGGAGACCGATTCAGTGCAAAGGTGACAATTCACTTGAGACTTTTCCTAAAGACAATTTTGCCATGCATTGTGCAATTTTGTGGCAGGATGGATCAAAAGCCAGACTGAGGAGAGTGCCATCACAGCCTGGCGATCCAATGTATCAGCCTGAAGTCAACTGAATAACAATCCACACAGAAAGACAATCAGTCTTGTGGGCTAGGTGCTGCATTTTCAATGATCACAACAGAGACCGTTTCAAATTTAGTTAATTATCATATTTAACTTGATTGTTTTTGATTATCCACTGGTTTCAGCAATTCTATATATTCTTCACTGTTTAAACTAACACTTTGAACCTGCTTTCAATAGGTACCAGTAACAGCCCTACTCAGTTAAAACTGGGGCTGGATTCTCTAGAAAAGACATTACACTAACCAACTAGTGGTGAAAGCATGAATAGGTTATTGACTATGCAGAATTCTATGGAAAAGAAAAATACAATATAGGCCACAAGGCGTCCAAAGATAAATTATGGCTAGAAAAGCAAAAATATTGGTCACTCCATTTCATTTAACGGTAATTTTCTAGATTCAATAAAAACAATGGATCTAATTATAAACTTTTGAAATCACATGCTGTCATCACCAAGGGTACGAGATGGAAATGTTATTTTCTTTTTGTCCATGGATCAAAGATTGTGTGAAGATTTCTAAATCTTCTTTTAAATAGCTTATGAGCAACAACAAAAAGTTTGAAAAATTTAAATTGTGCAAAGAATGACAAATTGTATTTGAGAAATTAAAACGGACTCTCTCAACTGCAACTGTAGATCTATACGGTTAATTATTTAAAGTGTTTGATCTATTTGTTTGGAAAAGTTAGGTTTACGTTCACTGTGTTAAACTCAAACACATGGCGACTACATCAGACATTTGAAAATTGATATCCTAACGTTTAGACACTGTCGCAAGGGGAAGTAGTTTCTGTCGTCGTCAAAGTTGTTACCGTTCAGATTTGGTGGTATTCCACACATAACTAGATGTACCGCATCGCGGTACAAAATATGACCGCCGCTCAGGCCTGCACTGGCTTTCCACAAAAATAAATGACGTGGAGTAATTTGGCTGTATTGCGTGTTTATGTATATACCTAAAAAAAGTAATAGTATGTGCATGTCTGTCTGTCTGTGTGTGTGTGTGTGTGTGTGTGTGTGTGTATGTGTGTGTATTTGTGTATGTGTGTGTCTGTGTGTGTGTGTGTGTGTCTGTGCGTGTATGTATGTGTGCGTACATGTGTGCGCGTGTGTGTGTGTGTTTGTGTGTGTGTGTGTCTGTGCATGTGGATTTGTATGTGTGTGTATGGGTGTGTGTCTGTGCGTGTGGATGTCAGTGTGTGTGCATGCTTGCGTTTGTTTGTATTCCTGCATGTGTGTGTGTGACAGTATCATCCTAAACCAGCAACCCTTCGCTCAACAGCACCATCTACAGGCCGATGAGTGTACAGTCACTAAATGTGCACATAAATGAATTTATTTTATACCCCCCCCATGGATGAAATTCTACAAAACTTAGCAGAGGATACCCCCAGAGGTTGTCAAGTTAATCATACACATGAAATATGGTGCAGTTCTGAACATCTCCACTGAAGATAGGGGCGATTAAAGCAGACCAAACGAAATTTTTCCGTAGAAGTCTAGTGGGGCTACATGCCCACCAAATTTCATGTTCCCCGGTGTTTCGGTGTCCCTGGTATCGTTGACGAAAAATTTACGGGGGCCCCAGCGCAGGGGGGGGAAGTGGCCCCCGGGGACCAAACGAAATTTTTCCGTAAAAGTCTAGTAGACCAACATACCATAAAAATTTCTTCATCCTCGGTGCCACGGTTCAGGTAGTTATTTAGGAAAAACTGAATTTTTTTGGGTTTGGGGGGGCCCAGCGCGGGGGGGGGAGTGGCCCCCGGGGACCAAACGAAATTTTTCCGTAGAAGTCTAGTGGGGCTACATGCCCACCAAATTTCATGTTCCCCGGTGCTTCGGTGTCCCTGGTATCGTTGACGAAAAATTTACGGGGGCCCCAGCGCGGGGGGGGGGGAAGTGGCCCCGGGGACCAAACGAAATTTTTCCGTAAAAGTCTAGTAGACCAACATACCATAAAAATGTCTTCATCCTCGGTGCCACGGTTCAGGTAGTTATTTAGGAAAAACGGCATTTTTGGGGGTTTGGGGGGGCCCAGCGCGGGGGGGGAGTGGCCCCCGGGGACCAAACGAAATTTTTCCTTAGAAGTCTAGTGGGGCTACATGCCCACCAAATTTCATGTTCCCCGGTGTTTCGGTGTCCCTGGTATCGTTGACGAAAAATTTAAGGGGGCCCCAGCGCGGGGGGGGAAGTGGCCCCCGGGGACCAAACGAAATTTTTCCGTAAAAGTCTAGTAGACCAACATACCATAAAAATTTCTTCATCCTCGGTGCCACGGTTCAGGTAGTTATTTAGGAAAAACTGAATTTTTTTGGGTTTGGGGGGGCCCAGCGCGGGGGGGGAGTGGCCCCCGGGGACCAAACGAAATTTTTCCTTAGAAGTCTAGTGGGGCTACATGCCCACCAAATTTCATGTTCCCCGGTGCTTCGGTGTCCCTGGTATCGTTGACGAAAAATTCAGTAAGGTGACGAAAAAAAAAAAAAAAAAAAACTTTGACAATCCCTATATGACCGGCTAGCTACGCTAGCGGCGGTCATAATAAATATATATGTTCCCCATTCAGTTCATAAACTGCTATGGTAGACAAATATGTATGAATCTCTGGCCAGAGAGGGGTGTGTGAAAGTATGTGAAAGTGAGTGTGTGAAAGATGGTGTTCTGAAAGACACTAAGACTAATACATTGTCAATCAAAACAGCTGTATCTAAATTTATTAAGTGGGCCCACAGGTTAAAATACGCACACAGGGTAAAATATACCCAATAAAATAACAGCCATGGATGATTTTGGCTAACTATCCTGAGCTGTTATTGTTGTGGCAGAAAGAAACAGTGCCACACCTGTGCAGCGTATAACTCTGGGAAGGCAGAGAGCAAGCAAGCTTGCCCTGTCCACCCCATATTTAACTTTTTCCTTTTATAAGATGTCATGATGGATCTCATCGAACAGAACTGATTCTGTTCCAAATACTATATAAAATATTGTTACTGTTTAACATGAAATTTTACAGATCTCATCAAAAAAGGACGACCGGCCAGACAAGCAGATGAGTCTAGCGACATGATACATGCTGTCACTAACAAAAATACTTAAGGTCTCCATTCACAGGTTGTTCTTGTGGTTCACTCCACAAACAAGGTCCAGTGGAGTGCGGTTGTGATCTGAGGAAAAATCTTGCAACTATCAGCAAGGTTGTAGAGTGACACCTCCGTCCAAGCCTCTCACCTTAAACTACACCAATCAGCCTGAGCAAACACCACATGCCAACGACAACGCGAAGTATAAAGCGGGGGATCAAGGACGTGCTAGTAATGTACCTCCCTTGCCAACGAGGGAAAGAACATTGCAACGGTTCGCAAAGAGTCATCCTGGTGAAGACGGAATGTCAGTGGGACAACGAGATGATCAACACACCTGGAGGAAGATGTGGACCAACTAATGGTTTAAGCTTAGCATAATAAGTAATTTTGTGTGATGTTTACTGATGTTTTATTTGGTTCAATCAAACTACACTGTAGGACTGAGTTTTTAGATCTCATGATTTGAACAATTACAGATTAATTTGAAAATATTTCAGGTACATGTAAATTGAGAAGAGGAAAATCTCTTAATTCTGTAGAGTATAGGGACTCTAACTAGGTACATTACTGTAAAAATAATAAATAATCTAGGGACTATTTTTGAAGAAACTTGAGGGTTTTAAAATCCTAATGCAGACATCATAGATGCTAAAAAAAAAGTTTATAGTGGCAATAGTTGTTCCCTAATAAGAGAATGGGTGATAAGTTACTTTGCTGAACTAGGTCCGAATAGATAATTGGGTAAACTTCTATAGCGATGAATGAATGAATAAATTAAATATTTTTTTAAAATATCTTCTAAAATAGCGAAAGAAAAACTTTCAAAAGGAGATTGGTTTTAGGAAACATAGCCTATTTAATTTCTGGATTATTATTAAGTTGAAGAGCTTTATAGCATCACCAAATTTCCAACTTATTACTAAAGATTTTAATGTTTTAATGAAGCCCAGAGTATGAATTAAAGCAAATTATGTAGGGGGCACAAAGATAAAACCTAGACCAAGAACAATGTAACCCAAACATGTTAAATTTAAACTAAAATGAGTCTAATCAGTTTAGACATTTCAGCGAAATCAGTTAATTCTGGAAAAACAGTATTGTAGGAAGATAAGTCGTTAAATATTAAATGGCATGTCAGCAGCTAAGGCTATTCTCATGGCAAGAGCTGGGTGAAACAGAGTTAATTTTAAAATAATGACATTGTTTGAAACAAAATAATAAAAATTATTGATATTTGTGTTAAGGATAAAAATGAAAAGATTCAAGAAATGCTTTGGTTAGATTTTATTACACAGATCCTTAAATATATCTAAGTAAAACAATCGCCTGCTTGAATTAAAAGCTAGCAAAATAAGGTTAAGAAAAATGGTTAATCAGCAGTATCAGCCTGTTAAAGGCCTAATAGATCAATGAGATTCGAAATCCAGAGAAAGATGACACTGAAACTTGACTCAAGGTCTACTAAGTTAAAAGGCAATGTACTATGGTATGTTTAGTTTTTTACTAAAGATAGAATTAGATTGCTTGAAGATAGAATGTTGGGAAGAAGATGAGAAGATGGTATGTGTATGTGGTAACATTGGAAATTGGTTGTATTTTCATTACAGCTTAGGATGCTGATTGAAGGAATATCTTACAGGTATTATAAAGTAAAAGATGAAACATGGTATGATTAGAGATATCAGGTGGTATTAAAGTCACTGACTTATAATGGGATGATTTGGTAAAGGTAAATTAGATTGCAGGTAAATCATGCGGGTATGGAATATTTCATTAGAGGAATTAAAAATCCAGCTATATTACGACCAGAGAGGGGAATGTGATGGATTTTTTAATTAATCAACTTTAATTAATCAACTAACATTTGTTTTTCTTGCAGGAACAACATTCATATGCTTTTAAATGTTTCCAAACTCTTTGGGGAAAACTTGTGACTTTGAGTTTTTGTGTGTGTATAAATAACAATTAAGGGAAGTGAAACTAGACAGATTACTAGTTCTCAAACCTTGTAATAAGTAATCACAAAAACAGAGTTTGCTTGTGCCAGTGACAGAGGGAAAAGGTTGGGGCTTTTGAACCAATTGAACCAATCATATTGAAGGTGACATGTTTAGTCTCGATAATCTTATTTGTTGTCTCGATACTATAAAAACTGTTGTATCCGTGTTTTCTGGTGGGATTCTCAATGGAATTTGTCTGAGATCCAACGGCCTTGCTTCTTGGGAGAGATTCCCTGAGAACTGCTCGGGAAGATCTCCTGGCCGTGATTAAAGCATTTAAAGGACATTTGCAGAAGTCTGTTTGTCGATTTATTCCTGCGCAGGAAGCTAGTTTAAGAAGTAAGCTAGTTTAGGGGAACAAGTTAGTTAGGTGACTATTATTGAACGGGGACGTTGATTTGTAGACGAGACCCAGATAGACTAAACGTCAACAGTAGACGTTCGGGGACGTCGATTTGTAGACGAGACCCAGATAGTTAGGTTTAGGGAAAAATCTACGACAACTGTGAACAGAACAATGTGCCACAGTGCACTGCCCCAGGTCTCTATGATATTCTGACTCTGAGCTATGGCTGGTTTATGTTGCTATTGTGGTAGATTTGTCCTACCTGGAACCTAATTACCTGGGGTGTCTCCAGTCGACACTTAATAAATGTATCTGGGGCGTCAACAGTCGACACTTAATAATTGTTGTGAATCAGAAGGCTGAGACAGATCCATATGCGTCCAGAGGCGTGTGATGAACCGGGCTGTGGGTCTTGGGCTGGAGGCGAGCATACGGAGTCCAGAGACGGGCAGAGGTTCAAGGCAGGCGGCAGACAACGGAGTGCAGAAACAGGCAAGAGTTCGGGGCAGGCAGCGAGAATCAGAGTCCAGGGTACAGGCTTAGGTCAGTAGTCAGGCTGCAGACAATCAAAGACAAACGTTAGGCAAGAATAACCAGAAAACGCTCAGACATGCAACACGGGGTGAAACAATACTTCGCACAGGACGCAGAGTAAACGAGGCAGATTAGGCATGGGAAATCAGAGAACATTCAGAACAGGTGAACCGCAATCAGAACGCTAATGATCCATACTAGGCAGAAGTATGCAGAGCCCTTAGAATTCTGGAAAGCGCGCTCGAGATTGAGTACGGGAAGGACCGCATAGACTGGATGCCGTAACAATAATCTTTATACTCTAGCTCTGCGTCTACAATTGACAACTGGCTTTGAGTTCGTAACCCTAACTTGTTCCCCTAACTAACTTGCTGCGCAGCAATAATAACCGACAGACTTCAGCAAATGTCCCTATATAGCTTTAATCACGGCCGGGAGAGTTCTCGAGCAATTCTCAGAGAATCTCACCAGCAACAGTTTTTTTTTATATAGGAACATGGCGAAAATGACATGATACATTACATAATTTCCCTACAATTTGATTGGTTCTTCCTAGGCAAACCCTTCTGTTACTAGGTAGAAGCAAACTCTGTTTTCTGGATTACTCATAGACAGTAACAGAAATGGACATAGCGACCCCATAGACTTCAATGGAGAAAAGTGAAGTCAATTAGAAGCACTCACTTCCTGATGGCTGAGCGTACTGCACAGACTCAAACTGAGCTTGACGACGTAGATGTGACGTGAGCAACCCGTCTGTCTTCTAGTAGCTGTGCCAAGAGAAATCTGAATCATTCCCTTCCAAATCTTGCAGAGACGGAGAGTGTGAGTAGGAGCTGTCCATGAGCTGGCAGCAGGAGCAACTTTATGACACTCTGTGGGCTTCTCCCTTGACTTTATGCCTCCACGTCCGCCCGACTGCCAGCGAGCTTCTCCTCCTGTCTATACGGTAATTATTCTACTGTGCGACCGAGAGTCGCGTGGTTATGACACAATCGTTAGCCTATTTTTACGAAAACTGCTTCTACGGGGCCATGAAGTAAGATAGGGAGCCTTTTATACATTGTCGTGTTTCTTTAGAAATTACAATGGACAATTTGGAGTCAATGGACCATTATAAATAAATAATGGACAAATGGAGTCTTTAAACGCCTCAGATGTAAAGTTATTCGCTGTCAAAGTGACGCCAAAATGAATGTGAGTCAATGGAATGCTAACAGCAGGTGATGGTCTGCTAATCAATGGCGGCCCCCAGGGAAGGTACGCTTTCCGGGTGATGGATTACCCCCTTGGGATTACTTCATTGTTAGTCACAAGTTTTCAAACCTAGACATCTGTCTAGTTTCATTTCCCCTATTTGTTATTTATACACTCACACACTCAAAGTCACGAGTTTTCAACCAAAGGTTTTGGAAAGCATATGAATGTTGTTCCTGCAAGAAAAATAAATGTTAGTTATGATTTATTTAAAAAAATCCATCACACTATATGGTTACTAGGGTGCTCTAAATGGTTGCTAGGCTGTGAGTAGACAGTTGTGAGTGTTATATTAAATAGCTGCTCGCTAGCCTGAATTAAAAGAGCCACCCTGTCCCAGCCCATGTTCTGGACCAGATTTGACCCAGGGATGATTTGTGTCCCACAGTTTGATCCATAAGTATATGTATATGATTATTACTTCAAAAGCACCACTTAAAATGGCGTAGAATACTATACTAAATATGTGAACACTTTATAAGAATTGTATGTTGTTAAATTCTGCTATATTTCAAATGATGTTTCTTTAAACAAAGTTTGGGAGGAGCATGCTCAAATAATCAATCCAATTAACTCGTCTTCAACAATCATCATGTCTATCCCATCAGCATGAGAGGAAGCATAATAGATATTCACTCAGTCGACTCACCTACATTCCTTGACAGTTTTTCAGCATCCCTCCACCACCCCTCCACCACCCCTCCACCTCACTGCTTGTTCCTTCCACAGTCAGGAATACGGGGGGAGTACTCTGTGTTTGGGCTGAATACCGAGCCCGGAGCCCTCTCCTAGGACAGCACGCCTGACTTATTTGTAAGTGTGAACTCGTGAAACACACTCTTTGAGTTACTTAAACTGGATTTTTCTTCTCCCACGGTTGTCTCCAATCACTACGGGCTGCTCCCTGTCCATTGCAAGCACATTTAGTTTTGTGGATGATTTCATCATTGTTCTCTCATCACCTTCTGGATCAGTCACACTTTATATTAGGTGACCTTAACTAACATTACAATGAGAACATTTGGTTTAAGCACCGAAGCACGGCAGCATGATCTTCTTTCAATTTAGTACTGTTAGTCAGTTCATTCAACAGCAAACAATGTATGATTCATGTTTCAAATCACTCTTGTTGCTGATATAATTACAGTAATACTTACAGTAATACAGTTGCCACATTAGAAAATACACTTACATTAACTAACTTATGTAATTGAATCCATAATGTTTGTAACAATATCTATCTAGTGTGTTATAAAAAGGTGTGATGAAGTTATGAAACCCATGAGATTTTGTGATAAACTCAGAGTGCTGACAATACAGTAAATGTTCCCACTGTACCATATGACTGAACTGTAGTTTCGTGATTTACAGATATCAACTGTAGTTGAGCTTTACAGATGAAGGGTGAAGTTTGGTAATGTGGCAGTCTCTACGATGGTAATCTGTTTAAAGCATCACATGGCATACATTCTGTAAATGCAAAATGCTGTATTTGATGCCATCTGTCTCCCTTCTACTGATGCATCTCTGATCAATTTGATGTTACTGTACTATACAGTCATTGACTGTTTCCTCTCCCTTTATACTCTATCCTGCAATATGTTCACAAATTGCAAATATATCTCTAGAGGTGTACCAGCTGATTCTTTGATTAACCATTAAGTTCAGTTGGATTAAATCATAGACAAATGTATTAAACTGAACAAGAAGAGATACAAATCAAAAGTTTGATAGTAAGAGCTTTATGAAAGGCAGTTACTGTGAATGAAACATTTATGTAGATGAAACACTTATTTAGAGTTGTGAAAAGGATACTTTGTGATTTTGCGTATTGTACTAACACAATTGAAAACATGCTGAAATGTTTGAAAAAAGTGCACTTTTGATGATCTTTTGTGATATTAGCACTAAGAGTTTAAACTAAGAGTTTTGAAAATGTAAACTTTACTTGTGGAAATAGTACCAAAGTGAGAAACAAACAAACAAACAAACAAACAAACAAACAAACAAACACTGTAAATACCTACAATAGTATGACCTATTGTTACTGGAAAATTCCCACATTTATTGCCAATAAGCTTGATGTATTAGAACTAAGGGTAGGGTTAAGATTAGGGGTTAGAGTTTAGCTTTGGGGTAAGTGCACTATAGCATGCAAGTATAGGTATTGTATCAAATGGTTAAGTATACTAAAGTGTGACCAAATGATCTGTTGTAGTATAAATGGTGAGTGGGTGGTGATCTCTGTTTTAGAAATACCTGGTTATCATGCAATACCACGCAATGACATCACAACATCATTTAGTAACTTTTAGCAACAAATCGACCATGGTCTGTCTGAATACTCAATTCTGATTGGCTGGAAGTTCCAGTCAGTTTAATCATTTGTTTTCACATTGGGAGGTTCTTTGCATCCACAGCTAACCATGAACTAGCTCTTACTAGCATCCACACATAAAAAAATTATCACAAAAAAACACATATGTAAATTCATGGCTACAAATCACAAAAAGAGAACAAGAACATGATCCTGATACAAATTATATGTGAGTATATGAAATTATCAAGAAATCAAAGTGTTCTTATTTTACTTTTTGTATGATAAATTGCTTGTGATATTTCTTGTTTGTAAGTTGCTTTTGTCAAAAAACATTTGCTACATGAATAAATGTCAATAATCAGATTGTCAAGTGATTGCTGTCTAGTTTGTATTGTTTATTGTTTCATCTCTAGATTTCACTGTTATCTCATTGATTCTCACTGAAGGATCATCAGTGAAAGTTCATCCAGGAGGAAACACAACTCTCCCCTGTAACATTAAAGATGATACAGAGATTACCTGGATCATTACAAACGGAAACCAAACATTTGTAAGAATTTTGAGACTAGAATATCTGTATGGAGGTAACTCTAAACCAGAACCCTCCAATATTCACCCAAGTTACACTGGACGGATAAAAGCTCTCAGTTCTCCTACAAACACTCACTCTCTGCTTCTGATGAACATCACGGACACTGATCTGATGCTCTTCTGCTGCACTGAATGTATGCTTGAGCAAATTCACTGCACTAAACTTGACTATGAAGGTAAGATTTTCTCCAGATTATTTCATTGAACACTTTTCTAGTGTGTTTTTAATTTAATTGCTAGTTAAAACAAAGATGTGAACTTTATTTATTTTGCATTATCTTATGCATCAAACCTCAAACTGAATAAGAAATCTGTATTCTTCTGTGTCATGGGTGTAGATGTGAGCACTGGAGATGTGGATCAGCAGGATACAGTTACTATCAGTCATGATTCAGTGATCCTCAGTATCAGCCCGTGGCTGCCTCTCGTCTGTGTGCTTCTGCTACTGTTACTGGTGTCAAGTGTCTGTGTGTGTTGGAGAGCAACAAGACTACAGAAAGGTGAATATTACTTAAACATGATTTTATGGTAACATCAGACAGCTTTAAAATAATCTGATTACATTCAGTTACTCTCTCTAAAAAGTACTGCATTCTCTTTTAATTCTTTCTAATAAATAATATAAAATTGCATAAATTATTCTTGAAATGATTCTTCTCCCCATTTAAAGGGAGGTTACGTTACATTTTAACATTTATGTTAAATCCACTATCGTATTATATAGAATAGTCTATACAGTATTTGATGCAATTACATCAGTAATAACTGTAATAAAATTTCTGAAAAACTAAGAGTAATATCTTAGAGTAATGCATTACACCCAACACTGATTGCATTATATTTACTATGTTTTTGTATAATTGTTTTCTCTAAAGGTTGTGCAAGAACTAATGACCTGCACCAGGACTGGATTCACAATAGTGTTCAGGTCAGAATCTCTCATACATTAGTCTGCTGTAATATAAGTTTGCAGGTTTCCTAGTTATCAGTATTTGAGAGGCAAGAATTAGATATTGTATAAATACATATATATTTTATTTATACAGCTGTACATACAGTACATAATGCACAAATCTGTACATAAGTCTTCTGTTCCAGATGTATACCACATTATTTATTTATTTTCACATTATTTACACATTATATCACATTATTTATATATTTTAATATATATATATATATATAATATATATTTATTATTTAAATGTTCTTTCTGTTCTTGTCATAAATGTAAATATGTATGTAAGAGCTCCTGAAAAAAAAAAAAAAAATTCCTTGTGTGTTTGCGCACACTTGGGCGAATAAAGCTCATTCTGACTCTGATTCTGATTCAGTTATCTTTAAGCTGATCACATTCTCGTTCTTTTTTCTTTCCAGGGTGAAATAAAGTTCGGTCATTTTATGATGAGATGTGAGGAATGGACACTGACTGAAGTTATTTATACACCACTGAATAATATTTGTTAAATCATCATTTCAAAATTCTTTATACACTTAACATGTTTTGCACTCACACACATTAACAAGTTATTGAATTTGAATTGAATATGTTAAAACAAATGATCTTGTTGTGATTATGTGGCATCATAAAGCACCAATTTCTGACTAAACTTTAAACAACATTGGCTTGATGGATACATTTATTATCAATGTGTTTTCTATTTGTAATTTTTGATGAGATTTACAAACAGTTAAAAAAAGCAAATAGCAACACTTCTAAAGAAGTGCATACAAACAAAGAAGTAAAACTTTTGAATACATTTGCTTGTGGGTGATGTCTAGGTAATGACTTTTGAACATCCTAAATGTTTTTAATGCCATATAGTTTAGTGACCGTTAACCACATCTTGTTTTTCATAGTTGTCAGTCACACTGGACATTTATAACCACACATATAGCGCTTTACCACAGTGAACCACTAATGTGAAATGTGCTGTTGTATCTGAGCTACAGACCACAGCCGGTCCAGAAAGTGTGTGATCATTTCAGAGAACAACAGATGGAAATTCTCACCACAAGACTGCAAATGAGTTTATATCTTCTTATTTTAATGCATGATGATTGGGCATTAGAGTGGATTGGTTCAGTTAATCAACATTTAATTAGTTAAAAAACAAACAGTGTTTGAATAAACCCTTTTAGAAACAATCAGTTTGTTAAAGGGGTCATGAACTGGATTATGTTATTATTTTATGTTTCCTGGGGTGACCCTATAATGTTAGTATGATTTTTTACATCAAAAACTGTCACAATTTCTAAATAAAAGGCATTTTTTCTAGCCTGGGCGGTTTTCAGTTTGGCCGATTGGAAATGGAGCGTTCTTTGATCGCATTCTGTATATAATTTAAACAGTTTAAATAAGATTATTTTCATCCTACTAAGAGAAACGATGTGAAGTTGATCTTTTAGTCACTGGCTTGATTTACTGATGCATAAACAGTATTGAATGATTTTGAGAGAAAGATAATCTGTCTGAACTTGAATAATTTCACATCAGAAATCACTGACTACAGATCAGGCATTAGAATAAACATGATTACTTACATGTGGCGTAACCCCCTCGAAAATTAGATGATTCATCTCAAGGGGTTAATCTAAATTAATTTCTAATAATGTGTTCTCATTATGAGTTTGCTTTTAGACATTCATGATTCATGATCTGTCAGTTGATTGGGAAGATCCTCCCACAGGAGTGGGTTTACTGATAGATGATGCTGGTGGTGGCGTGGAAGTCAGGCGTTTGTTTCTTTGAGCTCTTCTGTAAAACAAAAAACAAAAAGCAAAAAAACAGTGTGAATACAAGAATACTATGCTAAATATGCAACACTTTATAAGATTATGTTGTTACAAATTCAGGTATGTTTCACAACACTTGTTGGGTTTAACTTACAAAAGCTTCTTAACTTCCTCCTTCACCCATGGTAGTGTCCAATGAAGACAGAACTCTCCTCGTTTAGTCTCAAAGCTGTTAAAGAGAATGAAAAAGTTCAAACAGAAATCTAGCATCAGATGCTGTTGATCTCTAATCATGACATGTTTTCTTTAGAAAAGAACTGGGATTCTTACACGGCGGCCTTCACACATGGAAGACTTTTGTTTTGCAGCCTGAAACCGATGATAGGATCAGTAAACTGTGCTCGAGTTAGTCTGGAGACGGCAGTACAGCATGCGATCACCTTCGCATCAGGACCTGCTGATTCTGAAGAACAAGGCAAACCTCAATATTCTGCACCGCTCCATCAGATATAATAATATACAAACAGATTTAAGCACTTTACCTGTTATAGTCCAGATCACAGATGCAAAAACCACAACAGCCAAACTCCTCATGAGGATCCTTTGTGTCTCCATTGTCTCAGTCGATCTTCAACTTTCACTGCTTGTGTCTGAGAGAATATATTCAAGACTCTTACTAGTTCACCTTAAATAGTCAATAAAGCGGATCTTAACCCTTGTGCTTTGTTGAAAACCCTGTAACACCTTTTGTGTACTCGGTCAAAAATGGCCGGCCTTTTAAAACATTTTTGTAAATCGTTTGTTATGCTATATTATCACCAAATTTTGGATTCAATCTTTTGATCAACTTGTTGTCTGTCAAGTGGCACAGGTTTTGTATTTCTTTTTGGAACTGATTGATCATATGCCTATAGACCTCATCGATCTGAGCTCATGCACGTCAGCTTTTGAGTGGATAAATTTGTCAATATTCAACCTTCAAAGATTGCTTGTAAATCGCTCGTTATGCTATATCACCAAATATTGGATTCAATCTTTTTGTCAACTTGTTTTGTTTCAATTAGGACAGGTTTCATATTTGTTTTTGAAACTGATTGATCTGAGCCTCATTGATCTGATTCTGACGATGAAGTTAAAGATAAAGAGATCTGAGAAAGAAAGCCTGTAATACTCAAAATAGTTTGTTTGTTTGTTTACATGAATGTGTGTGTGTGTGTGTGCGTGTGCACGGTAGTGTGAGTGTGCATATCCACGCATGCACAGGTCTGAGGCCTTTATCTTTGCAAGCACACATACAATTATGTGAACATGAACATGATGCTCCTGAACACTAAATGTTTGTCTTATTTAAAAACATAATTGTATGATCTATTTTCAATCTCACCATTCATTTTCAATGTATGGCCATTTTTACCAATATAAGCTCAGATTAATGAGGCCTACAATCAGTCAGTTTAAAAAAATAAACACAAAACCTTTTTAAAACTAATTTAAAGAAAACAAGTTAACAAAAAGATTGAATCCAATTAATATTTGGTGATAATATAGCATAATGAGAGATTCAAAAGGTACTTTTTGTACGCTGTTAATTTTTTAATCGGGAGAACCACAAGTCTGACTTTGTTCCATTTTGTACAACTAAATTCCTGGTAAAGCACACTAGTGTGATATAGTGTACAGAATAATTTGACATTTTATGCAATATTGCTGAAATTACACATAATAATGCTTTTTTGGTCAAGAAATTAGGTGCATAAGCTCAGATAAAGAGGTCTACAATCAATCAGATCTAAAAAATATATAGAATAAATAAAAAAACCTGTCCTAATTGAAATAAAACAAGTTGGCAAAAAGATTGAATCGTGAATTGTGATAATATAAAATAATGAGAAATTTAAAAGCAATTTTTGTAGACCGGTGGTCAGATTTGACAGGAACTCCACAAATGCATCAATAATCTCTTATTTTACCCGACACACTTTAATCCTGTTGACATAATGCTGACATTTACACTTGATTTAAGAGAGAGAACATTATGTGAATATATTAGTATTTTGTTAGTGGCTCTTCAACACAAACCCGTCCTAAATAGCGTGTCTCTGTGTGTATTGAGAATGTTGTGCTTGTCAAATAAAATCATTCATAATAAATAAATGTCATGTCTTGTGTTTTTTTGTATCACTATTTATTTATTGATTCTTATTCATTTCAAATACAGTTTCTGAATCTTATTTATGCTACATATAAAAATACCTATTATAATCACGATTAAGTAGTATCGTATTTAAGGCAATGAACAGCATTTAAACACAACTTCTGCTCACGTATTTGAAGGCTACAACTGGGCCATTGAGGGTAAATGTCATATTATGAGACTACGGATTACTTTACGGAGAGCTTACGACCCACTAACTGCGTTCTGCATTAGAGAAATAGTTCACTTAATTAGTTCAGCTCAATCCTGTATGAATTTCTTTCTTCTGCTGAACACAAAGGAAGATATTTTGAAGAATGTCAGTAAAAAATAAAGGAAATAAATTCTATGGAAGTAAATGGGGTCCATCAACTGACATTCTTCAAAATATCTTCCTTTGTGTTCAGCAGAAGAAAGAAACAACTTGAGGGAGAGTAAATGATGACATAATTTTCATTTTTAAGTGAACTAAGAACAAAATAAAGTACAGATCTAGTTTTAAAGAAAACATCTCACCACAATGTTATTTTTGTAATCTTGAATCTAAAACTTTCACACATTTATTTTGTAATTGTAAATACTCTGAAGACTTTTGGAAGCAAGTAGCCTATCTATGATGGTTTTTGATACATTCCTAAAATCAAAATAGATGAGTCTATAAGACTAATACTGGCCCCGGAATCGATAACACATTAAAGGTAATAATTCTTCTTGGGACGTTTCATGTACATAGAGCTTAAGATGTCTATTACACCCTCCTTTAAGTTTTTCCAAAAGATCTTAAAATATGACTCCATGAATTCAATTACTAAAAATAATAAGTGCATTAAACATATCTTACTAAAAAAAGAAAAGAAAAGAAAAGAAAAGAAAAGAAAAGAAAAGAAAAGAAAAGAAAGTAATTTGTAAAATTTAAAGTTTTACTCTGTACGATGTAAGATATAATGTTACATGTGTCCCCCAATTTCAGTTTTGGCTTCTGTTTGATGTTTAATGTCATTGTATGTTTTTCTGAGAGTTGAATAAAAAAAGGGATTGAGCTGGTTACAAATTAGCTAATATCACTAAGCCCTAAGTGTGGACTTTAGGTTCCAATAAGAGAATGGCTGGTGCAACCCTACCCTGTTCGGGACCGTTAGTTTGATGAGAATAACCGAGGTCCTTCACTAATTTAGATATCTAAATCAAATAAAACACCAACAATAAAAATAACTAGCTAGGTTAGCAGATTACCTTAAAAGTAAATATAGCAATCAGGTCGTACTTTATCAGACAAGCGGATGCAGTGAGACCTCGAACTTTTCCTGTTTGTTCATGTGACGTTCGCCATAACCTCTAGAAGTCGGTCAACCCAACATGAGTGTGTCCCATTTGTCATTTTTAGATCTCAGAAGGGTGCTCGCGAGCGCCCCCATGTGGTCGATTTGCGCCCTTGATGCGCCCTTTTGCCGAGCCCGGCTCCGCAGCAGACTTCTTCCCTACAGTCAAAGCGGCATTACGTCACGAAAGTGCGGACTCAGAGGAAGACCGCGAGTGCTTATAGGTTCCATTTGGGACAGGGCCCTATAGTGCGCCATCTCCTAGGGGAACGACGTTTACAAAACCGATCGAGCCCCGTAAAACTTGACTGAAAAATACTAATCCTTGTCTGTCCAGATATATTCCCGAGGAAGAATTATTTTACCCTCACAATATTTCAGCAATCATGTCCTGTCTCCTGTATATGCAACTGTTTAGATCTCACAACTAATCACAACCGGCGATGCCGGATTCGTAAATGATTCACGCTTTTGGGACGGTCCGAACCGTTTCATGAGTCTGAATCATTCGGGCAACTCACTTAGGCGCACAATCGTTTGGAGTGTCTATCTGTAAAACCGTAACTGAAAACAAACAATACAATCTCTAGATGAATTGAATATTAACCTAAAATCAAATTAAACAACCTGCAGAATCACCTTATCGCGTTTGTCAGTGATTAAGCTTTTATCTGAATTAGGTTCAAGACAAAACCTGCTCGTGCAGCGCCTTGAACGAAGTAAATACATTTTCTCACCAACACTGACAGTACACGAAAACACTACCATGGTATTAGTTTTTTTTTAAATGACATTCAGTGAACCACTGTATTGGCCTTTAGTCACCATGTCAGTACCATGTCACATGGATATAGCCTACCTTGATAAAACAATGTTGTTTTTTATTCAGGAGCCTACAATATAGGCCTAAAGTACAATATATCTGATACAATCACATGGAACTGTCAGCGTGTGTAATGTTAAGAAGTCTTTTATAGATCTTTGCAGCCCATAGTTACATTAATATACCTAGCTAACAGGCTATATAACTTCTCAATTTACCCTTTTTGTTTTTTAACGTCTTGTTTGGGGATGTGTGTACGTACAGTATGCAAAGTTACTTGATTCATGTTTATTTCTGTTTATGTCTTTGCTTATGAATCTATCCCATAACATGTTTCATTTGTTTAGTTGCTAAGCCAAATAAACACTGGTTGAGAGTTTTTTGGCTGATAAATTGCACAACCTACTCTGTGCATTAGGTGCTGTTCTCCACTAGAGGGCGAACTTTCTATTACTGTAACACAATTAATTAGTAGGGTAGACTGGGTACAGTTGAGACATAGGTACAGTTGAGACACCTTTAATAACTTGCGTTCGCAGCAAGCACAAGTTGTGATTTTTGCTGTGCACATGCGTATTAGTGTCCTCTTTGTTTGTGGGAAATTTGAACAGTGGACGCATCTCCGATCCGAAAATATCGGGTAAAGTTTTTTTTCTAAAGTAGGACGTTCACTTCACCATGCACTCTCCACAATGAATAGCTTATTATCCCTATATGACTGTTAAACATAACTGGTATCACCACAAACTTTATTCTGTGCCCTAAAAACTGGCATATTTCATGGTATTGTGTCATGCAAGGTAATTGCAAAATCTAGAGAAATGTGCGAGGTGGCCAGCGGGGTATAGTTGAGACACACGTGTACCAACTGTACCCCCGATAGAGCTCTATTAGGAAACACACTGTTTAATTGTTCAGTGTTATGATAACAGGTTAAAGGTCGTAATTAGCCAGCATAGGACGCAAATGAAAATAAAATTTGATATTTGTGATATTTAAACTGTGTATTATTAATAAATATTGTTTAATATCTTGTTCCTGCTTTATAAATTTTAACCAGTGCTAATTTAAATAAAATGAATGAATATAAATGGTTGAATAAACAAAAATGTTGCCCAATTGTTATTTTCTTTATTTGTCTTTATTTTTTATATTTACAATGAATGGTAAGTTATCTTTACATCATTAAAAATGGGTGTCTCAACTGTACCATGCACTGTCTCAACTGTACCACATATGGGTACAGTTGAGACAAGGTTGAGACAAAAAGCACCTTATTTTTATTAGGTAATTGTGGAAAATATAAACTACTTGTGGGTATTATTGATTGATAATATCTTTGTCTACAAGCTAATGAAATGTCATGTGGCATGCCATGTGGAAATTCACTTCTTTTCAGTATCTATTTTTTGTGTGAAAAATCAAAACGCAAAAAGTGTCTCAACTGTACCCAGTCTACCCTATACTACATTCAAATGTTTCACCCAAAACCGAAAATTCTCTTATAATCTGCAAAATATTAGTATGCTGTTATCTTTTTTCCCATTCAATTACAGTCAATGGGGACTGGCTCTTTTTTTTGAACCTCAAAAAGGACTCGGAAGCAATAGTATCATAAGTGAGAAGAAGAGAGAAAATAAATCTGATTCTTAATAACACGAGGATTTATATGTGAACCTGGACCACAAAACCAGTCACATGGGTCAATTTTTTTTAAAATTTGGGACAAAAAGGACAATAGGACAATATTTGTCTGAGATACAACTATTTGAAAATCTGGAATCTGAGGGTGCAAAAAATCGAAACAAAATAAATGTTTTATATATTTACGGTAGGAAATTTACAAAATATCTTCATGGAACATGATCTTTACTTAATATCCTGATGATTTTTGGTATAAAAGAAAAATCCATAATTTTGACCCATACAATGTATTGTTGACTATTGCCACAAATATACCCGTGCGACTTGTGACTGGTTTTGTGATCCAGGGTCACATATTTCTTTAATGATTCAGCTTAAATATGATTAAATACAGTCCAAACTGTTACATTTAAAAGGCTGTGGGATATTCAAAATGTGGATTTTAAAACGGTAATAAGGATATATTTCTTAGCTGGGAAGTATTCAGTGAAGTGATCGATGCCCATGAGTGTGTTATGTCAATGTTTTAGATATTCAAACCGATAGCCAGCCTAAGTTTTTGACAGATAATGTGTGTGAGGGGTGAACTAATAATTTAACTAAATGTGTGATTTTTGGGTAATTATGAAACGTGCTGGAGACGTTAGTGGCTTACTCAGAGACTGACACGTTTGGCTTGTCAAAAATGTTACATTCAGCTGTCGCAAATTTGTTGACTTTTGAAAATCCTTTTTTTTTTCTCTTATAACAAAAATGTTTTTCAAACCCATGAAAATGCAGTTATAAAATATAAAATAATGGTGAAAAATAACTTTTTAAAACTGTTGTTCCATTATTACCCCTTAGCATATTTATTTAATTAATTTATTTATTTATCTATTCATTCAGGCTGTGAAGTTTAACCTGGTTGACTTAAATTAACATGAATATGTGGAGAAAAATTGAAAAAGGTCTTTTTCATGGTCAACACAAGTTCATAAGACATAGGCTACCAACTTATTCTTGCAAATTAACATTTGATTATGGATGACATTTACATGTACATAAGTAGCACAAGGAAGGACATACATAGTCAACCAACTGCTAATATAAGAATAAAGATGCTAAAGAGAAAAGGTGTCATCGTTCCTGACAGAGACCTCTTGCACACATTCAGAAACATCAACCACAAGCAAAACCAGTTGTTGCTGATCATAGTTTATTTGTAGTTTCAGATTGCACTCGTTCATTTGCATAATCAACTGACAAAAATGTCTAGGTTTGTTTTCATACAAATCAGTCTTAATTTCACTCAGACTTGCGTCACCCTTCTTGACACTGCATTTTCACTACATTGAGTGAAATATATTTCAGTGTGAAATATAATATATAAGCTAATATTGTATTTAAACACATTTGTTCTAAAACAGTTTTACTATAATTCAGTTTCTGAATAAAATGTATAAATTAAGAACTGTTACTGTCAAACTACATCATGTATTTGACAACATATATTTTAAATATTAAATTTAAATACACCTAATTTACTAACCGTCACTTTAAATAGACACTAGTGATCTTTGGGGTCTCCAGAGACCCCAGGCAACAACATGTAATTTTGTAACAGAATATATATATTTTTTTTTTTTACAAATGTAATTTTACTCTGATTATTAATGTTTTTACTCCACATCTGTGCAGTTTTTGGAGGATTTATGATATATTTTACATTTATATAAATCAATTAAAAAATGTTTTTTATGTAAAATTCACTTTATAAAAGACCCACATTTCTAAATTTCATTTATGGGGATAACATGGATAATTTTACATGGCTTAGTGTAAAATTTTTGCCCATATTTTGGAAAATGTAGTTTTAAATGTAAAAAATGATCATTTTAGCCACTAGATGGCTAGAGCTACACTATATGTTATTTGCTATTTGACTTCAGTTTTTCCAGTTGGATTCATATATGAAATCACAATTCTAACAATAATTATTAAAAAAAAATTGTCAAAGTTTAGCATTTTTTGTACTGACATTTTTTTCCAATAATGTTTCATTATGATTAGAATCAAACCTGAAAAAGATAAAAGTTGAGTTTTTAGAGTTTATCGTTTATTTCAATCTTCTTTTTTTTCAACTGTAAAACAGATATGAACAGTTATATTATATACTGAGTACAAATACATGACATGATCATCAAAATGCAATGAACTTAACAAAGGAGCAAATAAAGCAGTAACTTTTGTCTCTTTCTCTCTCTGTGTGTGTGTGTGTGTGTGTGTGTGTGTGAGTGTTCACATTGTCGATGTGTCAGTGTCACCAAATTTATTTTTGTGGTGGTTCCGCATTTTGGACTATTTTATGTGACAAATTATAAGAGAGCAGTTTTTATAGTCTCACAAATGTATTCCTCTGTGTGTGTGTGTGTGCGCGTGCGCATGTGAGCATGATAATTTTGCATTGTGAATGTTTTTAGCACTGTTAGAAGTGTGCCACTTTATTTCTGTCTATGTGTGTTCTGTGTTGTGTCTGATTTTGATGATGAATTTTGTCCATTTTCTATGCGGGGTCTCTGAAGACCACGAGTGTGACTATCTTTTTCACGTAAACATAAAAACAGATCATTACAATATATAATTTTTTTTTTTTTTTTGTAGATCTAGAAAGGGTTGAGAGCCATACAAAGTTTGATTTTTTTTTTTTAATTCAGCAAAAGTCATTTGCGGGTTAAAAAGACCCAGAAGAATACCAAAGGGTTTTAAACTTTAGAAATATTTTAATATAATAATATATAACATTTTAAAACTCACAACTACTTCAAGATGTGTTCTCATGAGTTTGCTTTTAGACATTCATGATTCATGATCTGTCAGTTGATTGGGAAGATCCTCCCACAGGAGTGAGTTTACTGATAGATGATGCTGGTGGTGGCGTGGAAGTCAGGCTTTGTTTCTTTGAGCTCTTCCGTAAAAAAACAAACACAATTTGAATACAAGAATACTACTGTATACTTAACACGCAACACTTTATAAGATTATGTTGTTACAAATTCAGGTATGTTTCACCACACTTGTTGGGCTTAACTTACAAAAGCTTAACTTCATCCTGCACCCATGGTTGTCTCCTATCAAAACAGAACTTTCCTCGTTCAGTCTCAAAGCTGTTAAAGAGAATGAAAAAGTTAAGACAAATCTAGCATCAGATTCTGTTGATCTCTAATCATGACATGTTTTCTTTAGAGAAGAACTGGGATTCTTACACGACGGCCTTCAGACATGGAAGCCTTTGTTTTAGCACCCTGAAACTTATGATAGGATCAGTCAACTTTATTTTGGAGACGACTCTACAGCATGTGATGTCCTTCTGATTAGCATCTGCTGAGACTGAAGAACAAGGTAATCCTCAATATTCTGCACCATACATCAGATATAATAATATACAAACAGTTTCAAGCACTTTACCTGTTATAGTCCAGATCACAGATGCAAAAACCACAACAGCCAAACTCCTCATGAGGATCCTTTGTGTCTCCATTGTCACAGTCGATCTTCAACTTTCACTGCTTGTGTCTGAGAGAATATATTCAAGACTCTTACTAGTAGTTTGACTTAAATAGTCAATAAAGCAGAGCTTAACCCTTGTACTTTGTTGAAAACCCTGTAACACCTTTTGTGTACTCGGTCAAAAATTAACGGCCTTTTAAAAATTGCTTGTAAATCGTTTGTTATGCTATATTATCACCAAATATAGGATTCAATCTTTTTACCAACTTGTTGTCTGTCAATTGGCACAGGTTTTGTATTTCTTTTTGGAACTAATTGATCATAGACCTCATTGATCTGAGCTCAGCCTGATTTGTGGATAAATTTGTCAATATTCAACAAAATATGCGGAATATCACACTAGTGTGCTTTAATATTTAACTAGGAAGTTTGTTTTGAAATGCTTTTATTTTGTACAAAATGGAACAAAGTCACACTTGTGGAGTTCCCAGTCAAAATGACCGCCGTGCAATAAAAAATTGCTTGTAAATCGCTTGTTATGCTTGTTAGGGGTTAACAGTTTAGGACCCAAGGACCAGATGTTTGAAAGAAGAATTATACAAAATTTAAGAAAAGTTTTACTGAAGATAGTTTGCAGTTTCATCAGCAGAAGTCAGCTTCAAGACTCACACAGGAGTTCATAGGCCGCCCCGCTTACAGTTACAAAGATCACAGCAGTTATACCCTACACCAAGGTCTAAGCTACGTCCTTGCTTCAGGTTGCAGTTTCTCATTGGCTAGGAAATTGATAAACATAGTAATTTTCCACACATATACAGATAGACTGAAGCATATCTCCATAGATTATGCAGCTGACACTCGGACCCTGATGTTAGGCACATCGTGACCTTCCAGGTCGCAGATTTGGGTTGCTGGGTGCCAGCATGTCCCGAACAACAACTCAGTCAATCTCCAATAATGCCAGTGGTTCCTTAACCTGTAACCAAGAAGACTAACACACACACCGAGACGGTTCCAAGTTTGGATTTGGCCAGTCTCCAACTATAAACAGGAGTCTTGTCTCAAAACATCAAGATAACAAGTTCTTTCTCTCAAGGATAGGAAACTTTAGTCTAAATGGAAAGTAAGGCTTTAACTGAGAAATGGTCCCTTAAACTATAGACTTCAATGACCCCTATTTGTTTTAACACGTTGAAGACCTTTCTCAAACACAAAACATGTCCCTATTTCGTTTCTGGAAGCCGGGCTAAATAAGCAAGCAGTGTTACTGCATTCAGATATCAAATACTGACATTAAAGAATACATGAAAAGAACATTTCAGTAATCACACTGGTAACTTCTATAACAAAGTAAAATCTCCAGAAAAGTCATTCAAATCATTTGATATTTAGAAGGAAAAATATTGATTAATACCTTGATTATAATCACTCATTACATATACACTGAAGCAGCAGTGGATTCCAATCCACCCCCTTCATGCTATATCACCAAATATTGGATTCAATCTTTTTGTCAACTTGTTTTGTGTCCATTTGGACAGGTTTCATATTTGTTTTTGAAACTGATTGATCTGAGTTTCATTAATCTGATGATAAAGTTAAAGATAAAGAGATTAGAGAAAGGAAGCCTGTAATACTCAAAATAGTTTGTTTGTTTGTTTACATGAATGTGTGTGTGTGTGTGTGTGTGTGTGTGTGTGTGTGTGTGTGTGTGTGTGTGTGTGTGTGTGTGTGTGTGTGCATATCCATGCATGCACAGGTCTGAGGCCTTTATCTTTGCAAGCACACATGCAATTATGTGAACATGAACATGATGCTCCTGAACACTAAATGTTTGTCTTATTTGAAAACATATATTTTGTCTGATCTATATTCAATCTCACCATTCATTTACAATGTATGGTCATTTTTTACCAATATAAGCTCAGATTAATGAGGCCTACAATCAGTCAGTTTAAAAAATAAACACAAAACCTTTTTAAAACTAATTTAAAGAAAACAAGTTGACAAAAAGATTGAATCCAATTAATATTTGGTGATAATATAGCATAATGAGAGATTCAAATGGTACTTTTTATAGGCTGTTCATTTTTGACCGGGAGAACCACAAGTCTGACTTTGTTCCATTTTGTACAAAATGAAAGCATTTCAAAACAAACTTATAGATAAACATTAAAGCACACTAGTGTGATATAGTGTACAGAATAATTTGACATTTTATGCAATATTGCTAAAATTAAAAAATAATAAAAAAAAATTGGTCAATAAATTAGGTGCATAAGCTCAGATAAAGAGGTCTATGATCAATCAGATCTAAAAAACAAAAAAACAAAAAACAAAACACCTGTCCTAATTGAAAGAAAACAAGCTGACAAAAATATTGAATCCAAATGGTGATAATATAAAATAATGAGAAATTTATAAGCAATTTTTTTAGACCGGTGCTCAGATTTGACAGGAACACCACAAGTGTAAAGCTTACGACCCACTAACTACGTTCTGCATTAGAGAAATAGTTCACTTAAAAATGAAAAATTCTGTCATCAATGACCCTCAAGTTGTTTCAAACCTGTATGAATTTCTTTCTTCTGCTGAACACAAAGGAAGATATTTTGAAGAATGTCAGTAAAAAAATGTTTTTATGGGAGTAAATGGGGTCCATCAACTGACATTCTTCAAAATATCTTCGTTTGTGTTCAGCAGAAGAAATAAACAACTTGAGGGAAAGTAAATGATGACAGAATTGTCAGTTTTAAGTGAACTAGGCTATTCCTTTAATAACCGAATATAGTACAGATCTAGTTTTAAAGAAAACATCTCACCACAATGTTATTTTTTGTAATCTTGAATCTGAAACTCTCACACATTTATTTTGTAATTGTAAATACTCTGAAGACTTTTGGTAGCAAGTAAGTAGCCTATCTATGATGGTTTTTGATACATTTCTTAAAATCAAAATAGATAAGTCTATAAGACTTAATACTGGCTCCGGAATTGATAACACATTAAAGGTAGGCTAATAATAATTATTCTTGAGACGTTTCATATCCACGCTTTGCGCGAATTATGGGTGGGTGTAACTTCCGCCAAGCTGTAAACAATCAGTGAAAAGGCTCGCTCTATGAACGCAATACGTTAAAAAATGTGTCACAGTGAGATGACATGAATCTACTCACCCTTGAACCATCGAACATTAAAATGACATTTAAAAGTGTAAAAGCAGGTAACGTTACTTTCAACAGACCAAAATAACCCCAAAAGCGCGAGTCTTTGGTTAAATATCACTGTAGCAATATATATCTGTATTATGTAACTTATGTTGCCTTAATAAAAAATGTTCATTAACTTCAGCATTACGTGATACTATTTCAAAGTGATTTCCGTCATTTTGGCTGATAAAAAATTGCATTTACCTGTGAAAACAAACCTGAACTGAGACAGTTGTGAGGATTTGAGGAAAATAACGAGAGACATTTAAACGTCATTGTATGTTTTCTGAAAGTAAAAAAAAAAAAAAAAAAGGACTGAGCTAGTTACAAATTTCTAATAGTTACTAAGTTTCTAGTGTGGACTTTACGTTCCAATTTAAGTAAGAAATTGTGGAATGCTGGTGCAACCCTAACTGTTCGGGACCGTTAGTTTGATGAGAATAACCGAGGTCTGACATCTGAAAGGCTTTTTTATTTTATTTTTCTCCTTATCACTAACATTTAGATATATAAATCAAATTAAACACCATCAATAAAAATAACTAGATAGGTTAGATGATTACCTTAAAAGTCCATAGCAATCAGGTCGTACTTTATCAGACAAGCGGATGCAGTGAGACCTCGAACTTTGTTCCTGTGACGTTCGCCTTAACCTCTAGTAGTCGGTCAACCCAACCTAGTGCGCCATCTCCTGGGCAAACGACCGACGTTTACAAAACCGAGCCCAGTAAAACTTGACTGATAAATCCTATCCTTGTCTGTCCAGATAGATTCCCGAGGAAGAATTATTTTACCCTCACAATATTTCAGCAATCATGTCATGTCTCCTGTATTTGCTACTGTTTAGAATCACAACTAATAAGAAGCCTTTAAGGGAAGTTTTAGTGTGTTTTAATTTCGCGACAAACAGACCACGCCCACATTATATTGTTACATTCGTTTCAATGAAATTAGTATCTGATGACAACTGTAAGTAGATTAAATAAATGATGCTATTGACATTGTGTCTTTGCAGTACGTGTGTATTCGCAGATTATTGTTATGATGCCAATTTGTGGCTTAATTTAAATTGAGCAGCAATACTGCTGTGGTTAAAGGGACATGTCAAGCATTTATTTATTTATTATTTATTTATTTAAATGTTGCTGAGGAATGAGTTAAAGCATAAAGCATACAGTACACTCCATAAATGTTCCTAAAGAGTGGTGAAAATTGATAAGCTTGAAAATTGATAAGCTCATAGCTTATGGATCCAGTGAATTACCCACAGCATTTATTTAGAGGAATGTTCAACAAACATATTCATTAGTGAACAGGTATGAAAGCTACAATAACAAAAGAAGAAAGATAGAAAAAAAAAAATAGGCAAATGTGCATGCATGCAGGACAGCTGTATTTGCCAACTGTGGAAGTACTGACCACACAGTCCCACCTTCCACATTCTGAACATCCAATCTAAGGAAGGAAGAACAAACTATAGAGTAAGTTACATGTTACCGAAGAACAGTTACTTGTTTTGCAATGTGTATATGTATACATTTTTCTTACCCATTGGCCAGTTTGGCCTTCATACTGCTCTCCGTCTAATGTAATCATGTTATATTAGTAAATAAATGTCACAGTTATATTAGCTTTTTATAGTAAGACCAATTTAACACACCATTATCCTTCATTGTGAAATTTTCACATCTCCTCTTTAATAGTGTTCCTTTCTTGAGCAGCTATCAGGATATTGGTTATCCTGCAAAGTTTTTGATTTGTCTAACTTTAATTGCATCAATTTGCTGTGGCAGTGTATGGCCTAACAACAATGACAACAGTTACAATAAGGACACTTAATTTATAGACCTTTTAATCTGTTCCTAGCGGTTAGCAGACGACAACAATGAAAGCACATGATGTGATGAAAAAAAATGAAAAAGAATATGTTAATGAGATTCATGGTACCAGTCAAATGAAGAGAACTGGCATATTTCAAATTTATATTACATAAAAAAGAATCCCACACCCATTACATGTTATTTATAAAAATGATAGACCATTGTGTCATATTTCTTTTGTTAAAGAGGTCAGCAAAAAAAGTAAACAAAGCATTTCCTATTGTTTTGAGAGGGTCATGCTCTTTGTGTGAGGTGACAAATGATTAAGAGGTTAGTGATGTAGGCCTACAGTATGTGAATATTAGCCATAGAGAATATCAGTATATATTTGTAATAATTCATCATCACTGTATCATATGTTCATGCTTATTTCAGTAATAAAATGTGGTTGCCACTCAGTGTTTTTCACAGAACTTTAATTACTAAAGACAAAGTGTTCTCTACATGTCCAATACAAGACATTAGTTACACAACATTCAAGTTCATGCTCCTACTGAACATAATGTACATTTACACATTTATCCAAAGCGACTTATATTGCATTTCAAGGTATACATTTTAAAATCTTATCAGTTCTTGCTTTCCCTGGGAATTGAACCCATGACCTTGGCGTTGCAAGCTCCAATGCTCTACTGTTTATTACTATATAAAATGCATGCACTTAATTTAAATGATTATATGATTCTAAGAAGATGCAGTATTACACACAGAATTAAATAAGAATAAAAAATAATAGATCCATTATAAAATTAGGCTATATGCAGATCAATAAATGCAACTTGTTGAAAAAATGTAAATTACTTTTGCAATTTATGTTTCTTTTAGGTAGCCTAGCTACTTTAACTTAATCTACATCTGTTGTTATTTGTGATTAGAACTCATGACAACACACTAAAGAAAATATGATACTCTAATGTTGAGAAGAAAATTCTTACATGTCTCTTCATCCAATGAAACGGAATGTATGAAGGTAAAAGAGTAGCAAAACTCGAGAGCACGTAGATGTGAATTTGAGAACTTGTACAATAAATATTCATACTTGTACGTGAACATTTACACTCACAGCTACAATGTGAAAACCTGTCAAATAAAAATCTGAAGTTGAATGTTGAAATTTGCACTCGCAGACAATAGTCACAAACCTGTATTCTGAATTTGAACCTGCAGACAATAGTCACAAATGTGTAAAATGTAATTCACAGAAATACAATGACAGACACAAACTTGTAATATATATTTGCATTTAATCTTACATTCACATTCACATTTGCAGTACAACCTCAATTAGGCACTTGCAATTTCTCAAATCTGTCACTGCAATTCCAAACGCTTTAAAAGAACATGTCTGCAAGAGGGAGAGGACTAGATGGTCGAGGGAGAGGACTTGTTGAACCAGGACAAGGGAGAAGGAGAGGTAGGGGAAGAGGAGTAAGAATGCGTGGTGCTGTTTAAAGGAGAGTAAGAGCGGTGGTCACGGATGAAATAAAAGCCACAATCATAGACCATGTGATAAACCATGGTCTATCATTGAGAGAGGCTGGTGAAAGAGTCCAGCCTAATCTCAGACGGTCAACCGTTGCTTCTATTATCCGGATTTTTCAACAAACCAACAGGTAAGTCATGCTTTTCATGAGGGATATCAGTGCAGTTGCTATTTACTGTATTACAGTAACTGCTGGCCACCAGCAGTTACAAATACAAATATGTTGTATTTTTGTTCCTCTAAAGGACACAACGATTTCCTCGCTCTGGGGAAAGAAGAAAGCTTCTCAGTGAAGACCAAGAACATGCCATTGTAGGATGGGTCATTGCTGACAATGCAATAAAACTGAGAGAAATTCAGACCAGAATTGTAGAGGACAACCTGGTATTCCAAAATGTGGAAAGCTAACGGTTACAACACATACATGTACTGTCACTGTTGCACTATACTGTAATAAAAAGAAATGCATCAAATTGCCTCACATACAGTATAGATAGAGATTGAGCAACAACTTACCAGTTTTGTAAATGTTTAAAATGTATTGCACCAGTGTGTACGACTATGTTGTAGTGTGTGTGATGTCTGAGGGCAAAGTTTGGTTTTTCAGAGTGAATGGTTTTGAGTGTAGAGCTTCATTTTGACCTGAAAATAGGATGTATGGGGAATTGGGTGAGACATTATAGATTTGTGTTTACAGTTTTGAGAATACGAGGCATAGTTTCAAGAAACTATGTATTTAAGCATGTATTAAACGATGTATTGTATTTAAAGGGTTAGTTCACCCAAAAATGAAAATTCTGTCAGTAATTACTCACCCTCATGTTGTTCCAACCCTGTAAGACTTTCGTTCATCTTCGGAACACAAATTAAGATATTTTTGATGAAATCTGACAGCTGGATCACTCCTCCACAGGCTTATGGACACTATAACTTGCTGGCCCAGAAAATGTATTAAAGACATTGTTAATATAGTCCAAGTGACTCCAGTGAGTTTATAAAGTTTATAAAGCGACGAGAATACTTTTTGTGCGCAAAAACAAACAAAAATAACGACTTTATTCCACTTTTCATTTCCTTCTCTCTGGGCCTCGAGTCTTTTCACGTAGTGTTTAAGCGTAGCGCGTCTGTGCTGCACGTCACCACGTATCACACACATGACCAGCGTCGCCCAATAGTGAGCCTACGTGGTGACGTGCAACACAGACGCGCTACGAGTATGACGACGTCAGGCTATAGATCCATAACAATCAATAACAAAGGCTCTTATAAAAATACAAAGCCAATGATGAAAAAAGATGCTAAAGAGAAAATTTGTTATCGTTTCTGACAGAGACCTCTTGCACACATTCAGAAACATCAACCACAAGCAAAACCAGTTGTTGCTGATCATAGTTTATTTGTAGTTTCAGATTGCACTCGTTCATTTGCATAATCAACTGACAAAAATGTCTAGGATTGTTTTCATACAAATCAGTCTTAAAGGGATAGTTCGCCCAAAAATGATATTTAAGCCATGATTTACTCACCCTCAAGCCGTTCGAGATGCATATGTCAATCTTTTTTCAGACGAACACATTTTCAGTTATTTTAGAAAATGTCTTAGATCTTTCAGTGGTTATAATGTGAGGCAATGGGGTCCAGCTGCTTCAAGTCCGAGAATGTGCATGCATCCTTCACAAAAATAATCCACCCGGCTCCAGGGGGATAAACGAAGGCCTTCCGAGGGTAATCCGTGCGGTTTTGTCGTAAAAATGTACATATTTAAAACTTTATAAACGAAAATAACTGGCTTCCGGTGGCGGTTGGTGCGCGTTCATGGAGATGGATGATGGCGTATGACGTAGGACGTAGCGTAGGAAGCGTCGTGACGTAGAACGAACGTGACAGCGCAGCCAGAGAGCAGAGCAAAACAAAACTCTACGTTCGTTCTACGTCACGACGCTTCCTACGCTACGTCCTACGTCATACGTCAGCATCCATCTCCATGAACGCGCACCAACCGCCACCGGAAGCCAGTTATTTTCGTTTATAAAGTTTTAAATATGTACATTTTTACGACAAAACCGCACGGATTACCCTCGGAAGGCCTTCGTTTATCCCCCTGGAGCCGGGTGGATTATTTTTGTGAAGGATGCATGCACATTCTCGGACTTGAAGCAGCTGGACCCCATTGCCTCACATTATAACCACTGAAAGATCTAAGACATTTTCTAAAATAACTGAAAATGTGTTCGTCTGAAAAAAGATTGACATATGCATCTCGAACGGCTTGAGGGTGAGTAAATCATGGCTTAAATATCATTTTTGGGCGAACTATCCCTTTAATTTCACTCAGATGCGTCACCCTTCTTGACACTGCATTTTCACTACATTGAGTGAAATATATTTCAGTGTGAAATATAATATATAAGCTAATATTGTATTTAAACACATTTGTTCTAAAACAGTTTCACTATAATTCAGTTTCTGAATAAAATGTATAAATTAAGAACTGTTACTGTCAAACTACATCATGTATTTGACAACATATATTTTAAATATTAAATTTAAATACACCTAATTTACTAACCGTCACTTTAAATACCCTCTGATATTCTTCATTTGGGGTGACACTAGTGATCTTTGGGGTCTCCAGAGACTCCAGGCAACAGCATGTAATTTTGTAACAGAATAATAGTTTTTTTTTTTTTTTTTTTTTACAAATGTAATTTTACTCTGATTATTAATGTTGTTACTCCACATTTGTGCAGTTTTTGGAGGATTTATGATATATTTTAAATTTATATAAATCAATTAAAAATGTTTTTTTTTTTTAAATAGGTTTTTATACAAAAACAGCTTTTTATGTAAAATTCACTTTTTTAGCCACTAGATGGCTATAGAGCTCCACTATTTGCTATTTGACTAACTGAAACATATCTTTTTACAAGTTTTTCCAGTTGGATTCATATCTAAATATTATGAAATCACAATTCTAACAATAAATGTTTTTATTTTTATTTTATTTTTTTGCATTTTTTGTACTGACATTTTTTTTTCCCAATAATGTTTCATTATTAGAATCTATTGTTGTCAAAGACCCGGTACTTCGGTACCAAGTCGTTACTCAATTTTTTTTAAACGTCACGGTACCAGGTTTTCTCAAACCCGATACTTGATGCGCGTGCAGTTGCGTCCTCTTCATAAAAGCGCTGAGACATGGCGACCGGCGGTGCTGCTGATGTGGTGGCTGTAAATCCACTTGTTGATAAGAAAGGAGGAAAGAGCCACATATGGAAATATTTTGGATATTAGCTCATAATAGAATGGTTGCATAGCAACGACAGACGCCACGGGAGAGCAAGCGCTTGTGGAAAAGAGAAAGCGGTGCGAACTGCGCTCTCCATGATGACGAGGAAGTATCATCAAAGAATTAATTGATTTCTAGCCCTTGCATTAGCTTTACTACTAGATATATTTATGGAGATGAGAAATAAAAAGCCGTCATTATGTCATTAATATCCGTCAGAAAAGCAGTTCTAGGTTTATTCTTGGCTGGATAACTCTTAGGCCCCGATCACACCTAACGCGATTTTCAGGTTCGAAAACGCGAGGTGCACAGCACTGCCCAATCACACAGAACGAGCAGTGCGCTGCGTTTTTTATGTTGCTAGGCAACCACTGAAACAACTGTCCTGTCAGTCAAGTAAACGTCAAATCAGCCTTTTATTAACTTTATTTACTTTCTGTTCACATTGTGGTAGTTACGGTTCGTGAAGTCGTTAAGCTCCTGGTAACCCGCGAGAGCACTGTCGGTACACGATCCAGTAGAAAACGCACATGCGCAAATGATAATTCTGTTTTGTGACGATTTACGACACTGCACGACACTGCACGATCTGTTCCACGTAGTTCTTTCTTCATGTAAGTGCAGATTGTCTAGGCAGAAATTCATATTATGTTCCTTATTGTCTTCTGTAAACAACATTGAAGGGATCATTTTCCTCATTTAGATTATATAGACCCATACCATACTAATACAAAATTACTCAACTTAAAAGTTAACTAATATTAGCAGCTTTTAATAATAAAAAAACGACACAAACCGTCTTTGACAATACTACTGACCTCAGACCAAAACACGGCAAGTTAAGCCTAATACCGTACAGCAGTGAATCGCAAAGGAGAGTAGCCTATGGAGGAAACTGATCATGTATGTTAATGTAACAACTCACAACTCCTTTATTATTTTTGGATTGGCAACCACGTAAACACATCGTAATGCATAGCGTAAGCTACATTTAAAAGCATCAAAATAGACCCGCTGTGAAATGTTAAACACAATACAACGTTACACAAATATGCCGCAAGTTGTGCCATCGCATGCGTGGTTCCGATAGTGTAGGAAAACCGTGACGTTTTCTACTACGTAATTACGCGCATGCGTGTACGGATCGTGCAGGTCAGAGCCATGGAGAGAGAGAGTTGCGACACTCTTTGATGTCGCCGCTATGGCTGTCACGTGGTTCATGTAAGCCCCAATAGTTCCAAAACGTACGCTGGCTGTCATGTTCTTCTATGGGACAGACAGCAGCGATTGCATTATTGAACGGTAAATATAAAATAAAACACACACCCAAGTACTTTTTCAGCTGTTATTGCATTATTGCATTTTGTTAATGTCAGCTTTGCATTTGGAGATAAGTTTTAAGCTATATTTTTGGAGGGAAAAGCTTAGTGTTCATGTTCGCATGGGTAGTAGCACTGGCTTTAGCGGCTCTAACTTAACTTTTCCATATCATTCATCTGATGATGGACGTCTCATGATATTTCTTTTAGCACAACTGGGCTGTATTAGGCTATTGATTCCCGTGATTTTGCTTATAAATTTAGATTTAGCCATTAGCCTACCTTTGTGATCACGCAAAGAGGTCTGCCGTGGCGGTCCCTTCAGAATTCGCTTAGAAGCTAGCTCACTTCTTCTGATGAAAGTGGCCACCCCCAGGACCACAACGTGAAACATAATCATGTTAAGACTAAGAATATTATTTTAAGATTAAGCCATACACATTATCAAAACTATAACAGATTAAAAACGAATTTAAGCATGGCTGATACAAATGAAGGTTTTCAAATAAAATATTTTTTATTAAACAATAACAGACAACAAAAATGTGTGCTTGTGTGTGTGAACAAGAAAAACAAAAACCAGGGGCAGGTGATCCATGAAACAGACAGGACTGGTGATGGCCATAACAATCCTAAAGGTCCAGCATTGTTCTCACAAGCCGCTTCACTCAAGACAATAATAACATAATGAAAAGTTAGTAGGCCTATATCCCAAAAAATTAAATTAAATAAAAGTTGCTATAAAGGTGGTAGCGATTCATTACCGAACTCTTAGCTGACGAAGTCGCGCTAGCTAACTAACGTTAGCTAGCAGGCAGTGCTTGAAAATTGGTTGAAACAACCAACATAAAATATAAATAATTACGCTGTGCATGTACAAATGAAGACCAGTATAAGCATCGCAAAGGGCCTCTGATACAATATAGACAGTTGACAATTCAAAAGAGGTCGACATTTCGGCAACTTAACTCTGGAACAACTCGACGCGCAGCAATGTAAGTGAATGGTGTCCAACGCCCAAATGACAGTGTTTGGAACTATTCCGATCTTCATATCCCGGAAGTAGGCGGTTAAAAGCGCCGCCATTATTTACAACGGAGGTCTATGGGAGTGTCGCAACTCTCTCTCTCTATGACTCTGGTGCAGGTGGAACGGATCGTGTACCGACAAGCACCCATAGACAGTATATAAACTGGACACAGCGACCCCATAGGTTTCAACGGAGAAAAGTGAAGCAAATTAGAAGCACTCATTTCCTGATTGCCGAGCGAACTGCGCAGACTCAAACTGAGCTTGACGACGTGGATGTGACGTGAGCAGCCTGTCTGACAGTTGTAAGTCTTCTAGGAGCTGTGCCAAGAGAAATCTGAATCATTCCCTTCCGAAACTTGCAGAGACGGAGAGTGTGAGTAGGAGCTGTCCATGAGCTAGGAGCAGGAGAAACATTACGATTCTCTATGGGCTTCTCCCTTGACTTTATGCCTCCACGTCCCCCCGATTGACTGCGAGCTTCTCCTCCTGTCTCTACGGTAATTTCCAGAGAGTCGCGTGGTTATGACGCAATCGTTAGCCTGTTTTTACAAAAACTGCTTCTACGGGGCCATAACGTAAGATACAAGGTAATGGAGCATTTTATAAATTGTCGTGTTTCTTTAGAAATAAATAATGGACAAATGGAGTCTTTAAACGCCTCAGATGTAAAGTTATTCGCTGTCAAAGTGACGCCAAAATGAATGGGAGTCAATGGGATGCTAACAGCAGGTGAAGGCTTGTTAGCCAATGGCGGCCGCCGGGGGTGGTACGGAAATCGAGAGCTCGATTACCCCCCTGCAAGCACCACAAGTTTATCCTCCATCATCGCACTCTCCGGGCGTTCAAGCAACTGTAGCTTTCATCACTACAACGGAAGGCCCGCCTCTCCATTCATTCAATTGGACAGTGGAAAAAAACGCGATGACGTCGGGCGCTTTTTCCGCTTGGAGTTGCTTTTTTTTCAACTTCAAAAACGCGAGGCGCAGCAGGCGGTTAAATAGCGCGCAGAACGCTCGCTGCCATAGGAAACCAATTGAAAATAGGCTCCTCTCACTGCCAAAAACGCGTCAGGTGTGATCGGCCCCTTAGCAGGTTTAAAAATCCCTTTTAAAATTAAATATGAATGCAGTTTTGGATTAAATAAAAGTACAGTCAAGTCAAATAAAACACGTTTTATCTCCTGTATAGTTTGGTAAACACTACAATAAGATACCATTCATTAACATTACTTAATGCGTTATCTAACATCAACACATTGAGTGAACAATATATTTTTACAACATTAATTCATGTTTGTGAATGTTATTTAATACAAACACTTGATTGGTCATGTTTGTTCACTTCATTCATTGTACATTAAATCATGTTAACAGAAATAATGTTAACTTTTGATTTTAAAAATGTATTTTTAAATGAACCCGAAGGAGAATAATTGCGACAGTATATAACTATTGTTTATTGTTAGGTCATTTTATCTAATGTTATCTAACAAATGGAATCTTATTGTAAAGTGTTTTTAATACTACAGTTTCCATCTTTGTAACCGTGATATACACTTTAATATATGTACATTTAATCTAAATTAAGCTTTGGTACCGAAATTGGTACCGAGAACCGTGGATTTTCACTGGTATTGGTACCGAATACTGAAATTTTGGTACCGTGACACTATTAGAATCAAACCTGAAAAAGATTAAAGTTTTTAGAGTTTATCGTTTATTTCAATCTTTTTTTTCATTGTACAAATGTAATCTACACTTCAGTTACTAACTGTAGAACAGATATGAACAGTTATATTATATATTGAGTACAAATACATGACATGATCATCAAAATGCAATGAACTGAACAGCATAATAAATGAGCAAATAAAGCAGTAACTTTTGTCTCTTTCTCTCCCCCTCTATGTGTGTGTGTGTGTGTGTGTGTGTGTGTGTGTGTGTGTGTGTGTGTGTGTGTGTGTGTGTGTGTGTGTGTCGATGTGTCAGTGTCACCATATGTATTTTTGTGGTGGTTCCGCATTTTGGACTATTTTATGTGACAAATTATAAGAGAGCAGTTTTTATAGTCTCACAAATGTATTCCTCTGTGTGTGTGTGTGTGCGCGTGCGCATGTGAGCATGATAATTTTGCATTGTGAATGTTTTTAGCACTGTTAGAAGTGTGCCACTTCATTTCTGTCTATGTGTGTTCTGTGTTGTGTCTGATTTTGATGATGAATTTTGTCCATTTTCTATGCGGGGTCTCTGAAGACCACGAGTGTGACTATTTTTTTCACGCTAACATAAAAACAGATATCATTACAATATATATATATATTTGTAGATCTAGAAAGGGTTGAGAGCCGTACAAAGTTTCATGCCATTTGGGCAAAGAGAACATTTTTTTTTAAATTCAGCAAAAGTCATTTGCGAGTTAAAAAGACCCCGAAGAACACTAAAGGGTTTTAAACTTTAGAAATATTTTAATATAATAATATAATATTTTAAAACTCATAACTACTTCAACATGTGTTCTCATTATGAGTTTGCTTTTAGATGTTCATGATTCATGATCTGTCAGTTGATTGGGAAGATCCTCAGATGATGCTGGTGGCGTGGAAGTCAGGCGTTTGTTTCTTTGAGCTATTCTGTTAAAAAACAAACACAATTTGAATACAAGAATACTACTGTATACTAAACATGCAACACTTTATAAGATTATGTTGTTACAAATTCAGGTATGTTTCACCACACTTGTTGGGTTTAACTTACAAAAGCTTAACTTCCTTCTTCACCCATCGTTGTCTCCTATCAAGACAGAACTCTCCTCGTTCAGTCTTAAAGCTGTTAAAGAGAATGAAAAAGTTAAAACAGAAATCTAGCATCAGATGCTGTTGATCTCTAATCATGACATGTTTTCTTTAGAGAAGAACTGGGATTCTTACATGACGGCCTTCAGACATGGAGGATTTGATTTTAGCAGCCTGAAACCGATGATAGGATCAGTAAACTTTGCTCGAGTTAGTCTGGAGACGGCAGTACAGCATGTGATCACCTTCTGATTAGCATCTGCTGATTCTGAAGAACAAGGTAAACCTCAATATTCTGCATCATTCCATCAGATATAATAATATACAAACAGTTTCAAGCACTTTACCTGTCATAGTCCAGATCACAGATGCAAAAACCACAACAGCCAAACTCCTCATGAGGATCCTTTGTGTCTCCATTGTCACAGTCGATCTTCAACTCTCACTGCTTGTGTCTGAGAGAATATATTCAAGACTCTTACTAGTTCGCCTTAAATAGTCAATAAAGCAGAACTTAAACTGCTATACATCCTGTCCGTTTATTTTTGTAGATGATTTCATCATTGTTCTGTTTCATCACCATATCTGGCTTTCCTAGTAGTTTAGATTAGGAGTGAAGTCATTTGTTGTGGTAGGTGTAAATCTGTCATCTGCTAAATTAATATTTGTAAATGTAGATGTAAATTCTCAGATTATATTTAATTTCTAGCCTTGCTGTCAGTCATTTACAGTAATTGATATAAATTCAATGTATGCTGAAAAAAGTGAATAATTTTTAATATTCTAATAAAACAAGTGTTTTTTATTTTTTAAAATGTATTTATTTATTTATTTCGATTTATTTATCTCCATTAACTGCACACGAGCAGCTACTCTTCCTGGAGTCGATACAATCCAACATGCCGCTTACAAGACTTTTACACCAATATTCAATGCATTACATTTTGCAAAACAAAACACTAATGCAATTAAAACACCACACCCCTACTCACACATACATACAAATCCAAACACACACTCATATACACCAGACCTAGTTTAGTCATAATTCTAAGATATGAAATAATCTTCTGTTACAATAATACAATTTAATCATGATACTGTAAGCAATAATTTATAGTGGAATAACAATTTACCATTTACAATACATTTTAATTTATGATCAAATGCCTTTTTAAAAGGACTTTAAACTGATGTTTACTGTGTGCATTAACAATGTCTCTGGGCAAAGTATTCCAACCATGAATTTGTGCATCCATGAATTTAGTGATTCAAATATATTTTATCTTGTAACATTGAGTATATGCCCATTTACTGTATATGAAGCAAAATAGGAAGGAAGAGCTGACGTCATACTGTTACTTCAACTAAGAGGTTTGATGGGGAGTTTTGCTAGTCGGTGGGATGGGTCAAGTTTTTCCATTTAACAATATTCTTAGACACAGATTCTCCATAACTGTCAAATTCCTCTGAAATGCAAGACACTGTCTTCCTTTATTGACAGATTTAAAGACATCCAATACTGAAAAGGCCATTTTCAGAAATAAATATAGAAATACTAAATGAATATATTTAAATATATAATACAATGAACTAGATACAGAACAAAAATTGGTTCCATTTATATCCATTAATATGTTTTTGTATAATTGTGTTCTTATTTAAAGGTTATTCAAAAACTATTGATCTGCACCAGGACTGGATTTACAATAGTTTTCGGGTCAAAATCTCACTATTTATTCTGATAAACCCAAAATAAAAAAAAATAAAAAAAGTTTTACCATGTAGGCAACCTATCAAAATGTATCAAATTCTCTTTTTATCTTGCTTTCCACTGTGAAATGGGATGAGATGATTGGACACTGGCTGAAGTTATTTATCCACCACTGCTGTGTAATATTTCCAAAATGTTCATCCTTTATACACCTATCATCATCTTTTGTGCTCATACACATTAGATTGTTTTTTAAATGTGTCAGAATATGTTACAACAAGTTTAGCCAATGTAAGGACATATACTGCAACTTGAAAAATCTGTCCTTGTCATCACCTTGTCACGGTTGTTGAATGCATTGGTTCCTTCTTGTCTCCTGTCTATGTTGTTTATGTGTGAGTGGGCGTTGTCCCGCTCACGTGTCCGTCAGCGCTCCAGCTGATAATCATCATCATCACAATCACTGTTCACAGCTGCGATTCATTTCCATTCCATATATATACTCACACCTTTCTCTGTTCCAGTGTCGGATTATTTGTTGAGGTCCTGTGATTGCCGTGTCAGTGTTTCCGTGGAGTTGCCGTGTCTGTGTTCGCCCTGCCTTGTCTTCCTGCCGTTCGTGTTCTTCGTCATTGGTTTCACCGCACTCCAGCACCGGATTTTGGATTATTCACCTTCACTGCACCAGCGCACCACAGACCATCAAGTCCCTGCACGAGCCTGAGTCGCCACCTTCCTGAACTGTTTGTGTTTCTTTGTGAGCCTAATAAACGCTTTGAGTATCTGCAATTGCTTCCGGTTTTGTTTATCTTGACAGAACAATCCGACCATTCCATGGAAGCAGCAGGTGACGCCGCAGCAACGATGGATGACTTTGTTCGTGCAAGTATTCAAAGGATGGACGCTCAGGACCGCTATCAAGGAGAAGCGGCGCGCGCGATTCAGGCTCTCGTCACGCAGGTGTCCGAGCTGACCCAGCGATTTCAACAGCTGCAACCTCCCGCTGCGCCAGCCGCACCGCCCGTCCCTCCCACACCACCAATGCCCGCCTCCTAGTCGGAACCTCGCCTTCCGACTCCTGAGCCATACTCTGGTGAGCCAAACTTTTGCCGGCCATTTTTGACTCGATGCAGCATGCATTTTGCTCTCCAGCCCCGAACCTTCGAGAAAGAGGAGTCCAAAGTGGCGTTTGTACTCACTTTACTGACTGGGAGAGCGGCACTTTGGGGGACGGCGGTGTGGGAAAACCAAGAGCCATGCTGTTCCTCGTTCCAGGAGCTCTCCTCGGAGATGAAACGAGTTTTCGACCGCGCGGTCGCGGGGAGAGAGGCTGCCAGGGCTTTATCTGAACTACGTCAGCGGGAACGATCAGTTTCGGATTATGCCATCGAGTTCAAGACCCTGGCGGCCGAGTGTCGCTGGAACGAGGAAGCGCAGTGGGATAGGTTCCTGCATGGGCTGGCCGACCGCGTCCAGAGGGAAATCTACGCCCTGGATCTACCCCCCTCACTCAACGAATTGATCAACCTGGCTCTGAGGGTGGACGCCCGACTAGCCCGGGTCGGACCACGCGCTCCACCCAGCCTGCCTCGTGGAGGGGTGGAACATCAGTGGTCCAGCGGCATGGACGCGGCCGGTCCCTCCGATCCCGAGCCCATGCAGGTGGGTCGAGCTCGGCTTTCCCGGGAGGAGAGGGAGAGGCGGAGATCCCTTGGCCTTTGCCTATACTGCGGGGGAGCGGGACATTTTGCTAACAACTGCCCGGTAAAAGGCCAAGCCCGATAGTAAACATGAGGCTACTATCGGGTGGGATCTCCGCCGAAAGGTCCTCATCTACATCCACCATCCTCCCGGTAAGACTTAGATGGTCTGTCCACGATCACCACTGCACCGCACTGGTGGACTCCGGGGCTGAAGGTAATTTCATGGATCGCACCTTTGCACTACAGTTTCAAGTCCCACTCAGAACACTTCCTCAGAGAATCACCGTACATGCACTCAATGGACAGTCTCTACCAACCATCTCCCAGGCCACCGAGAACATCACGCTCATCACTTCAGGGAATCATGCAGAGACAATATCATTTTTCATCACGGACTCACATCACACACCCGTTGTCTTGGGTCACCCCTGGCTCAATCTACACAACCCCCGCATTGACTGGAAACAAAGAACCATATCAGCCTGGAGCGTTGAGTGTCATAGTTCTTGTCTTGTGTCTGCCTGTTCTGTTGTCTCTGTTCCTGTGTTGCAGGAGGAAGCAGTGGATTTATCAAACGTGCCCGCGGAGTACCGTGACCTGAGGGAAGGTTTCAGTAAGTCTAGGGCTGCTTCTCTTCCTCCGCACCGTCCCTACGACTGTGCTATAGATTTACTGTCAGGTAAGTCTCCGCCTAAAGGCAAGATTTATTCACTCTCGGTTCCGGAGAGGGAGGCTATGGAGAAATATATTTCTGATTCTCTAGCATCCGGGTTCATCCAGCCTTCCTCATCTCCAGCGGGGGCGGGGTTCTTTTTTGTGGGGAAGAAGGATGGATCGCTGCGACCTTGTATTGATTACCGGGGGCTGAACAACATCACGGTAAAGAATACTTATCCTTTGCCGCTGATGTCTTCAGCCTTCGAGAGGTTGCAGGGAGCATCCATCTTCACAAAACTGGACTTACGTAATGCTTATCATTTGGTCCGTATCAGGAAGGGGGATGAATGGAAGACTGCCTTCAACACCCCTAGGGGGCACTTTGAATACTTGGTCATGCCTTTCGGTTTGTCCAACAGTCCCGCAGTCTTCCAAGCGCTCGTCAATGACGTGCTGCGAGACATGATCGATCAGTTTATTTATGTTTACCTGGATGACATTCTGATCTTTTCCTCGTCTCTCCAGGAACACGTGCAGCACGTCCGACGGGTACTCCAAAGGTTGCTAGAGAATGGGCTTTTTGTCAAGGCGGAGAAATGCGCTTTTCATGCACAGTCGGTCCCTTTTTTAGGACACATCGTGTCGGCTGAGGGTATGCGTATGGATCCTGACAAAGTTAAGGCTGTGGTAGAGTGGCCAAACCCAGATTCCCGTAAGGCCCTACAGAGGTTTCTGGGGTTCGCCAATTTCTACCGGCGTTTTATTCGCAACTTTAGCCAACTAGCCGCACCTCTGACTGCCTTGACCTCCCCCAGAACTGCGTTCAGGTGGTCGGAAGCAGCCGAAACTGCTTTTTCCAACCTCAAGAGCCGCTTTGTTTCGGCTCCCATCTTGATCGCCCCTGATTCCTCACGTCAGTTTGTGGTGGAGGTCGACGCGTCAGAGGTGGGGGTAGGCGCAGTTCTTTCTCAACGCTCACCTTCAGACAACAAGATGCATCCATGCGCGTTTTTATCTCATCGTTTATCACCAGCCGAACAAAATTACGACATTGGCAACAGGGAGTTGTTGGCGGTCAAGTTAGCCTTGGAAGAATGGCGTCATTGGTTAGAAGGGTCCGGGGTACCCTTTATCGTCTGGACGGATCATAAGAATCTGGAGTACATTAGATCCGCCAAAAGGTTGAACTCCAGGCAGGCTCGGTGGGCACTTTTTTCGGCCGTTTTGATTTTACTCTCTCGTATCGTCCGGGTTCCAAAAACATCAAACCCGATTCTTTGTCGCGTATTTTTGATCGATCCGAACACGCACCTACTCCCGAGCGTATTTTTCCTGAGACCCTAATTATCTCTACGCTCACTTGGGAGGTCGAATCGAGAGTCAAGAAGGCTCTAGAAGGGGTAACGCCTCCGATCCGGTGCCCATCGAACCGCTTATTTGTGCCGGAGGAACTACGTCCAGATGTTATTCGGTGGGGCCATTGTTCTAGTCTAGCCTGTCATCCAGGAGTTAGTCGCACCCTCTATTTGGTCAAACAACGATTCTGGTGGCCGCTTATGGCTCGCGACGTTCACGATTTTGTTTTGGCTTGCTCAGTTTGTGCTATTGGCAAGTCATCCAATCGACCCCCAGATGGGTTACTCCAACCACTGTCGGTGCCTTCAAGACCCTGGTCCCATATCGCACTAGATTTTGTTACCGCCCTCCCACCCTCCCAGGGTAACACGGTAGTTTTAACCGTGGTGGACCGATTCTCGAAGGCAGCCCACTTTGTTCCCTTGCCCAAATTACCTTCAGCCAAGGAGACAGCGGTTGCAGTCGTTAATCACGTCTTTCGGTTACATGGCCTCCCGACAGACGTGGTTTCCGACAGGGGTCCCCAATTTGTGTCCAAATTTTGGCGAGAGTTTTGTAGGTTGCTGGGGGCGACGGTCAGTCTGTCCTCCGGGTTTCACCCCCAGAGCAATGGTCAAACTGAGAGAGCCAACCAAGACCTGGAGAGAACCTTGCGATGTACGGCTGCCAGGAATCCTTCCTCCTGGAGTCAACAACTGCCTATGGTGGAGTACGCCCACAATTCGTTGCCAGTGTCAGCTACGGGCCTATCTCCTTTTGAGTGTAGTATAGGATACCAGCCACCGGTTTTTCCCAGTCTGGAATCCGAGGTCGCGGTCCCCTCCGCTCACGCCTTCGTCCAGAGGTGTCACCACACATGGACAAGAGCCCGTGAGACTCTCCTCCGTGTGTGGGCGCGCACCAAGGCCAAAGCCGATCGCCACCGGTCTAGGCCTCCCGTATACGTCGTCGGTTCCAAAGTGTGGCTTTCTACTAAGAACATTCCGCTCCGCTCCGTATCCAATAAATTGGCTCCTAAATTCATTGGCCCGTTTTCTGTCACCAAAATTGTCAGTCCGGTGGCAGTCCGCCTCAACCTTCCTCCAGTGTACAGGAGAATTCATCCGGTATTCCATGTGTCCAAAATCAAACCCGTTTTTTTTTTCCCGCATTAATCCGCCGGCCCCGGTTCCCCCACCGCCGCGTCTCGTAGATGGGGAACCAACTTATTCGGTCCGTCGCATTCTGGACTCTAGGCGGAGGGGACGCGGATTCCAGTACCTGGTGGACTGGGAAGGTTACGGTCCGGAGGAGAGAAGTTGGGTTCCGGCTCGTGACATCCTGGATCACTCTCTTATCGATGATTACAATCGACAGGTAAGGGAGTCTGGGAACGCCGTGAGGCGTTCCTAGAGGAGGGGGTACTGTCACGGTTGTTGAATGCATTGGTTCCTTCTTGTCTCCTGTCTATGTTGTTTATGTGTGAGTGGGCGTTGTCCCGCTCACGTGTCCGTCAGCGCTCCAGCTGATAATCATCATCATCACAATCACTGTTCACAGCTGCGATTCATTTCCATTCCATATATATACTCACACCTTTCTCTGTTCCAGTGTCGGATTGTTTGTTGAGGTCCTGTGATTGCCGTGTCAGTGTTTCCGTGGAGTTGCCGTGTCTGTGTTCGCCCTGCCTTGTCTTCCTGCCGTTCGTGTTCTTCGTCATTGGTTTCACCGCACTCCAGCACCGGATTTTGGATTATTCACCTTCACTGCACCAGCGCACCACAGACCATCAAGTCCCTGCACGAGCCTGAGTCGCCACCTTCCTGAACTGTTTGTGTTTCTTTGTGAGCCTAATAAACGCTTTGAGTATCTGCAATTGCTTCCGGTTTTGTTTATCTTGACACACCTGTAGCCACTGTTGTCTTCATCTCTTAGCTCTGATATTTTTCGTGATCAGCCCATATGGTATCATAATTCATCATTCATTGCTGTCAGTCGTAATGGTGATTTATAACCACACATACTAGCGCTTTACCACAATAAACCACTAATAGGATAAATTTACTGTTGTATCTGTGCTACAGGTGATCATTTCAGAGAACAACAGATGCAAAGATGGACACACCACTAAGATGGTTTATATCAGGTCAGATGACTTTAATACATTGCATGAGGTTCAGTTCATCAGTTCATTTAATCAACATTTAAAAACTAACAGTTGTGAATTCCATCCATACTTTGTTAAAGGCCCAATGAAGTGCCTTGAATCCTGCAGCATTATTCAATGTGTTGACTTAATTTCCACTGAAAGAGGAAGAGAGGGCGGGACATATCGAACAGTTCCTCTCCTCTCCTCTCCTTTTTTATTTTTTTAATTTTTTTTATTGCTTTCATCCGGTACATGACAATATCATACAAAACACAGATTACAGATATATACAAATGCTACATATAAGGCCAAAATATATAAAGCGGTTGCAATTAACAGAGGGAAACGGAATACTAAATGAAAAAAAAAAAAAAAAAAAAATAATAATAATGAGGAGTCAGAGTTATTGTGTCACATGGACAGCCTGTCACATAAGACCAAAAGTCTTCCCAGACAGGGATACACACAGGGACACATGCTCTGTTCTTATTATGTAGTTTGTAAAGCAAACGTTCATAAGAGGCTGTCTTTGTCATTATGTTGACCCATTCTTTTAACTCTGTTTTCTTTTTTAGTTTTCCAGTGTTTCAAAATGACTCTAGCCGTCCCAGATATACCACCACCATGATCACTGCGAACTCTCCATGTGAAATATTTGACATCTGCTGTCTGTCTCCCAATAGACACAATTTTGGTGATAATGGTTGTTGTTCCAAGCCATTTGCTCAAAATATTTAAAATTTGGTGCCATAACAGCTGAATAAGTGGACACTCCCAGACACAGTGAATAAAAGTACATCTGTCCTTTTGACATTTCCAACAAACATTATTATTTGTCAGACCCATTCTATTAAGTCTAAGGGGTGTCAGATAGAACCTGTGTATGATTTTGTACTGTGTAAATTGCCCTCTGGCTTCTCTTACGTATTTACCTGTATTGGACAAAATTCTTTTCCACACTTCGTCCCCGATTACAGCCCCAATGTCCTTTTCCCAAATTGTCTACATTTGTGCAGTCATTGTCCTGTAGAATACAGAGGCTTTTTGTTGGGAATGAGGCAGTGTTAGAAAGTCCAATATATGGTTTCTGTCCGAGTACTGGATTTTTTTAGAAACACAATTCCAGAAATGTTCTTTTCCCTTTAGATTATACTTCTATACAAGGTTATTATAAGACATAAATACCCTGTTCAAATAAGTCTGCCACAGTGCCCAAGCCATTCATTCATATGCCATTTCTTCCAGTACATAGGTTTCCCGATACAAATAGCAGAATTATGCCATAGGGAAGAGTAATGGTTGTTTACATTGTGATATTTTTTGCATCTTGTGAATCTTTGCCCATACCTCTCTGGAATGCCTCATGATAGGGTTTGTGGTCATGTCCAAACATTGAGACAAATGCTCAATATAGGGCTGTATGGTTGAGACAAATTTTTCTCAATAGTAACCCAATCTAATTGACTATTATTGTTCCATTGTTTGGCTATTTTGGCCATTTCATAAGATACCTTATAGAGCCGAAGGTCTGGTAGTCCCAACCCTCCCTTATCCCGAGAGGCACATCATTTGCTAAGCTTTATCCTGGGCCTTTTCCCATTCCAAACGTTTGACCATTATATCGTATTGATTAAGAATCAGCTGTGGTGTTGTAAGTGGTAGCATCATAAGCACATAGTTAAGCTGAGGCGAAAGCACCATCTTAATTAAATTCACCTTCCCCCATAAAGTTAACAGAATTTTCCCCCATTTGTCCAGGTTATTTCTTATGTTTTGTAAAAGCAGTGTCAAATTTATTAGGAATCTCTTCTAACTCCTTGTTTATCTTGAATACAAATATTTTATCCCTCTTGGGATCCATCTAAAGCCAAATTTAGTTACCATATTTGCGTTTTCATATTCCGGATATATGCATAGCTTCAGACTTTGTCCAGTTAATCTTATATCCAGACACTTTAGAATAGGATTGGACTGTCCCCATTAAATGAGGTAAGGACTTATCTGGATCTTTTAAGGCTAAAATGTCATCGGCATTTAAAAACAATTTGTGTTCTTTGTCGCCTCCCTGTATGCCTAGAATGTTTATATTAGCCCTGATCGCAATAGCCAGAGGTTCCAAAGTGATGTTGAACAATAATGCGGACAGCGGACACTCCTGTCATGTCCCCCTGGTAAGGTAAAAAAATTGGGAAACTTTACAGTTGGTAATCACGCATACCTTAGGTGTTTTGTACAATGTTTGGACTCACTTGATAAAACATCATGGCCCAAACCCGAAATTTGTAGTAGTTTAATTTGGCTAGTAGTTTACCAGTTTTCTCCCCATCCTCATAGAAAGTAGTTCCCAATCTAAATAAGGCGTATTCTACCTTTTTATTCTACCAATTTTAAGTTTACAAATATCTTATTACAATTGATTTGAAAAGCAGTGGGATAATTCTTTTTCATAATTCTTATTTTTGTTATCTAATTCCTGTATGCTGTCCAGATCCTCCTTTTTCCGTTTAGATGCATAACCTATTATCTTCCCTCTGACGTATGCCTTAGATGCCTCCCATTCCGTTGATCTTCATTCAGTACTACCAGTATTAATAAAATAAAAATTTAAATCTTCTTTTAACGATAAACTAAAGGCCTCATAAGATAGAAGTGAAGTGTTTAACCTCCATCTGCCTTTTCTCTTTTTGTCACAGTTAATATCAGTACCTAACTTCACGGCCGGGAGTTTTAATCAAAGTTTAACTTCTGCAAGGAGTTTTATTCAAAAATGTATTATTATACTGTCTCTGATGGTTTTCCATTTAATTTTAAATGTAGGCTAATCTTTTATTTTACTCTTATATTCATATTTAAATCGTTTTTGTATGACTATGTACTCGCATATATTCATATACTGTATTATTTAATGTATATATCATTACATGTCTTTGTTACAGTTTTTCTCGATTGCTTAAACACATTTCTTGAAACTATGCCTCGTATTCTCAAAACTGTAAACACAAATCCATAACGTCTCATCCAATTCCCCAAACATCCTATTTTCAGGTCAAAATGAAGCTCTACACTCAAAACCATTCACTCTTGCTGAAAAACCAAACTTTACCCTCAGACATCACACACTACAACATAGTCTAACACAGTACAACACACACAACAAAACTTTTTTTTACTAATATCTACTTACAGTAAGATGTGTGTGACCATCATATGACAGTAAAGGAGCACACACAAACCTTATTCTAATATGGAATTGTATTGGAATGGTAAAGAGTGTTGGGACGTGACAGGAGGGCCTCCACTCAAGGAGACAATATGATGAACAAGTCTAAGAATGTTCCACGTATTGTTGAAAATACCATCATTGGCCTAGAAAGATAACATTGTGGGAGTCAAGACTATAAAGGAGAAAGGATACCCTCCCTTCACTGTCACACTCTGTGTCACTCTGTGTGACTGTACGACTGCTGGCCTTTTCTTGCAAGAAAATAAACCTCATCAAAGACTATTGGAAATGTTTGTCTCTTATTCAGTGATGGAATTTTGTTTGCCACCACACCTCCCTGAAGGTTCTCGAGACGACGGTAAAGCGACTCAAATTTGGCCTTACTCGTAGCCCAGCCTCCCTCATAGTCACACCATTGATAAAGACATGGGCAACTAGAGTGGCTTGAATTTCATCTGAGACTGCTTGTCTGCCCTTGCCCTTCCTCCTCCTCCTCCTTATCCCTCCTCAATCTCTTCCTTCATGTCTTTCTGGATCCATTGTTCCAAAACTCAATAAACTGATTTGGGCCCTTGAAGGATCTGATTGATGTGTGTTAAATTTTGACTCTTAGTGTTTCCACTTGGGTAATTGTGTGTAACTGAGCTGAAGCTGTGCTGACTTGAGTGAATGATATTGAATGCTAGTGCTTTCTAAATGACAACGTGGTGTAGGCAATGGAGGGATTTGTGTGAAGAGTTCTGCAGTGACAGTTCAACAAATCTGACTCATGTGTCAAAACAGGGAATAGTGTTTATAGTTTAGTGAAATGGGTGTGCTTTTTGATAAATGGCATTATGGTTTTAGTTCAAAAGCCTGGTTATGTCTCAGCAATTGAGAAAAACTGTAATGTATACTTTATTTCTCTATGCATACAGAATGCTTTCTTCTTGGCCATTCCCAAGTATGATATGCTCTGTTTCTCCATGCAATCTATGCTCTCATGCCTACTGTATACTACACTTGAGAGTGTTTATCATGTTTCCATAAGAAAGTGTCAGTATAAGGGTGCATGTTTTTATTCCTAATAAAATACATTTTATTTATTTTATTCCGAGTCTAGTTAAGCTTGACTGCTAAATCCTTGTCTATCCAGAATTTCAGCAATCATGTCCTGTCTCCTGTTTTTAATGTTTAGATAGCACAACTAATCAGAACTGAGGGTTGTTCCATAAAAGACGCTTAGAAAAGCGGGGATTAAACTCCAAATGCGGACTTGAATGAGCCTAACAAATAAGTTGGGGCTAAAGTGGTTCCATAAAAGGTGCAATCTCACTAATTTGATCCAGGTTTATCAAGTCTAGATAATTGCGTGTGCACGCGTTTCTGAAGCAGCCCTAGAGGTCGATCGTGGATCAAATCGATCCACCATCAAACAGCATATATTTTGTGCTGTTTTATGCGTTTGTGACATGTTTTTTTTCCCCTCAGTGCAAAACTTACATTTTACAGTTATATTCTCCATCTGTAAATGTTAGAAAGTCATGCAAATGTATCCATTTTGCTGCTAATCTTCATATTGAACGAGCGCTGCTGCGCGCATGCGCGCCAAATAGGAGCGCAATAATTCTGACTAAAATATACATTTTGCTTGGAAAATTAATATGCGATATTTTATAACACTAGAAATATCTTCTAATTATAATAATTTATCTTTAGGATGTTGGATAAGTTGCATTGAACTTCTAGCGAACAGAGTCTACTTCAGTGAACAGAAGTAGCCTTATTCAGGGAAGATTTTTTTTAAGAAACTAAATATATAAAGATACAAAATATAGTTTTGGGTATAGGTCCTATGCTACTTAATAAAGATGATGTATACTTAGAATGCTGAGAATTACAGCTGTGGTTAGATTTAGTTTCTAAAGTACATTATGGAGAGGATAACATGAAATTAATAGCAAATGTATACATTTTGAAAAGATATGTGCAACTCTAAAATCAAAGAATATTCCATAAAATAAAGGAATATATATTAGCCTACATTACATTTTTATATAACCCTCCCTCCCTTTTATTTATTTACTTATTTAATATTGAATATTTGATATTCAAATAATATTACTTGAATAACTATTAGGAATTATGTGTCATTATAAGAGTTTGATATAAATATGTGAATGTTACATTTTTATTAATATTTATTTATTGTTTTTTGTCTTTTCCCCCTTAAATCATATGTAAAAGTGTCTAACTATGTACTTTTTGGTTATTGTTCTAATCATGTGTTTTTTAGGCTATGTGTTGGTGGGTATTATCACAAAAGAAAAAAAGTAGAAGGAAAAATAAGGAATATTTATTGGGGGATTTATTAGATCTATCTATCTAGCCTATCTATCTATCTATCTATCTATCTATCTATCTATACAATATACTGTGTGTGTATATATATATATATATATATATATATATATATATATATATATATATATATATATATATATATATATACATATATATATATATATATATACATATATATATATATATATATACATATATATATATATATATATATATATATATATATATATATATATATATATATATATATACATATATATATGTATATTGTCTAATTTATCATTGTAGCCTTTTTTAAGTTGATTTTCTGTATACTGTGTATTTATTTTTGGACTAATAGTGGTTAATAAAGTCCAATAATGGTATGAGAGAGTGTCAGTGGTAATATCATTGTGTTCTTGTCGGTCAGTGTTAGAGGATCTGTGTAACAACTGAGGCTAAGCCTGACAGTTAGCCTGCCCTGGACGAGGCTAGTTTCCCAGCATAAGTTGCCAGGGTAACTGAGTTTGAACTATTTTAAGTTTGCTTTATGAAACAGAATCCACCGACAATAAGTCTGACTAACCAAAATAAGCCTGGCTTGTATTCTAATCTTGTTTTATGGAACAACCCTCTGGCCATGCCCGATTCGTAAATGAATTACTCTTGTGAGTCGGTTCTTTAAATTGGTGTAACGGGTTACGATCTGACCCTATTGAACCGGTTCATGAGTCGGAATCATTCGGGCAACTCGCTCAGGCACTGAATCGTTTGGAGCGACGCGTCACTCTGTAAAACCATAACTCAAAACCGACAACAAAAAAGATCTCCAGATAAAGTTCACTGAAACAACCTTTAGAATCGCCATATCGCGTTTGTCAGCGATGAAAACTGTATTTGTATTAGGTTCAACACCTGCTCGTGCAGCGTCTTGCGAACGAGGTAAATACATTTTCTCACCACAAAGAGTAGGCCGCCTACCAAAACACTGATAGTCCAAGAAAATACTAAAACAAGTACCGTGTTATTACGTTAATGACATTCAGAACCATGGTATAGGCCTTAAAGTAGGCTACCATGTCACATGGAACTACCAGAGTAGGCTACTTTAAAAAAAAGTAATTTTGAGGAACTGTGTCATTAATAAGTCTCTTAAAGATAACTAAGCCCATAGTTACATAATATAACTTCCCAGTTTTTTAATGTCTTGTTTGGGGATGTGTGTAGCCTACACAAAGTTATGCAAAGCGTATGCAAAGTTGTTATTTGCTTCATGTTCGTTTCTGTTTTTGTTTTATGAATATAACATCTTTCATTTGTTTAGTTGCTGGCCAAGTAATCACCGGCTGATTAATTGCTTGGCCTTCTCTGTGCTTTAATGCTGTTCTCCATTAGATGGCGCACATTCTATTACTGAAACACAAAATATATGTAGTAGCCTATGTAGAGAAATATTTCACCCAAAAAATTATCTTATAATTGACAAACTATCAGTATGCTGATTTACATATATTCTCTTTTTTTATATATATATATATATAGATGGATTGATATAGGCCTAGATAGATTTGCGGCATCTTTAGGCCTCCATTGGCTCAGTCCTCAATCTCCTTCAGACCTGGAGGAAAGATGATCACATTATAAGTGTTTTTTATCAATACATAAGCATCATATTAAGATGTCATATTAATTTAGGGCCGTACCTTTCAGTCTGAATTGAATCCAGCGTGCTGTTGGATCAGAGCAGTACTTGTCTTTCTCTGTGTAGAATCTGCAGGACAGATATACAGTACCACTGAAATGAACACAATATCAGGCATATAAAACTGTGAAATGTGTGTAGAGAGAGCTTACACTATAGCATCCACACACGGACTCAGAGCATTCTGATGCCTGTATCCAATCAGTTTAACTTCAGGAGGGATTCTTCCCTTCGACACTTCCTTACAGCAAGTCACTCCAACTCTAGTGGGCCGACGATCTGAAAGAGAGACAGAGATTGAAATCTCCAAAGCACTTGTACTGTGCGTACTGTATACAGTATGTGTGAAAACAAGACGATCTTGATCTTGATAAGGGCTCCATCAAAGAAAACCAAACTGTGCTATAGCTAAACACAATCTATAGTAATGGATTCACCATCATTAAAGAGATAGTCCACCCAAAAATGAAAATTCTGTCATAATTTACTCACCCCGATGTTCCAAACATGTGTGCATTTTTTTCTTCTGCTGAACAAAACAATATTTTGAAAAAATTCCCATCGACTTCTATTGTATTTTTTTGTCCATACAATGGAAGTCAAAGGGAACAGAAACTGCTTAGCTTCTAGCTCTCTTTAAAAATATCTTCTTTTGTCTTCCACAAAAGAAAGTCAACAACATGAGGATGAGTAATTCAGTGTTTCCCCTACCATTATATAAGGGGGGCGCCCCCCCCCCCCCCCCTCCCTAATGGCTCGCCCCCCACCCCTGAAGGTCAAGTAAATTTGACTTGATTTTCTTTATAGTGCCAGATTACAATTTGTTATTTTATTAAACAAACTAAATAGTCCTTAAGTAATATGTTATTTATCTTATTTCCATGATGGCATGTCTTTTCTTTCTGTGTTTGTGCATTGCCCCCCCCCCCCCATTGCATCGAGTGATCATCAACTCTCAAGCATTCACACCTCTCACCCACAATACAGTCATAATTTAGGAGAAACCAATTTCCCCCCTTAGAAAAAAATGCAATTACAGACCACAAATACACGTAGCTCCTCTACTGAGTTTAGTTTAGGGGTTATGTTTCTGCAGATTTGAAGCTGCTGATGTGTTGATCTCCACTTGATGTCCTTTACCTCAATGGATTTGTTCACGTTTATTTATTGTTGGTTTATCAAGAAGTACTTTTACATTCATGTCATCTATAACTGGGTGTTTCTTCAACTATGCGCAGTTTTAATTATATGGATTTTTTCCCCAAAAAACATTTCAACCACATGCTCATTTTCACCACATCTCACATTATGTATTGTTTAAGATGAAACGTTTCTAAGACATTTTATAATGTGTCATATAACAAAAAAAAATAAAAAATCTGTTACTTTGAATAAAAATCAACCCCTATAGGACATAAAAGAACATAAAAGAAAAACTATTATGATGTTTTCAATATTATAAGATATCAAATGATGTGGATTTTAAAACAGACAGATCATAAGGTTATAATTATTTATTTAGATGCCCATGAGTGTGTTATGTTGATGTTTTTAGTTCTAATATTCAAACTTTTTTGACAAATGTGTGTGAGGGGTGAACTATGTTTGATTGTTGGGTAATAATTTTGAAACGTGCTGGAGACGTTCAAAATGCTTTTTGCGTAGTTCATGCTTATTTTATGGAATGACGTTTATTTTGTGGCTTAAATTACATTACAGAGACTGACATGTTTGGCTTGTCAGAAATGTTACATTCAGCTGTCGCAAAGTTTTTGGACAAAGTTGTTTTTATTGTCTTAATTGTATTTAAACCCATGAAAATGCAGTTATAAAATATAAAATGTTGTTCCTTACCCCTTAGTGACATTTAACGATCTATATATAGATAATGTCTCTGCATCTTTCCAGCAACTAGCAGAAAAATGCACACTGCCTAAAGGTATTTGCAGGTTCGTAGCTTCGTTCGAGACATGTACCCTCAATTTCCTAATCTCCCTATAGGGCTACTCCTATTGACTTTTTTTTCAAGCCCACCCATATTATGAAGGGTATGATCTCATATCTTTATAATGCAATTTGCACTTTGCGTGAATGCCCACTTGCAACTATTAAACCTCAGTGGGAGGAGGACATTGGAGAAAACATTTCAGAAGAACAGTGGGAAAAGATTCTACGGCGTGTGCACTCTTCATCTTTTTGTGCCAGACATGCTCTTATTCAGTTTAAAATTCTCCACCGTACCCACTGGACCAAAGTTAGACTTTCAAAAATATATCCTGAAGTGGATCCCACATGTGACCGGTGTCACCAGGCCCACGTAACTACTGCACACATGTTTTGGTCCTGTCCCTCCCTACAAAATGATTGGTCCCAAATTTTTAAAACATTATCTGAAGTTCTTACAAATCATATTGAACCTCTGGCTTTCACTGCTTTATTCGGTACTCTTTCCCCTTCTCTTGATATGCCCAAATACAAGTCTGACTTCGTAGCCTTTGTCACATTGCTGGCAAGGCGTTTAATTTGATTAAACTGGAAATCGCCTAAACCTATTCTTTATGGATTAAAGATATTTTCCATTTTATTAGAAAAAATCAGACACAAAATGAAGGGATCCTCTGATAATTTGAATAGAATTTGGGGACCTTTCCTTGGATATGTAGGAAAATGAAAGGCCTTCATTCACGTGACTACACATCTCCTCTGATAATTATTTTCCTCCCCCGGTATATAGACTGGTACCCTACTTTAGGGATATGTCGGCTGTGCTCAGTATGTTTAGCACCTTTTTGTAACTGTGATTTTATTTTGTAAAGAATTATTCTTTTCTTTTCTTTTTTTATTATTATTTTATTCATTTATTTATAGTTTTGGATGACCAAGCTTTGTTTTTTGTTTTTTTACTATTTGCTTGTCTTACTATCTTGTTGTTATTATTATTATTAATATTATTATTGTTCTGTTTTTTTCTAGTATTTTATTCTTTTGTTATTTGTTGTGTGGATCCTTTTATTAACAAAATATATATATATGAAGGTTATATAAGTATATGTATATGTTTTGTAATAGTATGTTATATTTTGTTTATATGGAAAATTTAAATAAAGTGAGGGGGAAAAAAACATGAATATGTGAATATATACCAACTTATTCATGCTAATTAACATTTGATTAGGGATGAAATTTACAAAAGTAGTATAGGAATGATACATACATAGCCATCAACCAACTACAATGGAAAGAATAAAGATGCTAAAGAGAAAAGGTGTCATCGTTCCTGACAGAGACCTCTTGCACACATTCAGAAACATCAACCACAAGCAAAACCAGTTGTTGCTGATCATAGTTTATTTGTAGGTTCAGATTGCACTCGTTCATTTGCATAATCAACACAACATTTTCCAGGTTTGCTCTCATACAAATCAGTCTTAATTTCACTCAGACTTGTGTCATCCTTCCTAACACAGTCCATTACCAGTACATTGAGCGAAATATATTTCAATGTGAAATATAATATATAAGCTAATAATTTATTTAAACACATTTGTTCTAAAACAGTTTCACTATTATTCAGTGTCTGAATAAATTAATAACTGTCACTGTCAAACATCATATGTATTCGACAACATACATTTTAAATATTCAATTTGAATACACCTATTTAACTAAATGTCACTTTAACCTTTTTTAAAATACAACAGCATAATCTCTTAAATTTTAGAAGAAATGTTTTTAAAATAAGGAACTACTTGTAGATGTGTTCTCATTATGAGTTTGCTTTTAGACATTCATGATTCATGATCTGTCAGTTGATTTGGAAGATCCTCCCACAGGAGTGAGTTTACTGATAGATGATGCTGGTGGTGGCGTGGAAGTCAGGCTTTGTTTCTTTGAGCTCTGCTGTTAAAAAAACAAACACAATTTGAATACAAGAATACTACTGTATACTAAACATGCAACACTTTATAAGATTATGTTGTTACAAATTCAGGTATGTTTCACCACACTTGTTGGATTTAACTTACAAAAGCTTCTTAACTTCATCCTCCACCCATTGTTGTCTCCAATCAAGACAGAACTCTCCTCGTTCAGTCTCAAAGCTGTTAAAGAGAATGAAAAAGTTTAAAACAGAAATCTAGCATCAGATGCTGTTGATCTCTAATCATGACATGTTATTGAAGAACTGGGATTCTTACACGACGGCCTTCAGACATGGAAGACTTTGTTTTAGCATCCTGAAACCGATGATAGGATCAGTCAACTTTACACTGGAGACGACTTTACAGCATGTGATCTCCTTCTGATTAGCGTCTGCTGAGACTGAAGAAAAAGGTAAACCTCAATATTTTGCATAGATATAATGATATACAAACAGTTTCAAGCACTTTACCTGTTATAGTCCAGATCACAGATGCAAAAACCACAACAGCCAAACTCCTCATGAGGATCCTTTGTGTCTCCATTGTCACAGTCGATCTTCAACTTTCACTGCTTGTGTCTGAGAGAATATATTCAAGACTCTTACTAGTTCACCTTAAATAGTCAATAAAGCGGAACTTAAACTGCATCGACTATACATCCTGTCTGTTTATTTTTGTAGATGATTTCGTCATTGTTCTGTTTCATCACCAACTTTGCTGTCAGTCATTTAATTTATATAAATTCAATGTATGCTGAAAAAGGTAATAATTTGTAATATTCCAATAGATTTTTCAATAGAATGTTTTTTATTTAGTGATTCAAATATATTTTATCTTGTTACATTGAGTATATGTCCATTTAAATGAAGCAAAATAGGAAGGAAGAGCTGACGTCATACTGTTACTTCAAGAGGTTGAGGTTTGTTGGGGAGTTTTGCTAGTCGGTGGGATGGGTCAAGTTTTTCCATTTAACAATATTCTTAGACAGATTCTCCATAACTGTCAAATTCCTCTGAAATGCAAGACACTGTCTTCCTTTATTGACTGATTTAAACACATCCAATACTGAAAAGGCCATTTTCAGAAATAAATATGTAAATACTAAATGAATATATTTAAATATATAATAAAATGAACTAGATATACAGAACAAAAATGGGATATGTATCCATTAATATGTTTCTGTATAATTGTGTTCTTATTTAACGGTTGTTCAAAAGCGAATGTTCTGCACCAGGACTGGATTTATAATCTCACATACTCTGTTTATTAATAGTTTGTATTTACCATGTAGGCTTATCAAATCCTCTTTTTTTTTATTATCTTGCTTTCCACTGTGAAATGGGATGAGATGATTGGACACTGGCCCACTGAGTAATATTTCCTAAATTATCATCCTTTATACACCTATCATCATCTTTTGTGCTCATACACATTAGATTGTTTGTCAGAATATGCTACAAGTTTAGCCAATGTAAGGACATATACTGTGCTACAGGTGATCATTTCAGAGAAAAACAGATGCAAAGATGGACACACCACTAAGATGGTTTATATCAGCTCAGATGACTTTAATACATGCATGAGGTTTGTTCAAAAGCTCATTATGTGGATCGGTTTATTTACTAAACATAAACAAAAAACTAACAGTTGTGAATTCCATCCATCCATCCATACTTTGTTAAAGGGACATTGTGTAGGATTTTCTCCCATCTAGTGGTGAAATTGTATATTGCATTCAAACGAATAGTGCTCTCCAGCGCCTCTTTTTCAAATGCGTGTTGCATCTACGGTAGCCGTTATGTACCAAAAAGCTATGACAGGATGTCTTATAATAGCACTTCATTGAGTTTTCCTTCGGGTGAACTGGTTTGTTATTTCAAACAAACTGCAACTTGACACAACGAACAAACGAATGTTACAGTTTTGAACAAACAAACTACAACCTTGTTTTTAGGGCCTTCTCTACTTTACTCAGTAGCTGCTATTCAAAGAGCCTGTTTAACTTTTAAATGTTCTAATGTCTATATAATAAAGTACACAACCAAGCAATGAAAAAAAGCTTGTAATTAAGACCGTAACATTGACTTACCTGTCGAGAAGAAAGCAGGCAACTTCAGCGTCTCTTTTGAAAGCTTTCTCCTGCATTAGCTATCCCGACATTAACCCTTGTTTTTTGTAATCTCCGGTCACGTTTCCTTTTACAGTCTATTTTGGACTTTTTCGATGACGAGGACTCCTTATCCTGTGACTCAGCATATGTATGGTCCTCCATTATAAATAACCGTACAGTGCAGCCTTTTAAACTTGCCGGGGCAGTGACAAGCGCCTCTCACTGCTCTGCTCCTCCGCTTCTGCTGGTTTCAGTCACTTGACGCTGGCTCTGAACGAAAATGCGTTGTGGAAACGTGTTGGCCTAGTACTTTTTGTCCCTCTCTGTTATTATAGTTTTTCAAGATGGCGGAACTACATGGAAGCCTCCGTGGACCTGCCCGTCCCATGTATATAAAAATAATAAATTCTTCGTAAGTCAGATACGAAGTCAGATAATTAGCAGAGGTATTTGTACACCATTGAGGACATATTTATGAATAAAATATTGATTTTAGATAATAAAATACCTAAAAAACTACACATAGTCCCTTTAAAGGCCCACTGAAGTGCCTTGAAACGCGTAGCATTATTCAATGTGTTGACTTAATTTCCACTGAAACAGGAAGAGAGGGCGGGACATATCGAACAGCTCTTCTCCTTTTTAAAAATAGCCAGCCAATAGCGTTTAGTCTATATCACAGCTCGGCCAGAACAGCTGAGTTTGGTAAAGTCGCAGTTTCCCCCTAATCTCTGACTGTTTCTTCTCCTAATCTCATCCCCCAAAACAGAGGTCTTAAATCCTGTTCCTGTGGGCCGTAACCCCTAATTTCCACCAACTGCGGAACGGCTGCCGAACCGCGAGATCTCATGGGTTCTCGTGACTTCAGCTGTTAGTCATGGCCGCAGCCGTTCAGCAAACAAATACGGACCTGGTGGGTATTGAAGGACAGCGGAGCACGGATCCGACACGCAGAGGAGCCGATCCGCAGCCGTTCCGCAGTTGGTGGAAATCCGGGGTGACTGTCTTGCAGAGTTTAGTTCCAAACACACACACCTGAATCAGCTCATCAAGCTCTTCAGGAGAGCTTGAAAATACAAAGGCAGGTGTGCTGAAGCAGTTTGGAACTAAACTCTTCAGGACAGTGGCCCTCCAGGAGCAGGATTGTAGACCTCTGCTTTAAAATAAAACATTCTGTGCAGAATTCAAAAGGGTGATAATATGTTTTGTCGTAGCTATGCGCTGACTCGCGCATATGATACGCTCTGTGCTATCATGTCTCTAGACTGGAGCAGACTGTGTCGCGCTGAGGCGATTCATGTCACACATGAAACCAGACTTCATTGGACTTAATGGAAAGCATATTTACACTGTCTGAATCGTTCCCTATACCCTATATAGTGCACTATGTGCCATTCACCATGTAGAGAATAGTAAATGTGTGAACAAGTGTAGGATTTGAGACAAACCAAACACAAATGAATATTGAAGATGATTCGTTCTAGCATAATTTCACACAAAACTCACACCTCAGACCCCAAATCACCAATCCAGAACCATAAAATCCAGGCTCCAGCCGGTCTGAGCTAACCAACGAAAACCCCCAGCTATGAACTTTATGGCCATGCAAGCTTCAAAGAGATGAGCCCAGCAAAAGGAAGAACGTGTCAACGTTTGATAGTTTGGAAGAGACTGATTGCTTCAGAGATGGCATAGCTCGGGACCCACCAAGATAATGGCAGAGGTTGTTTGATCTTAAGACAAAGGATTTAAAACAGACCTCCTTCTTCAACCCCAGGGTTGAAAGCTCTTAAAACCACAGAGACTGAGACTTTACATATCAAAATACATAAATTCGTCCCAAAACAATTTCTGACTGACTTATAATCAAACATCGTTCAACTCCATAATTCTATATCATATCTACGACCTGGACAAACTTTTGAGTTTAAATCAAAGCAGGAGAAGATTCCAGAATGCAGGAGAAGATTCCAGAATGCATTAGAAGATACATTGAGTAGTCATGGAGAAACCATGATGGAGTAACCAGACAGACGAGTAATGTAGACGAGCAGACAAAAGAACCCAAATCAAGATCAGAAGAACATGGGTTAAACAGCTTCATTCAAGCCATCTAACAACTCGTCTCACTTTTCTTTATTTTACTTAGTTTTTTTTTCTTTTCCGTTGAGATTCTTGGTTCTAAGTTAAGTTTTGCCGTAAAGTTTCGGTTAAACGATTCGACTGCAAAGCCTGCTTCCAATTTCAAAGACTTTCCATCCATCCGCCAACACACCACGTGATTGGCCGCCCAAGATAATCCAGACAAGAGGAGACCGCCAATCAACGAACCGGGGAAACCCCCTTTTGCTGACAAAAGGAATCCCCAAAGGAAGGCAATGACAAGCAATTAGCCTCCAGACTCTTAGCTGAACTGGAAACGACAGAAGGGTTCAATTAATGATTGATGGTTCGTTCAGGTCATGTCTTATAGAAACTTGGGATTTAATTATCTCACTCTTAAAACTCATTCTTCCTCACTTTCTTTCTGCAACTCTATGAATGTATGTGGCCCTGAGAGGACAAAGGACCTCTCTGGAAATGAACATTTGAACTCACCCTTGTGCACTATCGAGACGAAAGTCTCACCTCCGAGTCATCCTAATCTACATTTCATTCCCTCATCCCTCACCCACCCCTCTCATACTCAGATCACCTGAATTCACCCAAGAAAATATATAGTTTAATGTGAATGATTATCACAGAGTATTATACATGTTTGGTATCATTTGAAATGTCTCAGTGCGACTGCTACAAATGTCTCATTTCCAAATAAGTAAAACAAAAGGTAATACGGTTTTTAAGAGTTTAGAGATAATTGGCACACAAAGTCCTGGCAAATGGTCTCAAACCCCCAAAAGGTGTAACCTCTGAATGCAAATTTCCATTGTTAGCACATGTTTCCATGTGAAAGAGGTTCTGTCTGGGCCTTCTGTTACTCAGATGAGCTCATAATGTTGAAGGACCTCAAAGAATTCAGCATCATGTATTTTAATGTTGGGTTCGCATCTCTTCTCTTTATTCCAGAGCATTTTATGTTTTGTATCGATTATCTTTGAATTGATTATGAAATTGGCATAATACATTTACCTGACATAATAAATTGTTTGATTATTCTAACCATCTTTGACATTATTTTCATTAAAGAGTTAAAAAGAATAGTCAAACATTCGCTCACATTTAATGATGCACAGATATCATTAAAACCTTTTCATTTATGGAGTCAGATGAAATAACGAGAAAATACATATTCAAATGTATTGCATTTAGTTTTTCTCGATTGTTTACACACATTTTCTGAAAGCATGCCTCATATTCTCAGAACTCTACACACAAATCAAAAAACACACACACAATGGGCAAACCCCCTCAATTCTCCTGCAAAATGAAACTTTACATTCAAAACAATGTAATTTCTTCTCAAAATGGTATTTTGTTTTCAAATGACACACACAAACCATCATATGAATAGACATTTAGCCAGTTGAACACTGATGTGCTCAATGGAAAACACTACGATGAATGGAAAACACTTCTTCTCCATTCATCATAATGACTTAGGCCTTTTTTTGTTCAGTGTTACACTTACTACAGACAGTACATACATAAGTGTGTTGTAAAATATTTGAGAATATTGTTTTTATACTCAGAACACACAAATACACGGTAACAAATATATTTTATTTTCCCCACAAAAACAATGTACACAGTGTACATCCCAACCAACACAAAGTTGTACATACAGTGGTCTACATACAAACAACAACAGAAGAATTGACTGTATACAGCTACAGTAAAAAAAATCCAATGTTGGCATCCATTGCTCCATTGAAGAGCTCACCTGTTGCCCTTTTATGCTAAAGCTCTGATTGCTAATTGTAAAACTGTGTGACCATGTGATGAGTCAGTGTGCATATTTGAATGGCAGTGTGTTCCTTGTGAAAACAAGAGATTTTCTGCATGAAAATTGTGCCAAAAGCAGAGAATTGTGTGAAGTGTTTTGAAAAAAGTGTGTTTTAGAACTGCAATTTGAGTGTAAAGCAGGAATTGTGCTTGTAGTTTAGCAGAATTGGTTCAGGGGGTTGGTGAATGAGTTACATGTTGTGGTCATTGTGTCTCAAGTACCAGTATTTGTGTGTAAACAATTGAGAAAAACTGTAATCGAAAAATACTTTGCCTCGAGAAAAGACAGTAACACGTAAAGACCTTCAGCGCTGGTTGGATGCCGGACTTCGGGCCGATCGAGCGCGAGCTTACAGTATTATGTAATTTATATTTATATATCATTACATGTCTTAATGTATAGGCCTACTTTATTTCTCTAAGCATAGAGTATGCTTTCTTCTTGGACATTCCCAAGTATGATATGCTCTGTTTCTCCATGCAATCTATGCTCTCATGCCTACTGTAATACTACACTTGAGAGTGTTTATCATGTTTCCATAAAGATGTGTCAGTTTAAGGGTGCATGTTTTTGACCTAAACCGAGTCTAGTAAAACTTGACTGATAATCATCATCATCATCAAAGCTTTATTCAGGACACATGTGGTCCAAAAAACACAAACAATAAAACATACCAATACAAATACAAAAAGAAATAAAAAACATACAGATAAATTCTTGTCTGTCCAGATAGACTGCCATTTGCCAAGGATATAATCATTTCCCCCTCACAGTATTTCAGCAATCATGTCCTGTCCTGTCTCCCGGTTTTAATGTGTAGATATCACAACTAATCAGAACTGGCCATGCCCGATTCGTAAATGAATTACTCTTGTGAGTCGGTTCTTTGAATTGGTGTAACGGGTTAGCACAACAGTCCGACCCTATTGAACCGGTTCATGAGTCTGAATCATTCGGGTAATTCGCTCAGGTACTGAATCGTTTGGAGCGACTTGTCACCAGTCTATGCTTGTCACTCAGTTAAACTGTAACTGAAAACAGACAACAAAAAAAGATATCCACATGAAGTCAACAGAAACAAACTGTAGAATGACTTATCGCGTTTGTCAGCGATGAAAACTGTAGGCCTATTTGTATTAGGTTCAACACCTGCTCGTGCAGCGTCTTGTGAACGAGGTAAATACATTTTCTCACCACAAAGAGTACCAAAACACTGATAGTACAAGAAAATAGTTCTGTGTTTATGTTTTTAAATGACATTCAGAACCATGGTATAGGCCTATTAAAGTGGGTAACCATGTCACATGGAATGCCAGAGTAGGCTACTTTTTTTTTAAGGTAATTTTGAAGAACTGTGTCATTAATAAGTATTTTATAGAAATGTTTTTGTCACATCCAGCAAACATTTCCTCACTATCTGCTAGCTGCCTGTCCCCTGAACACACTGTAAAAAAACGCAGTCTCTATAGACAGCCCAGGCTCCACAAACGGCAAGAAAAACAAACTGGCCACGAAACATAACAAACAGTGTTCCAGCCAATAACCGACAAGAATGATTTGGGGGTGGGGGTTGGGGGGTTAGTGCGCGTGCACATGAAGGGGGGTGTGGGGAGTGGAGGAGAGAGAAGCATGAAGAGGGAAATTAGCTAGAGGAGAGATGTCCTAGACAACGACTAACGTTAAAATTTGATATTCTCTTGAATTTTGATATGGCCGACACGCGACCAAAGAGACGATGTTCCGATGAACAAATAACAAAGAATATAGGGAAAAGGAGAAGGAACGTGAAGTCCCGAATTTACATCGGAAAAGCGTTCAAAAGGTGGCGAGCCGCGAGAACTCCGCCGGCAGAAGGGCTTCCAATTCGACATTCAGGGCCCGGTTTTTCAAAAGTAATCCACTAGGATTTTGGATAACGGATTGGATCAAATCTTGAAAATGGGTTTTTCAAAAGAAAAAACGGATTACATAATCGGATTAGATCATGTAATCCAATCTTGGTTTTGATCCGGATCAAACCTTTAGTTTGGGTTTTTCAGAACTTTTTTGTAGGATTTGGATCACTTTGATCCAAAAAATCTGGATTAAACTGATCCCATCAGAAGGGTGGATTCAGCGTGGATTTCATGCCCAAAATATAATGAAATCTTTAAAAATGTATCAAATAATACTATATTTGGATCATGCAGTATCTTACAAGATATCCTATTTATTCATATTTTTAATTTAATTTTTTAAGGTTTTAATTTTATTTGTTCATCCGTCAGGCTACAGTAATTAGGTAGGCTTTAACGTATTCAGCCTTTCAGTATAGGCCTACAGCAAAGTAGAAAGAGTTTGGCCTCATAAAATAATCCCGCAAACAGCTGTCAAAATTGACCAAAAACAATACATTTTATTCTGTCACTAACTGATATATATATTCATCACAATCGAAAATATTTTTGTTTTTAAAATATTTATTAGTGATGCATGCAATGATTACAGAATAACCAAAAAAAATGCAAAGAATGGCAATCACTGATTTTTGAAATCCAAAACAAATCCAAATCAGAAATAGTGTCTAACTATTACGCGTTCCTTGTTGCACATCCTGTTTGCTCGTTCTGGCAGAATGCAGGAGGTTGGTTAGGGTCTCCAAGGGGCTCAGGTGCATCATTGTCAGCACAGAGAGGGACATTGCGCTTAGTAGCGATGTTGTGCAGGACAATACAGGCAAGGGTTATGTTGCATGCTTTCTGTGGTTTCGCTCTCAGGTAGTTAAGGCATGCAAAGCGCCTCTTAAGAACTCCATTTAAACGCTCAATTGCACATCTTGCTTTTTTTTTTTAAATGTGTGTGTTTTCATTTCAAATAAAAATAAACTTATATTGACCCCACACTGGCTATTCTACTTGTTGCTCTTTACATATCTATAGTTCTACATTGTGATTTCCTATCCTGTTTGAGCACTGGTTCTCCAGATTTGGTGATCCTGAAAAGTTCCTATCCGGATCAGATTGATCCAATCCGATGTTGCTTTGAAAAACTGGCTCAAAAGTAAGCTGGATTACGTGATCACGGATCGCAAAAAAAAGGATTACTAAATCCGGATCAATTTTATCTGGATTAAACCTTTTGAAAAACCGGGCCCTGGAGGCTCTGTTTTTGCTGGACAGGTGGGTAAATCCAGTTTGTTTTTTTCTAAATCCACGGAAGGGAGGGGGAGGAGATGGCATGAGGAGGAGGGGTCGAGCTAGCCTCCGTTTTGTTTGACAATACTTCGAACGTCAACAAGAAGTGAGGTCACCCAGCATAGCTTAGAGCACCTTTAATGAAATAAAACTTCCTGAATGTCTTGTTTGGAGATGTAGAGGCTACCGTACATACAAAGTTGTTATTTGCTTCATGTTCATTTCTGTTTTTGTTTCATAAATTCCATAACATCTTTCATTTGTTTAGTTGCTAGCCAAATAAACACTGGTACTTTGTCTATGTCAACCCAAATCGGCTGATAAATTGCATGACCTTCTCTGTGCATGAATTGCTGTTCTCCACTAGATGGCGCACATTCTATTACTGAAACACAAAGTAGGCCTATGTAGAGAAATATTACTAACTCAAAAAGGACGTAAAAGAAAAAGTATCATTAGCCCACAGAAGAGAGAAAGTAATTCTGATTTGTAATGACACGAGGATAGTAAATAAATAATGACAAAATTTTCCTATTTGGGTGAACTATTTATTTAATGATTCAGCTTAAATATAATTATAGTCCAAACTGTTACAGAGAAAAGGCTGGATGTTTGTGTGAAAGAATAAGCACAGTTTAATTTTTTTTCTTCCAAAAGTGCATTTTAATTTTAAAGCAGATAAAACAAAGCAATTAAGTGAAACATCTTTTAACATTCACATAAGCTAAAAGGGTATCTAGTGCTTTTTTGATTAAATAAACTTGCATGATATATTCTCTTTTTTTTTTTAAGATAGATGGATTGATATAGCCTATAGATAGCATCTTTAGGCCTCCATTGGCTCAGTCCTCAATCTCCTTCAGACCTGGAGAAACGTTATAAGTGTTTTTATCAATACATAAGCATCATATTACGATGTCATATTACAGTAATATAGTGTCACACCTTTCAGTCTGAATTGAATTGGATCAGCGCCTAAACCGAGTCTAGTAAAACTTAACTGCTAAATCCTTGTCTATCCAGAAAGACTGCCGTTTGCCAAAGAAAGATTCATTTTCCCCTCACAATATTTCAGCAATCATGTCCTGTCTCCTGTTTTTAATGTTTAGATATCACAACTAATCAGGACTGGCCATGCCCGATTCGTAAATGAATTACTCTTGTGAGTCGGTTCTTTAAATTGGTGTAACAGGTTAGCACAACGGTCCGACCCTATTGAACCGGTTCATGAGTCTGAATCATTCGGGCAACTCGCTCAGGCACTGAATTGTTTGGAGCGACGCGTCACTCTGTAAAACCGTAACTCAAAACCGACAACAGAAAAGATCTCCTGATAAAGTCAACAGAAACAGCCTTTATAATCGCCATATCGCGTTTGTCAGCGATGAAAACTGTATTTGTATTAGGTTCAACACCTGCTCGTGCAGCGTCTTGTGAACGAGGTCAATACATTTTCTCACCACAAAGAGTACCAAAACACTGATAGTACAAGAAAATACTAAAACAAGTACCGTGTTATTACGTTTTTAATGACATTCAGAACCATGGTATAGGCCTATTAAAGTAGGCTACCATGTCCAGGGGCGGCCTTAAGCATCTGGGGGCCCGTTTCAATAACTAATATGGGGCCCTACCCACATAAAATATAAACATAATAGAGCAGAAAAAGCAAGGATTCCTGTTGGTTTGCATCATATTATTTTATTACGTGCACTTTCAGCTTCATTAACAGGCAGCTCAACATAGAAATAATCCAACCTTATTTGATTAAAACTATATACAATACAGCGTTTTACGTTGGAATAATGCTCGCCCTTTCACGCAGGGCAACTTCACTGCTTAATTGATTTGCACAGTATATTTTCAGCTGTCTGGACTGACTTAAAAAAAAAAAAAAAAACAGCTAAAACATCCCCTCAACTTGAATTATTACGGAGCCCGGGAAGTCAACTGTGTGAGTAAAAAAAAAAAAAAAATCCGTGGCGACGGTTTTGCAATCCGTGCGCCCAGTTTATAAACCGTACCCTCGGTTTAACAAATCGTGCCCACGGATTAATAAACCGTACCCACGAGTTTCTATTCCGCGCTCTCAGACTTGTAAACCGTGCCTTCAGTTTGCAATCTGTACCCACAAATTCATAAACCGTGCTCACGCTTTCGCAATCCGTTCCCACGGGTTTGTAAACTGTACTCACGGATTTGTGGCTCACCCTCATTTTAGAAGAACACCAGGAGGTACGTTGTTAACGAATCTTATAGTATATTGTTTTATTGTGTATTAAGTGGAATACATCAAATTGTCTTTGCGTCTGCATGCTTAAAGTGATTCTAGTTGTAGCGGGTATGGGTGAATATACGATTTAATATGAATGGCGTGCATCAAAATCTTTTGTTTATTTGTGGTAATCTTAGCACGGTAGTACGGTATATTTGACGAATTGCTTTGTTCCTTTTTTGTAAGTTTTGGACGAAAGCGTCTTCTAATGTAGCCTATAAAATGTAATAATAATAATAATTATTATTATTATTATTAAAGTTTATAACTATAAATGAGTTCACTTAAGACAGTAATATGTTTATCATAAAATAATTTATGAACGCTTTATTTAAGCAAAAATTATGCAAAAAATGTAGGCCTATTTTATCCCAAACTGTAAAAGGTTAGGTTAGCCTATAAAAATAAAGCATCAATTATTTTATGACAAACATATTACTGTATTACTAAGTGAACTCATTTATAGTTAAACACAAATAATAATAATAATTATTATTATTATTTAGAAGACGCTTTTGTCCAAAACTTACAAAAAAGGAACAAAGCAGTTCGTCAAATATCAGTCATAATACAGGTTAGGCAATAATACTAAAGTGCTAAGATTATCACAAATAAACAAAAGATTTTGATGCACGCCATTAATATTAAATCGTATATTCACCCATACCCGCTACAACTGAGAATCACTTTAAGCATGCAGACGCAGTAAAGACAATTTGATGTATTCCACTTAATACACAATAAAACAATATACTATAAGATTCGTTAACAACGTACCTCCTGGTGTTCTTCTAAACAACTAAGTTTTGCTTAGAATTATGGGTAGTGTAGTATTTCTCCAGAAGATCGCAAATAACAAGGTTGATTTTTATACTTTGTGGCTTTTATAGGAGCAGAAACTTTCGTTTCACAGCCTCGTAGCTCATGGTCAATCTAACTTGGATGGTTTAGGGGTCTCCAACCTTTTTTAGCTACTTTTTAAAAATGAAAGTGGCCGAGAGCTATATGCAATAATTAAATCTCTTAAATAATGTCTCATAACTCCTAGGCCTATATATGTCACCCTTAATTGACATATAAAAAAAATATTATACTGTAAAAACACATAATTATTGTTGATTTTATAGTGCATCATAACTAGAGATGAAATGGTATGAACATGTAATTTCATGATTATAGTGACCAAAATGAGCATGGTTATCACATAATCCTGTTCGAAAAGTACTAATACTACACAATAAAATCAATTCACCAAGTTTTATGTCGAAAACCAGCAAATAACAAATAAACTTACCATCAATATGCACTTTTTGTTTGCATAAACATTAAAATAGTAACATTAAAAATGATGGCCAAATTTGAAAGGAGTGTCTTGCAACATGTTATCTACTAACATGTACAAGTTCAAATAAAGTTTTGACAAAAAAGTTTTTATAAAAAGATAAACCTCGCATATTTCAGCCTTTAAATCATTTTTATAAAAAGAATGATTCAAAAAAGACAAAATACTGACATTTACAATGCACATTAGCTTATCTTTTATTATTAATAGTAAAATTCGGTCCGATTTTCCCGTGGCGTCTGTCGTTGCTATGTACCATGCATGCGCTCTCCACAACGACAGAGAAGTTTTAATAGCTAATGGATTTCCACTACCGATAAACGCTTGCTGTAGCTCTGCTAGAAGATTTATTTACGGAGAAGAAAAAAACACCCGTAGTTTGGGTGCACCCCCATCCTTCATATTGACTCGCGCGGCGCCTGGAAAAAATTAGTGCGTCGCTTCAATTATTTGAAATAACGAACTTGAGCGTGCAAAAGACGCGATATGTGAACGGCCCTTGGCGAGCTACCTCCAATCAGGCCACGAGCTACTCTCGCGAGCGACGTGTTGGAGACCACTTTAGACATTATGTCTGAAAATAAATATCCTATTGAGAAAATGAATGGGATTTTCCTGCTCTGTTGGGGGCCCCCTTGGAGGGCGGGGCCCGTTTCAATTGAAACGGGTGAAACATAGGTAAGGCCGCCTCTGACCATGTCACATGGAACTGCCAGAGTAGGCTACTTTTTTTAAAAGTAATTTTGAGGAACTGTGTGATTAATAAGTATTTTAAAGATAGCCTACCTAAGCCCATAGTTACATTAATATAAAATAACTTCCCAATTTTTTAATGTCTTGTTTGGGGATGTGTGTAGCCTACCGTACGTATGCAAAGTTGTTATTTGCTTCATGTTCATTTCTGTTTTTGTTTTATGAATTACATAACATCTTTCATTTGTTTAGTTGCTGGCAAAGTATGGCCTTCTCTGTGCTTTAATGCTCTTCTCCACCAAATGGCGCACATTCTTTTACTGAAACACAATATATGTAGTATGTAGAAAAATATTTCACCCCAAAAAATGATCTTATAATTGGCAAACTATCAGTATGCTGATCTGTTTCCCCCCCCCATTCAATTACAGTCAATGGAGACTGAAACTTTCAAACTCAAAAAGGACTCAAAAGAAAAAGTATCATTACTCACAGAAGAGAGAAAGTAATTCTGATTTGTAATGACACGAGGATGAGTAAAGAATGACAGAATGTTCCTATTTTGGTGAACTATTTATTTAGTGATTCAGCTTAAATATAATTAAATACAGTCCAAACTGATTCAGAGAAAAGGCTGGATGTTTGTGTGAAAGAATAAGCAGTTTAATTTTGTTTTTGTCAAAAGTGCATTTTAATTTTAAAGCAGATAAAACAAAGTAATTAAGTGAAATATCTTTTAACATTCACATAAGCTTTGCTTTTTTTGATTAAATAAACTTACATAATATATATTCTCTTTTTTTTTATATATAGATGGATTGATATAGATAGATTTGCGGCATCTTTAGGCCTCCATTGGCTCAGTCCTCAATCTCCTTCAGACCTGGAGGAAAGATGATCACATTATAAGTGTTTTTTATCAGTACATAAGCATCATATTAAGATGTCATATTAATATAGGCTCGTACCTTTCAGTCTGAATTGAATCCAGCGCGCTGTTGGATCAGAGCAGTACTTGTCTTTCTCTGTGTAGAATCTGCAGGACAGATATACAGTACCACTGAAATGAACACAATATCAGGCATATAAAACTGTGAAATGTGTGTAGAGAGAGCTTACACTATAGCATCCACACACGGACTCAGAGCATTCTGATGCCTGTATCCAATCAGTTTAACTTCAGGAGGGATTCTTCCCTTCGACACTTCCTTACAGCAAGTCACTCCAACTCTAGTGGGCCGACGATCTGAAAGAGAGACAGAGATTGAAATCTCCAAAGCACTTGTACTGTGCGTACTGTATACAGTATGTGTGAAAACAAGACGATCTTGATCTTGATAAGGGCTCCATCAACGAAAACAAAACTGTGCTATAGCTAAACACAATCTATAGTAATGGATTCACCATCATTAAAGAGATAGTCTTCTGCTGAACAAAACAATATTTTGAAAAATTTCCCATTGACTTATATTGTATTTTTAAACAGAAACTGTTTAGCTTCTAACTCTCTTTAAAATATCTTCTTTTGTCTTCCACAGAAGAAAGAAAGTCAACAACATGAGGATGAGTAAATGATGACAGAATTTTCATCTTTGGGTGGACTATGCCTTTGGATTATGAAAGCAGGTTGGTGTGAATTAAATGGATCATAAATGCAAAATATGAGTGTAAATATATAAAAAGTTCATTAAAATCAGCAGATTCATAATAATCAGTACAGTATAAGAGTACGGCTCTTATAAAAATACAAATCCAATGATAAAAAAAATCCCAAAACTTACAGTTGACTTGCTGCTCAGTAACACACACAAGAACCATCATCATCAGAGCTAATTTCCAGCAGAGATGCATGATGTTTGCTCAAAATATTCACAAAACCAGATGAGGAAGATGTAGATTCTGTTTTGAAGGTGCTATCTAGACTCATATCCTTTTATATGGTATTTTTCAAGACAGGATATTGACTTCCTTTGCATCTCTAACCAGTAAGAGTAGCCTGCAGACCCCATGTGACAAACCAGTCGAATTCATAATCACAGCATTATGATGTCCTGCAAATTAAGGGTTCTTCCAAAGGTTTCTCATAATCAGCAGAAACAGTATCATTGACTGTGTGCTGCATGTTTAGTTACTTACAGTTGCCCAGTGCACCAGTGAAGCATCCAATGAGGATGACCAGAACAGTGACGGTGATGAATCTAGAAGTCCAGGCCATAGCTCTCGGTGTCCAGATCACAGGTGTTGGTCAGTTAGTTGGTGTTGATTATGTATGTTTGTTATTATGAGGAGATCTTTTAAGAGATGTACGATAGCAGTCAGAAGGAATAATGCGTCACAAGTTTAACACCACCCTTTTGAAGGCATTGCATCGAGTGATCATCAATTCTCAAGCATTCACACCTCTCACCCACAATACAGTCAGTTTTACCCGTCAGCATAATTTATGAGAAACCAATATTCCCTCTTAGAAAAAAATGCAATAACAGACCACAAATACACGTAGTTTAGTTTAGGGGTTATGTTTCTGCAGGTGAAAACACACAACTTGAAGCTGATGTGTTGATCTCCACTTGATGTCCTTTACCTCAATGGATTTGTTGACATTTATTTATTGATGGTTTGTCAAGAAGTAATTTTATATTTGTCATCTATAACTAGGTGTGTCTTCAACTATTTTTTTCCTCATAAAAATTTCAACCACACGCTCATTTCCACCACATCTCACATTATGTATTGTTTAATATCAAATGTTTCTAAGACAGATTGAATGTGACATATAACAGAAAAAATCAAAAATAAATACAAATTATGTTAGTTTAAAGGAACACACTGACTTTTTGGGACTTTAGCTTATTCACCGTATCCCCCCAGAGTCCCCCATACATACCCTTCTCATCTCCGTGCGTGCTGTAACTCTGTCTGACGCACCCACGGCTAGCCTAGCTTAGCACAAAGACTGGAGGTAAACGGCTCCAGCTAGCATACTGCCTAGAGCCCTGCACGGGGCAAAACATCCAGCCCTAACCGAGACCTGGCCCGTGGTGTTCAAGCCCTAATCCGGCCCCAGCCCGAAAATGTCTGCAATTTTTCAGCCCGAACCCGACTCGAGACCAACATCAATATCACTTTAAGCTCTCTCTGACGCACGCTCTCTGATGCGCGCTGTCTCTGCTAGACGCACACACATACACGCTACTGGGTAACATTTTATTATAGGCCTCAAACATAACTACCACCACCGACAATTATGCCCACAAATATTAATACAGACTGTCCATTACAGTGAAGCATAAGCATGCAGTAGAGAATATTATATAGGCTAGCCAAATGTGATCCAGCAGTAAATAAAGATTACGGCCTACCTTTTTTTGATGTAAAGTAACTTTACTGAAGAACAACGTTTCAAAGAACTCTTCACCAACTGGCAAACGTTAAATAATAAAAATATAATAAATAAATAAAAATCCGTTGAACTGAGTATGCTCATTTACTGTTTATTCGCGAGTGTTGTGAAGAAAAAGAATAGCATCCACTGTTAAAGGCTTCAGGCTCATTGTTTGTTGTGGTAATCAAATCAAAACTCTTTCAAAATGCAGCTTTTCCTGAAGTATTGGGAACTTTTAGTAACTCCCCACGCTCCAACTTCTCCCTGATGCTCTGGTCAACTGTCACCTAATGCATTGCACGCGCGTCGCGTTACTCGCGTAATCGCATATTGCGTTGCATATTTATAATATTATCAATATAGCAATATTTCATACAGTAGCTTGCGCTCTGCACGTATATTATGGGCACGATGAAAGGAGAGAAGCTAGATGAGCCCGAGTCCGACCAAAGCCCGATCTGTAAAAACAAAAATAAAAAAAATATGGCCCGACTGCTCCCAATAAGTGACAAAATAACGCCAACATTTTCCTATTTACATGTTGTGATTTGTATAGTCACAGCGTGTACAAATAACAAGGTCACATGAGAGACAGACATCTTCTAACCGTATACATACTGTACTCACAAAACAAAACATACATACAAAAAAATCGAAAAGGACTTTTTCATTGTCAACACTCAATTTCATAAGATACCAATAATAAGAGTACCAACTTATTCATACAAATTAGCATTTGATTATGGATGAAATGTACATAAGTAGCACAAGGAAGGACATACATAGTCATCAACCAACTGCTAATGTAAGAATAAAGATGCTAAAGAGAAAAGGTGTCATCGTTCCTGACAGAGACCTCTTGCACACATTCAGAAACATCAACCACAAGCAAAACCAGTTGTTGCTGATCATAGTTTATTTGTAGTTTCAGATTGCACTCGTTCATTTGCATAATCAACACAAAAATTTCCAGGTTTGTTTTAATAGAAATCAGTCTTAATTTCACTCAGACTTGCGTCACCCTTCTTAACACAGTCCATTACCAGTACATTGAGCGAAATATATTTCAATGTGAAATATAATATATAAGCCAATAATTTATTTAAACACATTTGTTCTAAAACAGTTTCACTATTATTCAGTGTATGAATAAATGTAATAAATTAAGAACTGTCACTGTCAAACTACATCATATGTATTCGACAACATACATTTTAAATATTCAATTTAAATACACCTAATTTACTAACCGTCACATTAATTTTTTTTCAAAATACAACAGCATAATCTCTTAAACTTTAGAAATGTTTTTAAACAAGGAACTACTTCAAGATGTGTTCTCATTATGAGTTTGCTTTTAGACATTCATGATTCATGATCTGTCAGTTGATTGGGAAGATCCTCCCACAGGAGTGAGTTTACTGATAGATGATGCTGGCGGTGGCGTGGAAGTCAGGCGTTTGTTTCTTTGAGCTCTTCTGTAAAACAAAAAAAAAACAAAAAAACAACAACAATGTGAATACAAGAATACTATACTAAATATGCAACACTTTATAAGATTATGTTGTTAAAAATTCAGGTATGTTTCACCACACTTGTTGGGTTTAACTTACAAAAGCTTAACTTCCTCCTGCACCCATTGTTGTCTCAAATCAAGACAGAACTCTCCTCGTTCAGTCTTAAACCTGTTAAAGAGAATGAAAAAGTTAAAACAGAAATCTAGCATCAGATGCTGTTGATCTCTAATCATGACATGTTTTCTTTAGAAAAGAACTGGGATTCTTACACGACGGCCTTCAGACATGGAAGACTTTGTTTTGCAGCCTGAAACCGATGATAGGATCAGTCAACTGTTCTCGAGTTAGTCTGGAGATGGCAGTGCAGCATGGTACCACTTTCTCCACAGCATCTACTGGGACTGAAGAACAAGGTAAATCTCAATATTTTGCATAGATAGAATATACAAACAGTTTCAAGCACTTTACCTGTTATAGTCCAGATCACAGATGCAAAAACCACAACAGCCAAACTCCTCATGAGGATCCTTTGTGTCTCCATTGTCTCAGTCGATCTTCAACTTTCACTGCTTGTGTCTGAGAGAATATATTCAAGACTCTCACTAGTTCACCTTAAATAGTCAATAAAGCGGAACTTAAACTGCATGGGCTATACATCCTGTCCGTTTATTTTTGTAGATGATTTCATCATTGTTTTGTTTCATCACCATATCTGGCTTTCGTAGTATATTAGATTGTCGTTGTAGGTGTAAATGTCATCTGCTAAATTAATATATATAATTGTAGATCAGGGATCTGCATTTGATGAACTTCTCAGATGATATTTAATTTCAAACCTTACTGTCAGTCATTTAATTAATACAAATTCAATGTATGGTGAAAAAAGCTAGTTTTTTTAAATATTCCAATAGGACAAGTCAGTGTGTCAATAGAGTGTTTTTTAATTTAGTGATTCAAATATATTTGATCTTGTAACATTGACCATTTGTCCAATTAAATGAAGCAAAATAGGAATAAAGAGCTGATGTCATACTGTTATTTCAACTAAGAGGTTTGTTGGGGAGTTTTGCAAGTCGGTGCGATGGCATGGGTCAAGTTTTCCATTTCACAATATTCTCCATAACTGTCAAATACTTCTGAAATGCAAGACACTGTCATCCTTTAATAACAAAGTTTAACACATCCACCACTGAAAGACCATTTTCAAAAATATAAAATATATATAAAAATTAAATTAATATATTAAATATATTATATTAATAACAATATTAAACTATATAATAGAAATTAACTGATACACAGAACAAAAAGTGGTCAGTGATAGTTCAACAACAATGAAAATTCTGTAATTATTTAATTACAGTACGTTGTGATGTTTCACGTTTGCTGCGATGCTTTCATGATCGTGTTCTGAGGTCATAAATAAACGTGCTTCATAATCTGAGAGTGTGTTTGTTCTCAGATGCTGTGTACTGACTAAATAAATGAGCATTCTTAGACATGTTTGACTGTCATTAGTCTGGTGGAAGATGATGCACAGTTCCCATCATTAGTGTTGTAGAGAAATGGAACGTATGACTCTGCTGTTTCATCTGACAGTCATAGGGTTTTCACGAGTTCACACTTACGAATGATCAGAGAGTAAATGGTTATGTGTATTTGGCATGCTGTCCGGGGGGAGGGCTCCGAGCTCGGAAATTGGGCCCGAACCCAGAGTACTCCCCCGTCTCTGGTTAGGAAGATAACCATGCAAGTGTGAGGAGATGGGGTGGTGGAGGGATCCTGAAAACTGTCGAGGAATATGGGTGAGTCGACTGCGTATATTTATAGGTTTAACTCATGCTGATTGAGTGGACCTGTTGATTACTGATTGATGACAGCTGGTTAGAATGACTTGATTGCTTGATCATTAGAACGTGTTCCTCCCGAACCTTGTTATAAAACATAATTTAGTGCGCGTGCGCGTGCTCGTGCGTGTGCGCGTGCGTGTGCGTGTGCGCGTGCGTGTGCGTGTGCGCGTGCGTGTGCGTGTGCGCGTGCGTGTGTGTGTGCGTGTGTGTGTGTGTGTGTGTGTGTGTGTGTGTGTTTGTTCATCTCCATTACTCCATTACTCCATTACCTCTGGGTTAAATCTCTGCAGGTAGCCTACTTCAGAAACACACACTACACCCAGATTACACACAAAGTCCCTCCCTATGGTCTGATGGTTTCAAATCAGTCTGTAAGATGTCACTAACAACTTCTCATTGTTGTAGGCCTCAGGCCTTTGTTCAAAGGTAAAGATCAGCAAAATTCCAGAAATAAAATGACATGAGCGATCTTGTATTAAATATGATTCCACAATATTTTTATTAAAGTTTACATTCATAATGCATCCAATAAACTTTTGTAAGCACTTCAAGACATTTAACTGATATATTTGTAATAATTTAGAGAAGAAAAGAGAAATAATATTAGGAAAATAAATATGTTACTTTGTTAAAAAATAAATAAAGCATTGAACAAACAAAAAAACAGTACTCCTTGTAATTGTGTAATATATTCAATTCTAAAAAGAAAATAAAGGTTTATAAATTAAGCATTATAAATAAAACTAAGACATTTATATTTCAAAAATAAATAAAAAGATAAAGGAATAACCAGACTTAGACTGCACAGCAGCTAAGTGTGAAAGCAAACCACAGATTGTTTCCTTGTGAAATATGTTCAACATGTTTTTCCCAGCGTAGAAGAGAGTGTATTAAAGTGTAGCTTGACTGACTGACACGAACGGAAAAGTGTGGCTGGTGAAGACCAAGTTCAAATCCCCATGTGTGTCGTTTAAGATTTAGTATAATCTTCACATATGACACCCCTCTGTTGAATTAGAACAGAAGAAAAACAGGTTATGAAGTGGCCCTTTACATGATACATATGCCAGTATACAGTACATTGTGTTGGTATAAACCTTGCGAGAAGAGGTTGTCATATTATATTCAGTTCAGTTGTTCTGTATTACTCCTTACGCACTCCACAGGTTTAAAAAAAAATGTATCTGTAAGTTCTAACCTTTTTTAGATGCTTCATCCTTTGTGTGAGCCATGTAGCTTTAGGATCGATGCAGTACAATTTATTTTCAGCAGTGAACCTGTAAAGATGAAATGGAGAAATGCATTTAGACTGCAGATATTGGCACAATAAAATGCTCTTTGACAAAAAGAGTTTCCTTTGAATGTTGCTGGACTGACTTACACTACAGCCGCAGCACATTTGCCTACTGCTGGAAAGATGTAACATTTTGTGATTTTGATCGATGGTTTTTCGAATGTGAGCGTATCCTCTTTGCAGCATATTGGCCTTTTAGGGTCATGAGAGATCACTGCAAAACAGAGAAAAACATTCATAAATAATGTTTTCCCATTTAGTTTGATTTCAAAAGCTATTGATGGTGTTTGGTTGTATAAATAACACTGTTCAACGTCTAACACTTGCGGAAAAAAAAGAGCCAATCTTTTTTCCATTAAAATATGTAAGAATCAATAAAACAAGATCATTTTATATGTGAAGCAAAACTGCACAAGATATTAAGACTTAAAGAACATATCTTAGATTTTTCTTAAACCACTGGAAATGCTTTTTTTTCTTGTTTTAAGCATGAATCTAAAAGAATTTAGTGAGATTTATGCCTAAAAACATAATAAAAATGTTTTCTAATCTGATAAGAAATATAAAACTTTTTTTTAAATAATTGGAGAATGATTGCATGAAGAATGTAGGAGAATAGGAGAAGGATACTCACCTCCTGATGTAAACGCACACAGGAACGCAACCAAACAAATCATAACCATCAGTCGTTGAGATGCTGAGTACAGGTGCATGATTTCTGAGGGATCTTGTGTGCTGTGAAATTCCACAAATGGTTTACTGCTCTTGGGCCGCTGTTGCTTTTTATGTCCTCAGAAAAAAGGGAAGTATTGTCTTTCTTCATGCTTCCTATGAATAAAGCGAATGGAATAACTTACGCCATAGTTAGTCATTCTGCAACATGATATGCACAAAATTATTATTTTTTCTTAGAATAAACATTTATAGATATCAGTTGTTGCTTCACAGCAAGATTAGCTATATGTTCTAATTATTTGATATGACAAATCATGGACGACAGGAATGATTTAAGAGTATCGTCATAGGGTTTCTCTGAAATTTGTCAAGCCTCAAATCAGGACATGTGAAAGGAGTGTAAAATACAGGACTGAATAATGGGACATCAAGTCACCCTAGTCTGATGATGCTGTGTCACTGTTCTTTTGCAAGAATGAGCTGAGGAAAAAAAAGGGGTGGTTGAGTATGATTTCACTTTTCTAACTCTACTTAGTGTGTAATGTTGCTGTTTGAGCATAAACAATATCTGCAAAGTTACAATGCTCAAAGTTCAAAGCAAAGGAAGATATTTGCTTTTAAAGAAATCGTTTTTTAAGGACTACAACAAATGGCTGGTAGGGACTACATGACATTCCTCCAGGGTTAGTGACATCACCAACCCTAAAATTTACATAAACCCCGCCCCCGGGAACACGCAGTCCATGTTGAGAAGAGGAAGAGTTGTTGTAGACCAGTACATTTGTGAGTCAGCTCAAACTGTAGCATCCGTCTTTACACAAGACATAGAAAGTCACTCTGTGTGCATCTCACAACAGTTCCTATATGAGTGATTTATAGATTAGCATGACAGAATATGCTAACTGAAGATAGTTAACTCCACATCAGCAACATGAATTCAAGGTAGAACAGTTTCTGTTACTTTAGTGTGTGTCTGCGTGAGGTAATCGGAGCTGCTAACACACTCTTGAAACCCCGCCCTCTGTGTCTGGAGCAGCAGCATATTTGCATTTAAAGGGCCAGATACAAAACAATGTGTTTTTGCTGTCCCTCAAAAAGTGACAACTTTAACATGCTATATAAAAATATCTGTGGGTTATTTTGAGCTAAAACTTCACACACTCACTCTGGGGACATCAGAGATTTATTTTACATCTTGTGAAAAGGGCATTATACCACCCCTTTAAGTAACTGTATCAAAACAGATCAACCAGCGGGCAGCATACTAGAGGCACGCAGCTCGCAAGTGGTTTTCTCTAGAATACACTGTTCTCCCGTTATTGCAGCGTTGTATTTTAGTCAAGGTAAGGCCATCTTCGATTCTCTTTTTATTTTCTCATTTTAACTTCACATAATTCTGTATTTCAGTTAGACGCATTGGCACTTTAGAGAAATAGCCGCGAGTGAAACAAATTTAAATTTTTATAGCAATCTAATTTGCACGTAACTTAAGCACTTGCTCCTAGCACTTTCGATTTGACACATTTACGCGTTATTGACTTAATTGGCCGAACGAAACAGCTGTACTCACTCAAGCGGTGAGAGCATTATCTGTATATCTGTGTAATTTGCACGCTGTCGCGGAAGCGTCAGCGGAAGCGTTCAGCCTCCTCGTGTGAAGACCGACTCGGGTAAAGACCAGCGACTCTACCTGCGCGACTCCACCGAGCAAGGACACCAGAAAGCCACTTACGTACTCCTCTGCCCTTTTTCTTCCCTCTACTTATCTTATTGTTCACCTTAATCAACATGTGCTTTCAATACATTCCTGTTATCTCTCGGCAACGTCCTTTCATCACGCGCAATAGGCAGCGCAATACTGCCAATCTGCGTCCCATCCTTACATCCTCACTTACTCCTCTCTCTCTTTCCGTGGGTCTATGGAATTGTCAGTCAGCAGTCAATAAAGCTGACTTCATTCCAGCCTTTGCATCTCATTCTACTCTTAGTATCTTGGGCCTGACTGAGACCTGGATTCGTCCAGAAGACTCAGCAACCCCTGCTGCTCTCTCTAGCAATTTCTCCTTCTCCCACTCCCCTCGCCAGTCTGGGAGAGGTGGGGGTAGAGGGCTTCTCGTTTCTAACAATTGCAAATACTCCGCGCTCTCTTCTCTATGCAACAACAACTCATTTGAATATCATGCTATTACACTTACAACTCCCATTAAGATCCATTTTGTAGTCATTTATCGCCCCCCAGGTCAGCTGGGTAACTTTGTAGATGAGCTGGATGTGCTGCTGTCCACTTTCCCTGAGGACGGCACCCCACTTCTAGTCTTCGGTGACTTCAACATTCATCTCGAAAAGCCACATGCAACAGACTTCACCTCTCTCCTAGCCTCTTTCGATCTCAAACGACTCATCACCGCAGGTACTCACAAATCAGGCAACCAACTGGACCTGGTTTACACACGCAACTGCACCACAGACAACATCTTGGTGAGACCTCTCCACGTTTCAGATCATTTCCTCATTACTTTCAGTCTACAACTCTCTACCCCTGCACCACCACCCCCACCACCAGTCACTTTCAGACGAAACCTGCGCTCACTTTCCCCCTCCCATCTTTCCTCTGCCGTGTCATCCTCTCTTCCCCCACCCTCACAATTCTCATCTCTGGATGTGAATACCGCAACGGACACCTTATGCTCCACTCTAATCTCTTCTCTAGACATTATCTGCCCTCTCTCCTCCAGGCCAGCACGCGCTACTCCCTCTAACCCCTGGTTATCTGAGGTTCTTCGGGAACACCGGACCGAACTCAGGGCAGCAGAGAGGAAATGGCACAAATCAAAAGACGCATCTGACCTGAGTATGTATCAATCTCTCCTCTCTTCCTTTTCTGTTGATGTTCATGCTGCAAAATCTTCATACTTCCACAACAAGATCAACAGCTCCTCCAACACACGATTACTCTTCAAGACATTCAACTCTCTCCTCTGTCCACCTCCACCACCACCCGCCTCCTCCTTAACTGCTGACGATTTTGCGAACTTCTTCACCACCAAAACAACAGCTATCAGCAGTCAGTTCTCAGCTCCACACACACAGGAACCCAGACCGACCCCTTCCATAGCCAATATCCCTCTGTCCTCCTTTTCTTCGCTAACCGAGGAAGAAGTATCTACACTTCTCCTCTCCAGTCACCCTACCACCTGCCCTCTTGACCCCATCCCCTCACACCTTCTACAAGCCATCTCTCCCACACTTCTACCATCACTCACACACATCATCAACTCATCCCTCCATACTGGCACCTTCCCTACAGCATTCAAGCATGCTCGGGTTACTCCACTGCTCAAAAAACCAACGCTAAACACATCATTTGTAGAGAATTACAGACCTATCTCTCTCCTACCATTCATTGCGAAGACACTTGAAAGAGCTGTCTTCAACCAACTAACATCCTTCTTGTCTCTAAACAACCAGCTGGATGTCAACCAGTCTGGCTTCAAGAAAGGGCATTCAACTGAGACTGCATTACTGTCAGTCACAGAAGCCCTACGGATCGCAAAAGCTGCTTCCAAATCTTCAGTCCTCATTCTCCTGGATCTGTCTGCTGCCTTCGACACTGTGAATCATCAGATCCTTCTGTCCACCCTCTCATCACTGGGCATCACAGGAACTTCACTCCACTGGTTTGAGTCCTATCTCACAGGTAGGTCCTTCAAGGTCGCATGGAGAGGTGAGGTATCCAGAGCACATCAGCTGACCACAGGTGTTCCCCAGGGTTCAGTTCTTGGTCCCCTCCTCTTCTCCATCTACACCACATCACTGGGACACATCATACAGGCACACGGTTTTTCCTACCACTGCTATGCTGATGACACGCAGCTCTTCCTCTCATTTCAACCAGATGATCCCACAGTAGCTGCACGGGTCTCAAGCTGTCTGGCGGACATCTCCACATGGATGAAGGAACATCACCTGCAGCTCAACCTGGCAAAGACTGAGCTTCTCGTCCTCCCTGCCAATCCGTCTCTACAGCACGACTTCACCATCCAGCTAGAGTCATCATTAATCACCCCATCAAGATCGGTCAGAAATCTTGGAGTAACGTTTGATGACCAGCTGACCTTCACTGATCACATTTCAAAGACAGCTCGATCATGCAGGTTTGCACTGCACAACATCAGGAAGATCAGGCCTTTCCTAACTGAGCATGCAACGCAACTTATCGTCCAGGCCCTGGTCATCTCTAGGCTCGACTACTGCAATGCTCTTCTGGCTGGACTTCCAGCATGTGCGACCAAACCCCTACAGATGATCCAGAATGCTGCAGCTCGTCTTGTCTTCAACGAGCCCAAGAGGGCCCACGTCACTCCTCTGTTCACCTCTCTGCACTGGCTACCTCTCGCTGCTCGCATCAAGTTCAAGGCACTGACGCTTGCTTACAGATCCATCACAGGCTCAGCTCCCTCCTACTTTCACTCACTCCTACGAGTCTACATCCCTACCAGACACCTACGATCGGTCAACGAGCGACGTCTCGTGGTTCCATCACAGAAAGCCACAAAATCACTTTCCAGAACATTCTCATTCACAGTTCCATGCTGGTGGAACGCTCTCCCCACCCTCATCCGGAATGCAGAATCCCTGACAACATTCAAAAGACAGCTGAAAACCCATCTCTTCCGTGAGCACTTAACCTTATAAAAAAAATAAAAAAAAAATAAAAAAAAATCCTTTCCCTTTGAAACATCACTTATCAGGCTTATGCTACTCTGAATAATACCTGAACTTCGTATTTTGAGCACTTCTTGCGTTGTTGTTGTTTTTGCCTCTTTATGATGACTCGCTGAATTTTTGTCCTAATTTGTAAGTCGCTTTGGATAAAGGCGTCTGCTAAATGACTAAATGTAAACTCTGTGAACATGTGTATTATATTATTACATTATACAATAAAAAAAAAAAACTATATATACAACCTAAAGGACATCAGTATTACAAAAGTAAAGTGAAACTTATAACAATTTGACAAGTGTCTTCGGCTGGTGTGAAATCACACCACAACATGCTTCCTTTGTGCAAAATGTTCAAATGGAAAAAGTGGCGCATGCAAAAAATGTTGCAGACATTAGGCATATACATTTTTTTTTTATATATATAATCTATCAAAACCTTATTTTGGTCAAATCTTAATTTATAATTAATTTATATTGTTGGGTTTTTAGACTTTTCATTTGTTCTCGGTTGAACATTTTTAAAACACTGTGTTTTAAGTTAAAGGTAGACTATGTAACTTTTAAGAAGAGAATTTGCATCAGAGCTCGCAATAAAACATGAATCAACATTGCCTTGGCTTTTCGGAGATGGCGAGAATTAAGGGATTTGAAACAGACATAATAAATACATAGACGCCCTATTGGCCGCTTTGGTCAACGCGTCCGCCATTTTGCGGAGGGCAAGACTGCGCTGTAATCAAATGCAAGTAAACAGGTGAGCTGCGGTTTTTCTGGATAAAAACCAAAAAGAAATTTACATTTATCAACCGATTTCAGTGGTTTGTATGTGGTGTACAAAAAAGTTCCATCTGTAGTTATTTAAAATCTCGATAGTTAGACTTATAAAATATTTTTTTAATAAGGAATGGCCAAAGCTCAGGCTTGTCATGTATTTGGCTTTTTATTTTTATTCTTGGTTAAGAATTGTGAACACCCCCATACTGAGATATAATAAAATTTTCACATTAAATTAAATAAAGTTTTCTTATTGTGGAAAAAGCATATTCTGTCTATAAGTTAATAATAAATTAAATAGTTACTATGAATAGTACAATAATTTAACAGCATAACTATAATAGATTGATAATAGCAAGTGGTATATTATTATAATAACAATAATAAATAATGTAAATTTATATATTTTTAAATATTCTTACATAGGCTATATAAAATAAAATGACGCAACCCTGTCTCTTTTTGTTAAATTTCAGTTTTTAAAAGGTATAAGAAGCTATAGGCTACAAGTCAAGAAATAAAGTAAACGATTCAGTCAAACATACAGCAGGCTACAACGTTAAAGTTAAATAGACTAAAGTTATGAAACTTCACTTTGCCCTCAGCCAAAACGATTTGCCAAGGAACAAATGATAGATTATTGAGACCAAAGATCGCCCGTTATATATAGCCTACACAAGACGAATTATTCTCATATTTAACCACTAGACTAAAGACATCAGATCCAGCGGCGAACGTCAAGCACTAGCCGAGGTAAGGCTGTTCTCGGCGGGGTACATGAGCGCTGAGCGCCCGGTGATCGCTGGATCTCACAACTCCTAAACCGTCAGATAACATTTTTAAATAGGCGCTATCTTTATAAATAAACCACATATTTGAGCTTTAAACAACTACATTGTCGACTGAAAACCCCTTAAAACTAAATTTCGTGACACAATAACAGTAGTATTTTCGCGGCCTTTCTCCTCTGAAAATAAAAATAGTAAATGAAATGCAACCAGAAACAAATTTTCAGTTTTGCTTGTGAAAGGTAATTCCCTGAGACCTGTTTTCAATTGTGTGGCGATTTGTAAAGCCCCAAGCAGCACACGAAATAGACATTTTTCTCAATTCTCGTTATGAGAGGTATGGGAAAGTTGCCCTCCGCAGTATGGCGGCGCTGTTGACGTACGATCCAGCGGCCAATAGGGCGTCTATGTATTTATTATGTCTATGATTTGAAATGTTGTAAAAGCCACGTTGAGGTGGCATTTTTATTATTCTTGTTAATTCTTGTGTGTTACGCAGCAAGTTTGAGCTTCTACAAGAACCACTGAGGTTTGTTCTCGTCTGTAAAGCAAGAACTTTGTTTTTTATACACTAGAGGCCAAAAGTTACATAGTGTACCTTTAAAAAGGGTTTAACCAGCTGCTGAATAGTAGGCAATCTGTTCCAGCCAGTCAGTGGGACTGTCAGTCGACAACTTTCAACGAAACGTCATTGATTGAAAGAGCTCAGGTTAGACTAGGTTAGACCTCACAGCCTCATTTTCATTCCTGTCAAAAAAACAAAATAAAAATTAAATATGGCACTAACCTGACTTTGGTCTATTATAACTAACGAAATTAAGAACTTATTATATGTTTAATAACAGTTCACATTTTACAATACGATCATAATTATTATTTTTTTAATTATAATATAAAATGCTATAAATGCAACAAACACACCTGAATCAGCTCATCAAGCTCTTCAGGAGAGCTTGAAAATACAAAGGCAGGTGTGCTGGAGCAAGTTGGAACTAAACTCTTCAGGACAGTGGCCCTCCAGGAGCAGGATTGAAGACCTCTGCTTTAAAATATAACATTCTGTGCAGAATTCAAAAGGGTGATAATAAGTTTTGTCGTAGCTATGCGCTGACTCGCGCATATGATCCAAGTCTTGTAAAGTAAAACTTGACTGCTAAATCCTTGTCTATCCAGAAAGTCTCTTTTTCGTTTGCCAAGGAAAGAATAATTTTCCCCACACAATATTTCAGCAATCATGTCCTGTCTCCTGGTTTTAATGTTTAGATATCACAACTAATCAGGACTAGCCATGCCCGATTCGTAAATGAATTACTCTTGTGAGTCGGTTCTTTAAATTGGTGTAACAGGTTAGCACAACGGTCCGACCCTATTGAACCGGTTCATGAGTCTGAATCATTTGGGCAACTCGCTCAGGCACTGAATCGTTTGGAGCGACGCATCACTCTGTAAAACCGTAACTCAAAACCGACAACAAAAAAAGATCTCCAGATAAAGTCCACTGAAACAACCTTTTGTCAGCGATGAAAACTGTATTTGTATTAGGTTCAACACCTGCTCGTTACACTGATAGACAATACTAAAACAAGTACCGTGTTATTATGTTTTTAATGACATTCAGAACCATGGTATAGGCCTATTAAAGTAGGCTACCATGTCACATGGAACTGCCAGAGTAGGCCTACGCTACTTTTTAAAAAAAAAGTAATTTTGAGGAACTCTGTCATTAATAAGTATTTTAAAGATACCTAAGCCCATAGTTACATTAATATAATATAACTTCCCAATTTTTGAATGTCTTGTTTGGGGATGTGTGTATCTTACGAATGCAAAGTTGTTATTTGCTTCATGTTCGTTTCTGTTTTGTTTTTGTTTTAATTCCATAACATCTTTCATTTGTTTAATTGCTGGCCAAGTAATCACCGGTTGACTTTTGGCGCTTTTCCACTACACAGTACCAGCTCGCCTCGGCTCGCCTCGACTCGACTCGACTCGGCTCTGTTTGGTTTTCCACTGTGTAAAAGTTGTACCTGTACCTGCTTCCAGGTACTTTTTTTCGTACCACCTCCAGCGAGGTTCTAAGGCGAGCTGAGGCGATACTAAAATGTGACGTGGAAACACAGCAGACTGCTGATTGGTCAGAGAGAATAGTCACTATTCACTGCGTCATCATTGCACGCGCCAGACGGAGTATCCTGAATAAAAAACAGCAAAAACAAAAACATCCAAAAACAGCATACACTCGATTTCCTCCATTGTCCTTTGTGTGTGGGTAGCGGGTGTGTCTCGCGCGTCTCGCGTAAAAGATTAAGTCACGGCAGTTTCCTGCGGCGTCGCTATGACGGCCAGGTACTATTGTGGAGGTACTATCTGCAATGGAAAACGGAGCGAAAAGCGAGCCGAGTCGAGGCGAGCCGAGGCGAGCTGGTACTGTGTAGTGGAAAAGCGCCATTAGTCAACCCAATCGAGTATCCCCAGAGTGCAGTCTGGACGATTGGGGCGGGGCGACACAATAAGGCGGGGCTACATGTGTCGATCCGCCCACCCCCAATTTCATTGGTTTATAATACAGCAATCTTATTGCCGTGGACACTTGAGGCATGAGCATGTGCATTCCTTTATGTACGAGTTTATGAATGATCTACTACACTGTTTGGCCATACTACAGAAAAATTAAGTGATAACCATGGCGATTTCAATACTTAATTGGATAATGTTTTGATTAACTTAATTACGAGTTAAACAGTTAATACGACTTAAGTTAGATGAAGTTACTGTACAACAAACAATGCCTTCATGCAGGCAGACCGCCGTGTAATATAGCCTACGTGCTGCTAAATTGGGGAACAAATTCTTCATTCGTGGCCATGATATATAGGCTATAGCCTTTACCTAGGTCTATATCAAGTGTCAAAATTATCCGTATAGCGCTCAATTCACATCGATTTAAAGCAGCTTTACAAAAAGTAATATAGGCCAATATAAGCTTTAATATTGAACAGTTCAGGGCTGGGAGATATAAAGAAATATGTTGCTGATATAAATGATACAATGTTTAGCTTTATTATATTTATTAATTTACCCATCAGATAAGTCAGTGCCACTTTAAGTGAGCAATGAGCATGAGTGCATTAAATTACTAGCATTGCAAGGAGAGATAGCCTGTTAGGCTGATAGTAGACAATAGTTTCCGAATGTCATGCAGCTGGGCTCTGTCATTTTACATCATTAATCTATGCTTCTTCATTTTTCCATTAGGATCAGTGAATAAAAACAAACTCGGGATTTTACACAAATGATGATAATTCACTGTATTTTCAGTAAGACACAATTCCGAAAGTGTGTTTTATTTAATTTAATTTAATTTAATTTAATTTAATTTAATTTAATTTAATTTAATTTAATTTAATTTTATTTTATTTTATTTTATTTTATTTTATTTTATTTTATTTTATTTTATTTTATTTTTTTATTTTTTTATTTATTTTTTTAAACCACACGTGGCAAATAAGACAATAATAGGCTACCAAATAATACAAGCCCTGGCCAAATGTTGTTTTGTTTTTTTGCGTACGATGGGAATTAAAAACCCTGCAGCGCTGAAAAGTAAAAAAAAAAAAAACTAAAAAAAATTATGTCGTATTTAAGAGCGTATTTAAGTGATAAATATTACAGTTTTTCTCGATTGCTTAAACACTATAACCAGACTTTTGAACTAAAATTTCAAAACCATAATGCCATTTATCAAAAAGCACACCCATTTCACTAAACTATAAACACTATTCCCTGTTTTGACACATGAGTCAGATTTGTTGAACTGTCACTGCAAAACTCTACACACAAATCCCTTAATTTCTCATTGCCTAGACCATGTTGTCATGTACAAAGCACTAGCATTCAATATTGTTCACTCAAGTCAGCACAGCTTCAGCTCAGTTAGCACACAATTACCCAAGTGGAAACACTAAGAGTCAAAATTGAACACACATCAATCAGATCCTTCAATAGACAGATAAAAGGGCCCAAATCAGTTTTTGGGTTTTGGAACAATGGATCCAGAAAGACATGAAGGAAGAGGTCGAGGAGGGTTAAGGAGGAGGAGAAGGAAGGACAAGGGCAAGAGCAGTCTCAGATGAAATTCAAGCCACTCTAGTTGCCCATGTCTTTATCAATGGTATGACTATGAGGGAGGCTGGGCTACGAGTAAGGCCAAATTTGAGTCGCTTTACCGTCGCCTCGAGAGCCTTCAGGGAGGTGTGGTGGCAAACTAAATTCACTGAATAAAAGACCAACTTTTCCAATAGTCTTTGATGAGGTTTATTTTCTTGCAAGAAAAGGCCGGCAGTCGTACAGTCACACAGAGTGACACAGAGTGTGACAGTGAAGGGAAGGCATCCTTTCTCCTTTATAGTCTTGACTCCCAGAATGTTATCTTTCTCGGCCAATGATGGTATTTTCAACTATACGTGGAACATTCTTAGACTTGTTCATCATAATGTCTCCTTGAGTGGAGTGATTTTTTTAATAGTTAGGCTACAGCTATATGCGAGTGTTAATATTTGAAACTATGTTAATCCCGTAGACGCAGATTATAACATGAACACACAATGCGGGGGAGGATCAATAAATAATTAGATTTTTAATACCTGATGTCACAGATAGTCGTAGCAGGCCTATATGTTAACCGGCTGACAGCCTATTAGAAAACAGGAACCTTTAAAAACTATAACATAGGCCTATACAGAACCAATATAGGCCCTGGCTGGCCCTCATATTTCATTAACAGGAAAACAACAAGGGAAATGAGTTTGCCATTTAACATTTTATTTGCACTTTGTGCCCAAAAATGCAAGCATTGGAGAACAAATCTTGTTAAAAAAAAATCAACAATAAAAAACGGTCGTGCTTTACAATTTTAAATCAGCTGCTTGCGTGCGGGTTTGTCTGATGTCTTTCTTTAATACAGTGAATTATCATAATTTGCGTAAAATTCCGAGTTTGAGCTGATCCACCGATCCTGATGGAAATATGAATAAGCCAAGTGAATGACGCGCTAATGTAAAACAGCTCTATTAGTCTGAGGTACACTGAGGTGCTTTCACCAAGCGTTCGTTTTTAAACAATAACTTCATCTATTCTGTGTCTTTAGTACATCAAAACATTAGCCAATAGATCTTAACTAAAATTACCATGGTAAACCGATAACAAGATACGATTAGAGTTAGCATTTAATAGTTCTTTAATACGGCAAAATCATTCACAAAATAGTACATAAAGGAATGCGCATGCTCAGGCTTGAATCGTCTAGGCCAATAAGATTGCTGTAAAATAAACCAATTAAATTGGGCCTCCAGACTGCACCAAGGGGGTATTCCCATAGGGGTGCAACACCCAATTCGGCTGATTAATTGCTTGGCCTTCTCTGTGCATTAATGCTGTTCTCCACTAGATGGCGCACATTTTATTACTGAAACACAATATATATGTAGTATGTAGAGAAATATTTCACCCAAAAACGAAAATTCTCTTATAATTGGCAAACTATCAGTATGCTGACCTGTTTTTCCCCCATTCAATTACAGTCAATGGAGACTGAAACTTTCAAACTCAAAAAGGACTCAAAAGAAAAAGTATCATTACTCACAGAAGAGAGAAAGTAATACTGATTTGTAATGACACGAGGATGAGTAAAGAATGACAACATTTTCCTATTTGGGTGAACTATTTATTTAATGATTCAGCTTAAATATAATTAAATACAGTCCAAACTGTTACAGAGAAAAGGCTGGATGTTTGTGTGAAAGAATAAGCAGTTTATTTTTTTTTACATTTGCGTTTTAATTTGAAAGCAAATCAAACAAAGCAATTAAGTGAAACATCTTTTAACATTCACATAAGCTAAAAGGGTATCTAATGGTGCTTTTTTGATTAAATAAACTTACATTATATATATTCTCTTTTTTATATATATATATATATAGATGGATTGATTTAGATAGATTTGCTGCATCTTTAGGCCTCCATTGGCTCAGTCCTCAATCTCCTTCAGACCTGGAGGAAAGATGATCACATTATAAGTGTTTTTTTTATCAATACATAAGCATCATATTAAGATGTCATATTAATTTAGGGCCGTACCTTTCAGTCTGAATTGAATCCAGCGCGCTGTTGGATCAGAGCAGTACTTGTCTTTCTCTGTGTAGAATCTGCAGGACAGATATACAGTACCACTGAAATGAACACAATATCAGGCATATACAGTAAAACTGTGAAATGTGTGTAGAGAGAGCTTACACTATAGCATCCACACACGGACTCAGAGCATTCTGATGCCTGTATCCAATCAGTTTAACTTCAGGAGGGATTCTTCCCTTCGACACTTCCTTACAGCAAGTCACTCCAACTCTAGTGGGCCGACGATCTGAAAGAGAGACAGAGATTGAAATCTCCAAAGCACTTGTACTGTGCGTACTGTATACAGTATGTGTGAAAACAAGACGATCTTGATCTTGATAAGGGCTCCATCAAAGAAAACCAAACTGTGCTATAGCTAAACAGAATCTATAGTAATGGATTCACCATCATTAAAGAGATAGTCCACCCAAAAATGAAAATTCTGTCATAATTTACTCACCCTGATGTTCCAAACGTGTGCATTTTTTTTCTGCTGAACAAAACAATATTTTTTTAAAAAATGTCCCATTGACTTCTATTGTATTTTTAAACAGAAACTGTTTAGCTTCTAACTCTCTTTAAAATATCTTCTTTTGTCTTCCACAGAAGAAAGAAAGTCAACAACATGAGGATGAGTAAATGATGACAGAATTTTCATCTTTGGGTGGACTATGCCTTTGGATTATGAAAGCAGGTTGGTGTGAATTAAATGGATCATAAATGCAAAATCTGAGTATAAATATAAAAAAAGTTAATTAAAATCAGCAGATCCATAATAATCAGTACCAAAGGCTCTTATAAAAATACAAATTCAATAATAAAAAAATCCCAAAACTTACAGTTGACTTGCTGCTCAGTAACACACACAAGAACCATCATCATCAGAGCTAATTTCCAGCAGAGATGCATGATGTTTGCTCAAAATATTCACAAAACCAGATGAGGAAGACGTAGATTCTGTTTTGAAGGTGCTATCTAGACTCAAATCCTTTTATATGGTATTGTTCACACTGTTAGACTTTTCTGTAATTTCTACAGTTATTTACTTTAAATCCCCCAGTATTATACTGCTATTTCTCTTTACAGTAAATAACTGTGATTCCAATTGCATCATGGGAATTTTCTGTGACGTCTAACACCACATACAGAGACTTACTGTATTTTTTAAATGTGCTGTATACTACTGTATTTGACGTAACTGCCTCTCTGGCTGGCACCATTCCACCGTGCTTTTTATTTCCTAATTTTTGCCTTACACCACGTGTCTACAACGCTATAATAGCCAGAGGCTGTCTATATTGGACACATTGAAGCGACCGGACCTTTAAATGCAAACCTGTTTATCCCTTGTAAGAACTAGTGCGAGCGCTTGGACTCGTATCGGACTACGTCTGAAATATAACGGCCGCGGCGCATCACTACACTGTCTGGGATTTGTCGTGTCGCGTCAGACAGACATCCAGTGTAGGTAATGGGGTCTGTCTTTTGTTGGATCGCGACGTTCGTGTCTGGCCCGGGGAAGAGACGGAATTCACTTCACCGAGAGAGAGATCAGCAAGCAAGGTAAAAAAAAAAAAAAAAAAAAAACATTTTGTGTATGTTGACAGGATTGTGCCCAGTTTAACGTATGTTATAACGTTAACGTTAGCCAAACGTTACTCGTCGTCAACATGGCGGTAACGAACTTTACCATGGTAAACTGAGCTAACGTTTCATTTTACACACTTTGTTAGATTATTGAATTGTCGAGTTAAAATATGCCAACGAGCAACGCGTTTACATTAACAATAAATGTGAATAAACTAATGTGAAATTCTGTTTATATCTTAATGTTGGCCTACTGATGAGAACCTTTATAGTTTTAGCATTAGTTTGCAAACTATACCATATTATAGTTTTTTTTTTTTTATGGAATTTAATATTTACTTCCATTTTTGTGTTTAAAGGCAACTGCAACAAAGCGCCAATTCGCGCCAGTGACTTAGCAAGATTCCAGAGGTAGGCCAGCCCATTTGTGATATATTTTGAGATAAGTTTGCTGAAATGATTAGCATACACTATGTGAAAATTGCTTTTGAGCCACTGGTGCAGACTAGGTAGCTAACAATATCTTATAAAATCTCTATAAAATTGGCTAACTTTATATCAAATAAGTGACCTTTGCATTATGTCTAACTTTATTACACAGCAAATGAACCAATCAGAAGATGGACCATTGTCTTTGTTCAGTCTCACCAGATTAAATGTATCCAGGTAAGCACTGCAGTAAAACTCTCACTAAGACCAAATCTAGCATTCTAAACAACTTAAGTTTATATTTTTGCATTATTTTTATATTTTATTAGCCAGCGACTCTACCATTGCAGTTCCACCTGACTAGGAAGGTCCTAATATCAGCGCACAGGTGGGTTAACTACTGTAGGAAGGAGAACGATCATCACACAGTGATTTCTTGCATGTATCTTACTGTGTATTTGTCTCAAACAGGTACTCCTTCACTGCAGACAAGCTGAAATGGGCTAAAATCATCTATTTCAGTCGTTCAACTTCTTTCTATGCATCTCAGCATTTTTGGACAGAATTTAGGATTTGTAAGTATTAAAATTTAATCTGGCATAATTTAATTTAGTTCTTTTGTATGCTATTTATTGACAAAAGCTGTTTACAAATATATATTCTTAAGTTTTTGTGAAAATAATAATAAAAATTAACAAAAAAGGAGGTTAAAAATAATGTGACACTAATATTCTCTCTCTCTCTCTCTCTCTCTCTCTCTCTCTCTCTCTCTCTCTCATATAGTTTTGGAACCGGGATCTCCTCTGAAGGACTGAGTACATTTGTGTTTGTGGGCACGCATGCAGACCAGGGAACACTCTGATGTTGTCAATCAAGTTCTGAACAGGAACCAATCTTTGGAGAAGTTCATTTATTCACAAAGGTGGACAAAAACATTGTGTTGGCTTTTTAAAGATTATTTTGATGACTTTTACTCCTATGCTGAAGAAAAGATGGAGTAGACAGTCAGACATTGATAATAATAATAAATGTTTCTTGAGCATCAAAGAGACTTCTTTCAAAAACATTACGCCACTTAAATACTTCTTTTGGCCACCAGTGTACATGAATCCAACACATTTTGGGAAATAAGTGAAATTATTTTTAAGGTGGGGTTATGTATCTTGTATTGTGAAAAGAACTGTGTTTTGTCCTGTTTTGGACATTTCCTTTTTGAATGCTTAATGTATTTATATTCTGCAGTTTTATGAATGTAATGGTTGATATTTCATTATAATACTTGTATAAGCTAAACAACCAATGACTCTACATTCATTTAGTCAAATGCTAATGTTTTGTTAATGATTTTATGTATGTTTTCAAAAATGTTTGCAGTGAAGGACAGCACATAATGTGTTAATTTAACACGTTTACACATCTTTGTGCTAACCTCTCTGACATATTTACTTTGTTAAAATCATTAACACAATGAATGAGTTAAAATTAACACAAAAAATGTTGTCTCTAAACTTACCCATTAATGTGTAAAAATTTCACACATCATTTCCAGCATTGGCATGTTTATTTTGTGATATATATGAAATGTTTTAAATAAAAAAAATGTATTTTGTGATAACTTTGTCTAATTGGTTTGTATGAAAGTAGTACTTATGTAGGATAAAAATAAAATTAATCATATATCAAAATTATCAAATCTAATTTATATTTAGTACAAATAAAAATAATTACAGTAGTGTACTGATTAGCTTAGTTTTTACAGTAATGCACTGTACTGATTAGCTTCGTTTTTACAGTAATGCACTGTATTACACAAAACTGAAATACGGTTTGGTACTGTAACTCTTAATTACAGTAACTTACTGGCAACAGTGTTGCCAGTAAGTTACTGTAAAAAACCCTTGAAAAGTCTAACAGTGCAAGACAGGATATTGACTTCCTTTGCATCTCTAACCAGTAAGAGTAGCCTGCAGACCCCATGTGACAAACCATTCCAATTCATGATCACAGCATTATGATATCCTGCAAAATTAAGGGTTCTTCCAAAGGTTTCTCATAATCAGCAGAAACAGTATCATTGACTGTGTGCTGCATGTTTAGTTACTTACAGTTGCCCAGTGCACCAGTGAAGCATCCAATGAGGATGACCAGAACAGTGACGGTGATGAATCTAGAAGTCCAGGCCATAGCTCTCGGTGTCCAGATCACAGGTGTTGGTCAGTTAGTTGGTGTTGATTATGTATGTTTGTTATTATGAGGAGGTCTTTTAAGAGATGTACAATAGCAGTCAGAAGGAATAATGCGTCACAAGTTTAACACCACCCTTTTGAAGGCATTGCATCGAGTGATCATCAATTCTCAAGCATTCACACCTCTTACCCACAATACAGTCAGTTTTACCCGTCAGCATAATTTATGAGAAACCAATATCCCCCCTTAGAAAAAAAATGCAATAACAGACCACAAATACACGTAGTTTAGTTTAGGGGTTATGTTTCTGCAGGTGAAAACACACAACTTGAAGCTGATGTGTTGATCTCCACTTGATGTCCTTTACCTCAATGGATTTGTTGACATTTATTTATTGATGGTTTGTCAAGAAGTACTTTTATATTTGTCATCTATAACTAGGTGTGTCTTCAACTATTTTTTTCCTCATAAACATTTCAACCACACGCTCATTTCCACCACATCTCGCAGTATGTATTGTTTAATATCAAATGTTTCTAAGACAGTTTGAATGTGACATAAATTTTTTTTTATATATTTTTTTTAATTTTGAATAAAAATCAACCCCTTGGACTTAAAAGCACCTGACATTAAAGGAACGTTCAACTATTATGATGTTTTCAATATTAAAAGATATCAAAAGATGTGGTAATGGTAATGCTGGCAAGTATTCAGTGCAGTGATCGATGCCCATGAGTGTGTTATGTCGATGTTTTAGTTCTAATATTGAAACCGACAGCCAGCCTAAGTTTTTGACGGATGTGATAATGTGTGTGTGGGGTGAACTGTGTTTGATTCTTGGGTTATTACGTTCTGGAGACGTTCAAAATGCTTACAAGGAAAGGAGTGATTTTGATGCATAAAGTTGTTTTTATTGTCTCTTATAACAAAAATATTGTATTTATACCCATGAAAATGTAGTTATAAAATAAAATATAGAATAATAGTGAAAAATCACTTTTTAAAACTGTTGTTTCATTATTTCTGCTTAGTGTTTGTTTACTTACTTATTTACTTCCTTCCTTCCTTCCTTAAATAAGCTGTGAAGATGTTAATGACTTAAATGAACATATATGAGTATGTTGAAAAAAATCGAAAAGGACTTTTTCATTGTCAACACTCAATTTCATAAGATACCAATAATAAGAGTACCAACTTATTCATACAAATTAGCATTTGATTATGGATGAAATGTACATAAGTAGCACAAGGAAGGACATACATAGTCATCAACCAACTGCTAATGTAAGAATAAAGATGCTAAAGAGAAAAGGTGTCATCGTTCCTGACAGAGACCTCTTGCACACATTCAGAAACATCAACCACAAGCAAAACCAGTTGTTGCTGATCATAGTTTATTTGTAGTTTCAGATTGCACTCGTTCATTTGCATAATCAACACAACATTTTCCAGGTTTGTTCTAATAGAAATCAGTCTTAATTTCACTCAGACTTGTGTCATCCTTCTTAACACAGTCCATTACCAGTACATTGAGCGAAATATATTTCAATGTGAAATATAATATATAAGCTAATAATTTATTTAAACACATTTGTTCTAAAACAGTTTCACTATTATTCAGTGTATGAATAAATTAAGAACTGTCACTGTCAAACTACATCATATGTATTCGACAACAAAGCCTACATTTAAAATATTCAATTTAAATACACCTAATTTACTAACCGTCACGTTAAATATTTTCAAAATACAACAGCAAAATCTCTTAAACTTTAGAAATGTTTTTAAAACAAGTAACTACTTCAAGATGTGTTCTCATTATGAGTTTGCTTTTAGACATTCATGATTCATGATCTGTCAGTTGATTGGGAAGATCCTCCCACAGGAGTGAGTTTACTGATAGATGATGCTGGTGGTGGCGTGGAAGTCAGGCTTTTGTTTCTTTGAGCTCTTCTGTAAAACACAACAAAAAAACAATGTGAATACAAGAATACTAAGCTAAATATGCAACACTTTATAAGATTATGTTGTTACAAATTCAGGTATGTTTCACCACACTTGTTGGATTTAACTTACAAAAGCTTCTTAACTTCCTCAAGCTTCTTAACTTCCTCCCTCACCCATTGTTGCTTCCAATCAAGACAGAACTCTCCTCGTTCAGTCTTAAAGCTGTTAAAGAGAATGAAAAAGTTCAAACAGAAATCTAGCATCAGATGCTGTTGATCTCTAATCATGACTTGTTTTCTTTAGAGAAGAACTTGGATTCTTACACGACGGCCTTCAGACATGGAAGATTGTGGTGTAGCAGTCTGAAACCGATGATAGGATCAGTAAACTTTGCACTGGAGAGGACTTTACAGCAGTTGATCGGCTTCTGATTAGCATCTGCTGAGACTGAAGAACAAGGTAAACCTCAATATTCTGCACCGTTCCATCAGATATAATAATATACAAACAGTTTCAAGCACTTTACCTGTTATAGTCCAGATCACAGATGCAAAAACCACAACAGCCAAACTCCTCATGAGGATCCTTTGTGTCTCCATTGTCACAGTCGATCTTCAACTCTCACTGCTTGTGTCTGAGAGAATATATTCAAGACTCTCACTAGTTCACCTTAAGTAGTCAATAAAGCGGAACTTAAACTGCATGGGCTATACATCCTGTCCGTTTATTTTTGTAGATGATTTCATCATTGTTCTGTTTCAACACCATTATCTGGCTTTCCTTGTATATTAGATTGTCATGGTAGGTGTAAATGTCATCGGCTAAATTAATATGTGTAAAAGTAGATCGGGGATCTCCATATGATGAACTTCTCAGATGATATTTAATTTCAAACCTTACTGTCAGTCATTTAATTAATACAAATTCAATGTATGCTGAAAAAAGCTAGTTATTTTTAATATTCCAACAGGACAAGTCAGTGTGTCAATAGAGTGTTTTTTAATTTAGTGATTCAAATATATTTGATCTTGTAACATTGACCATTTGTCCATTTAAATGAAGCAAAATAGGAATAAAGAGCTGATGTCATACTGTTACTTCAACTAAGAGGTTTGTTGGGGAGTTTTGCAAGTCGGTGCGATGGCATGGGTCAAGTTTTCCATTTCACAATATTCTCCATAACTGTCAAATACTTCTGAAATGCAAGACACTGTCATCCTTTAATAACAAAGTTTAACACATCCACCACTGAAAGGCCATTTTCAAAAATATAAAATATATATAAAAATTTAATTAATATATTAAATATATTATATTAATAACAATATTAAACTATATAATACAATTAACTGATACACAGAACAAAAAGTGATCAGTGATAGTTCACCAACAACTGCCATTATTTAATCACAGTACGTCGTGATGTTTCACGTTTGCTGCGATGCTTTCATGATCGTGTTCTGAGGTCATAAATAAACAAGCTTCATAATCTGAGAATGTGTTTGTTCTCAGATGCTGTGTACTGACTAAATAAATGAGCATTCTTAGACATGTTTGACTGTCATTAGTCTGGTGGAAGATGATGCACAGTTCCCATCATTAGTGTTGTAGAGAAATGGAACGTATGACTCTGCTGTTTCATCTGACAGTCATAGGGTTTTCACGAGTTCACACTTACGAATGATCAGAGAGTAAATGGTTATGTGTATTTGGCGTGCTGTCCGGGGGGAGGGCTCCGAGCTCGGAAATTGGGCCCGAACCCAGAGTACTCCCCCGTCTCTGGTTAGGAAGATAACCATGCAAGTGTGAGGAGATGGGGTGGTGGAGGGATGCTAAAAACTGTCGAGGAATATGGGTGAGTCGACTGCGTATATTTATAGGTTTAACTCATGCTGATTGAGTGGACCTGTTGATTACTGATTGATGACAGCTGGTTAGAATGACTTGATTGCTTGATCATTAGAACGTGTTCCTCCCGAACCTTGTTATAAAACATAATTTAGTGTGCGTGTGTGTGTGTGTGTGTGTTCGTTCATCTCCATTACTCCATTACCTCTGGGTTAAATCTCTGCAGGTAGCCTACTTCAGAAACACACGCTACACCCAGATTACACACAAAGTCCCTCCCTATGGTCTGATGGTTTCAAATCAGTCTGTAAGATGTCACTAACAACTTCTCATTGTTGTAGGCCTCAGGCATTTGTTCAAAGGTAAAGATCAGCAAAATTCCAGAAATAAAATGACATGAGCGATCTTGTATTAAATATGATTCCACAATATTTTTATTAAAGTTTACATTCATAATGCATCCAATAAACTTTTGTAAGCACTTCAAGACATTTAACTGATATATTTGTAATAATTTAGAGAAGAAAAGAGAAATAATATTAGGAAAATAAATATGTTACTTTGTTAAAAAATAAATAAAGCATTGAACAAACAAAAACAGTACTCCTTGTAATTGTGTAATATATTCAATTCTAAAAAGAAAATAAAGGTTTATAAATTAAGCATTATAAATAAAACTAAGACATTTATATTTCAAAAATAAAAAAAAGATTAAGGAATAACCAGACTTAGACTGCACAGCAGCTAAGTGTGAAAGCGAACCACAGATTGTTTCCTTGTGAAATATGTTCAACATGTTTTTCCCAGCGTAGAAGAGAGTGTATTAAAGTGTAGCTTGACTGACTGACACGAACGGAAAAGTGTGGCTGGTGAAGACCAAGTTCAAATCCCCATGTGTGTCGTTTAAGATTTAGTATAATCTTCACATATGACACCCCTCTGTTGAATTAGACCAGAAGAAAAACAGGTTAGGAAGTGGCCCTTTACATGATACATATGCCAGTATACAGTACATTGTAAGAAGAGGTTGTCATATTATATTCAGTTCAGTTGTTCTGTATTACTCCTTACGCATTCCACAGGTTTAAAAAAATAAAAAAAGGTAAGCTGTAAATTCTAACCTGTTTTAGATTATTAATCCTTCTTTTGAGCCATGTAGCTTTAGGATCGATGCAGTACAATTTATTTTCATCAGTGAACCTGTAAAGATGAAATGGAGAAATACATTTAGACTGCAGATATTGGCACAATAAAATGCTCTTTGACAAAAAGAGATTCCTTTGAATGTTGCTGGACTGACTTACACTACAGCCGCAGCACATTTGCCTTTTGCTGGGAAGATGTAACATTTTGTGATTTTGATCGATGGTTTTTCTAATGTGAGCGTATCCTCTTTGCAGCATATTGGCCTTTTAGGGTCATGAGAGATCACTGCAAAACAGAGAAAAACATTCATAAATAATGTTTTCCCATTTAGTTTGATTTCAAAAGCTATTGATGGTGTTTGGTTGTATAAATAACACTGTTCAAAGTCTAACACTTGCGGGAAAAAAAGAGCCAATCTTTTTTCCATTAAAATATGTAAGAATCAATAAAACAAGATCATTTTATATGTGAAGCAAAACTGCACAAGATATTAAGACTTAAAGGAGAACTCTGTAACTCTAGCGAACTCTAGTCACTTCTTCGCTGATTTTCCCTTTTGTTGTCGCATGTTTTCCCCACGAGCTCCCCCTACAGCTGTGGGGGGGCGTATATTTCACAACACAGTCGTAAAAAACTCACTTGCGGCGGCCTCCTCCCCCTCTCTACCGCTGCTCATGTGCGTTTGTTTTGATCGGAGCAAGCCAACTGTATCGCGTGGAGCTATGTCTACCGAGGTGAGTAATCTGGTAATACATCATACATGCGTGTGTGTTTATGTCGAATTGCCGTAAAGCAATTTGTGTTTCGCGCTCGTTCTCGTTCTAGTTCTCGCTTCTCACGAGACTTCCAATTTCACTTTGCCGGGACGGCAGTGCGCAAGTTGCAAGGTTGGTTTTCCGCCTGGGAACGCTGGGGGGAGCGGGGAAAGTCACCAATATCACCAGAACAGGTTGTTTAACCATCCAAATGATTTCTAGACAGTTTTATTAAGTTAAAAAAGTTACCAAGTTCTCCTTTAAAGAACATATCTTAGATTTTTCTTAACACACTGGAAATGCTTTTTTTTCTTGTTTTAAGCATGAATCTAAAAGAATTTAGTGAGATTTATGCCTAAAAACATAATAAAAAATGTTTCTAATCTGATAAGAAATATAAAACTTTTTTTTAAATAATTGGAGAATGATTGCATGAAGAATGTAGGAGAATAGGAGAAGGATACTCACCTCCTGATGTAAACGCACACAGGAACGCAACCAAACAAATCATAACCATCAGTCGTTGAGATGCTGAGTACAGGTGCATGATTTCTGAGGGATCTTGTGTGCTGTGAAATTCCACAAATGGTTTACTGCTCTTGGGCCGCTGTTGCTTTTTATGTCCTCAGAAAAAAGGGAAGTATTGTCTTTCTTCATGCTTCCTATGAATAAAGCGAATGGAATAACTTACGCCATAGTTAGTCATTCTGCAACATGATATGCACAAAATTATTATTTTTTCTTAGAATAAACATTTATAGATATCAGTTGTTGCTTCACAGCAAGATTAGCTATATTTTCTAATTATTTGATATGACAAATCATGGACGACAGGAATGATTTAAGAGTATCGTCATAGGGTTTCTCTGAAATTTGTCATTTGTCAAGCCTCAAATCAGGACATGTGAAAGGAGTGTAAAATACAGGACTGAATAATGGGACATCAAGTCACCCTAGTCTGATGATGCTGTGTCACTGTTCTTTTGCAAGAATGAGCTAATCAGAGGAAAACGTTTAGAATTAAAGGGGTGGTTGAGTATGATTTCACTTTTCTAACTCTACTTAGTGTGTAATGTTGCTGTTTGAGCATAAACAATATCTGCAAAGTTACAATGCTCAAAGTTCAAAGCAAAGGAAGATATTTGCTTTTAAAGAAATCATTTTTTAAGGACTACAACAAATGGCTGGTAGGGACTACATGACATTCCTCCAGGGTGACATCACCAACCCTAAAATTTACATAAACCCCGCCCCCCGGGTACACG